>NC_086318.1:132676168-133308668 GCF_036172605.1 Pelobates fuscus | reverse complement strand
GGTCCTCTTACTTGAAATTTGGGGCACTGCGCGGGCAAGCTAATGTGCCACCAGATAGGAGTGGTGAGTTTAGTATTGTTCATATCAGTTTAATACCTTCCGCGTCTCCTATCAGTGGACGTGTAAATGGCAGAGATTTTTAATTGTTGAATCACCTCCCCTTTTTAGGCCAAGGTGGGAAGATGCTTAGACCACTGGTATATTGGTGCCATCTTGGAGGATTTTTTTTTGGTTTGGTTTTTGAAGCCACAGTGCTGGACCAGTGGGCCTAAAAATTAGGCATGTACACATGCCTGAAAAATTTGGTATTGTTGCAAGCCCAAGGCAGCTCATCTCATCAGGCCTTTTTTAATCGAATGTATCGCCCAGTGTCAGTCCCTTCGGGATCCATCCCTCATTCATCTTAATAAAGGTGAGGTAATCTAGACTTTTTTGACCTAGGCAACTTCTCTTCTCAGTGACAATACCTCCTGCTGCACTGAAGGTCCTTTCTGACAGGACACTTGAAGCGGGGCAGGCCAGAAGTTCTATCGCAAATTGGGATAGCTCAGGCCACAGGTCAAGCCTGCACACCCAGTAGTCAAGGGGTTCATCGCTCCTCAGAGTGTCGATATCTGCAGTTAAGGCGAGGTAGTCTGCTACCTGTCGGCCGAGTCGCTCTCTGAGGGTGGATCCCGAAGGGCTGTGGCGATGCATAGGACTTAAAAAGGTCCGCATGTCCTCCATCAACAACACGTCTTTAAAGCGTCCTGTCCTTGCCGGCGTGGTCGTGGGAGGAGGAGGAGGATGACTTCCACCTCTCCCCCTGTTTTATTCCCGTTGTGCTGTGACATCACCCTTATACGCTGTGTAAAGCATACTTTTTAATTTATTTTGCAAATGCTGCATCCTTTCCAACTTGTTGTAATTCGGTAACATTTCCGCCACTTTCTGCTTATACCGGGGGTCTAGTAGCGTGGACACCCAGTACAGGTCGTTCTCCTTCAGCCTTTTTATACGAGGGTCCCTCAACAGGCAGGACAGCATGAAAGACCCCATTTGCACAAGGTTGGATGCCGAGCTACTCATTTCCCGTTCCTCCTCCTCACTGATGTCATTGAAGGTATGTTCTTCCCCCCAGCCACGTACAACACCACGGGTACCAGATAGGTGACAACGAGCACCCTGGGATGCCTGTTGTGTTTGGTCTTGCTCCTCCTCCTCCGCCTCAAAGCTACAATCCTCCTCTGACTCCTCTTCCTCACAATCCTCTTCCAGCGTTGCCGCAGGTCCAGCAAGCGATGCTGATAAGGCTGTTTCTGGTGGTGATGGTGACCACAACTCTTCCTCTTCACGCTCATCTACAGCCTGATCCAGCACTCTTCGCAGGGCACGCTCCAGGAAGAAAACAAATGGTATGATGTCGCTGATGGTGCCTTCGTTGCGACTGACTAGGTTTGTCACCTCCTCAAAAAAAATTCCCAGCTCCCCAGAGGCTGTCCTAGCACCCCGGTCATACAAATATTCATTAACAGCTTTTTCTTGTTGGAGCAGGCGGTCGAACATTAGGAGTGTGGAATTCCAACGTGTAGGGCTGTCGCAAATCAAGCGCCTCACTGGCATATTGTTTCGCCGCTGGATATCGGCAAAGTGAGTCATGGCCGCGTAGGAACGCCTGAAATGGCCACACACCTTCCTGGCCTGCTTCAGGACGTCCTGTAAGCCTATGTACTTATGCACAAAGCATTGTACGATCAGATTACACACATGTGCCATGCACGGCACATGTGTCAACTTGCCCAACTTCAATGCCGCCAACAAATTTGTTCCGTTGTCACAAACCACTTTACCGATCTCCAGTTGCTGCGGAGTCAGCCACTTTTCCACCTGTGCATTCAGGGCGGACAGGAGTGCTTGTCCGGTGTGACTCTCTGCTTTCAAGCAAGTCAAACCCAAGACGGCGTGACACTGCCGTATCCGGGATGTGGAATAGTACCTGGGGAGCTGGGTGGGTGCCGTTGATGTGGAGCAAGACGCAGCAGCAGAAGAGGACTCAGCCGAGGAGGTTATGGAAGAGGATTGAGTAGGAGGAGTAGAGGAGGTGGCAGCAGGCCTGCCTGCAAGTTGTGGCGGTGTCACTAACTCCTCTGCAGAGCCACGCATTCCATGCTTGGCAGCCGTCAGCAGGTTTACCCAATGTGCAGTGTAGGTGATATACCTGCCCTGACCATGCTTTGCAGACCAGGTATCAGTGGTCAGATGGCCCCTTGCCCAAACACTGTGTGCCAGACATGCCATTACTTCCTTTTGCACAATCAAGTACAGGTTGGGGATTGCCTTTTGTGAAAAGAAATTTTGTCCGGGTACCTTCCACTGCGGTGTCCCAATAGCTACAAATTTTTTGAATGCCTCAGACTCCACCAGCTTGTATGGTAAAAGCTGGCGGGCTAATAGTTCAGACAAGCCAGCTGTCAGACGCCGGGCAAGGGGGTGACTTTCTGACATTGGCTTCTTATGCTCAAACATGTCCTTGACAGACACCTGACTGTGGGCAGATGAGCGGGAACTGCTCAAGGCGAGAGACGGAGTGGCAGATGGTTGAGAGGGGGCAAGGAGGACAGCAGTGGTTTATGTGGCTGAAGATGCTGGACCAGGAGGAGGATGGCGGCTTTGAGTTTGTGTGCTGCTTGTACTCATGTGTTGATCCCATAGGCGTTTGTGATGTGCGATCATGTGCCTACGCAAAGCAGTTGTACCTAGGTGGGTGTTGGACTTCCCACAACTCAGTTTCTTTTGGCACAGGTTGCAAATGGCATCACTGTTGTCAGAGGCAGACACACAAAAAAAATTCCACACTGCTGAGCTCTGCAATGACAGCATTCTGGTGGTGGACACAGCATGCGTTGATTGGCGTGCTGTCGGGCTGACCCTGGGTGCCGATGCAGGCTGTCTGACTGTGCCACTAGCTCCTTGCGACGACCTCCCCCTGTGTGGCGAAACCAACCTCGCCACTGGGCCCTGGAGAAGCCTGGTTGCTAGCCTCCTGCCCAGTGATTATGGCCCTGTGTGAGCGGTGATACCCCAGATAGCTATACCATGGAGCCTATTCATATAATGAAAGACTATTGGAAAGACTTTAGCTCCATGGCAATTGTACTGTGTGAATAGGATCTGCGCGCTATTCGGTAGTTTTGTGCGCTCAGATCCCAGCTATCTGGGGATATGTGAAATGTCTGTGTGTTATGGATAAAAAGTAACTTTCTGTATTTTAAAGTGTTTTATGTCTTTCTGTAACCATGTGGTTAATGGAGTCTGCTTCTAGCCCTGGATAATTGGATTACTTTCCTCTTTGTCTCCAGGATAGAGGCCTATGTAAAACCTGTCTAAACCGGTTTGCCATGCGGCTAGTAAGGGACAAAAGATACTTTTAGTAACTTTTGAACCCCTGGTCGGATTCATGAAATTTTTTAATATGTTGTTCCCCTGAATGGATTGATTGTGGATATGTATTTTTATGTGAATGTGATGTATGGTTTTAGAGTTATGAAAGTTGTGTAAAAAGTATATTTTAAACTGTATGCATAATGGGATTATGTGTCACACTAAGGGGAGGGGATGTGTGGGTTGCACCCGTGATACTATTGGTCATTTTATGCCTCCCCCTGGGTGTGGCCTGTATGTGTGAGATGGAAATAAAAGCCAGGCTGGATGAGCCAGTCCATAGTTCCTGCTTAACCCTTAAAACGAAGTGTCGTCTCATTATTGGGGGAGGATTTATTGTATGCTGTTCCAGTTTGACTGCTAGGAGTGTAAACCTATTCGTATGGTTTCCTATTCAACTGTCTACAGCATTCATATGCTTGAGAGGATTTATACGCTTCTCTGATTCGGTGGTTGTGGTGTCTGCTGCAGTGCTTGGAATCCTCAGGAAACGCTAGGAGCAACCTTTAACGGAGGTACCCAGTCGGGGTGCCAGGCGATCCGTTACACCCTGCTTCCAACTCGTCTCCTCCTCCTCTCTGTCTCCCCATCTGAACTTTTGCCCTGTTCTTCTTCTTGCCGAGCGGGCACCCACGTGACATCCATGGACGCATCGTCATCATCAACCGCTTCACTTGTATCTGACAACTCAGCAAAGGAAGCAGCAGCGGGTACAACATCATCATCATCACACCGTACGTCCATGTGTGTAATGCTGCCTGACTGAGACATATCCCTGTTATCTACATCCACTGGCAATAATGGTTGCGCATCACTCATTTCTTCAAACGGATGTGTAAATAACTCCTCTGACCGATAAAGTGAAGCGGCTGTGGTGCTAGTGTTGGTGGTGGCGGCAGGCGGGTGAGTGGTATCTTGAGAGGTGCCCGAAGCTAAGCTGGAGGAGGATGGTGCGTCAAGGTTCCGAACGGAAGCTGTAGAAGATTGGGTGTCCTGTGTTAGCCAGTCAACTATGTCCTCAGAACTTTTCAAGTTCAGGGTACGTGGCCTCTGAAAACTGGGCATTATTCTAGGGCAAAAGGGAATCACAGCACCACGACCACGACGGCCCCTGCGGGGTGGCCTGCCTCTGCCTGTCATTTTTTTTGGATTAGTGGTACTATGCGTGCAAGCTACTGTGACAACAGATATGAGTGGCACTGTGCAGTGGCAGATGTTGGCAGAGTACACGCTGTAGGCCTGACACACCCGCTTGAAGACAACTAACTGCTATTCAATCCATAACAGTGAAAACATTTTTTGTTTTTAAATGTACGCTATTGTGAGACCAGATATGAGTGGCACTGTGCAGTGGCAGAGGTTGGCAGAGTACACGCTGTAGGCCTGACACACACGCTTGAAGACAACTAACTGCTATTCAATCTATAACAGTGAAAAAAGTTTTTGGGTTTTTAAATGCAGGCTATTGTGACACCAGATATGAGTGGCACTGTGCACTGGCAGAGGTTGGCAGAGTACACGCTGTAGGCCTGACACACACTTATGGACACTGACTGCTATTATATTGCAGTCAAAAACTTTTTTTGTTTTTAAATGCACGCTATTGTGACACTAGATATGAGTGGCACTGTGCACTGGCAGAGGTTGGCAGAGTACACGCTGTAGGCCTGACACCCGCTTGAAGGACACTGACTGCTATTAGATTACAGTCAAAAACTTTTTTTGTTTTTAAATGCACGCTATTGTGACACCAGATATGAGTGGCACTGTGCACTGGCAGAGGTTGGCAGAGTACACGCTGTAGGCCTGACACCCGCTTGAAGGATACTGACTGCTATTAGATTACAGTCAAAAACTTTTTTTGTTTTTAAATGCACGCTATTGTGACACCAGATATGAGTGGCACTGTGCACTGGCAGAGGTTGGCAGAGTACACGCTGTAGGCCTGACACCCGCTTGAAGGATACTGACTGCTATTATATTACAGTCAAAAACTTTTTTGTTTTTAAATGCACACTATTGTGACAGACAACTAACTGCTATTCAATCTATTACAGTGCAAAAAAATTTTTTGTTTTTAAATGCACGCTATTGTGACACCAGATATGAGTGGCACTGTGCACTGGCAGAGGTTGGCAGAGTAGACGCTGTAGGCCTGACACACAGACGCTTGCAGACAACTAACTGCTATTCAATCTATTACAGTGAAAAAAAATTTTTTGTTTTTAAATGCAAGCTATTGTGACACCAGATATGAGTGGTGGCACTGGGCAAGTGGGCACAGTATCCACTGTGAGCCTGACACAGAAGCTGGCAGGCAGGCAACTGCAATTAGATTACACAGGAAAAAAAGCATACTGATGTTCTAGCCCTAAAAAGGGCTTTTTGGGGTGCTGTCCTTACAGCAGAGATCAGATGAGTCCTTCAGGACTGTAGTGGACACTGAATACACTAGCCTAGCTATCCATTTCCCTATCAAATCAGCAGCAGCTACACTTTCCCTCCTCTCACTAAGAATGCAGCTTAAGAATGAATCTAAAATTGATGCTGTACAGGAGGTGGGAGGGTCTGGAAGGGAGGGTCTGCTGCTGATTGGCTGGAATGTGTCTGCTGACTGTGAGGCACAGGGTCAAAGTTTACTCAATGATGACGAATAGGGGGAGGATCGAACCGCGCATATCTTCGCCCGCCGTGGCGAACGCTAACACGCTATGCTCGCCAGGAACTATTCGCCAGCAAACCGTTCGGTACATCACTACAAACCAGTTCCAAGGTAAGTCTTTTTTTCATTCTATGTCTAGTCTATACATTACCTTTCCTTTATACTTTGATTCTCAAAATCCTCTATCTGTTTTGTCTCATGACAGGTTCATACAACTGCATATAAAGTGCTTTCCCAGCAATCAGTTGCCAGCATTATTAAATCCAAACACTATATCTGCCACAAGGGTGACCCCCTTGATTATAACAGGTGCCCCCTGTTTTTTGCTACAGCGGTACTTTAGTTTCCGTTTTTTTAGCTCATAGCTTTTTAATACTTTGTGTCTCATTATCCAAGTGGGTGACCCCCCCCACCTTTTTCTGCATTTTGGTAACCCCCTTTGCCTGTTTGGGTGACCCCCAAACTTAAATCTAAGGATGACCCCTTTTTATTCCTGGGTGACTCCCACTTGTTATCCCCCTGCTACATCCTCACAGGGTGACCCCCTGTTGTCTAATGAATTAAATGTAACTTAATTTGATTTTCAAACTTGTTAATTTTACCATCAATCAGCATAATGTCTGAACAACCAGACTTCGCTGTTTCTGCTGAACTAAAATCTTGGCTATTTTCAGCAATAGCAGAATCCATGCCTAAAGCTATTGCAGCTTACCACGAACAGGCTAAACCTGTTTCCAAGCCAAATGTTGCCTTAA
This sequence comes from Pelobates fuscus, assembly GCF_036172605.1. Lineage (NCBI taxonomy): Eukaryota > Metazoa > Chordata > Amphibia > Anura > Pelobatidae > Pelobates > Pelobates fuscus. The sequence goes on along the minus strand of NC_086318.1, from coordinate 133,301,831 downwards.
ATATTTCTGACTCGGATGAGTCTCACATTGATTCTGGGGAATGCTAATGTGGCTATGTCCACGGAAAGACTTAAAGCTGCGCTATATAAAATGGACGCTAAATTGGCAGATCCGGAGGCTAACGGCCTATAGTTTGGTGACCAGTTTGTGCGGGATCTCAACAGACACGTCTCTGTGTTCACCTCATTGAACAAGGCTCAGAACTCTCTCCGCAGGGTATTTCGTTCAAACTGTTTTTCTGGCAGAGCCGGTCGAACTCAAGCTGTTCAATAAATCTTCAGACCTTCTTACCCTCAACTCGCAGCCTCGTCTCGTGTTGTAGGGTACTGCTATATCACACTGGGGATTGCTATATCTTGTCGTAGGTCCAGGGTGGGTAGGAGAAGGCGAGACCCCAACCAAGCTGCGGCGGTTCGTGGGGTCTGCAGTGCTTATGGTGTCTGGTGCGGTGCTGATGGTCCTTGGTAAGCACTAGGAGCATTGATTGATGGAGGGTCCATTACATTGGCGGCAGCGGCGGAATGGCGTCCTAGTGCGAGTAAAAGCATCCTGGAGACCTTGGTAACGTGTTGATCATAGTGAGGGCAATGCTAGCATTCATGCAGCACCCCTAGAAGCAGAGGTGTCCATTGACTTGAAGCAGGCAAGTATGGCATACTCTGACTCTTGCGAAGATTTTCTGGCCGAGGTGAGGCAGTGAGTGGCCTTGTATGGCCCTGATGTGTCCATGGATACCTTCCAGGTGATCTAGAACCAGGTAACCGCCGAAAGACAAGTGAATAGGGACCAAGAGTTCCTGCTGGCTAAAGTGAGGAAAAGAAGCCTCCAATGAAAGCAGGTTAGCCTCTCCCCAGAGGCTGCCAGAGGTACCCAAAGTAGGGGACCTCATAGACTGGTCCTGTGAGGAACCCCAACAGGCAGGTGGAGATGGGACCGAAGTCTCTCCACTGGCCCCACATGAATGCTGGCCCAGATCCCCAACTGCAGCCGGAGCTACCGGCAGAGGAGGCAGGTGGTCCTTATTCCCAAGTCCTGGGGGACCTCATAGACTGGCACTGGGAGGAACCTCAAATGGCAGGTGGAGATGGGGCCGAGGTCTCTCTACCAGCCCTACAGGGATGCTGGGCAGCCAACCCAGATCCCAAGCGGCAGCTGGAGTTACAGTGAGGAGACAACCGGTCTCTCCCCCCAACAGCAGTGCATCTCACAGGAAGAGGAGACAACCGGTCTCTCTCCCCAGCGGAAGTGCATCCCACAGGCAGAGAGGAGACAACTGGCCTCTCTCCCCAGCGGCAGCCTATCCTACAGGGAGTGGAGACAAGCGGTTTCCCTCCCCAGCAGCAGTGTGCATCCCAGGGGGCCGAAGGTGTCGTCCTTCCCTCTCAGTGGCAGTTTACTTTGCAGGGAGAGGAGACAACCTCCCCAGCGGCAGTGTAAATTGCAGGGACAGGAGGCAGCCGGCCTCTCTCCCAAGCAGGAGCGTATCTTACTGGGAGTGGAGACATGTGATCATCCTCCCCAGCAGCAGTATGCATCCCAGGGGGCCGAAGGTGTCGTCATTTCCCCCCAGCGGCAGTGTGTCCTACAGGGAGAAGAGACAGTCGGTCTCTCTCCCCAGCGGCAGGACCAGTTATTGGGAGTGGAGAAGGTCGGTCTCACTCTCCAGCAGCAGTATGTGTTTCAGGGAGAGGAGCATATCGCCCTCTCTCCCCAGCGGCAGCTTACCCTACAGGGAGAAGAGACAACCTGTCTCTCCCCCCAGCTACAAAGGGGAGGCATTTCTATCCACGATGGTGCAGATGGGACCGTGGTCTCTGCACCAGACCTACAGGGATGCTGGATGGCCTGTCCAGATCCCCAACTAACCTCGCAGGTATACCAGGAGGAGGAGGTAAGCAATGTCTCCCCTCCCCAGCCAATTTTCAGCCAGACTCTGGGGTTAGTGGATGGGACTACCATACCCACTGACCCCTTCCAGCAGAAGAGCTGGCATCAGGGCAGAGCACTGCTGGCCTCTGCCCTCCCCTTTCCTTTTGCACAGGGCCTGACTACCTGCAGGCCACCCCAGCAGAAGCGCTGGCAACTGGGCAGAGCGCAGTTAGCCTCTGCCCTCCCCTGGTCCTTAATCCAGGAACTACCAACTCCCCCCACTACACAGCTGTACCGCTGGATATAGGACTGAGACCGACGACAGGAGTCACCAGGTCCAGTCATTGCTTTTTTGGGTGGGCTACTTGACTAACTCAGGTACTGACCGACAGAAGGTCAGGTACCTGGTTAGTCTCCCCTGGAAAGTGAAGATGTTTGATGAAAGCAACTTCGCCACTGGTTTTTGGAGGGGCCTGTTTGCCAGCCTCCTACCCTGGGACTATGGGCCCTGTGATAACCCATGTTCAAAAGTACTGTTTCTGCCCCTTGGACTTTTATGTGGATATGTTGTATTTTGGGGTACTTTTTGGGGTTTGTAAAAATGTGTTTTTTTCTGTTTAGAATTAATTGAGTTAGCCCATAGTCTTCGTTAATTGTATCACAGGCAGAGGGGAGGGATTGTGTACACTGTAGGGGAGTGTCTGCAAGTACTCCCCTGGATGCTTATCACTAGCTCTTCTAAGAGCTATTCCTGCTTCGCTCTCAGAAGGAAGAGAGATTTACCCACTGGAGCCTGGAGCCTGGTCGTAGGTCCAGGGTGGGTAGGAGATGGCGAGACCCCAGCCAAGCTGCGGCAGTTCGTGGGGTCTGCAGTGCTTATGGTGTCTGGTGCGGTGCTGATGGTCCTTGGTAAGCACTAGGAGCATCGATTTGACGGAGGGTCCGTTACAGTCTGTTTTTCTAAAGTCTAAAACTTTTGTTTTTGTGTGGTATGACTCAGTCACTGTTCTTATATTAAACCATACCGACCTGATCACTAGATCCTACACTTTCACCTACAGTAACATCTGATACCAAATCTCCATTTGTTAACACTAAATCTAGCTTGGTCTCCTTCTGAGTTGACCCCTCAACGAAAGTCACTGATGATGATGATGATGATGATGATAACTTCAATGTCTTTTTAGCTATGTCCTCAACTAGTAGATGATCTAATTATTCTGTTTCTCCAGGGGCCTATAAATCAAACCTACATGTGTGATTACCAAATTCTAACATAAGCACAATTAATGCCTCACTAACTTTTATCAGGTTAGATTTTATGCTATCCTTCATATACAGGGCCACCCACCCCCTTTCTTGCCTTCCCTGTCTTTTCCATGTAAAGAGTACCCTGGTATTGCTATGCCCCAGTCATTTTTCTCATTAGAAAATGTAAACACAAAGAGGTGTGGTTGTGGTTGGCGCTTATTATAATTTATACAGTGTATTTTTTTAGCTGCTATTAACACTCTGTGGGTACTCCCAATATCCCACCATAAGAAATCCCATCATTTCCGTTACGCAACACTCCGGACCGGAAATTAGGTCACGCAATCAACAAAGGCAATACAGACGGATTGGGTAATTGATTTTTAGGCTGGCTTTTTGACTAAATAAAAACCGGAACGAACAGAATGCAAGTACAGCCGACTGAGGAAGCTAATCACAGCGAAACGCGTCTTGGCAGAAGGAACACAGACCACCATCAAGAGTATCTACTCATTATTTTATATATTGATTTTTTATTTTCTAGTTCCTGTGTTACTTTTTATTGCTATTTTTAATGTATTAAGTAATAAATATAGATATATATATTATTGTATCCTGCACTTTTTCCGGTAAGGGGAGGTGTCACCCCATTTTGACACTAAGCCTGCAAACTTAGAGCCAGTGACCAAAAGGCTCTAGAAAAGGTGAGCACCCTTTCTAACATCTATATATTTTCCAAAAGTGGTTTTAAAATACTACACCTAGAGTCTTTTTTCCTTTGCTTTCCTACATCCATATTGTGGAGACAAATAGAGGCAAGAATCTAAAGGACATAAAGGGGTTAAGCTGGGGTTAAGCTGTCTACCTTAAAGACACGGAAGCCTGGAAGTTTAGAGTCTAGAATCTTAAAAGGCTCTAAAAAAATGTGAGTAAATTATAGAAAAATATATATTAAGAAAAAAAGAGGGGTGAGTTACGTGTACTTATTTCTCAATAGACCTATATAGCGCTACACTCAAACTAGAGGCTTGGAAGGTAGAAACACCAACCAGACCTCAAGTTATTTGTTTTTTCTGGTGTCATTTTTCTCATTATACCATGTATCAGTAACAGCGACTAAATCTACATTCTCAATTGTCATCATGGCCACAATTTTATGGATCTGGGGTGTTTAATTGGATTGCAGTTTCAGGCAAAACAAATTATATCTGCCGGAATGAACTATGAGAAAGGTTCAACATTTCATGGAAGCTTTGTTCAAAATGCATATTTCTGTTTAAGGCATATAATTAATCATTGCAAAAAAGAAAAATACACTAAGTTTGCACAAACATTTTCTAAGCCCTAAAAATATGCCTGCAGAACTGTACTTTATATCTCATTTATATCCAACCGGTTTTGCCCAGGGCTTACTTCCTTGTTACTGCTTGGTGCTATTCAATCAAATACTTCTCATAGAGAAACACTGATAAGAAATCTCCAGTCCAGAGCTTCTCACAGAGATGGGTGGTTCTGGGAGATTTAGGAATTTGTATAGAAAAAAATATAAGACATACAGTATTAGTTCAAGTATTATTTGTTTAAAGATGTTTTATGTGTCCATTAAAATTATGTCTTGCTATATTATTATTATTTATAAAGCACCAACACTATAAAAAAATATTAAGGACAGGGGGCGGAGCTTGACCGCCATGCCGGGTAGTCGCATCCACCCGGAGCTCCGAGCAAGTGGCAGACTAAGACTCAGCCACGCCAACCGGCACATTGTTTACACACCCCACGGTGATCTCGGCAGGAGCAGGGATGGGGCATCGTGGACTCTCCAGGCGCATTTTTAGTGGCTGGTCCGACCTGCGGCCTAGCGGTTGATGCGGAGTGGTTGACGTGGCTGGTCTCCCAGCTCCGGAGTCCTGCAGGGCATCGCAGATCCCCCCCCCCCCTTTGGACCAGTGGGGGTCATCCCGGTCCACCACAGCACAACTACAGACCTGGAACTGCACGCACAGGCGAGAGGGGCACAGGCGAGAGGGGCACAGGCGAGAGGAAGCTAAGCAACACGACTCACCTAAGATGATGGCTGCCTGCGCTGAGATGGCTCTTGCACACCACGCTGATCCCACACACCACTGCAGCACACTGCCAACACACTTGGATCAGTTATGTGCAGCTTTCAGGTGGTGAACACCTCAGAGGATGGCGGATGGCGCCGGAGTGGAGACTCCACAGCGGTCTACCCCTCAACAGCAACAAGAGAGATGGGCACCCCATAACCTACGACGATAAGCATGACCTCTCTCGAGGCACATGGCAGACGGAACGCCGCAGTAGCCTCACAACAACATGGCACTAACCTGCCTTCTTCTCGACTCCTACTCCGGCCTCGCTCATCATTCCACTAGAGTTGGCATGTTGTGAAAAGCATGAACTGCTTTTGGGACTACTCTTACCCTACAGCGTAACCCAGCAGGTTTAGCCCTCAAAACAAGTGATGTGCTTTACTCTGTGTTATATTATGCAGCTTATTTTATGTTGCAGTTTTTAATAAGCATGTGCCTTTCAGCGCTATTATCTGCCACTGAGCTCCAGTGTCAATACTGGGCGCTTCTTCCTACTGGGGGCTGTGTGTGGAGTAGAACCTCACTATCACAGATGCTGTGGTCTCACAAAAATCTTGCTCTCCAACTATATATGTGCTTAACCCCTTAAGGACACAGCTTCAGAAGCTTGTCTTTCACTTAATGACACAAGCATTTTTTTGCATTTTTTGCTGTTTGCGTTCAACTGCAATTTGCATTTTACTAATTTATTGCACCGACGCATATTATATACCGTTTTTTAAAGGACAGAAAGGGCTTTAATTTGATGTAACATATATTTACATAAATGCTTATTTATTATTAAAAAAATACAGAAAAATGCAAAAAAAATGAAAAATCTTTTTTTTTACAGTTTTTGCAATAATAATGTGTGCACAATTAGTGCAGGTTACGGAAAGTAATTAAAAATAAATTCATTTAGTTGTTCTGATTTACAGAATATATAATGTGTCTGGGATTTTAAGTTTTTTTTGGTAGTTACAGGTCACAAAGCACAAGGAGTAAAATAAACTTTTAATGTGGAGCGATTTTAGAATTTGGTATGTTTGTCTTGTAAGCTTAATTGCCATAAAAGAAAAGTAGACACCACAAGCTATTTACCTAAGGTTGTTTTGACACTTTCTACGTAGCCATTTTACTGCCAACCTCTGCTAAATATTGGAGTAAAATTGTTTTTTGGGGGTTTTCGCACACAAACTTATAACAAAGAACTTCTCATGTGTATTTTGTAAAGTTGGTGTGTGCTATTCCTGTACAAAGTTTTATTATGTGTTCAGTTACTTCTGCTGAGTACAACGGTACCCCCATTGTATGTCGTTGGCACTATTTTGTGAAGCTACAGTGCCAAATAGGAGACCTGTCCTTTTCAGTATTCACAGTAGAATTTTGAGAGACGGATTTAATGAGCCTATGCTTCCATTTGGGGTATTATAACAGTTTGACTGTTAAAAAAAAACCCCACAAAGGCCTACCATTTGTAAAAGTAGACACTCCAGGGTATATCATAAGGTGCATATTGTGCCTTAGCATGCCCCCATTTTTTCACCAATATATGCCAAAGTATGTGGTAAAAAATTATTTGGGGCATTTTTTTACATACGGATTGCATTTTGCTGGGCATTTTGTATATTTCATATGTGCCACTAAGTTCAAAACCTCCAAATTATGCTCAGCTAAGTCTTCTGAGTAAAAAGACATCCCCAATGAATGTCTTTGGCACTATTTTGTGAAGCTACAGGGCCATATTGGAGACCAAGCCATATCAGCTTTTACAGAACTTTTAATTTTGAGGCTGGGCCTATGTGCAATTTCCAAGCATCTTCGCAGGTTTTAAATTCAAACTACCCCACAAAGGCCTACCATTTCTAAAAGTAGACACCCCAGGGTATTTCAAAAGGCATATTTTGAACCTTGGCGTGGGATAATTTTTCCGCTAGCTTGTACCAGGTGTAGTGGTAATAAGCGTTTTTTTCTGCCTTTTTGACACACAAAGTGAGTTTGCACAGTATATTTTGCAAACCTTATGTGTACCACCACTCTATAATACTTTATATGTTGCTCAGCTATGTCGGCTGAGTACAAAAATACCCCCGTATGTACCTTTGCCAGGTATATGTGGACATCGGAGGGGCACATTTGGGACACAGCCATTCAATTTTTTTTTTTCAAACTTTTAATTTTTACGCTGTGCCCATGTCCCATTTTAGAGTATTTTACCAGGCTATATAATCCAAATACCCCATAAAGCCATACCATTTCTTAAAGAAGACATCCCAGGGTACTTCAAAAGGCCTATTTTGAACCTTAGCGTGGGATCATTTTTCCGCTAGCTTGTACCAGGTGTAGTGGTAATGAGCGTTATTAAATGTATTTTTTAACTTTTTAAAACTTTTTTTACTTTTTAAACTATTTTTTAAACTTTTGTTTTGCTTATTAATTTTTTTTAAGTTTCCTAAACTTTCATAAAACTTTTTTTACAGATTTAACATTTTTCTAAGCTTTTTCTTTTACCGTTAACCCCTAACTAGCAGTAAGCAGCACTAACAGTAAATTCCCCATTTTCCCATAACTCCCACCAACCCCAGCTAGCAAAATATTTAATTATACAATATTTTTCAAATTAGTTAATTAAATAAATTTAACCCCTGAGGGTTAAAAAATAAATAAAAGTTCATCGTCAGGGGTTAAAAAAAAATTAGATCACAGTATAATACTGTGATCTGTATTTTGATCACTGTAGGCAGTGATAGACTGGCAGGGAAGGGGTTAATTTTTATTTGGACTGGGTAAAGGGTTTATTTATTTTTAATTTTTAACTTAAACGTTATTAAAACTTTTTTTTAACTTTTTTTTTTAACTTTTTAAAGCTTATTTTAAAACTTTTTTTAACGTTAACCCCTAGTTAGCCTAACACTAAATCCCCCAATTCCCCACTAACTTCCACCCTCCCCAGCTAGCTAAATTTATAATTTTAAAATATTTAAATTAATTAATAAAATAAATTTAACCCCTGAGGGTTAAAAAAAAAAGAATTAACCCTAAGGGGTTAAAAAAAAAATCAGATCATATTAAAATGTAATACCTGCCAATTGATCACTGTAGTCAGTGATCAATTGGCAGGGAAGGGGTTAATTTTTTATTAAAATGGGTAAAGGGGGGTGGGATTTTAATTTAACTTTTTTTTTTTTTTACAGCAGGGGGCAGGATCATCACTGATTGTCTCCCTGCACTTCACAGTGAACCCGGAAGTGCAGGGAGGCGGAGGTAAGTATACAGAGCACATGTGCTCGCTCTGACATGCTGTCAGAGCGGGCACATGAGCTGGGACAGCCCGATCCGGTGCTACCGGTCTGCCTCTAATGCAGAGGCAGACCGGAGCACCATTAACCCCGCGATCGCCGCGATTGCGGCGATCTGGGGTTAATTTTACCGCGTGACGGACGAGGTCCGTCACCCGTCATTAAGGGTATCCCCTGGATGACGGACCTCGTCCGTCACCCGTCCTGAAGGGGTTAATTACTTAGATTGTTATACTCTATAATCTTCGTTCGACCCATCACCTCTGGTCTAGGCCTGTTGTCAGTTACCTTTTCACTCAAACAAAGATTAGCTTAAATATGCTCATTTATGACTAGAATGATAAAAATGTGTATTTCAGTAAATGCATAGTTAGACATGTTGATTCAGCTTGACATATAACTGTTTCTTCTTTCCTCCATACAATTGTGCTAGTACACTCCTTGCCACAACAATGTATTACCGTGTTTAATGCCAAATGCTTGCCATTGCTGTTGGGGCTTTGCAAGCTGGTTTGTATTTTATTGCACACAAAAAATAAAGAATTTATAAAAATACAAAAAAACAAACAAATATTAAGGACATATATACTTATCAGACACAGTTAACCACCAGACTAGTTTTATTGAAGTTACAGTTGTGCTCAAAAGTTTGCATACCCTGACAGAAATTGTGAAATTTTGGAATTGATTTTGAAAATATGACTGATCATGCAAAATAAATGTATTTTATTGAAGGATAGTAATCATATGAAGCCATTTATCATCACATAGTTGTTTGGCTCCTTTTTAAATCATAATGATAACAGAAATCACCCAAATGGCACTGATCAAAACTTTACATACCCTTGAATGTTTGGCCTTGTTACAGACACACAAGGTGACACACACAGGTTAAAATTGCAATTAAAAGTTAATTTCACACACCTGTAGCTTTTTAAATGGCAATTAGTGTCTGTGTATAAATAGTCAATAGGTTTGTTAACTCTCACGTGGATGCACTGAGCAGGCTAGATACTGAGCTATGGGGAGCAGGAAAGAACTGTCAAAAGACCTGCGTAACAAGGTAATGAAACTTTATAAAGATGGAAAAGTATCTAAAAAGATAGCCAAAGCCATGGAAATGCCAGTCAGTACTGATCAATAGTGATGTCGCGAACATAAAATTTTCGGTTCGCGAACGCGATTTTCTGCAAATGTTCGCAAACCTGGGCGGCGAGTGGGGGCCATAAAGATAATGAGGGGGGGGAACTACTGTCCTCCCCCCCAGGCCCCCACCCCTGTGCGGTGAGTGGGGGCCATAAAGATAATGAGGGGGGCACCTACTGTCCTCCCCCTCTCCGGCCCCCACACCTGGGCGGCGGGTGGGGGCCATAATGATAATGGGGGGACCTCACCCCTGCCCCCCACCCCTGGGTGGCAGGCCATAATGATAATGGGGGGACCTACTGTCCTCACCCCTGCCCCCCACCCCTGGGCGGCGGGTAGGGGGCATAAAGATAATGAGGGGGGACCTACTGTCCTCCCCCTCTCTGGCCCCCACCCCTGGGCAGCGGTGGGGGCCATAATGATAATGAGGGGGGGACCTACTGTCCTCCCCCCCGGCCCCCACCCCTGTGCGGCGGGTGGGGGCCCTAAAAAAAACAATAAGGGGGGGACCTACTGTCCCCCCGCAGCCCCCACACGTGAGCGGTGGGTGGGGGCCCTAAAAAAAAAAATAAGGGGAGGACCTACTGTCCCCCCCGACCACAAATGACACAGAGCACTGTGATTGGATGGATTTCAAGCCCACCAATTAGAGTGCTCTTTGTCATTTTACACAGCGTGGGAAAATTCCAAAGAACTTTCCCACGCTGTGTAAAATGACACAGAGCACTGTGATTGGATGGATTTTTTTTTTTTGTAAAATGACAAAGAGCACTCTGATTGGCTTAAACCAGCCAATCAGAGTGTTCTTAGCCTAATTGCAGGGCGTGGCAAGGCTTTATAAGCCTTCCCCCGCCCTGCAGAGCTCAGTCTGCGCGGAGCCCCCCATGGGTGAAGATGGATTTTTTTTTTGCGCTCGTTTTTTTTTATTTTAATTTTTTATTGTGTCGGTTATTATGTTTTTTTTATTTGGCCTTTTTTGGGGCTGAAAAAAGAAGATTTTAGAAGAAAGAAAACATCGAATGGTAAGTTGTTTTTTTTCGAATTTTTTTTACAGGTTCTTAGTTAACCCCTTAACGCCGTTACGACGTTCTATGCCGTCGCGCTTTAAGTGGGCTTTCCTTACCTTACCAGCGCTCAGTTTCGGGAGGACTGCCTCACAGCCCAGGCACCCCCCCCCCCCCACGGCAAATCAGGCCCCCGGGGGCCATGTGATCGCTCTCAAAGATGGCCCCCTATAGCTGGCTGTGGATCTGCCAGCAGGGGGACTGTCTAAATTTAAATATCAGACAGTCTGTAAAAAAAAAATATTAAACATGTTTAAAAATAAAACAAATATATTTATAAATATATAATATATGTATATATATTATATATATAATATATATATGTATATTATATATATTTAACGTCATACATAGTGTATTTTAAAGGACCACTGTAGGCACCCAGACCACTTCAGCTTAATGAAGTGGTCTGGGTGCCAGGTCCAGCTAGGGTTAACTAATTGTTTTATAAACATAGCAGTTTCAGAGAAACTGCTATGTTTATCAATTAGTTAAGCCTTCCCCCTGATCCTCTAGTGGCTGTCTCACTGACAGCCGCTAGAGGCGCTTGCGTGATTCTCACTGTGAAAATCACAGTGAGAGCACGCAAGCGTCCATAGGAAAGCATTATGAATGCTTTCCTATGTGACCGGCTGAATGCGCGCGCAGCTCTTGCCGCGCGTGCGCATTCAGCCGACGGGGAGGAACGGAGGCGGAGAGGAGGAGGAGAGCTCCCCGACCAGCGCTGGAAAAAGGTAGGTTTTTACCCCTTTCCCCTTTCCAGAGCCGGGCGGGAGTGGGTCCCTGAGGGTGGTGGCACCCTCAGGGCACTCTAGTGCCAGGAAAACGAGTATGCTTTCCTGGCACTAGAGTGGTCCTTTAATACTAATATAAGTACATATATTAGTATTAAAATACACTTAGAATGACGTTATATATATATATAATCTACATATATTTTATATATATATATAATAGATATATACACATATATTATATATATATATATATAAATACGTATAATTACAATAATAAATAAATAAAATAATAAAATTAATAAATAAAATATTGAAACAAAATTTAATATAAATTATATATACATATGTAATTTCATTCTAACTGTATTTTGTTATTAATATATATACATTCTATATATTTCTATCTATATATAAAATACAAATAACCGCAAATATATATATATATAGATAAATACATATAATTACATAAAAGATTACATTAGTATACACGTAGAATTTAAATACCTATAAATGCATATATATTAAAATTCTACGTGTATACTTAAGTAATCTTTTAACATAATTAGGTGATTTGATTAATTAAAATTTGATTGACATACCTGACAACACAGGGAGAAAGTGCAGAGAATTTAATTTGCAAGCACTATATTTGACCCTGTAACTCTCCAAGACAACATAAAACCTGTACATGGGGGGTACTGTTTTACTTGGTAGACTTTGCTGAACTCAAATATTAGTGTTTCAATTGGTAAATTGTATTACAACGATGATATTTTAAGTAAAAGTGACGTTTTTTGCATTTTTTACAAACGAACTGCACTTTTATGAACTATATTATTGTTGTAATATGTTTTACTGTTTTAAAACACTAATATTTGTGTTTAGTGAAGTCTCCCGAGAATAACAGTACCCCCCATGTACAGGTTTCATGGTGTTTTGGAAAGTTAGAGAGTCACATATAAGGCTTGCATTTCATTTTTTTGACATTGAAATTTGCCAGATTGGTTATGTTGCCTTTGAGAGCGTATGGTAGCCGAGGAATGAGAATTACCCCCATGATGGCATACCATTTGCAAAAGTAGACAACCCAAGGTATTGCAAGTGGGGTATGTCCAGTCTTTCTTAGTAGCCACTTAGTCACAAACACTGGCCAAATATTTGTTTTTTGCTTTTTTAACACAAAAACAAATATGAACGCTAACTTTGGCCAGTGTTTGTGACACTGGGTAACCTCAGGAGAAATACAGGAGGCCTGGAAAAAGATGGCATGGTTTGTTTCAAGGAGCATAATATGATGATACTTGAACAAAAATTAGCTGCATGGTTAAGTTGCCAGAAAGAAGCCTTTACTGCACCAATGCCACAAAAAAGCCTGGTTACATTATGCCCAACAAAACCTTGACACGCCTCACAGGTTCTGCACACTTCACACCCCTAAAGGAACACTATAGTCTCCTAAATTACTTTAGCTAAATAAAGCAGTTTTAGTGTATAGATCATTCCCCTGCAATTTCACTGCTCAATTCACTGTCATTTAGGAGTTAAATCACTTTGTTTCTGTTTATGCAGCCCTAGCCACACCTCTCCTGGCTATGATTGACAGAGCCTGCATGAAAAAAAAAAATTGTTTCACTTTCAAACAGATGTAATTTACCTTAAATAATTGTATCTCAATCTCTAAATTGAACTTTAATCACATACAGGAGGCTTTTGCAGGGTCTAGCAAGCTATTAACATAACAGGGGATAAGGAAATCTTAATTAAACAGAACTTGCAATAAAGAAAGCCTAAATAGGGCTCTCTTTACAGGAAGTGTTTATGGAAGGCTGTGCAAGTCACATGCAGGGAGGTGTGACTAGGGTTTATAAACAAAGGGATTTAACTCCTAAATGGCAGAGGATTGAGCAGTGAGGCTGCAGGGGCATGTTCTATACACCAAAACTGCTTCATTAAGCTAAAGTTGTTCAGGTGACTATGGTTTCCCTTTAAGCTCCATGTGTGGAGAGGAGTCATCAAAGCCTATAGTGAAAAGAATACCATCCCCATTGTTAAGCATTGTGGTGGCTCACTGATGTTTTGGGGGGTTGAGCTCTAAAGGCACATGGAATCTTGTGAAAATTAGTGGCAAGATAAATGCAGCATATTTTTCAGAAAATACTGGCAGGCAATTTGCATTCTTCTGCACGAAGTCATGCGATGCTCTTGGACTTTCCGGCATGATAATTACACTAAGCACAATGCCATTTTGACCGTCCAGTGGTTACAACAGAAAAAGGCGAAGGGTTTGGAGTGGCCATGACAGTCTCGTGACCTTAATATCATCGAGCCACTCTGGGGAGATCTCAAACATGCGATTTGCGCAAGACGACCAAATACTTTGCATGACCTGGAGGCATTTTGCCAAGACAAATGGGCAGCTATGCCAACTGCAAGAATTAGGGGCCTCATAGACAACTATTACAAAAGACTGCACGCTGTCATTGATGCTAAAGGAAGCACTACACGGTATTGAGAACTAAGGGTATGTGTTAGGGACCAGGTACCAGACAGAGACAGAATGTAGATGCAAAGCACCTTTATTATAAATAGCAAGTAATGAAATAACCAAAAGCAAAGTCCAGGAGGCAAGCAGAGATCAGGCACCAAAGCGGGTAGTCAGACGAGCCAGTATCAGAAGAACAGAGAGCAGCGGAGTTAGGAACAAGACCAAAAGTCAGGAACCAGGAACACACAGGAAACAGGGAGTCTTCTGGGAAACAGGAAAGAGGTACTGGAAATTGCTGCTTAAATAGGCTGCACTGATTAGCTAAAATCAACCAGTCGAGTAACCGTGGAAAGAGCTGATCCTTAACAAACAGCTGAATAGCTCAGGCAGGGAAATAGGAAGGGTTTCTGTTTAAAACAGCTGAGAAACCCTGACAGTACCTCCCACTCATCGACCTTCCCCACCCCACGGGTGGGTCCAGGTTTCATGGGAAAGCGGGCATGAAAGGAACGAAGGAGGGATGGGGCATGAACATCAGAGGCTGGAACCCAGGAGCGTTCCTCTGGACCGTACCCTCTCCAGTGCACCAAATATTGGATCTGTCCTCTGAACAGTCGTGAATCAATGATGCTGTGTATTTCATATTCTTCATGGTTATCAACCAGAACAAGACGTGGACGTGGCACCGAGGTGGTGTAGTGATTACACACCAAGGGTTTCAAGAGGTAAACGTTAGAGATGCGCATGCTAGGAGGAAGGTCAAGTGCATAGGCTACAGGGTTAACCCTTTGAAGAATACGAAAAGGCCCAACAAAGCAGGGTGCCAGTTTTTGTGAGGGAACACCGAGCTGCAGGTTGCGAGAAGACAGCCAGACCCTTTCTCTGAACTGATAGGTAGACGCAGGTGGGCGTCTGCGGTAGGCCTGGAGTTTGTAGTTCTGCATTGCGCATAGCAAAGAGTTCTGATCCTGCACCCAAGTGGAACGAAGATCCCTGAGATGTTCCTCCAATGCTGGTATCCCTTGTGGCATGAATGTATCAGGCAACATGGACAGTTGAAACCCATAGTTTGCCAAGAACAGGGATAGCCAGGAAGAGGCATTAATAGCACTATTGTGGGCGAACTCCGCTCACAATTCCAGATCAGACCAGTTGTTTTGGTGATTTGAAATATAGCAACACAGAAACTGTTCCAAGGCTTGGTTAGCTTGTTCCGCGGCACCATTGGAGTGCAAGTGGTAGGCCGAGGAGAAGGAAAGCTGAATTCCCATTTGTGTACAAAAAGCTCTCCAAAATCTGGACACAAACTGGCTACCCCTATCTGAAATTATTACTTTGTGTAACACATGCAAATGAAAGACCTCCCGACCAAAAATTGCTGCAAGTTCTCCCAAGAAGGGAATACAATGCGACATCTTAGAGAATCGGTCAACAACCATGAGAACGACTGTATTGCCATGGGAGACGGGAAGATCTACAATAAAATCCATGGACAAATGAGTCCAGGGTCATTCACCATTAGGTATGGTTTGCAGGAGACCCACAGGAGGGTGTCATGGGGTTTTACAGGACAGGCAGCTACCACCAGGATTACAGTTGATCCAGCATGCAGAATAGTATCACACTTAGGACTTAGGATAACGTCTAACCGGACCTTAGAATGGCCATACTTAACGAACCAATAGTCAAAATGCTAGCCGAGGTCAGGAACATAGAATGAGACACAGCGATAAGGAAAAGCCAATAGTCAAGGTTACCAGAAGTCATGGAAGTCAAAATGAAGCCAAAGTCAAAAAACAGAAAAACACAATCAGGAACACACTCTCGGATAACCACCTAAGGGAAACCATGACAGGGCAACGAGCTTAAGGAATAAGTGAGTTTAAATAACCCTCTTGCAGATCCGATTGGCTGTACCTAGCCTTTGACCCCAAAACGTGCGTGTGCATCTTTTGCATGACATCACCTGCACGTTATCGTCCTCTTTACCGTGGATGGGGGTGGGGCTATATAATAGCATGAGCCCACAGCGGCCGGCGTCCACCGACATGTCGCACAAGCCAGGCATCATGGCAGAGGATCGCCGAGCGGCATTCCTCTTAATCTTAGGAAGGTAATTATCTCTGTGTTTGTCATATGGAGATGAAGGATACGTGACATTACCCTCCACTTGAAGACCGCCCACCGGGCGGGCAGGACCAGGTTTGAGAGGATTTGTCGTGAAAAGAACGGATTTTGCGGCCAGCATGTATATCAGAAGCAGGAACCCAAGTACAATCAGCAGGCCCATAACCCTTCCAATAAACCAAGTACTGCAAAGAACCACAAGAAAATCTGGAATCAATTATGGAGGAGACCTCATACTCCTCCTGTCCAGCAATAACCAAGGGAGGAGTAGGGACAAAAGGGACAGTATACCTATTGCAGACAAGAGGCTTAAGCAAAGAGACATGAAATGAATTAGTTATACGTAAGGAGGCAGGAAGTGCAAGAGAATACGAAACAGGATTGATCCTCCGAACAATTTGAAAGGGACTGTGACGAAGTGCCCTTCGCCACTTGTTCTTGGAGAGGACTAATGGCTAGCCTTTTGCTCTGTGACCATGGCCCTGGTGTGTATTGCCCTGTGTAGAACCCTATTGGGGTATATTGAGACTTGGCACAATGCCCCTTTTAAACTGTCAAAGTGGTCGAAGTGTAACTTCAAATTACCGAACAGCCGGACCACAAGTGGAGTGTGCAGCCAATTTACCTCCCAGGCTGGTGATTAACCTTCTCTGGAACTTTGACGCTTCGACAGTAGTTGAACGGTGTTCGACAATATGAACGCAACATTAACATCGCCTATTTGCACATCCCCGTTCGTGCATTTGAACAGTATTTGAACTATGATGAATAGACCAGCCGCACAGCCCAAATCTGTGGAACTGTTTTGGGCATGAAAATGTGCGTGTGGTCGGTCAAATGAGACTTCCAGCTATCTCCTGAACCACTGGACCAATTTGTTTGATTTTTGGATATGTTGGTTCCCTAATTATGCTGGTTTCAGAAAATGTAACTTTTATTGGAATTGCATGTAAAGCTTTGAAGTTATAAAAGTTGTGTAAAAAGTTTATTTTTCGCTTGGAGATAATTGAGCTGATACAGCTATTATTATTATTATTATTATTATTATTATTATTATTGCCATTTATATAGCACCAACAGATTCCGTAGCGCTTTACAATATTTTGAGAGGGGGGGATGTAACAATAAATAAGACAATTACAAGAAAACTTACAGGAATAATAGGTTGAAGAGGACCCTGCTCAAATGAGCTTACAGTCTATAGGAGGTGGGGTATTAGAAACATTAGGATAGGAAATATCAAGTAGGAGTGAAGCAGAGCTGGAGGAGAGAGCAAAGCACTATCCCATAGGAGAGCAAGAGACAGGTATGTAAGGGAGAGATTACTCTGGGAGGCCATATGCTTTCCTGAAGAGATGTGTTTTAAGGCCCTTCTTAAATGATTGAAGACTAGGGGAGAGTCTGATGGCAGTAGGCAAGTTATTCCATAGGAGAGGAGCCGCCCGTGAGAGGTCCTGCAAGCGTGAGTTGGCCGTACGGGTGCGAGCAGCGGTCAGGAGGTGGTCGCGGGCAGAGCGGAGGGTACGAGGAGGGGCATACCTCTGGATCAGTGAAGAGATATAAGAGGGGCTGGAATTGTTCAGTGCTTTAAATGTATGGGTTAGCACTTTGAATTGACTCCTATAGGATACAGGGAGCCAATGTAAGGACTGGCAGAGGGGCGAGGTGTGAGAGAACCGACTGGATAGGAAAATCAGTCTAGCTGCAGCATTCATTACAGACTGTAGCGGGGCAGTACGGCTTTTGGGGAGACCAATCAGGAGAGGGTTACAGTAATCCATGCGGGAAATTACTAGAGCATGGACAAGCTCCTTGGTAGCATCTTGCGTAAGAAAGGGGCGGATGCGGGCTATGTTTTGGAGTTGGAACCTACAGGACTTGGCAACAAACTGGATGTGAGACTCAAAGGTGAGACCAGAGTCAAGTATGACGCCAAGACAGCGCGCTTGTAGGGATGGACTTATGTGGATATCACTGACTTGAAGGGAGAGTGAGAGAGGAGGATCAGTATTAGGAGGAGGAAAGACAAGGAGTTCAGTTTTAGAGAGGTTAAGTTTGAGAAAGCGTGACGACATCCAGTCAGAGATGGAAGAGAGGCAAGCAGTGACACGTTGCAGGACGGCCGGGGAGAGGTCCGGTGAGGAGAGGTATATCTGAGTGTCATCAGCGTACAGGTGGTAGTTGAATCCAAAAGAGGCAATAAGTTTTCCAAGAGAGGCAGTATAAAGAGAAAATAGAAGGGGACCAAGGACAGAGCCTTGGGGAACTCCAACCGAGACAGGGCGAGGGGAGGAGGTATCCTTGGAAAAGGAGACACTAAATGAGCGTTGGGAGAGATAGGAGGAAAACCAAGAGAGGACAGAGTCACAGAGACCGAGTGATTGAAGAGTTTGAAGGAGGAGAGCATGATCAACTGTGTCAAAGGCAGCAGAGAGGTCAAGGAGAATTAATATGGAGTAGTGACCTTTGGATTTAGCGGAGATTAGGTCATTAGTCACTTTGATAAGAGCGGTCTCAGTAGAGTGGAGAGGGCGGAAGCCAGACTGAAGAGGGTCAAGGAGAGAGTTGGAATTAAGGAAGTGAGACACATGGGTAAAGACAAGTCTTTCAAAAAGCTTTGATGAGTAAGGGAGCAGGGATATGGGACGATAGTTAGAGGGGGAGGACGGGTCAAGAGATGTTTTTTTCAGGATAGGTATTACAGTGGCATGTTTAAGGTCAGCAGGAACAGTGCCAGAAGAGAGAGAGCAGTTAAAGATGTGTGTTAGGATAGGCACAAGACAAGGGGAGAGAGATCTGATGAGGTGAGATGGGACAGGATCAAGTGGGCAAGTGGTGGGGCGAGAGGAATGGAGAAGTGCAGCCACCTCTTGTTCAGTAGCTGGGGAGAAAGTCTGAAGGGTAGGGAAAGCATGATTTATGTGTGGTTGAGAAAGAGAACGGCAAGGAGGGGAGAATTGTTTCCTTAGCTGTTCAATCTGGTCAGTAAAGTAATATGCAAAGCTATCAGCTGTAAGGTTAGTTTGGGGGGTGGCCACAGCAGGGCGGAGAAGGGAATTAAAAGTGTCAAAGAGACGTCTGGGATTGCGGGAGCATGAACTAATGAGAGAGGAAAAGTAGGACTGTTTGGCGAGGGCAAGGGCTGCGCTGTACGAAAGCTACATGAATCTATAATGAAGATAGTCTGCCTGGGTGCGGGACTTCCTCCAGGAGCGTTCAGCACAGCGGGAGCAACTCTGCAGATAGCGTGTTGATTTATTATGCCAAGGTTGGGGTCGTGTTCTCCTCGTGGTGCATGTTTGGAGTGGGGCTGCAGTGTTCAAGGCAGATGTGAGGGTAGTGTTATATGTGGAGATGGCCAGTGAGGGACAGGAGAGGGAAGGGATGGATAGCAGTTGTGAATCAATGTCAGCCGACAGCTGCTGGAGGTCAATAAGTTAAGGTTCCTCCTGAGCTGAGGGGGGTTAGGCTGCGGTTGTTGGGTGAGGGGGTAATTGAGAGCAAACGATAAGAGGTGGTGATCAGAGAGAGGAAAAGGAGTATTGCAGATATAGATAATGTACATGAATAGGAGAAAATAAGGTTGAGGGTATTGCCAGCTACATGAGTGGGAGAATTAGCCCACTGCAATAGTCCAAGGGAGGAAGTAATTGAAAGTAGTTTAGAGGCTGCTGGGGTTAAAGGTGGGTTAATGGGAATATTGAAGTCTCCAAGAATTAGGGATGGAATGTTGGAAGAGAGGAAGTAGGGTAGCCAGGCAGCAAAGTGGTCAAGGAAGAGGAGAGGGGAACCAGGGGGACGATAGATGACGGCAATGTTAGCAGAGAAGGGTTTGAAAAGGCGAATTGAATGAATTTCGAATGATGGGAAAGAGAGGGAAGGGGGGGTGATTATCTCCCAAGCAGAGGGGAAGAATTTACTGTAATGAATGGGAGTGTTTGACTGCGTGATCGTAAACTATTGGTTGTTGAGTTTGTGTTTTCAGTGCCCAACAAGGTCCACGTGGGTGGTAACCTTGTGGGAAAAGTTGTATATAAGAAGCAATAAAGCCCCAGTTCAGTCTGTTCTGTTCTAATCTGCTTAACCCTCAATACGTAGCCTCGTCTCGTTATTGTAGGGAACTGCTATATTAACACTGGGGATTGCTATACTTTGTATACTCCCCTGAGCTCTAATCACTTAGCTCTTTTAAGAGC
This sequence comes from Pelobates fuscus, assembly GCF_036172605.1. NCBI lineage: Eukaryota > Metazoa > Chordata > Amphibia > Anura > Pelobatidae > Pelobates > Pelobates fuscus. The sequence continues at coordinate 133,281,561 of NC_086318.1, read as the reverse complement.
TGTTCCTGATACGCTCTCCTGGAGGAGAGGTCTTTCCCACACGGTCCTGGAGGAAAGAGGCTGATTCAGGGTGGAAGGAAGACAGTGAGACTCCAGATAAGCTACGGTGGTTGTGGAGTCTGTGGTGGTTGTGGTGTCCAGTGCAGTGCTTATTGTCCTCAGCATCAGCTAGGAAGCGTCCGTCAACGGAGGTGCCCAGTCGGGGTGCCAGGTGATCCGTTGCAGGGACCAATAAATCTGGGTGCAAACTTCATGCTAGGAACCTTGTGTCTGATATTCCGTGATTAAAGCCATACCTGATCACCCACCTGGTAAATAGGGTTGGCACCACGCCGCTTATAAGCATGAAATTTGAAACGAGAAGCAGCGTTTTTTAAGAGCCGTGTGGCCTTAGTCCAAGTCTCACTTGTATGCATGCGAGATGTTCGTCTAGAGCAGGAATAGCTGTGTTGTAGAACATTGTACGAAGAACAGTAGGATGACGACCGTTGTTGCCAAAAAATTGACTATATTCAGATGAGTCATGGGTAGCATTATTCCTGGCAAATTCAGCCCAAGGTAGCATGTCAGACCAGTTTTCCTGAGTGACATTAATAAAACATTGTAAATACAGTTCCAACGACTAGTTAGCCCTTTCAGCCTCACCATTAGTTTGAGGATGGTACGAAGATGAAAATGACTATTCTATACCCAACTGTTTATTAAATGCTCTCCAAAATCGTGACACAAAGTGGGAGCCCCTGTCTGATACAATATTTTGTGGAATACCATGCAATCTGACAATTTTGCGTATAAATATATGAACCAGATCATTGGAAGAAGGTGACTTTTTGAGCTGAACAAAGTGTGCCATTTTAAAAAAGCTATCAACCACCATAAGGATGATGGTATAGCCATTAGAAATCAGGATTTCTACAAGTCCATAGACAAATGAGACCATGAGACACTGGGTATAGGAAGTGGTTGTAGTAACCCACGTGATAGTTTAGGGGGAACCTTAGAATCCACACAAACAGTACAAGCCTCCACATATTGTCTGATGTCTTTTCCAAGGGAAGGCCACCAAAATGATCTGGAGACAGCGGATACAGTTTTATAAATACCCGGATGTCCAGCTGTCAAATTAACGTGGAACACTCTTAGTATCTCCTCTCTTTCTAGCAACAGAATAAACAATCTATCTTGAGGTCTATCACTAGATGCCTGAGACTGAGCCGCTATGATAGCACAAAGAAGAAAGGACAGTAGAGGCTGTCACCTGATACACTCAGGTGAAATGATAGGGGATGTCTCTAGTTCTTGTTCCGATGCTTTGTCAAATTGCCTAGGACCTGGTCTGTACATGATGATAAAGTTAAAGCGTGACAAGCACAAAGACCATCTAGCTTGTTTAGAAGACAGCCTTTTAGCATTCCAATATATGCCAAGTTTTTTGTGATCAGTTATGATCAGATGGAGGTCTTTGGCACCTTCCAAAAGCTGTCGCCATGCTTTCAGAGCTAGTATATTGGCCAGCAATTATTTGTTACCAATATCATAGTTACGCTCCGCTGGAGACAACTTTCTAGAAAAGTATCCACAAGGATGCAAAGGGGTATCCTGACTCTCCCTCTGAGAAAGAACAGCCCCTACCGACGTCTACCTCCAGTATGAAGGATTTGCCAGTGTCCGAATGTACCAATATGTCAGCAGAGGTGAACAATTTCTTAAGAAGCTCAAAAGCTTCTCTAGCTTCTTTAGACCATATAGTACAGTTAACCCCCTTACGTGTCATATTGGTGATGGGGGCTATCACAGTAGAGAAACTTTGATAAATCTCCTATAGTAATTAGCAAACCCAATAAACATTTTAATGGCTTTTAACCCATTAGGTAATGGCCAGTGTAGAACGACTTCTAGTTTATGAGGGTCCATCTGAAAACCAGAGGCTGAAATATTATATCCCACCCAAGAACTGTACATCCGTCAGGTCAAAAATGCATTTCTCAAGTTTGCAATATAGCCCATTTTCAAGCAAAGTTTGCAATACTTTCTTCACATGCCTATGGTGAGTCTGGAGATCAGGGGAATAATTTATGTGTGGTTGAGAAAGAGAACGGCAAGGAGGGGAGAATTGTTTCCTTAGCTGTTCAATCTGGTCAGTAAAGTAATATGCAAAGCTATCAGCTGTAAGGTTAGTTTGGGGGGTGGCCACAGCAGGGCGGAGAAGGGAATTAAAAGTGTCAAAGAGACGTCTGGGATTGCGGGAGCATGAACTAATGAGAGAGGAAAAGTAGGACTGTTTGGCGAGGGCAAGGGCTGCGCTGTACGAAAGCTACATGAATCTATAATGAAGATAGTCTGCCTGGGTGCGGGACTTCCTCCAGGAGCGTTCAGCACAGCGGGAGCAACTCTGCAGATAGCGTGTTGATTTATTATGCCAAGGTTGGGGTCGTGTTCTCCTCGTGGTGCATGTTTGGAGTGGGGCTGCAGTGTTCAAGGCAGATGTGAGGGTAGTGTTATATGTGGAGATGGCCAGTGAGGGACAGGAGAGGGAAGGGATGGATAGCAGTTGTGAATCAATGTCAGCCGACAGCTGCTGGAGGTCAATAAGTTAAGGTTCCTCCTGAGCTGAGGGGGGTTAGGCTGCGGTTGTTGGGTGAGGGGGTAATTGAGAGCAAACGATAAGAGGTGGTGATCAGAGAGAGGAAAAGGAGTATTGCAGATATTAGATAATGTACATGAATAGGAGAAAATAAGGTTGAGGGTATTGCCAGCTACATGAGTGGGAGAATTAGCCCACTGCAATAGTCCAAGGGAGGAAGTAATTGAAAGTAGTTTAGAGGCTGCTGGGGTTAAAGGTGGGTTAATGGGAATATTGAAGTCTCCAAGAATTAGGGATGGAATGTTGGAAGAGAGGAAGTAGGGTAGCCAGGCAGCAAAGTGGTCAAGGAAGAGGAGAGGGGAACCAGGGGGACGATAGATGACGGCAATGTTAGCAGAGAAGGGTTTGAAAAGGCGAATTGAATGAATTTCGAATGATGGGAAAGAGAGGGAAGGGGGGGTGATTATCTCCCAAGCAGAGGGGAAGAATTTACTGTAATGAATGGGAGTGTTTGACTGCGTGATCGTAAACTATTGGTTGTTGAGTTTGTGTTTTCAGTGCCCAACAAGGTCCACGTGGGTGGTAACCTTGTGGGAAAAGTTGTATATAAGAAGCAATAAAGCCCCAGTTCAGTCTGTTCTGTTCTAATCTGCTTAACCCTCAATACGTAGCCTCGCCTCGAGCTAGTATATTGGCCAGCAATTATTTGTTACCAATATCATAGTTACGCTCCGCTGGAGACAACTTTCTAGAAAAGTATCCACAAGGATGCAAAGGGGTATCCTGACTCTCCCTCTGAGAAAGAACAGCCCCTACCGACGTCTACCTCCAGTATGAAGGATTTGCCAGTGTCCGAATGTACCAATATGTCAGCAGAGGTGAACAATTTCTTAAGAAGCTCAAAAGCTTCTCTAGCTTCTTTAGACCATATAGTACAGTTAACCCCCTTACGTGTCATATTGGTGATGGGGGCTATCACAGTAGAGAAACTTTGATAAATCTCCTATAGTAATTAGCAAACCCAATAAACATTTTAATGGCTTTTAACCCATTAGGTAATGGCCAGTGTAGAACGACTTCTAGTTTATGAGGGTCCATCTGAAAACCAGAGGCTGAAATATTATATCCCACCCAAGAACTGTACATCCGTCAGGTCAAAAATGCATTTCTCAAGTTTGCAATATAGCCCATTTTCAAGCAAAGTTTGCAATACTTTCTTCACATGCCTATGGTGAGTCTGGAGATCAGGGGAATAAATAAGAATATCATCCAGATATACTAATACAAAAGTATAAATGTAGTCTCTGAGAACATCATTAATGAAATCCTGAAATACGACCGGAGCATTGCATAAGCCGAAGGGCATGGAAAGATACTCATAGTGACCACTTCTCGTGTTAAATGCAGTTTTCCATTAATGACCCTCCTTAATCCTTACCAAATTGTAAGCGCTCCTATGGTCGAGTTTGATAAACGCCAAATATACAGGAGGCCTCCGCAGGCGCTCCCTGAATGAGGATCTCTCTCGGAGTCTGATATCAATGAGGATGACAAAGGATATCAGTTCCTCAAGATCTTTAGGTAATTCTCTGGCTGCAATCTCATCCTTAACAGCATCAGAGAGCCCATGTGAAAAGGCAGCCACGAGAGTCTCGTTGCTCCAGCCACCTTCTGCTAGAGTACAGAATTCACCGGCATACTCGACAATTGTTCTTGTGCCCTGTGCATTAGACATGAGTGGTTTGGCAGCAGAGGTGGAGCAAGCTGGAATATCAAATACCCTTTTAAAGGATGCCACAATTTCAGGATAATTGTAAATAATGGGCTTCTCTACCTCCCAGAGAGGATTTGTCCAAGCTAGTGCTTTATCAAAGAGCAAAAAAAATCATGAACCCAAGTTTGCTTCTGTCAGTAGGAAATGTCTGGTGAACCATTTCAAGGTATCCTCCAACCTGGTTTAAAAATCCTCTGCACTGAGCTGGTTTGCCCCCAAAATACTGAGGAAGCGGGACAGACCAGTCATTCCTCTAGAGGCAACAAGTTCAGAGGCTACAACCAGTGCTAGAACAGGAAGTGAGGCAGAGGCGTCCGAGTGCTGTATCCAGATGTGCAGTATGAATCAGGAGTGCATGCGCACACTGATCCAAACGGTGGTTCTGCTGGTTAATAGGTTAGGTATAGGTGGATTGCCTGTACCATCTGTATTCATGGCCCAAGAACCAGACAGAGACAGAATGTAGATGCAAAAACCTTTATTATAAATAGCAAATAATGAAATAACCAAAAGCAAAGTCCAGGAAGCAAGCAGGGATCAGGCACCAAAGCGGGTAGTCAGACAAGCCAGTATCAGGAGAGCAGGGGAGTCAGGAACACACAGGAAAAAGGGAGTCTTCTGGGAAACAGGAAACCACACAAGGGGAAAGAGGTACTGGAACTTGCTGCTTAAATAGGCTGCACTGATTAACAATAGGGCTGGTTACTATCAACCAGGTGAGTAACCGTGGAAACGGTAATGAAAGCGCTGATCCTTAACAAGCAGCTGAATAGCTCAGGCACAGAGAGAGGAAGGGTTTCTGTTTAAAACTGCAGCGAAAACCTGATAGTATGCAGATTTTTGAACATGGGTCATTTCATTTTTTTCTTTGTTGACAAGTTTTGTTTTATGATTGTGCCATTCTGTTTTAACCTACAGTTGAATATGAATTCCATAAGAAATGAATTAAATATGTTTTGCCTGGTAATTTTTCTTTAAAAATTGTACATATATTGTAATTCTCCAAGGGTATGCAAACCTTTGAGCACAACTGTAAATTCCACATAAGTTGTTTAGCCAGTAATCAGGGCCGGCCTTAGGGGTGTGCGAGCTGTGCGGCTGCACAGGGCGCCATGCCAACAGGGGCGCCGGGCAACCGACACAGCTCGCACAACCAGGTCCTGCCCTACCTCAGGGCGCCCTGGTGGGTGAAAGATTGCGCCCTGGCCGGCCCTTACAGAGTGCGCTCTGCTTTAGTATTGGCTGGTGAGGTTATTGAGGACCTCTCTCACCGGCCCGTTGTTTGGATGATGGGAGCGAGCAGTGAGCGCTTTGATTCTGCCCTCCTCTCGCGAGCTCGGCATTCGGAGTGTTGCCGCGGCAACGCTCTCATACTATCAACGCGGAGCTCGCGAGAGGAGGGCTCCTGTTCTGCAAGGTGCAGAACTTCAAGAGCTCGCAGAGACCGCTGGACCACCAGGTAATTGGTATTCTCCCATCCCTGCCCAAAGGTATGCAAGAGGGAGGGGGCAGAAAGGGTGAATCAACAATTAATTTAAGAAAACAAAACCTAAAATTGCTCTCCCACCTCCTAATTTAAAGCCTTATGTCACCCCCTCCTACCCACAAATCATCACTGTCCCACCCTTACTGTGTTAACTACATACACTCTAACACACAAACACACACACACACACTACATAATCTACTCACACACACTCAGTACATAATCTACACACACACACACACACACACACACACTACATCCCTATCCCACACCACACTATTTTCCCTACACACACTGCATCCCTATTCCACACACAACATAATGGCATGGCAACTTCAGGGAGACAGGACACTCTTGTTAGAAATTTGTTTTTACTCCTAATGCAAATCTATACTTGAGGGAGGAATTCTTCTTGTGTGTGTGTGTGTGTGTGTATATATATATATATATATATATATATATATATATATATATATATATATATATATATATATATATATATATATATTTCTGCTCTTTAACCCCTTAAGGACCAAACTTCTGGAATAAAAGGAAATCATGACATGTCACACATGTCATGTGTCCTTAAGGGGTTAAAAATACCAGAAATTGTGTGTACCATAATAAGTAGAATTTAACATAATTTCTGAGAGTAATATTTAAATATACATGTATATTAATATGGGTGTATTATTATTATTATGTGTTATTACGCCTATAACATTTACAAATGTATTAATATACGTGTATATGCATGATATGCTCAGAAATCACATTAATACGTAACACCTATGTAATGGAGGCTTAGCACTTTTTACAAGATGGACGAGGGCATGTGACCATGGAGGGGCGCTGTGAATATTTTTCGCACAGGGCGCCTAAAGGCCTAAGGCCGGCCCTGCCAGTAATAGTCTCCAGCAGAGGCAGACAACTTCTTTTATTCAATTTGATGGGACATACATTCCCAATGAACATTTTGACTTCTGGACTGATTTTTTTGTTCCTCTGTCTTGCGCAAGATTTGTGCATTTGGTTTTAAACACATTGCAGTTTATCTGTATTTAGGTCAAATAAACAATGACAGACACAATGCATTAGCATTGTTATTTGAGTTGCAATTTGGAGTTCCAATTGTGTTACCAAAAAAAGAATTGAAAATAAACTATTTTTTTTGTTTGTTTTTTTGGGGGGGGGACATAATGGACAATCTAGGTTGGCATCTCATGCCTAATAAAGAGGTGGAGGGGGGAAAAATCAAGTCTATTTCCAAGCAGGATTATTCTAGACACTTCAGCTACTGAGAGAGACAGGCCAGCAGGCATCATTGCATCTGTGTGGGATTGGAATATGTGTCATGGATCCTAGACTGGATTTTGTGACCAACAAAAGGGGAGCACTGTGCCACCGCCCTTCCCGAACAGGTATGCCACTGAGCAGTTACTGATGTTTTAACAGTTTCATATTTGAGACAGTTTTTTATTTACTGTATATATTTTGTATCTTGGGATTATTATTTTTATTTATTTCTTTTAGATGCGACTGCATATTTCTGTCTGTGCCTATTTCTGATCTCTGCCAATGTCATTTAGCTTGAATTCATTTATATTTTATTTCTTTATTTGCTTCATTAGCTCCTCTTTTGGGCTCCAGCCAATTTCTGGGTTCTTGCTTCTGATAAGGTTATTTTTATCTTATCTATATTTATTATCTATTACTATAATTTTCTTTTCCCCAAGACACTGCTCCTGTTATAGCTCTAGGATAGTGAACCTTGCTGCACTTTAGTAGTTACTCTGTTTTGGACTTGGGTGGGGGTCTTGGAGACCAGTTGAGTAAAGTGTACAGATGTTTTGTTCAATCATCTAGTTTTCCTTTTCCGATTAGCCTTTTTTCTAGAAATTAAGATATGAGTTTATAATAGTATTAAGGGAAGAAACATTTAATTGTATAATGCGAGTCAAGCCAAATGTTTAGAAAACTGCAAGCTTATAGATGTCATGACAGGTTCAGTTTAAGTGACTATGAAATTTATGATGGAATGAACATGGAGTTGTATTACAAATATTTTTTCCCTTCTCTTCTGAAGAACCCATACTTGCTCTTATGGGCCCATTCAATAATGTCTATCATCAAAGGGATACTATAAGCACCAAAACAACTTTAGTTTAACAAATCATTTTGTAGTGTATAGATCAGGGGTAGTCAACCTGGTCCCTACCATCCACTAGTCGGCCGTTTGGGATTTCAGGTGGGCAGTGGTGGATTTTGCAGAAAAGGCCATGTGGATGGCCGTGGACTAAGGCCTTTTATCTTCCCTGCTGGCCCATATAGAGCCAGCCTTGCTGTAAGCCCTCTCGGGCTGGCGAGGAGATCAAAGATCTTCCTCACCGGCCCACTGGCACTTAGTTCCAGCAGACGGAGGGAAGGGCCTGAAAGGGTCTGTGTTCCTCCCATGAGCAGACTGGTTGGAGCTTTGCCACCCGGTACCATGGCAATGCTCCGAAACAGTTCTGTGCTCGCAGGAGGACAGGAGAGTCAGCCTGCAGCCAGAGGAGCTGCAGGCTAAAGTGAACATACCACCACTGAACCTCCAGGACTTGCAGCATTATGCCTCCCTCCCTGACAAAGGTAAGAAGAAGGAAGGGGGATACATTAAGATAGATTTTCACATCTCACCTACCTACACACAGCATAGACACTATGCACACAAACACACAATCACACACTCCACCCTTCACACACACAGCACCTCACACACACACACACACACACACTGCCCCCTCATGCACACACACATGCACGCACACACACACAAACACTGCCCCCTAACACACACACACACTTCCCCCCTTCACACACACAGTAACCCTCACACACACAGAAAAAAAGTTGAATACAAAATGGAACAAAATATTTTTTTCTAAAAACAAGCCATCTTTTTTAAAATAAAATTGAAAAAATTGTGCTAAAAAAATAGTTACTGTGGCAGTGGTGGGAGGTAAGGACATTTTACCATCAACAAATATAAAAAAGTGGGTGGTAGGTATTAAAAGGTTGACTACCCCTGTTGTAGATAGATCATGGCCCTGCAGTGTAACGGTTCAGTTCTCTACCATTTAGGAGTAATATCGCTTTCTTTATGTAGCCCTGGTCACACCTCCCCTGCATTTGATGTAAAAATAATTCCTACACATTTCCTGTATCATGAGATCTATTTTTTATACTTCGTTTACTGCACAGTGTGTTTAATTTAGAATTTCCTGATAATTGTTAATGGCCTGATATGGTCTGCAGAAGCCTCCTCTGTGTGATTTAAGCTCAAGTAAGCTAGCATAAGATAAATACTTCTATAGTAAATAAAATCTGAAACCATTTTTTTCATGGAGGCTGTGTGAGTCACAACCAGTGGCTGTGTAGCCAGGGCTGCAGAAAAAGAAGAAAAAGTCATTTTACTCCTAAATGGCAGATAATTTAGCAGTGAGACTGCAAAATACTCCGTTTATGCTATGCCTTGTTGTAAGTGCTAATCAATTCTAAGTTCTAAGTTAACCCCCTTTTTGTCACATATATTTTTATTTATTAGTAAGAAGTTGATTTTATAGTTCAATGATATAATGTATATTTTTATTGTAGTAGGTTTGCCCTGCCTGGCTGGGTCTTGCAGTGTGTCTATGCCTGCTACCTCTGCAGATTAGTTGGTATATACTAACCAACAACTTACGAATGGTCACTCATGCTCAGGGCCGGCCTTAGGCCATTAGGCGCCCTGTGCAAAAAGTCTTCACGGCTTTTTACATGAAACCTCATCCCTACCTTTAGTAAAAGACAGGATACTTCAACAATATACATACACCTTGGATCGGACATTGATTGAAAATCGTTTCCTCTGTACCTCTCCTCCTCCTCCTCCATTTTTGTGCCTCACCCTACTCCCCACCTGGCGCTTTGCTAGGGATTCCCGGTCCAAAGCAATATTAAAAGGCCGCAGAACAATTGCTTCTGATTACCGCAGAACAATATTCGGCATTGTTGGTGCATGGCAAGAGACACAGACCAGGCTGGCCTTGCTCCAAAGCAGCCCCCAAAAAAGAAAAGTGTTGTCCGGTGGCGAAGCAACCCCTTTGCCCCCCCCCCCCCTGCTATGCCACTTCCCCCAGAATTTTACTCCCCTCTATACAGTACAAAGATATTCATACAATAGAGAGAGACGAGTATAATACAGAGATACGTAAACAATTAAACAAGCTGGGCACAGCATAAATATCTCTATAAAATACATAGAGCTGAGTACAATACAGAAATGACCATATTACAGACAGAGAAAAAAATATATATAATACACAGAGCTGTGCACAATATAAAGATGATTATACACTGCACAGAGCTGGGTAAACTACAGAGATACACATAAAACAGGTAGAGCTGAGTAAAATACAGAGAAATAACACACAAAGCTGAGAACAATAAGGATAATGTTTTAGTATTTTCTGTGCTTAAATAAAATGTTATGGCAAGACAGGAGGCTTCATATTTGCTTTACTTACTTTACTAAATCCTCCCAGCAGCAAAGAAATAGTTAAACAGTTTGTACAAAAAACAACCAACCAGAACACATCTAGTCAGTAATATATAGTTATGAGACTCCTCCCAACTGCTCTTTCTTTGCTGCTTGCCTCCCAGGTGAGTCAATTCTGATTATACAAGCCTTTGACATATATTTATGTTTCTTTTCTAATACCTTTAAATACCTTAAATGTTTCCTTAACTTTATTACTTCTGTGGCGGAACCAACCTCGCCACTGGGCATTGGAGAAGCCTGTTTGCCCGCCTCCTGCCTGCTGACTATGGCCCCTGGGAGATTTGACCCTTTAAATACAGGGTTTGATCATGTTGTATTGTATTATGCTGCTACTGGCCCTTTAAGAACCATCTGTGGACATACTGTGGAGTTACTAGGTGGCCACCATTCCATGTATCAGAGGCACATGGTGAGAACAATGGATGAAGCACATGGTGAGAACAATGGATGGCGGCCTTTTAACTCACAGACACTGTTGTGACTTTTCTACACGGTGCCATCTCGCCGGTATTTGGTGCACAAAGACATCATGCAGTAGTTTTAAACTATACAACAGGGGACACATTATACAGTAATTATTTTTTATATAATCTGTATATATCTGGATATACTTTATATGGGGTTATTGCCTGTTTTGGGGTCCCTGTGATATGTTTTATAAAACTGTGTTTCTCTGTCTGTGATAATTATATTTCCCATTGTGTTCAGTAATCATATCACAGGCAGAGGGGAGGAATTTGTGTGGGAGTGTCTGTGTGTATTGTACGTATTGATTGGTTGTTCTGTAAAACCCTGTGGTACTATGTTTGTGGATTGGGAATAAAAGAGTCTGTATGTGCCAGTACAGTTAGTTCTGCTTGACCTCAAAACAAAGTGTCGTCTCGTTATTGGGGGAATTGGATTGTATGCTGATTGCCAGGAATGTAAGTTGATTGTATGCTTTTCCTGTTCAGCTGTTTACAGCATTCATATGCTTGAGAGCACTCATATGCTTCTACGGTTCGGTGGTTGTGGTGTCTGCTGCAGTGCTTGGAGTCCTCAGGAAGCGCTAGGAGCATCCTTCAACTGAGGTACCCTTTCGGGGTGCCAGGTGATCCGTTGCATTGGTGGCAGTGGTGGGATGGCATCCTAGTGCGAGGAGAAGCAGTTCAGAGACACTGGTAACGTTTGGAGTTACAAATTGAGGGCAACGCTAGCACACGTGCAGTGCCCCTGGGAGCAGAGGTACCCAGCGACTTGGAGCAGACAGGTATGGAAGGCTCTGGCTCTGAAGATGATTGGCTGGCCGAGGTGAGGCAGCAAGTGGCCCAGTATGGGGATGTACCAATGGAGATACGCCAGGTGATCTGGAACCAGGTCATGGCCGAGCGAAACACAAGGCTGGACCGAGAATTCCGGCTGGCGAAAGAGAGAGAGTATGCTCAGCGGAAGGAGTGTCACAGCAGCCGAGTAGAGGCTGCATCCGAGGAGGTTAGCCGTCTTCCCCTGAGGCGGCCGGAGGAACCCGAAGTAGGGGTCCTCATAGACTGGTCCTGTGAGGAACCACAACAGGCAGGTGGAGATGGGACCGAGGTCTCTCCACCGGGCTCACCGGGATGCTGGGCAGCCGGCCCAGATCCCCAGCAGCAGCCGGAGTTGTGAGGTGCGGAAGCAGGTGGTCCTTACTCGCAAATGTTGAGAGACCTCACAGACTGGTCCTGGGAAGACCCACAGATGGCAGGTGGAGATGGGACGGCGGTCTCTCTACCGGCCCTACAGGGATGCTGGGCAGTCGGCCCAGAACCCCAGCGGCAGTGTACCTTGAAGGGAGAGGAGAGTAGCGTCCTTCCTCCCCAGCGGCAGGGTGAGCTACAGGGATGCTGGGCGGTCAGCCCAGATCCCCAGCGGCAGATTGATTTGCAGGAAATAGAGAGCCGTGTCTCCTTTCACCAGCAGCAGTGTGAAGTGCAGGGAGTGGAGAGCATCGTCTCCCCTCCCCAGCAGCAGTATACTTTGCAGGGAGAGGAGAGCAGCGTCCTCCCTCCCCAGTGGCAGGGTGAGCTACAGGGATGCTGGGCGGTCAGCTCAGAACCCCAGTGGCAGTGTGATTTGCAGGGAATAGAGAGCAGTGTCTCCTTTCCCCAGCGGCAGTGTGAAATGCAGGGAGTGGAGAGCAGTGTCTCCCCTCCCCAGCGGCTGAAAGTGTGTAAGGGAGAGGAGCTTGTTACCCCCTCTCCCCAGCGGCAGCTTAGCCCACCAAGGGGAGACACTAAGTTCCCCACCGGCGCAGATGGGACCATGATTTCTGCGCCTAAGCTACAGGGAATACGGACAGTCGGTCCTGCTCCCCAGCGGCGGAGTCGTCTACTGGGAGGGGAGAACCTTGTTCCCCCTCCCCAGCGGCAGTCTAGCCCACCAAGGGGAGATGATAAGCCCCACACCGGTGCAGATGGGACCATGGTCTCTGTGCCCAAACCACAGGGGGTAGGGACGGTCGGTCCTGTCCCCCTGCAGCAGGGCTGTTTATCCAAAAGGGAGACAGCCTGTCTTCCCCTCCAGCAGCAACACCAGGTCCAGAAGGAGGAGCCTACTAAACCTTCTCCTCAGCTGAACCCCAACCAGGCTACTCCCGTGGTAGCGCTGGCACCCCACCGATCCAGAGGGCTAGTACTCCCCAGACCCGTGGTGGAGCCGCTGGACATGGACAAGCTACCCACTACCCCAGGTACAGTAACTTTTCATTGTGGGTGGGCTGCACTACTGACTATGTTTTGTGGGTGGGTTGCTGGACTAACCAAGGCACTGACCGACAGGAGGCCAGATACCTTGTTAGTCTTTTTGGGAAAAAGGAGAAATGTGGCCCTTTAAGAACCATCTGGGGACATACTGTGGAGTTACTGTGTGGCCACCATTTCATGTATCAGAGGCACATGGTGAGAACAATGGATGAAGCACATGGTGAGAACAATGGATGGCGGCCATTTTAACTCACAGACACTGTTGTGACTTTTCTACACGGTGCCATCTCGCCAGTATTTGGTGCACAAAGACATTGTGCAGTAGTTTTAAACTATACAACAGGGGACACATTATACAGTAATTATTTTGTATATAATCTGTATATGTTCTGCGGAATCTGCATTAAACTGTATCTTCCAAACTACTGAACGGATCTGGGTGAATTTTGGATATGTGGTTCACCCAGATCTCCCGGTTCTGAGGATATACTTTATATGGGGTTATTGCCTGTTTTGGGGTCCCTGTGATCAGGGGCGGACTGACCGGTCGGGCACTTCGGACATGGTCCGAGGGCCCGGCCGGGAGGGGGGCCCGCCATCAGGGGGCCCGGCCACCCCTTTAAATGCTGCAGCCGCCTGAGCGCTCTCTTAAGAGCCTCAGGCGGCTGCAGCTTCTCACCTCCCCTCCCCTGTAGCTGTGCGGTCCACGGTGCCCGGCCGGAGTGATAGGAAGGTGCTCAGTGTGCACCTTCCTGTCAGTCCGGCCGGGTACAGGAAACAGAAACTTCTGTTCCGCGCGGAACAGGAGTTTCTGTTTCCTGTACCCGGCCGGACTGACAGGAAGGTGCACACTCAGTGTGCACCTTCCTATCACTCCGGCCGGGCACCGCGGACCGCACAGCAGCTCGGCCACGCTACAGGGGAGGGGGAAAAAAGAGAGTGGGGGGGGTGTTAAAAAGAGAGTGGGAGGGGGGTGTTAAAAAGAGAGTGGGAGAGTGGGTGTTAAAAAGAGAGTGGGAGGGGGGTTAAAAAGAGAGTGGGAGGGGGGGTCAAAAAGAGAGTGGGAGGGGGGGTTAAAAAGAGAGTGGGAGGGGGGGTTAAAAAGAGAGTGGGGGGGTTAAAAAGAGAGTGGGAGGGGGGTTTAAAAAGAGAGTGGGAGGGGGGTTAAAAAGAGAGTGGGAGGGGGGTTAAAAAGAGAGTGGGAGGGGGGTAAAAAGAGAGTGGGAGGGGGGGTTAAAAAGAGAGTGAGAGGGGGGTTAAAAAGAGAGTGGGGGGTGTTAAAAAGAGAGTGGGAGGGGGGTTACAAAGAGAGTGGGAGGGGGGTTACAAAGAGAGTGGGAGGGGGGTTAAAAAGAGAGTGGGAGGGGGGGTTGAAAAGAGAGTGGGGGGGTTAAAAAGAGAGTGGGAGGGGGTAAAAAGAGAGAGGGGGTAAAAAGAGAGAGGGAAGGGGGTAAAGAGGGAAGTGGGTAAAGAGGGGGGGTAAAAAGAGAGAGGGAGGGGGGGTAAAAAGAGAGAGGGAGGGGGTAAAAAGAGAGAGGGAGGGGGTAAAAACAGAGAGAGGGGGGGTAAAAAGAGAGTGGGAGGGGGGTAAAAGAGAGAGGGGGTAAAAAGAGAGAGAGGGGTAAAAAGAGAGGGAGGGTGGGTAAGAAGGGAGGGTGGGTAAGAAGAGAGGGAGGGGGTAAGAAGAGAGAGGGAGGGGGGTAAAAAGAGAGGGAGGGGGAGTAAGAAGAGGGGGAGGGGGAGTAAGAAGAGAGGGAGGGGGGAGTAAGAAGAGTGGGGAGGGGGAGTAAGAAGAGTGGGGAGGGGGTAAGAAGAGAGGGGGGAGTACGAAGGGGGTAAGAAGAGGGGGAGAGAAGAGTAAGAAGAGGGGGGAGTAAGAAGAGGGGGGAGTAAGAAGAGAGGGAGGGGGGAGTAAGAAGAGGGAGAGGGGGTAAAAATAGAGTGGGAGGGGGGTAAAAAGAGAGAGGGGGTGTAAAAAGAGAGAGGGAAGGGGGTAAAGAGGGAGGGGGTAAAAAGAGAGAGGGAGGGGGGTAAAAAGAGAGAGGGAGTGGGGTAAAAAGAGAGGGGGTAAAAGAGAGAGGGCGTAAAAAGAGAGAGAGGGGGGTAAAAAGAGAGGGAGGGGGGGTAAGAAGAGAGAGGGAGGGTGGGTAAGAAGGGAGGGTGGGTAAGAAGAGAGGGAGGGGGGTAAGAAGAGAGAGGGAGGGGGGTAAAAAGAGAGGGAGGGGGAGTAAGAAGAGTGGGGAGGGGGAGTAAGAAGAGTGGGGAGGGGGTAAGAAGAGAGGGGGGAGTACGAAGGGGGTAAGAAGAGGGGGAGAGAAGAGTAAGAAGAGGGGGGAGTAAGAAGAGAGGGAGGGGGGAGTAAGAAGAGAGGGAGGGGGGAGTAAGAAGAGAGGGAGGGGGGAGTAAGAAGAGGGGGGAGGGGGGTAAGAAGAGAGGGGGGAGTAAGAAGGGGGTAAGGAGGGGGAGGGGGGAGTAAGAAGAGGGGCAGGGGGGAGTAAAAAGAGGAAGGGGGAGTAAGAAGAGTGGGGAGCGGGGTAAGAAGAGGGGGAGGGGGGGTAAGAAGAGGGGGAGGGGGAGTAAGAAGAGGGAGGAGTTAGAAGAGGTGGGAGTAAGAAGAGAGGGAGGGGGGAGTAAGAAGAGGGGGAGAGTAAGAAGTGGGGTAAGAAGAGAGTGAGTAAGAAGAGGGTGGGAGTAAGAAGGGGGGTAAGAAGAGGGGGAGGTGGGTAAGAAGAGGGGGACGGGGGGTAAGAAGAGGGGGAGGGGGGAGTAAGAGGAGGGCAATTGCCCCCTCCCCTGTCCGCAGGCACCGTGCGGGCAGCCGGCAGGGGAGAGAGGAAGAGAGGACCCGGGAGCTCCTCTGGGTCCTTCTTGCGCTAGCACAGATCGTTGCCGCGGTTACCACGGCAACGTTACGGCTCTTGCGAGAGTAAACTCTAGCCCTGGAGCTACGGGCTAGAGTTCACTCTCAACACTGTGACCACCAGGGATTCCTGGTGGTCGCAGTGGTGAGAGTGAACTCTAGCCCCATAAACACACTGCCCCCACACACCATACACATTCACACACTGCCCCCCATACACACACACACTGCCCCCACACACACCATACACATTTACACACATTGCCTCACACACATATACACTGCCCACCCATACACACACAGCCCCCCATACTAACATTGCCACACACATACACAGCCCCCTCATACACACATTGCCCCACACACCCTACACATTCACACACTACACCCACTCACACACACTGAACCTTTCACACACACTGCACCCCTTACACATTGCACCACTGCTCCTATACCCTACTACAGCCTCATATCCCAGCAGACCCCAGGTAAGTTGTCAAACTGTTCTTAAACGGTTTGACTACTTACTCTGGGAGGGGGGCCCGGCCCTCCTGGCACCATAACGACTACACAGAGCAGTAGTGGTTATTGTGCATGGATTATTTCTTTAAATAATCTACAAGTGCCCCAGTAGCCAGCAAGCCAGCCAGCCCACAGGCCGGCCAGCCAGCCAGCCAGCCCACAGGCTGGCCAGTAGCCAGCCAGCCAGCCCACAGGCCACCAGTTAGGCTTACAGCCAGCAAGCCCACAGCCTGCCAACCGCAGCCAGCAAGCCACAGCCTGCCAGCCAGCAAGCCACAGCCAGCAAGCCACAGCCTGCCAGCCCACAGCCTGCCAGTCGCAGCCAGCAAGCCCACAGCCTGCCGGCAGTAGCCAGCAAGCCCACAGCCTGCCAGCCGCAGCCAGTAAGCCCACAGCCTTCCAGCAAGCCCACAGACTGCCAGCCAGCAACAGTAATTAAGGTAAGAGGAGCCAACTTGGCCTAGGTATCAGCGAGCTATGTTGTGTTGCTATATTGTGAATAGGAACCAGAGTGTTGGAGACCCCCCTCCAGGCCCCATTAGACTCCATTGTAGTCTCTAATGGGACCTGGAGGAAATTCTTTCTAACACACTCTCTAAAGGACACTGAGATAGCCTCTGCTAGAATGCTTCCCCTCCTCCATGGCCCATTAGCCCTCAATTGTAGTCTCTACTGGGGCCTGGAGGCGACTGTTTCCAGCAGGGACACTGAGATGGCCTCTGTTAGAAAGACCCCCTTCCAAGCCTATTAGACTGCATTGTAGTCTCTAATAGGGCCTGGAGGGGATTCTTTCTAACACACTCTCTAAAGGACACTGAGATAGCCTCTGCTAGAATGCTCCCCCTCCTCCATGGCCCATTAGCCCTCAATTGTAGTCTCTACTGGGGCCTTGAAGGGATTATTTCACTTTTGTTCCTTGTGTCTAAAGATTGTGTAGGGTGTGGCTGGAGGCGGTGCATGGAGGCGGGACATGGGTGGCGCTTGCTGCGGAGTATAGGTGGGGCCTGTAAGGGGGCCCTTGATTTATTTTGCCCGGGGGCCCTGAGGGTTCTCAGTCCGCCCCTGCCTGTGATATGTTTTATAAAACTGTAAAACTGAGGGGAGGATTTTGTGTGGGAGTGTCTGTGTGTATTGTACGTATTGATGGGTTGTTCTGTAAAACCCTGTGGGCAGTACTATGTTTGTGGATTGGGAGTAAAAGGGGCTGTATGTGCCAGTACAGTTAGTTCTGCTTGACCTCAAAACAAAGGGTCGTCTCGTTATTGGGGGAATTGGATTGTATGCTGATTGCCAGGAGTGTAAGTTGATTGTATGCTTTTCCTGTTCAGCTGTTTACAGCTTTCATATGCTTGAGAGCATTCATATGCTTCTACGGTTCGGTGGTGGTGATGTCTGCTGCAGTGCTTTGAGTCCTCAGGAAGCGCTAGGAGCATCCTTCAACGGAGGTACCCAGTCGGGGTGCCAGGTGATCCGTTACAACTTCTATATATTTTGCCTATATTTTTCTATATTTTGTCTTTATTTTCAATATTCCGTTTTGTATATTGGGTGTCTCCCTCAGGGCCGACCTTTTGTTGGCCCACAGGGCTTTTTTGGTCCTAACTTTTGGATACCAACAACGTTTTTGCCTGTCTTCCGTTAAGGTTTTCACTATGTGTTCCCAACTCTGCATTTACTGCCCGCAGTCTTTTGCCGACTCTTGAATAGGGCCTAAAAAATTATTGGACATTGCTGGTCCCATTATTCAGATTTTCATTTTGGCGGATGAAGCCATTGCAGAAGGTACCTTGGACCCACACTTGGTACATTAATGGGCACAAAGAGCCCTATGTTTACTTGGAAATGCTAATGTGGCTATGTCCACTGAAAGACGAAAGGCTGCTTCCTATAAAATAGACGCAAAACTGGCAGATTTGAGTTCTAAAGAGCTCCGTCCGAAGGCTAACAGCCTATTGTTTGGTGATCAGTTCATGTCACCTCAACAGGCATGTCTCTGTTTTCACTTCGTTCAATAATGCTCAGACCTCTCTCCGCAGGGTGTATCGTTCCAATCGGTTTTCTGGCAGAGCCGGTCGCCATAGAGGCCGAGCTACCGACAGATTTGTCTTCACGGTCTACAGGCCTCGCCCATCTCAGCCTTGGAACTCAGGTTATATCAGCCCCTATCACAGGCAACTTTTCACCAACAGAGGATAGATCAGAGGACGTGGGTCTGCTTCTCTCCGGGGTCGCTCTGGTCAAGGTAATGCACCTACCTTATTCTCTAATACATATTGCAGGCCGTCTAACCTGTTTTTTCCCACAGTGGTCTCTCCTCACTCAGGATCCTTGGATCCTTCAGACAGTTTCAGGTTTTCTCATAGATTTTACCACTAACCCTGTACAAGAGTTTTCTCCTCCCCCTCTAAGGATCTCCCAGTCGGACACCGCCATACTAAATACGGAACTCTGCAAGCTCAGAGACAAGGGTGCAATCGAACCCTCACCATTTCCACCCAGGTTTGTCAGCAACATCTTCCTGGTCCGGAAGAAGTTAAACGACTTTCGCCCGATCATCAATTTGAGAAATTTGAATTAGTTCATAGTGTATTGACACTTCAAAATGGAAGGCATACACCTGCTCCGGGTCCTTCTTTGTGAGGGAGATTGGTTCTCCCGTTTCGATCTAAAGGATGCTTACCTTACAGTGCCAGTAACGTCCTCTTATCGTCCCTTCCTACAATTCATATGGCAACAAGAGCTCTGGCAGTTCACTTACCTCCCTTTTGATCTCTCGTCCGCCCCTTGGTGTTTCACCAAGTTAATTAAACCAGTTATGGCCCTTTTCCAGTTTCAAGGTGTCAGGTCCATCGTCTACCTAGACAACATAATAATCATGGCACAGGATCCACACACTCTTCGAAAACATACAGGTATGACCAAATTTCTCCTACAAAACCTCGGTTTTGTCATCAATTTTGAAAAATCCATACGGGTACCATCACAGTCTGTCCTTTTCCTAGGTTTTCAGATCGTCTCCAACCTTTTGATCCTTCAACTCCCGTTGTCAAAGATAAAATCCATCAAAAGGGACATCCAGAAACTACTGTCCTCCCATCATATTCTCCTTTTGTGATTTAGCACGAATAATAGGACTCCTGCCCGCCTACATTCAGGCTATTTTCCCTGGTCCCTTACATTACAGGGCAATGCAATGCCTCAAGACGTGGTATCTTCACAGTTAACCGATTTTCCTTAAAGAAGATGTCCGTCTGGAATTAGATTGGTGGTTTCAAAACATTAAAGCCTGGAATGGGAAACCTTTATTCGGGTGCCAACCCGATTTTGTCCTTGAGTCCTCCTAGGGTTGGGAGCCACTTGCTCCGGCCTCTCCACGGGCGGTCTCTGGACACAGTCAGAACGCTCGATGCACATCAATTGCCTCGAGCTGATGGCAGGCTATTTGCAGTTTCGCCAAAGACGCTTACGGCTCTTATTTGATTCTCAGGATGGACCACACTTCCGCTTTCCGTTATGTCAATCATCTTGCGGGCTTACGATCAAAGCTCCTGTCGGATCTTACGAAAGAACTCTACCAGTTCTGTCTAGGGAAGAATCTCTATCGTAGAGTAGAATATCTGCCCGGGGCGGACAATCTCGTGGCAGACTTTTTCTCCCGTCACTGGAGGGATGTCAGTGATTGGCACCTAGACCCGGTGTCTTCCATCATCTGCATTGACTTCATGGGCCTATCACACTAGAACTTTTTGCCCCCAGGCTGAATCGTCAGACAGATGCATTCTTCAGTTGGCTACCAGATCCAATGTCTCAAGCCGTCGACGTCTTCCTGCAACCTTGGCCGTCGACGGGAGCTTATGCGTTTCCACCTTTTTCCATGATTCCTCACACTCTCCATTGTCTTAAGGTTCTGGGAGTCAAGATACTGTTAATCACTCCTCTCTGGAGAGCCCAACTTTGGTATCCCAATCTCTTAGAAATGTCCACATGTTACCCTCTGAAATGCCTCTGGCTTCAGATCTCCTCCGAGATGTCTTCAGCTGGTGACCTGGACTGTTTCAGGGTATCCTGGTATGTCTCAGGACTTTCGGGCTCTGCTCAAAGCCTACTCTGGGACTCATGGGCCCCAGAAACCTGCAGATCTTACCTTTTTACATGGAGGTTCTGGGTTCGCTGGTGTCTGGTATGGGATATTGATCTCTTTTCAACGACTCTGGTGAATATTATGAGCTTCCTATTGTCTCTGTTTGACAGTGGAAAGTCTTACCGTATGATAAAAGTTTTTCGTTCTGCTATTTCAGCGGCTTATTGCCCAATTGATGGAAAACATCCATCGGTTTGCAGGCTACTATGGGGAGTTCATCTTTCCCGACTTCCAGACCCTCTTTCCTGGAAGCTTGGCCTTCTATCTGGGAACTTTCCTCACGTCAACTCTCTGCCAAACTAGCCCTGCAGCTTTGTTTGGTCTCTTTTTGTCGGGTTTCCGAGGTCAAGGCTTTTGAAATTCACGCTATTTCATTTACTTCTGAAGCCGTACGTTTCTCTATTGTTCAACGCACTAAGGTGCCTTCTTCTGTTTTTTACCCATATTTCTCTGACAGACCATCGCTTTGTGTTGCCCGTTGTTTACAATTACATGCCATCATTACCACTCTCCTTCGGGCTCCATCGGGACCAATTTTTGTGTCCTATGTTCGTCCTCATAATCCGGTGTCCAGTCCCACAATTGCTCAGTGGATCCGGTGGCTTCTCCACCTCGCAGGCGTTGAGGCTTCCATTGGCATCCATTCAGTGTGGAGTGCGGCCCTGTTCTCTGCTCTTATGGCGGGGGGCTCCCTTTCTGACATTTTAGCCTCCTCTAATTGGTCAAGGGAATCTACCTTCCGTACCTTCTATTTCCGGCCTCAATCTCATCCGGGTTTTCATTTACTCTCCGGGCGTTAAAACAGCAAATATGAAGCCTCCTGTGTTGCCATAAAATTAGGGATTATTCTAGCTTCAGTACCGGATAAGCTAAATTTGATTTAAGACAGGAGGCGAATATTTTCCCACCCTGTGGTGTCTTGATTTGTATCACCCTCCTTGGTTCCTTCCATTAGGGTAACTCAGTTAGAGTATTCAAGTTCCATCCACTAAGGGATGCTCAGGTAAGTATTCAGGTTCAATTACGTGCCTCATATCTTACATTCCAGGATGCTTTTGTATTACACTTGAACTACGCACTTGTTCATTATATGTTTTCACAGGTCGTTGATATTTATATGTCTAGTTGGCATCACAGGTTGTTGATATTTATATGTCTAGTTGGCATCACAGGTTGTTGATATACGATTAGTTTTAGTGCTAGACGTTTGTATGATTGACAATCTACCAGCCACACCATACTTCACAAATTCTCTTTTTTTTTTTCTAGTGTAAAGCTGACTTCTTATTTTCACGACATCCTCGATTTCCAGCTATACTGCATCGGTTACATTTCGTTTACATAGTTAATTACATTCTCTGAAGAATTTTCTCATTTCTGGTTTACACGGTTGACATCACATTCCAGCTGCATCAAGAAAGAGGAGTCTCATAGCCACATATTACTGACTAGATGTGTTCTGATTGGTTGTTTTTTGTTCAAATTGTTTAACTATTTCTCTGCTGCTGGGAGGATTCAGTAAAGGAAGTAAAGCAAATATTCACCTCCTGTCTTTAATAAAATTTAGATTATTCGGTCACTGAAGCTAGAATAATCTCTAATTAATGTGCATAAGGGACACATATAGTAGGCTCGGACTTTACAGGCGCCAGTCAAATATGATCCCTGTAGTACGCCAACCATTCTCCCAGCAGAATCTATAGTATTAAGGTTCTCCTTCGTGAGTCAATAAAATGAATAATCATAAGGGAGCATAAAAGAAACATAAAAATATCACTACATTTATGCACCGTTTAGAAGATCAAATCGAAATGCGTTGTTCTATATTATGTTTGTTTTATTTATTCCCAATAAATGTAGTAATATGTTAAGACACTCCCGGCATAAGGGAGTGAAACCGCCGCTTAGCAGGGCTTCCCCTTTATAGAAATGCAGGCTGTTTTAGAACTCCAAACTCCCGAACAGAACCAGGGGAATGCGCCTATCTCCCGGACAGCATACTTAATAATAATCCAAAGTCCCGAACTGTATTCCCACGAACTGCTGCTAACAGACAAATCAATATAGCATCCAAGCGGCTTACGTTCCCAGCAGTCAGTCTCTATTCGTGTATAGTAAATCCCCCCAAACACGAGACCAAGCTCCGTAGTTGAGGGTAAAACAAGAACTGATTTAATGAGGGCTACCTGCCCGGTATTTATGCAGGTCTCCCACCTGGTGGACACTCCCCTAGGGGACCAGATGGAAGACTGGGACACATATTGGACAGTAGCCAATCGCAGTGGCTCAGGTGTAAACACTCCCCTTTACATGAGTAAATCCCTCCTCTCTATCCTGGAGATAATTGAGAAGGAATCTAATTATCTCCAGGGATAGAGGTAAATCGCCATTTTATACATAACTATAAAAATACATAAGAATATATAACTTTATAAATACCGATTGCATGGGCTTCGTGTAACGTATCCCCAGATAGCCTGGATCTGAGTGCATATTTCTACCTAATAGCGCTCAGATCCAATGCGCACAGTTCAAACGCCATGGAGTCAAAGTCTTTCATATATCTTTCGGTATACGATTGACTCCATGGGATGGCTATCTGGGTTAAGTCCATGTGTATGATCCAAACTACCGAACGGACCGGTGTTCGTATGCCTCGACGAAAACGAAGGGCGACCGGTAGTTTCAGCGGTATTCGGTAGATAAAGTGTCCGTTTATAGTTCCATAGAATCTTCGCCGAACACCGCTGGTCCTTCGCGTGTTTAGACGAACGACGACCACCCTGAATACGGTTAGAACGGAGAGGTGTCTGCGGTTAACCACAACGTTCTAATTGGGGCCAAGAGGTTAACCAGCAGCACACTTTTCTCCTGGGTGGCCGTCCGTTCGGTAGTTTTAATCGGTATCTTCTGAAATACACGGACAGGGGCATACGGACAGGCAATTAAACGAAAAAGGGGCAAACAGACAAACCAGCAATATCAGTCTATACAGATGGATCAGTCACATAATATTTTTACGTTTCCCTTTTGCTCATTTATTTTACTTAATACTGGAGATTCTGCTGGGAGAACGGCTGACATACTACAGGGAACATATTTAACTGGTGCCTGATACGTCTGAGCTTACTATATGTGGCTTAGCAACATGTAAGTCGGATAAACATATGGTTGTGATGTTATAATGACAATATGTGATATACTACACTATGTTTTTTTTTATTTATAAATTTGTATTAGTAATATTTCAACTACTTATTTGAGGTGCGCTCTTACCTATAATTTGGTTATTTGTGTTTACACTTTGGTTTGTGTTGTGTGGAGTGATGTCGGTTTTTAATTTCTTTATATTTATAGTAAGCATTTCACTACCTGTTTGTCTGTAGTTCCACTGACTGTCTGCAGCTCCGTTTTGAATTACAAGCAGCTAATTTAGTGCTGTTAGGGCTATGCTGTGTACATACACAGATAAGGAAGTCTTTATGGCATTTGTGGCATTGTGGCTGAGGAGGCAGGGCTATAATGCAGCATTCTACAAAACCTTTTTTTTGTAGCTATTGTCAATTCTGTGCATGTGGCATTTGCCATCAACAGCAATAGAATGTTGGTAACAGATGGCCAAAGGTGGAATAGGCACCATGTGCTGCCCAAGTCCTCCCCTCCCTGACATCCCTCCCCTTGCAGTGAGAGTGACTGAGATCACCAGAGGAGGATCTGGCAGCTAGGAAAACTTGGCCTCAGTGTTGTATTACAGGCAAGTCTTTGCTTTATTTCTTGATTGTTATTTTTATTAATTAACCATGCCAGCAACGATTATATCAAAAATTGTGTTTTAGTAAAACACAGATTTTTGTTGGAGTAACCCTATCATTTTATTTTTAACATATCTGTGGCGGAACTGCTGCCTGTTCGTGAAACTCCCTTCCCTTTTGCATGGGTTTCCCCTATATGTTCATTTATTGTACCCGCTCCCCATTCGGGAGTGCTTCCACAAAGGGAATTCATTCACCTCCCGAACGGGGACCACCCCAATACCTCCTTTAGAATGTTAGGTTAGAATGTTCACACCTCGTAACATAAGTGTCAAAACCACAAACCGCAAGGGAAACAATTAATGAGTGCTTCTCTAGGTGGCCACCAATCGTACAGACAAACGCCAGCAGCTGGAGCATAAATCAGTTTGTAAAGTGGCAGATGTAATAGCAGTAGCACAAGAAGTGATACTCTTTGCCAAGTTCACGTATCAAAGAAATTGGGCTTTAGCAAGAAAATAAGTAATTGAACTGTGAAGGTGAAAAAACATGTTTTGAAAGTTTTCAGGAAGACATATGTAGTGGACTTTTACAAAAGGATTGGGAATTATAATCTAAGGCTGCTAAATGTTATGTTCTATACCACAGAATCCATGGAATATTATATTCCTAGGGGAGGAATACCATAATCTTGGATAAATTGCAAGTTTAAAAGCATGGTTAGGTTTTCAAAGTACCTGGAGTAAAACCTAACAAGGAATAGTAAAAGGGTAAGCATATAAGAATATTCGAAGGGGAAACCGGCAGGTCTTCAAAAGGTTTCCAGACATACAAGCTCACTGTTGAGCAGTTATCAAGCTTATTTAACTCATCCACTGGTCTGTGGCCACTGGTCAGTGGGAAAATGCAACCAATCGTTTGATCTGTTTAATTTTCTCTTACCTTTGTGAATTACCAGAATACCTGTTTCCCCCCTCTTGAGCCAATGTTGGTTATCCCAACTCAGAGACACAACCTACTCATCTGTGGATTATTCTTATCTGCACTGTGCTTTAGATCTAGTGGGACTGGGAACATGGCTGCCATACATAAAATGGTGGCAGTGGTAAGACCAGCAAATCCTTTAAAACAAATAGGAACACTGTCGGGTTCACTGTTTAGTAGACGGAGTCTAAAATGCAGAGGAGCACTAAAAGCAATGGCCAAGTTCGTAGTACACAAGGATCAGACGAAGAGAGTAATCGGGGAAGCCAAAGGTAGCACAGGTTCAGAAATGATGGTACAGGCACTGAAGGTCTTTACACGGTCATGCGCATAGTACAACTGAGCAAAGATTTAAGGGTGTGTGAGGTTTAAATAGGAAGAGTGGCGTCTGTACTAATGGAGTTCTGTATTGCCGTGTTCGGTAAGTGGTGTTCACACGAACAGAGGTGTCGTTCTCATGAATGTGAACGGTCAGCCAGGGTGGTTAAGCCGACTGTGCTGTCTGAAGAGTCGTGCTCCGATGCGGCCTCCTTGTGGAGTAAGACATGACGTGGGAGCGCAAGGTAGGTGAGTGTGGGAGCAAGGTCCTGATAGACACCTGGTCTATTTGGATCCTCCAGAAGACACACGGACAATAGCATGCTCTTCGTTTTCCTGGCTCTATAGGCTCTATAGGGTCTTTGGGACCCCTCCTTCCTCTGGGTCCCACTCCTGCCAGGCTGAAGGGGGAGGAAGGGGTTAATCACTTACCTTTCTCCAGCGCCAGGCTCCCTCTTCCAACGTCATCATCCGAAAGCGCATTCGCGGCAAGAGCCCCGCGTGCATTCAGTCAGTCCATAGGAAAGCATTTCTCAATGCTTTCCTATGGACGCTGGCGTCTTCTCACTGTGAAAATCACAGTGAGAAGCGCGAAAGCGCCTCTAGCGGCTGTCAATGAGACAGCCACTAGAGGCTGGATTAACCCTAATGTAAACATAGCAGATTCTCTGAAACTGATATGTTTACAGCAGGCAGGGTTAACCCTAGATGGACCTGGCACCCAGACCACTTCATTGTGCTGAAGTGGTCTGGGTGCCTATAGTGGTCCTTTAAGCAAATTCAGACCACATTATATCAACTTCGGAAGCCCTGTTATTAATCTTTTGTAGTCTCGCTCCCTGCAAGTTGATGGTACGCACATCAGCCCATCCTTTCATGCTTGTTGCCTTATCATTATTATTATTGTTAGCATTTATACAGTCACAACATATACTGGAGAACTGTACAATTTGGGAAAATACATTTTTTTTTTCAGGACTATAGGTTCCCTTTAACACTTACCCACAAAGCTATCATGAATTCTACATTTCTTCACTAATTCATAGATACAACCCTTATTGGTCACTCTGCTTTGCCAGGGACTTTCTCTTGTCCTTTGTTTGTACGTGTACTGCTTACAAAACCTCTTGTGGGTAGCTCAATTTCCATGGAACAGCCTGCCTTGTCCCATCAGACTCTCTCCTAATCTCCAATCCTTTAAAAAGTCCCTTAAAACTCATCTCTTTAGATGAATCTACAGCCTCTCGGGGCTATCATTCTTCAAACCTATCTCTTACTCAAAGTGGGTACAATTACAATTATTTATATACTGCAGCCCTGTACATTAAGTAAAACAAGACAAACAATTCTAAAAAAACAAGCTTGACATAAGGTAACAGTAGATGAACAAAGCCCTACTCAAACAAGTTTACAATCTAAAAGGATGATGGGCAAATACACAGAGAGCAGTGAGGAAATCAAATGATCTAGATACACCTGAATGGATGAGAGGGGTGTGAGGCGGGAGTACAGCAGGAGGAGCATGGCCGTAGTTGTGAGTCTCTAATCCATTGCTTGTCTCTGAGGCAGAGCTGGAGGCTGCATCAGAGGAGTCTCGGCATTGGATAGGAAGTCACTAATCTCTTTTTGTAAATATTTTACAGCAAATTTACAGTTATACAGGATGTACACTTACTACTTTACATTGTAGCAGAGTGTCATTTCTTCAGTGTTGTCACATGAAAATATAAAATATTTACAAAAATGTGAGGGGTGTACTCACTTTTGTGAGATGCTGTATCTGTGTGACTGTATATATGCATGTATGTCAGTGTGTTTATCTGTGTGTGCGTGTGTCTGTGTATCAGTGTGTGTGTGTGGCAGTGTATACACCACACACAAATGCACGCCTTCATTCAAACACCAACATTCACATACACACAAAAACATGCTTATATTCAAACTCACATACACTATTCATCGCTAAACACAATCCTGCAAGGATGGACAAATTGTAGATCCCTAGCTGGAAAAGCATTCTGGGACTTGTACGACAGATGGGGATTTACATTTTGGCCACTTTAAACACACTGCGTCCACTACATACTGCATTCACTACACACACACTTTTCATCCACTCTACACAAACACTGCATCCTTGTGGGCAGGGTCTTGGAGAGGACCACGTGGGCTGACCTACGTGTGGGCTCCAGTGGCAGAATTGGGGGCAGGCCCCAGAACTTGAGCTTTGTCAGGGGCCACAAAATTTCTGATGGCAGCCCTGTGTTTCAGTATGTGTATCTGCATGTGTGTCAGTATGTGCATCTGTGTGTTTGTGTATCTACATAGATACACACTGACACACATGCAGAAATACAGATACAAACACTGACACACATGCAGATACAAAAAGGGAAAAGAGGGTTGCACTCAATCATAAAATTCAGAGGGTGCTGACTGAGTATGGGTCAGCATTCCCCATAAAACAGGCATAAAAAAAAAAAAATCTCAGGCACTCACTGTGATTTGTTAAGCAGGTTTATTGGACACAGCAACGTTTCAACCTGTACCCAGGTCTTTATCAAACTTAAAGGACCACTCTAGTGCCAGGAAAACATACTAGTTTTTCTGGCACTAGAGTGCCCTGAGGGTGCCCCCACCCGGCTCTGGAAAGGGGAAAACTTACCTTTTTCCAGCACCTGGCGGGGAGCTCTCCTCCTCGTCGGCTGAATGCGCACGCGCGTCAAGAGCTGCGCGCGCATTCAGCCGGTTGCATAGGAAAGCATTTACAATGCTTTCCTATGGACGCTTGCGTGCTCTCACTGTGATTTTCACAGTGAGAATCACGCAAGCGCCTCTAGCGGCTGTCAATGAGACAGCCACTAGAGGATTAGGGGGAAGGCTTAACCAATTTATAAACATGGCAGTTTCTCTGAAACTGCTATGTTTATAAAAAAAAAAATGGGTTAAACCTAGCTGGACCTGGCACCTAGACCACTTCATTAAGCTGAAGTGGTCTGGGTGCCTAGAGTGGTCCTTTAATCAGATCCCTATACACAGAGACACTATCAGTTTCCTGAGGATCTGGATTCAGGAGAAACATTTTCAATTCAGGGGCCTACCCTTTGGATTCAGCCTGGCTCCAAGATTCTGGTTACCTTGATCACCTTCATAAGAAAAAAAAGATATAGTGATTTTCCTCTACTCGCAAGATATCCTTATAATCCATCACCTCTGAGGTAAGAGCTTGCAGTCATTGATAAGCCCGATAATGAAGAGGACCTGGGAATATGGCTTGTATAAGGGCAGCCAGAAGGCCTATCAGTTGAGCCAAGTGTTTGAGAGAGAGCTAGGCAACAGCGAGCGTGCGTCTGATTTCCTTTGATATCTGAAGGTGAAGAGAAATTCTACGCGTTGTGATGGCACCAAGAGGATTTTTTCTCAATTGATAAGGAAACCCAGATTTTGAAGTATGGTTAATGTCCAAAATAGTGTCTGGAGAAGGTGGACTGACGGAGCCAGAATTAGAATATCGTCCAGGTAAATAAGATTAACACCCCAACTTCTCAGTAGAATGACTGCAGGTTTCATGAGTTTGGTGAAACACCAAGGGGCCGATGATAGTCCGAATGGGAGACACTTGAACTTCCATTTCCATGTTTGCCATGGGAATTGAAGGAAATCTTGATGGTGATCCATGATAGGGACCGTGAGGTAGGTGTCCTACAGGTCCAATTTGGCCATCCAATCTTACAGAGTAAATCACGTAGACAATGTACACTTTCCATCTTGATGGTAAGAAACAAAAGTGGTCAATTGTTTTAGATTTATCACCTGTCTGACACCTCCACTTTTTTGGGGACCAGGAAGAAATTGCTGACTGTGTCAAATTTTGATCTGGATTAGTTGCTTTATCCACATTCTCTGGAGTAGAAATATCTTTGATGGCATGTTTGCACATCAACTCTTAATCTCCTTGGAAACAAAGTTTGCATCTAGTTGGGAAAAAAACAATCTACCTGGGAGGAGAAGTTTGGAAAGGCTCAGAAGGGCACCATTCCGGAGAGAGTGGATAAAGCAACTCATCTGGATCAAAATTGACACGTTGGCACCTGAAAAGTCGGCAGAGCCAACTATTGGGCCTGCAGAAGGGCCTGAGTGAATGTCTGTGGCAGTGTTATAGACATAATCATGATAAGGTTTCAACAGCAGATGTTCCATGGGGAATCCCCAAGGTAACCTAGGCAGTCATATTAGACTCAGAGGTGCAAAGGCATATCTCTGACAGTCTTCATAATAATGCAAGTATTGTGTATAGTAAGGCTGGAAATAAAACAATTGGCACACTAAATAAATCTAAAGGCTAAGGTTGAGTAACCCAGACAAATACTCACAGGAGAAGAATACAAAATCAAAAGGGAAAAGGAGTTTGCAGGCTCTAAGAGGCAAGGTTATAAAAACAAAAAATCGGCGAATGACAATTCATAGTCTAAACTGCACTGTGAGGCTGACTGCACCAAATTGCAAAGGCAATATCAACTAGAGAGGAATGTATTACTATGTGATTGTATAATATATTACTGCATCCTTAAATCCTGATCCTACACTTGAGTAGATTCCATGTCTTGTTTTTAAATGTCACTGATACATATATGTTTTAACATGTGATTATATTATTTAATTACCTTGATTGGTTCTGGGGTTATTTAAACATTGCTGTTATGCTGTATCCCTTATGCATGATTAAGGCTCTTAGGAGCTGAAACGTTACACTTATTTTGGTAAGGTGGTGAACCCACGAATAAATTCACCTTCTCTATCCTGGAGTGCTGCCTGTGTTTTTCTTCTTTGGTACTACATTGGTAGATTCAGAGGTGCCCATCCTATACACAGAGTGCCACCTTGGTGGAAGGCCGGAGCATATGTGCAGGACCTGAGTGCAGGGTATTCTGTTTTTATTGGACAAGAGGTCCAACAAAACAGAATAAACTGGATTGTAGTGACTATAATATCAAGAAGATGAGCTCTGCTGAGATATAATACTTAAAGGGACTCTCCAGTGCCAGGAAAACAATCTGTATTCCTGGCACTGCAGGTCCCCTCTCCCTCTCAGCACCCATCCCCGGTTGCTGAAGGGGTGAAAACCCCTTCAGTGACTTACCTGAGACCCCCGCCGATGTCCCTCGCACGCGCATTAGAGCGCTCCATAGGAAAGCATTGAAAATGCTTTTCAATGCTTTCCTATGGGGAATTGAGCGACGCAGGAGGTGTGTGTGTGTGTGTGTATTTATATATATATATATATATATATATATATATATATATATATATTCCTGATCATTCTACATATACATGTAGAATGATCAGGAAAACCAAAATTACGGTCAGTATGAAACTATATATATATATATATATATATATACACACACACACATATTTTTTTTTATTAAAGACTTGACATTTATGATAATTAGCAAAGTTTACATTTGTGTGAGAACACCCCTCTAGTGGATATCAGTTAAGCAGCCATTAGAGACACTTCCTAATTAAGACCTTTGATTTTCATAGGTCTTCACACACAACATAACGCCAATCTGATGTACAAGCATCAAATTAGACAGATCATTATTCTGGATTACTTTATTGTGGGAGGAGTGGCTCTGCAAAAAGAGACTGTCCCAGCACTGGATTATACATATGTTTAAAACAGATGGGGTGGCACCTGATTCTATAAATACATTTTAAAAATGTTAGGAATATATTTTCAATGTTGCTTTAGGACCCCTCATTGGAGAGGAATGACTCTGGTTAAGGAAATTCTTTCATGGCCGATTTAGCGATAAACATACATGTCCAAAAACAATTTACATAATTTATCATAAACTATATATTTATTTCATCAGCTGTTATATACCTATAGCTGCTTCCACTTGTTCCAAATGCAATTCTCATAAGTGTAAATCCCTGTCTTGCCTCCTTTTCAGTCTCTCTGAACGGTGCAAGGTCATGTTTGGGAGCAAATCTCGCTAATGATGCAGCAACAGCAAACTGGTATCAGAACAGTGGGGCATTATGTTATATTTTCCTATACTCACCCAGAAAGCAAGAGTAACACGTGTTGGGTGAAGATTGCGGTGTTAGAGAGCAGGAGAACCACTTGGTGGGTTTCCCGGTTCGCATGTTATTCAATCCTCACTACGGACCCCTGTGCCAAAAGTTGAAATAGGGACCATACTTTTAAAGAATGTTACATTAAAATCAATACTTTTCATAGTAGAATGTATAGATAGCATGTTCTGCTCTTTAACTAAAACTCTGAAAGTGCCATTACAGGTATACTTGGAAGATAAGTAAAACAGAGCTCCTGATTGGTCATGAGCATCAGCAAACCTTCCTCACTGTGTTAGTCAGGAGTAAAGAAGTGAGAAAGTTGAGGTGTTGAGTGGCAAAATGATAACCCCATCCATAAAAACATTTAAGACAAACCAAGCAAAATCCATAAATGGAGTTTACAGGCGGTCCTAGTTTTTCGACGGCTCGCACGTACGACCAGCTCTCTCACGGGATGCTAAATGCGAGTCGTCGTGGGAATTAGAAAAACACAGCAGAGCAGGAAATCCCTCTATGTTCAGGGATATTTCCCTTAACAAAAACATGCGCACCAGAGCAGGGAATTCCTTAAATCTATGTTTGAGGAAATTTCCCCCCAACATATACAAGCGCACCAGAGAAGGGAATCCCTTAACTCCTCAGTTACCGACCAATTTGTTCTAAGACTGGGTCATAGGAACGGAACCCGGTCGGTAAGTGAGGAGTAAATGTACTGCCATGTCTTTACCATTTATTCACTTATTTTCAAAATGGAGCAAATAAACCAAGAACGGTACATTTAGTTCTCAACTATGTTTTGGGTGTCTAAATGTTATTACCCAACTATTTGGTACTCATTTTATTTAACTCGGAAGGCTGAAAAGCTGAAATGACTTTGTTGGGAATCTTCTCAAGATTTTGACACCTCAAAAAAACAAATAAATAAATAAATCAGTATTTTAAAGAGTGGAAATTAGTGATTTAGCCATTTCACGCTACATTTTGTGTAAACATGAACTTACTGTGCATAAACAGATTAGAATATTATTGGGCAGGATTTGTAGACTTCTAGAGGGCTGCTAATAAATTCCAAAACCTTTCGAGAAGCAGGTCTTTAAAAATACATATGGAGAGAGATCAAGCAAAATATATACAACTTGTAAGCATGGGAATAAAAGTAACACAGGAGGACTTTTTATTGCTTAGAACACACCTTGCTAAAGCAAGACTCACAAAAAGGAATGACACAAATATTGTGAAAAATCATACAACAAATTTGTTGTCTCAGTAAGGAGTTTTACAATATGAAGTTCAAATATTTAAATGTATTAAGGCCTCTTTTGGCCTGCAGTATAGCATATTTAAACAAACCGATGCACTCAAAACCCCACAAGCTTTAAAAGCAAACGATAGTATGTACCTACCAGGTACTCAGATGATTAAATCAGAAAAGGAATTGCTTATAAAGTTCTATTTTTTTTTTTTTTTTTTTAAATGGTCACTTCTCTGGGATTCCCACCATTGCAAAAAAAATAAAAATCACCAATAACTTGTTTTAACTGTATCTGGTGAGATGCTCTATTTACTTTTAAATTCATCTTAAAGAGTTAGAAATTACATCATAATCTAGTACAGACAAAGCCATGCCAGTTCAAACATATCAAATGAAAAGGAGAAACAAAAAAGGTTTACATTTGTCTTTTTAAGTTTTCTCTATGCAGAACGCAAGGTGCAGGATAGATCTTATCAATGAATGACTGGGCGCCAAGATGGAGGTGCCCATTTGCCAGGGTAAAGAGTTATGTATTCTACATTTAATTTTATTTTCACAGCTTACAAGTACATATGATGGGATAAGTAAACATTAAAAAGACCTTGGAAAGAGAGTATCTCATTTGTAAATTAATCTGAACAGCCACCTGTGTATTGTTTCAGAATATTAATCAAGATCATTTAGTTGAAAACCATATAAAATAGTCGAAACTATGCCTTTCGTACAATCCTTCTGTTTTTGCAATATGATAAACACAGCTAAACTAACAAGAAAAACAAGGCAAAGGAAGAGTAAAATAGTCACATGACAGAACAAAAATAAAGATGAAGAAAAAGAAGCAGACAAGATATGCTTGAAAGATATGTGCTGGAAAGATGTTTATTTTATGTATTTCTGTCCAGTTATGACCTTCAGCACCCAACACATTTTTTGCCAAAATCAGCAGGTTCAAATAAAGTTTTAAAAGACGTGATACTGAAATGTAAAGTAAATTTCATATAGTACAAAGATATATATACCCCTCCCCCCAGTCCATATTCCCTTAATTCATATAGGTTGGGTGAATTATCCCCATTGGAATTAACCTATGACACAGGTGCACACACATTATTAACCTCTCCTCTGCCAAAGATGAAAACAATGGAGTGGTTAAGAATTCTTCATAACTCCCCACAGGAAACTAGGCTGATAATCAAAAATGGAAGATCAAAGTTTATTTTTGTTTGCTTTTTTTTTTTTTTTTTTTTACTACCTGCATACAAAAACATATTGCACATCAAACAACCAAAACAAAAATAAAAATACCATACTAAGGACTAACATATGCAGTTTATACAGAATAAACATTCTGGAAATTGATCTTTCAGTAGTTAGGATTATGCCTTTTGTGGACATGACTAAGTTCGGTTTAGTGTTTATAGCCAAGTTTGATTTTTAAATACTGTACAGTTTAATAAATAAACCAAACAAAAGCTCCAATGTAGAACAGTCACTGCCAGTATCTCTGCAGATTAACATTTTTGTCTGTGTTCCAGTGGTCTGCAGTTTCCTCCACACAATGTGTTTTTTACTAAAAAAAAAAACAAAAACAAACAAAACAGTTTCCAGACCTAACCAATGGAGAAGTTACAATTCAGTGCAAAATACTTCAGACTGCATTTTTTCTAGTTTTCCTCTGGTGAAGAAGTGGTTGCATATTAGAAATGTAACAAAAGCAGCTAATGCTTTTAGAACGAATATTATGCAGGATTCCCTCCCCCCACCCCCCTGTCAATGCCATATTTGAAACAAAAAACAAAAAAAAAGGTTTCCTATAGCCAGCACTTTTTTTCCATTTTTTTTTTTTAAACTTTTTTTTTTTTAATGTTTCGTATACTATCTCAAGGCACATCTGATGATGTATTTAGAACACAGTAGGTATCAACTCATATTTAACGTGTGTCAGGATCCCTCCCCTTTCTTTATTCCAAATGGAGGAACGGAAAGTGTGGTGTAAAGACTGGCGATCCTTAATCTATCTTTGGCAAGCTTGTACAAGCACTATTGTAAAATGTAATGTAAAGGAACTGTAAACTAGGAACTTCCATTTAGGACACCCCATTCAGTATGGCTTCTTTGTTACTTCCATCTTGACAGCTTGCAGTGTTTATTTCTTGGGCTGTGGTCTGGGACTTTGAAGCATTGTCGCCTGAGGAACTTCTTGGGCCATTTATGACCTTTTCAGAAGATCCAAGTTCTTCAATAACATCTTTCACCTGAAATGATATAACAGCAGGAAATTGAAAATCTTACAAATTATATATATATGTGTTCATAAAAGTGACAGATAGCCCAGGGTTTTCTTGTGGTCCATTTTTAATTTTGGAATTTTTTTTACATTTTGGCGGTTTATCATTACAAGCAGCACACCATGGGGCGGGTGACTATTGCGTTTAAATTTTCAAAGGCATAAATACACTTGTTTCTTTTGCAATGTTTTGTCCTGATGAAAGTTTTGTAATGAAACCAAAATGCTGATTTTGTTTTAAAAGCTCCAAAAAAAACAAAAAACTTTTACTTTACAAACCATAAGATGACCCTGGAGTGGAGCTACCATTTTCCTACACAGAGCTCTTACGGCATCTAGTAAGTAGCAGTTCTGCCTGTTGTATTATAAGCAAGAGAAAATAAATATTCAGCTAAGAATTCATGATGTGAGCATGCTAGTTTATCAACAGTTCCTCAAGACTGCGGAAAAGCACCTTCATTTGTTTTGAAAATCAACCAACACACCCTTCTTTTAAATGTATAGGTAAATTTAGAGAATGTACCATGTTCAGTTTTATTTTCCCCAAGATGTTTGCAGAAGGGCCAGTCAAAAAAATCTTCATCTGTTAAGTTTCTGTCATTGTTCATGAATTAAATTCCCAACAGTATTTGGAATAATACGCAAAGTACAGTTTATATTTAAAACACAGTTCCTCCCTAGACCAATAAAATAACTTTTACATTTATATTTAAATATTTGGTAGTCGTGCCATTTACACCTATTTATTTTCCATCTCACCTTTTCCTTCTTGCCTTTAGCCAGTGTCTCTTTAGGTAGGTTTCTCTGTCTGCTCTGAGATTCAGCTCTTGAGATATAGTCTGCCACAGTAACTATCACAGGAGAGAGTTTGACATGTCATTTGCTGTAAACATTTTTCCTTTTCTTGCCAAGGAACAATTCCAATAGTTAAATTCAATATTTACAAGTTGCAAATAAGATGCATATACTAATCTATATAAATCCAAAAGCAAACTAGGTGCATGATAAATCAGTTAAAGAAACATCAGGCAGTGCAATCAAAAGACAAACTGTGTTTCAAATCTCAATTCTATATTCAATGCACAAAATTGAGAGGAACATACTACATCTCAAATATATTAGTATCTGGTCAGTTTGAACTTCAAATAAAATAAAAAAAAATTAAAAAATAAAATAGTCCACACATAAGTAATATTACAAAATCACAGTAAATATCATTCCATCACAGTAATTAGAAATTCGATTTTAGTACTTAAGCCATCAAAAAGGCAGCACTTTCAAATGTACTGTATTGCAATTAAAAATAAAAGCAACATTAACTGTCCTATCAATATAGAACTGCAAAAATCTGGATTTAAAAGCAGTGCATTATCATGCATGTTTTAGGATTCCCCATTAGCTCCACCCACTTTAGTTACCTGGCTGTCTATCTTCTGCCTGACCCCTGAAGCGACGCCTGCGGCTACGATTGCGTCGCTGGGGTTTTTGTTCACTATCATCTGCAACAGTAAAGTGTATCAAAATCTTAACTAATCTCAGAGAAAACACGCGTTTTGTTTATGAAGGCAAAGGTGTCAAAAAGTGTGCTATAGTATCTATTAAACAAGAATATGAATTTATGAAGAAAAATCTCTTTAAAATTACTTTAAGCATAATGATCACAAACTATGAAAAAAATAAAAAAAATCTGGTTGAACAAGCAGTTTGCTATTAAAACGATAGTTCTTGGAGTACTGAGCAATCAATGCCTCCATTCCCAAAACCATTAAAAATCTCACCAATAGCAGCAGAGATATTGAGGAGGAGGCGGTATATATGGCTCTCTAAAAGTGACAACAAACCTCTAGTACCATTTCTTTTGTAGGAGATGTTTTCCACTGTACTCAATATGCCATTTGAGTTGGTTTAGCATTAAGAGAAAAAGTCTAAAACAGCTTAACAATAACCCTCTAGGGTATTTGTAGTTGATCAGTAACAAAGTCTATACTGACATTTTATATTTCCATTTAAACACATTTGTTACAACTCACTAAATTTTCCCAAAAAAATATAGACATGCTGCAGTACCTAAGCCATTTTCATTAACAGATGCATTGTCAGATTCAGTCATTCCATCCATTAAAGAAGCATCCTCATCAGTCCTCCTCCTGCGGGATCGCCTACGACGATTGGTGCTATGGTGAGACTCGCTTGCATCTGTGTCGGCTGTCTGATCAGACTCTGTGTTATCAAGCAAGCTGTACGGGTTACTGTCTGGATCTTTAAGCACTGTAAAATTGAATTAAGAATAAGAAAAACAGTACGTAGACATGCTGGTTTATGAGGTTTCCACTGCAAAAACCCCTTAAGGACCAAACCTTTGGAATAAAAGGGAA
Source organism: Pelobates fuscus (assembly GCF_036172605.1). Lineage (NCBI taxonomy): Eukaryota > Metazoa > Chordata > Amphibia > Anura > Pelobatidae > Pelobates > Pelobates fuscus. The sequence continues at coordinate 133,243,840 of NC_086318.1, read as the reverse complement.
TCATGACATGTCACACATGTCATGTGTCCTTAAGGGGTTAAACAAAGACGTACGAAGTACAATACTGCATTTTTTTGCAGTTTGCAAAACTGCTTGAATAGTTAGAAGGCATAAGGCACTCCTGGCACCATATCCCTTACATCGCCATGTAGAGATTGTGATGCTTGAAGTTTTAAAAAAAGGTTAAGGACAAACTAATCTATCCTTTCTTGTACAATCTATACATTAATTGCTTGAATTTATGCTTCTCTGCCCCCTCTCTAAACATTTGTCTATAATGCCTTTTAAAGGGAAAATGTTGCTTACATAATAAAAAGATTAAATAGTTGCCCAACATTTTGAAAGGTTACATCTTTCTTCCCAGAAATGTCTTGCGCAAATAGTTCTCCACCTGAAGTCAGTTCTCATTCATGAATCACATAACTCTCCCATACCCAAATTGAACAAACCAAGCTCATAATTTGCAATGTACCTACTGTTCACATAGTAGACATGTTTGCACCTCCTAATTCCACTTACCCAATCTCAAATCTTTTACTGCAGCCTCTTAAGTCTGAAATTCCCTAACATCTAATAGTATGTAAACGGAATTCTCCTACTTTACACTTGCAGGTTTCTTATATCTGCAATTTATCCATTCAGAATGCAATACCTCTATTTGTAAAGCCAACATATCCTTTGTTACAGCTGCACTTACACTAGATCACTATATTGAAGTGATCTGTAAAATTTTGAGAACATTCCACCCATGGCAATATGTATTACGTAATACGATTGACACAATGTATCTTAACACTCTCGCTCTCTACGTTATTTATGGGTAATATCAAATGAATGCCACAATTAAGAAAAAAAATAAAAATCAAAAACAACAAAGTTAACTAAAAAACAAATAAAGGAAAAATATTTGTACCAGAGCTGATTGAAGATTTTCCACCCCTTGATCCACCTCTGCCACGACCAGCAGACCCACTACGCCCTCTTCCGCTAGGACGCCTTCGACTGTCTCGCTGTTGCCTATTTTCACGGTCATCTTCTCCAGCCAGTGACCAGTCACTTAGTTCGTCTTTTCGTTCCGATTCAGTTTCAGAAGGATTTGAAAGTTCAGAGTTTGTACCTTAAGTAAAAGTTACATTTGTGAGATCCTTGTTTATGACTATAGTATGTAAGTTAGTTTATGAAAGTAATAGATTTTTTGTTGAAAATGTGTGACAAGTTTTATAATGACCATATCAAATTAGACGTACCGTAACCAGATGTATAGTTTGGACCACGCCGACCCCGGCCCCTCCCACTGTATGATCTACTTCCGCGTACAGAGGAAGCTGTACTTTCATCAGTGGCATAGCCCTTTTCCTTTTCAGTTCCTCGACTTGATGATGGTCTAAAACCCATACCAATTTGACGAAGTTGCTCATCAATCTGGAGTCTCTCCATTCTAAGCTGTTCTACCTCCTAATTTTAAGGGGGGGGGGGGGGGGGGGGGGGGGGGGTGAAGGGAGAAAAATGTGTTATATTATTTATGAACACAATTTCTACCACCAAGATTATGAACCCAAGATGTTTGTAACTCACTTTCAGGTATGCAATGTGGTATTCTAGAAGAACTTGAACATTTCCAATACTCTCCTTGGTGCCAACAAAAACAAAAGGAACCATACCCTGAAAGGACAGAAGATAAGAGAAAAACAAATGTCATAGTCAAAACATCCAAGATTGTGTTTCAGATATATTAAAATGTCTTCATAACTTCATCTAAATGTTATTGTGCCAGGAGGCACCTGGGTGCTCTCTTACCTTTAGGGGTTAAACTGTTCTTGAACGGTTTAAACCCAAAGGTTTGCCTCCAGCACTGATCTCCAGGTCCCCCTGGCCGCATCCGGCTTCTGAATCGGAGTTACAAAAAGCACGGGCAGGGGTGCAGCCAATTGGTCAACTGACTTTTCAGACAAACAATTCACTTGACTTTGGACAGATCCTTGAGCACTTTTTTTTGCTAGATTATTCTATTTTCAGCTTGGCATAAGTACAACTCTACATTAAAGTGGCCAACTTGTCAGCTGACAGTTAAAAACATACAAGTCTCTGGAATGTGATTTATAAAATATGTTAAAAAGAGACATGACCGCAATCTAGCATGGACTGCTTTTTGTTTTTCCATTTTCACTTAATTATGCGACCATGAACACTTACAAAGATGCAGGTCCCAAAACAATTAAAAAAGCAAATACCATATTTGGGGCAGGATATGTAAACTTACATCTTCTCTGGGTAATTTTGTTTCATTGTCTCCTTCAATCCGCACCCTAACCACTCCAGATTTATCCACAATCTCTTGAATCACTTTTCCATTTTTGCCAATGACTTTTCCTACAGTGAAAGACCATTATGTTCAGTAAAATTTCACTCACAGCTTTGAAGTTCTAATCCAATCTAAAGAGCATTCAATTCAAAAGAAGATTCAAAATTAATAATGTAGCCTTACCGACAAGATTTCTGGGAACCTGAATGAAATCTTCCACAAATTCTAAGTAACTCCTTGCCTTCCTGACCGCTTCAGCACTCTACATAGGAAAAAAAATAAACATATATAAACAAGTGAACATCTGTAACCAGCCAAAACAAGTTTTAAAAAAAAAAAAAAAAAAAAACACAAACACATACGAACATTAATCAAAAACGTAAATAAAATAATGTAAATAACTAAAAGGACTTTATTTTTTTTTTAACCATTTCTGCACATCAACTTGCTAAAATGCCCCTTATATCTAAAATGTAAATCAATTTTAGAAATTATAAAACAAATATTGCATAAAGAGTATAACATAGGGATTGAACTATGGTTTTAAAGCTAAACCACTGCAAAATTTGGCATGATGAGATAACTTTTAAAGTAGTCACATAATCCAAAACATCTACACAAAAGAATTTATTTGTAGAAAGTAGACCTCCCAGGGTATATAAATGGATACTACAGCACCAAAATAACTTTAGCTATAAAGCAGTTTTGGAGTGCAATCTCATCAATTATCTGCCATTTAGGAGATAAAGGGACAATATAGTCACCAAAACAACTACAATTTAAGGTAGTGGTTCTGGTGTCTATAGCCTGTCATTGTAGGCTTTTTAATGTAAACACTGCATATTTCATTACCTAGCAGAGCTTAAACTAAGTTTTTATCTCCTACTCTGCAAATTGAAATGTAATCACAGAGGAAGCTCCTGTAGGCTCTAGTAGTCTATTATAGCAGGGGCTAATAAATTCTAAATTAAAGAGACTTTGCATAAAAAAGGAAGTTTAAACATTAGCAGACTGGGAGGAAGTTAACTTAGTTACCCTCCCACGGCATGCTGGGAGGAAATAATTAACACCTTGACAAGGGCCATAATGTTTGACAGCCCCAGTGAATCCAATTATTTTTTTATATTGAAAAGAAGCCACAGGCACTGTGGCATATATGTATGGTGGCAATAAAGGAGTGAATCTGTTTTGTCTAGGATTTGAATGGGAGTAATTTTACATCATGTGGTAGTTAGTCAGACAGACAGGCATCTGGGCAGAATTGATGACAGCTGTTTCTGGGGGCTGGAGCTAGCATGAGATTGGTTGAAAGTTGCAGAAAACGTGTGGGAAACTGGAACAGTATAAAAAGAAGCAGCACAACTTTAATCCTGTCAGAGTGGACTGAAGAAGGAATGGTGCGGACAGACCCCACTCCCCCTTCCTTTACTTTTATTTAATTGTCGTGGTGTTATGAAGCATTGGGGCAAAAGGGTCATCCTCAGGGTCAGGTTCTGGTGGTAAATGGTTTTAAATAAAAGACAGTGAGGTTAGTTATGACTGACTGGCTATTTGGCGGTTAATAAAGTTAAAAGTTTTGAAAGTTGGTGAACCATATGTTATATGGTTATGGTTTCAAAGTTATGGTTGTATGCACCTTGAGCTTTGAATAAACACCACAGCCAAGCCCATTGAAAAGTAATTAACCTTTTAAGACCGGCGGGCGTACTATTACGCCCTATTTTAAGCGGCTCTAAACGCCGCCTGGCGTAATAGTATGCCGTCCGTTTTTTTGTTACTTACCCGGCCGCCGGCGATCCCACGCCGGCGATCGCGGTTGGGGGGACTCCCAGGGAGCCCCCCGCGGCACGTCAGTCCTCCTGGGGGCCCCCCTCCTTGCGAGGACCTCACAATCACATGGCCGGGTTAGCTGGCTGAGGCATTGCCAGCAGGGGGACTAACTAATGACAGGTAGTCCCCCTGCTGGCTGGAAATAAATTAATTTAATCAGTGTAAAAAAAATAATAATTATATACTTAGATCATATATATTCTAAGTATATACATACACTGTCTAGGTGTATTTTACTATATATACCGTATATACTCGAGTATAAGCCGACCCGAATATAAGCCGAGGCCCCTAATTTTACCCCAAAAAACTGGGAAAACTTATTGACTCGAGTATAAGACTAGGGTGAGAAATGCAGCAGCTACTGGTAAATTTCTAAATAAAATTAGATCCTAAAAAAAAATATTTAATTGAATATTTATTTACAGTGTGTGTATAATGAATGCAGTGTGTGTGTATGAATGCAGTGTGAGTGTATGAATGCAGTGAGTGTATGAATGCAGTGAGTGTATGAATGCAGTGTGGATATGAGTGCAGCGTGTGTATGAGTGCAGCGTGTGTATGAGTGCAGCGTGTGTATGAGTGCAGTGTGTGTGTATGAGTGCAGTGTGTGTGTATGAGTGCAGTGTGTGTATGAGTGCAGTGTGTGTGTATGAGTGCAGTGTGTGTGTATGAGTGCAGTGTGTGTGTATGAGTGCAGTGTGTGTGTATGAGTGCAGTGTGTGTGTATGAGTGCAGTGTGTGTGTATGAGTGCAGTGTGTGTGTATGAGTGCAGTGTGTGTATGAGTGCAGTGTGAGTGTATGAATGCAGTGTGAGTGTATGAATGCAGTGTGAGTGTATGAATGCAGTGTGAGTGTATGAATGCAGTGTGAGTGTATGAATGCAGTGTGAGTGTATGAATGCAGTGTGTGTATGAATGCAGTGTGTGTGTATGAATGCAGTGTGAGTGTATGAATGCAGTGTGAGTGTATGAATGCAGTGTGTGTGTATGAATGCAGTGTGTGTGTATGAATGCAGTGTGTGTGTATGAGTGCAGCGTGTGTATGAATGCAGTGTGTGTGTGTATGAATGCAGTGTGTTTGTGTGTGTGTATGAGTGGTGTGTGTGTGTGTGTGTGTGTGTGTGTTGCAGAGCCTTGGTGGGGGATGGGGAATTTTTTTATTATTATTTATTATTATTTTTATTTTTTTAATTTAATTATTATTATTTTTGTAATATTATTTATTATTTACTTTTTTTTATTTTTTATTATTACTAATTATTTTTTTTTTCGTCCCCCCTCCCTGCTTGATACATGGCAGGGAGGGGGGCTCCTTCCCTGGTGGTCCAGTGGGATTGGCAGTTCAGTGGGGGGAGAGGGGGGCTGGCAGAGCTGTACTTACCTTTCTTGCAGCTCCTGTCAGCTCTCTCCTCCTCCGCGCCGTCCGTGCAGCTCCCTCTGTCAGCTCACAGTGTAAGTCTCGCGAGAGCCGCGGCTCTCGCGAGACTTACACTGGGAGCTGACCGAGGTGCTGAACGGACGGCGCGGAGGAGGAGAGAGCTGACAGGAGCTGCAGGAAAGGTAAGTACAGCTCTGCCAGCCCCCCTCTCCCCCCAGTCTGTATTATGGCAATGCAAATTGCCATAATACAGACTATGACTCGAGTATAAGCCGAGTTGGGGTTTTTTAGCACAAAAAATGTGCTAAAAAACTCGGCTTATACTCGAGTATATACGGTATATATATATTTATATTAATATTAATATAAAATTACACGTAGACTGATACTGATTAAAAAATATATATATATTTATTGTTATATATATTTATATACAATATAAAAAAATATGTAAATACGTTAAAAAACAAAATTAAAAAAATAATTAAAAAAATATATGTGTTTTATTTCGTTCTAACTGTATTGTGATATGAATATATATTTATATCAAAATACACGTACAACGAAATAATATATATATATATATATACACACATACACATATATTAACTCTACACATATATTTATGTAATATTTTTACATAATTAGGTATCTTAATTACAATTAGCGGGACCTGCCTGACAACCCATGCCGAAAGTAAAGGGAATTTAATTTGCTAGCACTATATTTAACCCTATAACTTTCCAAGACACTATAAAACCTGTACATGGGGGGTATTGTTCTACTCAGCTGAACACAAATATTAGTGTTTCAAAACAGTAAAATGTATTACAACGATGATATCGCCAGTAAAAGTGAAGTTTTTTTGCATTTTTCACGCACAAACAGCACTTACACGGACGATATTATTGCTGTGATGCTTTTTACTGTTTTGAAACACAAATATTTGTGTTCAGCGAATTCTCCTGAGTACAACAGTACTCCTCATGTACAGGTTTTATGGTGTTTTCAAACAAATGGCTACTAAAAAAGACTGGACATACCCCATTTTCAATACCTTGGGTTATCTACTATTGCAAATGGTATGTCATTATGGGTGTAAATTTTATTCCTGGGCTACTATACTGGCGAATTTCAATTTCAAATGTAACGTGCTATATTTGACCCTGTAACTTACCAAAACACCATAAAACCTGTACATAGGGGGTACTGTTTTATACGTGAGACTTTGCTGAATACAAATATGTGTATTTTATTGCAGTAAAAGCAAACAGTATTATGACATTGACAGTTCAAATGTCATGTAGAACTAAGAAAATAACAAAAATTTCTTATTTTCTCCCATTTGTTTCATATTAAATTATGTTTCATAGCTAAATATTTGATATTAAATGAAAGCCACGTTTCCCCTGAATAAAATGATATATAATAAGGGGGGGGGGTGCATTTAATATGAAAGAGGTGAATTACGGTTGGACAGACATATAGCGCAAATGCCAGGTTTTGTTTACGTTTTGTTCACAACGTGTGCATTTGGCTCAGTCCTTAAGGGGTTAAACGTTGTCTGTGGTTATTGTGTGGTCTCGTTTTATTTACACGAATATTGCCTACCATATATATATATTCCTGTTCTTTTCAGCTGAGAGGGAGTAGCTTAACCCATAGGTGCTACAGACATGGATAATAGCCAGGAAAAGAAAATTATGTTAAAGGATCACTATAGGGTCAGGAACACAAACATGTATTCCTGACCCTATAGTGTTAAAACCACAATCTAGCCCCCCTGGGCCTGCCCTGGTCAATCAGCATCTCCTCATAGAGATGAACGGAATCAATGAATGTTCAGTGTCTGCATGCAGAGGGAGAAGATACTGAATGTTTGGATGCATTTTAGGCAGCCATGACCCAGGAAGGATCTCTAACCGCTATCTGAGGAGTGGCTAGTGAAGTTATCACTAGGCTGTAATGTAAACACTGCATTTTCTCTGGAAAGATAGTGTTTACAGCAAAAAGCCTGAAGGTAATGATTCTACACACCATAACAAATTCAATAAGCTGTAGTTGTTTTGGTGACTATAGGGTCCCTTTAAATATTTATTTATATATATATATATATATATATATATATATATATATATATAAAACACAACAGTTTAAAATTTGACAATGGCATACTGCATGCAAAACAAGACAATTTGATTATTTCATGTCACCAATTTCTGCCACATTTAGTAGTAATTTGTTTGTTTTCCCTCATACATATTGAAATTTAATGATGAATATCACAGGCATTTCGTGTCCCACATTTGTAATTTTCTGCTTCTCCCATGTACATAAATCACATTGGAGACATGCTATACTTTAGATGTGCCTGTTTACATGCTTATCAGAAAACGGTCACCATACTAACCAGTATCAAACTTTGATGCGATTTCTAACACTAACCCCAATAGATAACAGTTGAGTATACTTGCACACAGGCAGAGTAATTGTGACCACAGTAATAATATGCCTTAGCTGACAGCCAAGGCATGCCATTTGTGAGACTGGACACAAGTGTAAATCACACACAGCCTGAAGGTTAATCAAGCAGTATTGATGATCGTTCAAATCCGAATTAATCACACAATGAGTACTCTTCTTATTACATAATAAATCACACTTTTCCAACATATTATACAGCAATATGAAGGAACAAAAATAAACGAAATCTCTCAACTTTCCATAATTGAGACCAATAAAAAACAAAAACACCCAGTTGAAAGAATTAAGTGGACGACCATCTAAACATAGTTAAGGTAACAAAAACTCCTGTATATTAACATAGCTTTAGTCAATCTTAAATAGTTGCTAAAAACAACAATTGTAATACATCTATCACGGTGGTATACAATAATACAAATATTAACTATAATCTTGCCAATTTGTATCTATTTCACACAGTAATTTACTTAGCTATTATAGGCAGAGGTTCAATTCCAGCTAATTTGAACAGACAGAAAGGTAATTTGTAATGAGCGGTCATTATAGCAGCCTGTCCCTATTGAACCATTTCATCTATTCGTACATTTCTATTTCGCTCTCAGTATTTTATCTTCATCTCAGTTCATGTTAGGTGATGGGAGTTTTGGCCGTTTTTATATGAACATATGAACGTTTTGCCTGTATAATAGTGGAGGATATCATTCTTGTGAAATACAGATTTCTATATGGGCTATAAATCTTAATTAACAAATAACCAGATACACAAAAAGTACTTCAAAGCACTGTACTTATGGGGGCGGGGCCTAACTTATGCTGGCCAGATGTGTTTTCCAATAGCTCCTGCATTTAAAATCCTTAATCCAGCTAAAATTGCACTTTTCTCAAAGCAAATGGTTCTGAGTTAAGCACAGCAGACATCCTGACTAAAGGGGACACGGAAAGTCCTGAAATTATTGCTCCTGCAAATCTATTCTGCCTCATCGGCTGGGAGAGACTTCCGATCTCCCGCTTGGAGCCGCACACCCTGCAGTGAACCTACAGAAGCCCCGTCACCCCCCCTTTGGACTGGTGGGGGTTATCCCGGTCCCCGCTGGGCATACTCAGTACTCTACAGTGAACAAATAGTGCTCCACAGTTACTGTGACCACGTGGCAAATCCAAAATGGCAGAAGCATTGCTTCCTCCACTTCATCCAGTGGACCTAGAACTGGGTGCAGAGAATTAAGTCCAGGTTGTACAAGCTGTGCCGGAATTTCTGGACTCGAGTGGCCTCCCACACTATTACTTGACCTGACTGGACTCACTGACGGGCGGGGAGGTCTACACTACTGCGGCTTTGCCCCAACAAGACATTGCAAAGCAAAACCAAGCAGACACACACTGGGCAAGACCCTGACGCAGTGCCGACGGTGAGGAGACTGCCTGGACCAAGATACACCATAGCATGGTGGATCGGAGCCTTCTGAGGGTCTGAACGAAGGCTGCTATGTGCCATTACCTGCCTGGGCCAAGATCCATCATGGGACAATCCCTGAAACACCACTCACACAGATGGGTACAGCTGTCTGTAGCTGGAAGGGTACAGTTCAATCGGACACCTGTGATCTTTCTCTGGGTCGTCATGCATTATATGTCCGGCATAGGCTGGGCTAGGTACCAATACCACATGGCTTGCTATATGCTGACAGCTCTTGTATAGTCTATTGTACAGTGGTACCTCTTCATATGCAATGTGTCAGTTACTTAAGCGTGTTTATCTTTTGTCTGTTTCATAATCTTCACTGACATTCTGTTCCCGTTTCCTCTCACTAGTTTATCACCTACACTTTCCTACTTATCTTCTCAAGCAAGTTTCCCCATTAATGCTTTAGTTATAAGGCAGGATGATCATATTCATATTGCTGGTCATACTTTTAGAAAAATGTGTGCGATACTCCTTGACATAAACAGTAATGTTTTCTGGTCATATATGCCTTAACTATTCGGTCAGTACAAACCTATATGTATATCTATGCACCACAAAAAAAATAAAAAAAACACTGTATTTATAAACCTTGTGGAAGAAAATAGACTCACCTCACCGTAGATTCGAAAAGTACCACTGTCTTCTTCCAACTCAATAGCTGTAATACCTGGTACCTTCCTGGCTTGCTGAATGTTATTCCCATGAGTCCCAATAGCCAGACCCATTAAATCTTCTCGAACAACAAATTCCTCATGAAACGCTGATGCAAGCTGCTTTGTACACTTGAAGAATGAAAAGAAAAATCAATGGAAAAATTCAGTGGGTAACCGTTACTAGGTTGGTGATAAGCAGGTACAATAAAATAAATTTTCCAAAAGCAATGCTGCATCGAAATAGGCTTTTAATAAGATAATATAGCAGGAAAATTATTATCAAACCAATGCTCAATAACTCTAATTATCAGTGTCCCCAACAGAACAGAGTAATGAGGGCTGATTTGAAGTGTTGCTATACAAGAACATTTACATTGATGCACATGGAGTACAATGTTACCTCCTGCCTCGAACATTAAATAAGCACATAAAATATGTGTGCCTCATAATGGTCTTAATCCCCCAAACACTCACAAGACTAGATGTTTTGCCATTAAAAACATTACACATCTAACAGACATGAAAAATTAATCTATACACAAATCAGAGGCATGACACAAAGTTTTCTCAAAAGATTAGCAGGATACTACCAAAAGATTATATTAGCTAAATCAGTTGCAGGGCACGCATTGAAGAAATAATTGGTAAGTAAACTCACTTCTAAATGTTTGGTGGCCTCTTCATTCCTCGACATGAGCATCAGTTTAGTTCGAATGCTGCGCAAGTGCATGTCACTCAGTATATTAACTCTCTTCACAGTTGCTTCACTTGCAGACTTGGGAGGGTAAAAGAAAAATAAAAGATCATGACTTAGTTATGCACATGGTAAACTGTCAAAAGCAGTCAGCTGATGCTCTCAGCCAACTAATAATGTCCAAACTTGATATAACTGGTATGAGAATGCAGAAGTATGAATTTTACCTTTAGTGTATCAGCTCAAACTGTAAACTGTGCGGATGTTTGTCAGAGCCATGTGTCAAACCACTGTAAACGGTATTAAAGTTTGCTGTCGGGTGGTGCCAGGGACCTCCTTGTTTAATGACCACTACAGCGTCATTATGGAAGGCTTATAGTACCCATTAAAAGGCAGAAAATAAAGTTGGTAAAGCTACAGCTATACAGAGATAGCCATAGCCATGGAGAGAAAGGGCACATTTAATGGATACACACATTGTTCAGCTAGGGATGGGAAGAGTTTCTTTACTGAATAGTTTCAATATGGCCAATTCAGATTCACTTCTTAAAGCTGTGAGCAGATAACTGCAATCAGCGGGAATTTTAATATATATATATATATATATATATATATATATATATATATATATATATATATATACATACATACACACACATAGGGACACTATTAATGTAGTTGTTCTGGTGTATAGGGAGTCCCTGCAGGCATTTTAATGTAGACATTGCCTCTTCAGAGAAAAGGCAGTGTTTAAATGACTGCCTAGTGATACCTCCAGTGGCGGTCAGACGGCCACTAGAGGTTCTTCCTGGATCAGTGCTACACAATGTAGAGTGCATGGGGGCGCTGAACTTTCCCCACAGAAATGCATTGATTCAATGCACCTCAATGAGGAGATGCGGATTGGTGTAGCACTGCGTTTTGCCACACATGCACGATAGCCTCCCAGTGATTTCCTATGGGATTGGAGGTCACCAACTCTGTAGGCAAATCAGGGATCCTCACGCTGGAATAAAACATTTTAACCCCTTTTTAAGGCGGCAAGAGGGGCAGCCACCAAAGTTATGTTTTTAACACTAGTGTCAGGAATACATGTTTGTTCCTTTAACAATCACAAAGTATTTTACATTCAACATTACAGTAAACCCTAAGTGTTATAATCTGGCTTTTTTGGGATTTACAATGCAACTTGGACCTTTTTGTAAACTTAGCTGCAATTCAATCCAGTAATATATTTTTATTATGAGGTTGGCTCCAAAACCGCTTTTTTATACATATATAGAAAAAAACTACTATAATATAAGGGAGAGAGGATATATATATATATATATATTTTTATTTATTTATTTATTATTGCCATTTATATAGCGCCAACAGATTCCGTAGCGCTTTACAATATAATATATATATATATACACACACACACACACACACTGAGATTTATAAAATATATACTCACCAATATCATTAACTGATTGGTCTCTGCATGAAAATAAACTCGACAGGCTCCAACTGCTTTCTTGAATTCTTTATGCACACTTTCACTTGCACATCTATGAAGAAAATAAATGCAATTCTTAGAGACTCCTACACAAAATATTTCCAGAGGAATAAGGCAGCAGTTTTGCTGACCCGTCATACATGGTAATCTACATGGGGTACTTAAATTAAACCTAACTCTTCCCAGACCACTTCACAGGAGCCATTTGCAAAACTGACTAAAGAGGTGCATGGCAAAAAATGTAAGAAGACACTCTAAAAAGGTTTCACCCACATATATAAAGAAAAACTAGAACAAACGAGTACTAGCAAATATGGTTGTTGCAGTCATTAAGACCATGTTTCCAGTATCAGAAGGAGGAGGACAGGAAACAATATACCTGAAAAAAATCTGTCAAACTCTACCTTAAAGGGAAACTATAGTGACAGGAAACCAAACTTTTTCCTGACATTATAGTCTTCCCCTCCCCCCCCCCCCAATCTAGACGCCTCCACACCCCCCCACCCCCGTCTAGACGCCTCCACACACCCCTCCCATCCCCCCCCCCACGGTGCACTCAGCACTGGCAAAGCTCCACCCATGCTCCTCCCCTGCTGACGTCAGCTGGTAGGAGATACCTAATGTACTTGCGTGGCAAAGGCTACGCTCACATTAGGATTTCCCCATAGGGAAGCGTTATTCAATGCTTTCCTATGGGGATTCCGGTGAAGCTGGACGTCCTCATACAAAGCGCAAGGACATCCAGCGCCATTAGGTGACCAAAACTGAGAATAAATGGAATATCTGCAAACAAATATTAGAAAGTTAAATTTTCTCAGTATGTACCATTGGGTAATAAATTTAAAAGAAACACATTAAAACCAATGTGACTTGAAAGGGAAAGTGCATCAAGAAATTAAAAATAAGAAGAGAGCATTTAAAGTAGGACAAATCAAAGATATAAAAGATATAAGGAAGCCAATAATACGTGCAAAAAGACGATTAGATTTGCTAAACTACAAAATGAGAAAGTGATAACCAATGAGAGCAAAACCAACCCCAAAGAATTTTTAAGTACATAAATAAAAAATAAAAAAAATGAAAGTGTAGGTAATCTTAAAACCAGGATGGGTTTTTTAGTTAATGAAGACCACAAAAGGCAGACATTTTAAATAACTATTTCTCCTCCGTATATATGAAGGAAGAATCTATGGCGCTATATATATATATATATATATATATATATATATATATATATATATATATATATATATATATATGCAAATGATTGCTGCAAAAAACTTGCAGAAAAAATTGTAATTGGGTGACTCAAGACAAGGTGCTGCAGCAACTAAAGAAAGTTAATATAAACAAAGCTCCAGGGCCTGACGATATTCATCCACGAGTACTTAACCCCTTAAGGACACATGACGTGTGTGGCATGTCATGATTCCCTTCTATTCCAGAAGTTTGGTCCTTAAGGGGTTAAGGAACCATAAACAAAGCTCCAGGGCCTGACGATATTCATCCACGAGTACTTAAGGAACCAAGTGTGGCAAAACAAATGAACCTCTGTATTTAATCTTTTAAGATTAGTTTCTTTCAAGAATTATACCAGCAGAGTGGAGGAAGGCAGGTGTGGTTCCATTATTCAAAAAGGGTTCAAAATCAATGCCTGGAAATTATAGACCTGTGAACTTAACCTCTGTGGCTGAGAAAATATTTGAAAGGTTATTAAGGGATAATATTCAATAATCCATTAAGAACGTGGTTATCAGCAAAAATCTGCATGCTTTTATAAAGCATATGTAATGTCAAACTAACTAAATTTCATTCTACAAAGTATGTAGAAGCATAGATCAGGGTGTTGCAGTGGATGTGATCCATTTGGATTTTGCCAAGGCGTTTGATACAGTTTTACACAAAAGATTAGTGTTGAAACTCAATTTTAAGAAATTGGTCTAGATCATGGGTCGTCAACCTGGTCCCTACCGCCCACTAGTGGGCGTTTCAGGATTCCAGGTGGGCGGTAGGGATTTTCAATTTTTTTTTTATAAATTGGGCAGGCGGGCGCGAGGCGGCGGTACCGCTGTGACTGGGTACCGCCATCACCACTTGCCGCCGGGGCCGCATATGGAGGGGTCCATCGGGTGGCCCATGCTGTCAGGGCCACCCGATGGATGTGGATTGTGAGGGGGCGCGGTCAGCGCTGGGCGCTTTAACAGCGCGACCGGGCCCCCTGTGATGACATCAAATCTGCTGGGAGGAAGTGATTCCCCGGTCACTCCTCCCAGCATACAGAGAGCCGCGCGGGAGGAAGGAGGAGGAGGGAGTCAGAGTGGGAACTCTGACTCCCATGCACCTGAGCCACCACTGGACCCCAGGGAAAGTCACCCTCCTGCACCTTAAAGGTAGGAAACAGGAGGGTGACTTAAATATAATGTGTGTTTGTTTGAGTATGTGTCTTTGTATGTATGTCTTGTGTGTGTCTGTATGTATGTCTTGTGTGTGTCTTATGCAAGTGTCTTGTGTGTGTATGTCTGTATACATGTGTCTTGTCTTTGTATGTATGTCTTGTGTGTGTGTATGTCTGTATACATGTGTCTTGTCTTTGTATGTGTCTTGTGTGTGTGTATGTATGTCTGTATATATGTGTGTCTTGTCTTTGTATGTATGTCTTGTGTGTGTCTTATGTATGTGTCTTGTGTGTATGTCTGTATACATGTGTCTTGTGTTTGTATGTATGTCTTGTGTGTATGTCTGTATACATGTGTCTTGTGTTTGTATGTATGTCTTGTGTGTGTGTCTGTATGTGTGTCTTATGTATGTGTCTTGTGTGTGTGTGTGTGTATGTCTGTATATATGTGTGTCTTGTCTTTGTATTTATGTCCTGTGTGTGTCTTATGTATGTGTCTTGTGTGTGTGTATGTCTGTATACATGTGTCTTGTCTTTGTATGTATGTCTTGTTTGTGTCTGTGTGTATGTCTGTATATATGTGTGTCTTGTCTTTGCATGTATGTTGTGTGTGTGTCTTTGTATGCATGTCTTGTGTGTGTGTTTGTATGTATGTTTTGTGTGTGTGTGTGTTTGTATGTATTGTGTGTGTGTGTGTGTATGTATGTATTGTGTGTGTGTGTCTTTGTATGTATGTCTTTGTATGTATGTCTTTGTATGTGTGTCTTTGTATGTGTGTCTTTGTATGTGTGTCTTTGTATGTGTGTCTTTGTATGTGTGTCTTTGTATGTGTGTCTTTGTATGTGTGTCTTTGTATGTGTGTCTTTGTATGTGTGTGTCTTTGTATGTGTGTGTCTTTGTATGTGTGTGTCTTTGTATGTGTGTGTCTTTGTATGTGTGTGTCTTTGTATGTGTGTGTCTGTCTGTATATATGTGTGTATGTATGTGTCGTGTGTGTGTCTGTCTGTATATATGTGTGTATGTATGTGTCGTGTGTGTGTCTGTCTGTATATATGTGTGTATGTATGTGTGTCTGTTTCTTGTGTCTGTCTGTATGTGTATGTGTCTTTGTATGTATGTCTTTGTGTGTGTGTGTGTGTGTGTGTGTGTGTGCCTGTATGTCTGTATGTGTGTCTGTATGTCTGTATGTATGTGTGCCAGTCTGTTATAGTGGGATACCTAGCTCAGCCTTCCTACTGGGCATTGCTATAAGGAAGGTTAAAAAAAGGGGGAAAAAAGGTGGGGAGGGGAATTGAGGAGGGAGAAGAGGGGAGCTGACGCACAGATGAGAAATCAAATTATGCGCAAACAGAGAAGTCGTCTGAATATCACCGAAAGAGGAGACCTTCGTTTGTTCCTTACAACCTCAAGGATCTCATTAATCACTAGTAAAGGTAATTTCAATTTACTTTATTGTTTTCTCATTAAACTTTTTATAAAGTTAAAAACATTATAAACATGCATTAATTGCAAATAAAAAGATAAATGTACGTACATTTATTTTTTTTAAAACACCCTCCTTTCGAAAAAAATATTCCGCACTTGCGCGAAAACTGGTGGGCGGTAAGGAAATTTTATTTTTTTTTTTTGTAAATTCTTTATTATTACGAACAGGTGAGTACAGAAACAAACAATCATACACCACAACAGTGTATATACAGCAAGTCAGTTCGAAATTTAACATCAAAAGTAAGCATTTTTTTCTTCTGATCATCTGGTATGCAACAAGCGTCATATGGTTGTTCATTAGCCAATAAAGCGTAGGCAACTCTAGCAAAGTGACAAGTGAACAAATGAACAAATATAGTTAGATGCATCGTTAAAAGCTAATGCCATTCCAGTAACATCAAAAACCTCTCAATGAAAGCTAAATAATGGGATAACTTAGGGCCTCTATTCCGTGGCACCTTCAGGTGGCCCGGTTTTAAGTCTAATAGTCGGGAGGGAAGGTAGTGTTCAGATTTGTAGTCATAACGAGATGCGACATACATGACTGAGGGCCTCTTCGTAATCCTGCGTGGGAGCAGTGTCGAGGACATGTGAGTATTTATCGATGAGCTAAGTGCTTTGTGTAGCAATTGAGGGTGTGATTGTCAAGCACATTCAGTGCACCACTAAGGGTGTAACCCTCAAGTCTTCGTCCTAGTCTAGGGTCTCCTGGGGGAGAACCTCCAGTGGCTACTTATGTTACAGGAGTGGTTTAGGTGAGTCTGTCCCCTTCGTAGGTCCGTCAGTCAGACGCCTGATGGAGTGTCGCAGGGCGTATGTTATGTTCCCTTCCCCTCGTCGGTCTATTGAGTCATACTATGGAGTCGTTGTTCAGTTCGTTTAGTGTCCCAGTCATCCCTGTAATCCGTTGTTAGTTGTTTATTTAATGTTTTGGGGGGTGATGGCACTGGAGTGCCTCTCCGGTGTCTACTACAAAGTTCTCCTATAGCTCACGCATCCTCACAGTCAGGTACCCCCGTTCCGGCCCCCCTGGGGCAGTCCGAGCCGCTACCACCGAGTCCCAGAGGTGGGTCGCGTGGGGATGAGTAAGAAACCTCGTATATTGTTGGAAGGAGAAGAAGAGGGGGGGGGGGGTGGGTGAGGAGGGGGGGGAGGGGTTGGGTTTAGATATGGCACCAGACATCAGCGCACGCTCGGTCTCTCCAAGACCGTATGAAATGGTGTGTTTTCATGGTCTCACTGCTCCTGGTCGTGAGAGGTATACATACCACGGGGTCCAGGCCTCTACATGTTTGGTACTCCTTCCGAGCAATTCTGCATATCGCGCCTCAGCCGTGTGGATGTCTTCTACTCTCTGAAGCCAGTCCGTCACAGTCGGTGGTTGTGTCTGCTTCCATTTAGCGGGAACGGATGCTTTAGCCGCATTTAGTAGGTGTCGGACTATCGACCTCTTGTATTGGGCAATTGAGCCCTCGGTGTGATGGAGTAGGGCCATTTCTATGGTGAGGTCAGGTAGGTCTCCCAGTATGGTCTTCATCTCTCGTTGTATATCCTCCCAAAACGGCTTAATCCGTGCGCAGTCCCACCAAATGTGTCTTATTGTGCCTGTGTGGGATTCGCATCTCCAACATGCGTCTGAGGATCCCGGGAATATTCTATGTAGCAAGGAGGGGGTCTTGTACCAGTGGGAAAGCAGTTTGAAGTTGACCTCCTGGTAATTGGTGCTGATGGAGCTCTTGTGCTGTAGAATCAATATCTGTTCCCATTGTGTGTCGGTGAACGTCCTATCCGTCAGCTCTTCCCATCTTCTTTTGAACGCCGTGTTCCTGGAGCGTTCTCCCGTTATTAGCCGTTGATATATGACTGAGACTCTGCCATCGGCATCTGAGTCAGTCGTGCAGAGATGTTCAAACCACGTTTGTTCTCTATGTATTGCTACCCTGTTGGGAAGGTTATAGTAGAAATGTCGTAGTTGCGCATAATGGAATCTATGCATGAGTGTTGGATGTGGTATCCCACTCCAGTCTCGAAGGTTCTGTATACCCGCGTTACTGAGGACTTCGGATATCGGGACAAAGTCATCATTTCCTACAATTGGCCAGGAAGAGCGGGGAAGTCCTCCTCCTATATCAGAGTTGAAGGTGATCGGTATCAGGGGGCTCGGCTGCGGGGAGATGTGTTGGTTACGTCTCAGGTGGGACCATGTCTTCAATGTTTGAGCGACGGGTGATTCAGCACCTAGCATTGACGTTGCGTCCACCGAATTATGCCACGTGAGTCTGTGGAGGGCTTTGTTACTGCCCTCTCTATTCAGTGCCACCCACAGTTTGGTGTCAGGTGCCACCTGCCAATCCCTAATCCGCTGTAGTACCGTGGCATGATAGTATTTGCGGATATCTGGCAAAGCCAGGCCTCCCCAATTTTTGGGTAGGCATAACTTGTCAAAGCTGAGCCGTGCCCTTTCTCCCTTCCAGATGTATTGTATCACCGCTGACTTAAGAGATGCAAAAAATCCCGTCGGGATGTGCCAGGGGATGGTGTGAAAGTAGTAAAGGAGCCGCGGGAGGACGTTCATCTTTATTACCGATATACGTCCCTGCCAGGAGATGTGGTCGTAGTTCCAGCTTTTGAGATCGTTGAGGATTGTGCGCAAAAGGGGGATGTAATTCGTGGCATAAATTTCTTTCGGGTTCCTGGGTATCCAGATTCCCAGGTATCGCATCTGGTCCCGACACCAATGAAAGGGGTATTCACGTTGAATTTGCTCTCCTACGTCCATCGGGGTCGAGACATCTAATATTTCGCATTTAGTTAGATTAAGTTTCAGTCCCGATAACCGGCCATACGTATCGAATTCTCGCATCAATGCCGGCAGGGAATCAGTCGGGTCGCTCACGAAGAAGAGCATGTCGTCTGCGTATGCAGCTACCTTATGTTCCTGGGTCCCATGCCGAAACCCCCTGATCTCCGGGGTAAGTCTCACCCTATCCAAGAATGGTTCCAGCGAGATGGCAAACAAGAGTGGTGATAATGGGCAACCCTGACGCGTGCCGTTGTGGATGGTGAAGGCGTCCGTGAGGGCGCCATTCACTCGTACTTTAGCGCAGGGGTCCGTATATAGCGCCTCTATCCAAGCCATCATCCCTCTTCCTAGTCCCACTTTTCGTAGCGTCGCCATCATGAAGCTCCAGTTTACCCGATCAAAAGCCTTTTCGGCATCTGTGGAGAGCATTAGTAGGCCTGAATTTTCTCTAAGGGCTAATGCCTGAACAGAGAACGCCCGGAGCGTGCAATCTCTGGCTTCCCGTCCCGGAACGAAGCCCGTTTGGTCCGGGTGTATCAAGCGTGGCACATACCGTTGTAATCTGGTAGCAATGATCTTAGTGAAGAGTTTCACATCCACGTTAAGAAGCGAGATCGGCCGGTAGCTGCTGCAGTTTTCGGGGTTTTTGCCTGGTTTAGGAATTACCGTGATGGTGGCTGCCAACGTCTCCTGGCGTAGTGTGTCACCCTGTTGAAGTCGATTGAGGGCTGACATTAGATGCGGCGCAAGAATGTCCCTGAATGATTTGTAATATCCCGCCGAGAGTCCGTCTGGTCCCGGAGCTTTCCCTCTTTTTGCTGTCTTAATCGCTGCCTGTACCTCTTCCGTGGTGATCGGGACCTCCAGTAGTTCTGCTTCTTCTGGTGTTAGAGCGTCGGGTTGGAAACCTTGTAGGTAACGCCATGTTGCGTCTTGTAGGTTCGCTCCGTGGGCATCGGGGAGTGTCGGTGTGGAATTGTATAGTTGTCTGTAGTAGTTACAGAATTCAGTGGCAATTGCTTCAGGGAATTGAGTAAGTGAGCCATCGGTCTTCCGGAGTTCGTGAACCTGTGCCCTTGCTTGTTGGGGCCGGATCATGCGGGCCAGGAGTCTCCCTCCTTTATTCGCATGGATGTAGAAGAAGGCCTTGGATCGTTGTGTCGCCCTATGGTGTTTGCTGGCAACCAGGTCTGCCAGTTGTCGGCGGGCATCCAAAAGTGGGCGATAGTGTTCTTCAAGTTGTGATCGTTTGTGCTGTGTTTCCAAGCGGGAGATTTGGTCGGTGAGCTCCAACATACGTCGCTGCGATTCCCTCTTCTTGCGGGAAGCAATTCTAATGAGGTGACCTCGAAGTACACTCTTATGTGCCTCCCATAGCGTCACTTTTGATACCTCTTCCGTGTCGTTTTCCCTGAAGTAATTAGTGAGGTGTTCGGTCAGGTCAGCCAGCACACCCGGATCCGAGAGGAGCGACTCATTTAGTCTCCACTCCATCTTGGCAGGCCTGAACAGCGGGGAGTCAAGCTTCACGGCCACTGCACTGTGGTCTGACCACGGTGTGGGTGCGATTGTTGCCGACTGTATGTGTTGGAGGCCTTCTTGTTGGATCAGAATATAATCAATGCGAGAGTATCTTCTGTGTATGGCGGAGTAGTGCGTGAAATCACGGGTTGTTGGATGAATGGTCCGCCACGCGTCCACCAATCTCGAGTCTCGCATGGTCTTCTTGATGGCCCTAATCGCGGATTGTGGGATACAGCTGTGTCCCGTCGAGGAGTCCAGCAACGGATCCAGTGGTGCGTTAAAGTCCCCCCCTATGATGAGGGTGCCTTCCGTGAATGCTGCCAGTTGGCGGAATGTTTTGCATAGGAACATCGCCTGTTTTGCGTTTGGCGCATAGATAGAGGCAAAGGTGTATGTCTTCAAGGAAATTTTTTCAACCAAAAAGATGCATTAGTGGGCGGTAGTTAGAAAAAGGTTGACTACCACTGGTCTAGATGAAAATTCTTGTTCTTGGGTAGAACATTGCATTAAAAATAAAGAGTACTCATTAATGGTAAATGTTCAACCTGGACAGAGGTGGTGTCCTTCAGGGTTCTGTTCTGGGACCTCTTCTATTTAATATGTTTTAAAATGATTTTGAAAAAAGCATTGAAAGTCATGTTTCAGTGTTTGCATATGACACAAAACTCTAAAATAATACAAATGTGAGCAAGATATTACTTTGCTACAGAGGAATTTAGATAGACTTGGGGATTGGGCACTCAAATGGCAGATTACATTTATTGTAGAAAAATGCAAAGTTATATGCACTTCGGCGTAAAGTATGCACAAGCAACTTATACCCTAAATGGAAGCGAATTAGGGATAACAAAACACGAAAAGGATTTACATATTGTTATAGACAAACTATGCAACAATGTGCAATGTCAATCAGCAGTGGTTAAGGCCAGTAAGGAATTGTCATGAATAAAAAAAAGGGCGTTCATTCTCGGGATTAGAATATAATTTAGCATCTTTATAAATTACTGGTAAGAAGGAATCTTGAATATGCTGTGCAATTTTTAGCTATGAAGAAAGGTTAACAAATTTAAACCTCTTTAGTTTAGAAAGAAACATTGCCTCAGAGGGGATATGATAACGTTATAAAAATATAACACGGGCCAATACAAGCTATTGTGTGAAATCTACAGTTGCAAGAAAAAGTATTTGAACCCTTTAGAATGATATGGATTTCTGCACAAATTGGTCATAAAATGTGATCTGATCATCATCTAAGTCACAACAATAGACAATCACAGTCTGTTAAACTAATAACACACAAAGAATGAAATGTTGCCATGTATTTATTGAACACACCATGTAAACATTCACAGTGCAGGTGGAAAAAGTATGTGAACCCTTGGATTTAATAACTGCTTGAACCTCCTTTGGCAGCAATAACTTCAACTAAACGTTTCTTGTAGTTGCAGATCAGACGTGCACAACGGTCAGGAGTAATTATTGACCATTCCTCTTTAAAGAACTGTTTCAGTTGAGCAATATTCTTGGGATGTCTGGTGTGAATCGCTTTCTTGAGGTCATGCCACAGCATCTCAATCGGGTTGAGGTCAGGACTCTGGGCCACTTCAGAAGGCGTATTTTCTTATGTTTAAGCCATTCTGTTGTTGATTTACTTCTATGCTTTGGGTCATTGTCCTGTTGCAACACCCATCTTCTGTTGAGCTTCAGCTGGTAGACAGATGGCCTTAAGTTCTCCTGCAAAATGTCTTGATGAACTAGGGAATTCATTTTTCCTTCGATGATAGCAATCCGTCCAGGCCCTGACGCAGCAAAGCAGCCCCAAACCATGATGCCCCCGCCACCATACTTCACAATTGGGATGAGGTTTTGATGTTGGTGTGCTGTGCCTCTTTTTCGCCACACATAGTGTTGTGTGTTGCTTCCAAACAACTCAACTTTGGTTTCAACTGTCCACAGAATATTTTGCCAGTACTGCTGTGGAACATCCAGGTGCTCTTGTACAAACTGTAAACATGCCGCAATGTTTTGTTTGGACAGCAGTGGCTTCCTCTGTGGTATCCTCCCATGAAATCTATTCTTGTTTAGTGTTTTACGTATTGTAGATTAGCTAACAGGGATGTTAGCATTTGACAGTGACTTTTGTAAGTCTTTAGCTGACACTCTAGGATTCTTCTTCACCTCACTGAGCAGTCTGCGCTGTGCTCTTGCAGTCATTTTTACAGGACGGCCACTCCTAGGGAGAGTAGCAGCAGTGCTGAACTTTCTCCATTTATAGACAATTGGTCTTACCGTGGACTGATGAAGAGAAAGGCTTTTGGAGATACTTTTATAACCCTTTCCAGCTTTATGCAAGTCAACAATTCTTAATCGTAGGTCTTCTGAGAGCTCTTTTGTGCAAGGCATTCACATCAGGCAATGCTTCTTCTGAAAAGCAAACCCAGAACTGGTGTGTGTTTTTTTATAGGGCAGGGCAGCTGTAACCAACACCTCCAATCTCATCTCATTGATTGGACTCCAGCTGGCTGACATCTCACTCCAATCAGCTCTTGGAGATGTCATTAGTCTAGGGCAGGGGTAGGCAACCTATGGCACTAGTGCCATTCACGGCACTCGAGGTGTCTTTGCACGGCACTCGAGGCTGCTAGAGCCAAACAGGCTCTGGCCTATCAGGAGTCACAGTAAAACTTCAGATATCTGCTAATCCGAAAAGGTGGTGAAGGACAATCCTCAATTTATGCATTGCAGCACGTAGAGGTAGTGATCTCAGATCACTTCCTCCCAGCACTTGTGAATAGGAAGCCACACTGTAGTAGAGCAGCTCGCAGTTGCTGTTGCAGCTCCTGTCCTTAACATGTACCTGGCCGGACTAGTCCCCAATGGAACCCAGGGAAGCCACCCACACTGCTAGATATACACAGACATGCAGAATAACCCTCCCCTCATACAAATAATACGGACAGCCCACACACAAACATACACACAATCCGCACAAACGAAACACCACTAACAATCCACATACATGCACACAACCCCACATGCAATACCCCAAACAGCCCCCACACACTACCAAACACACACTTTGACATATCCATCCACACACACACACACACACACAATTCCACAAGCAGCACCCATACACAGTTTACATTCATATCTATGTATCATACACAATACCATAAACTACTCATGAACATAAACAATATAATCGCTCATATATGCAGGGCCTTCTTTAATGCGGGGCAAACTGGGCAGCTGCACCGTGAGCCCTGCTGGCCTCAACTATTTCTAACCCTCTGGCTGGTAATCTGCACACTAAGGAGGCCCACCGGGTGGCCCATGCACAAAGGACCACCCGCTGGGCTTCTGTCAGCAGGGACCCAGTCACACGCTGAGGTGCTTTAACAGCGCGAGCGGGCCCCTTGCTTTTCGGCAGCAGGCTGGGAGGAAGCGACGGCCACGCATCACTTCCTCCCACAAAGAGAGGAGCGCGCAGGAAAGAAGAGTAGGCAGATTGGAGGGGGGCTGGCCAAGAGCTCTAGACCCCAACTCCCAACAACTTCAGCCACCAGCAGGAAAAGTAGGAAACTGGAGGGTGGGTTTTAATGTGTATGTCTGTGTCAGTATGCCTGTCAGTGTGTGTGTGTGTGTCATATCTGTATGTTTCTGTGTCAGCATGTGTCAGTATGTCTGTGTGTGTGTGTCAGTATATCTGTGTCAGTATGTTTGTATGTCAGCATGTCTATGTGTGTGTCAGTATGTTTGTATGACAGCATGTCTGTGTGTGTGTCAGTATATCTGTGTGTGTGTGTGTGTGTGTGTGTGCTTGCAATCACGCCAACACCACATACAAACATATCCCACAAAAACTGCTTAGTGCTAAATACAGACCTGCAAACATGAGTAAATGGTAGAGCCCCAGCTGTCAATGCATTTCTGGAGTTGCACGACAGATGGGGATCTACCTTTTAATCACCCGTGCAACAGGGAGGCCGCCAAGAATTCTTGCACCTCTCTACTTTAGGTCCGCCACTGTGTTGAGGTGGAGGACGTGATTGCATGCCTGGGAAGGGGGGGACAGGGTCCAGGGGGCCCTAAACAAATGCTTTGCCCAGGGTCCACTCATTATTAAAGACAGCCCTGCATATATACGCACAAATACAACGATACAAAGCAATTACAGTAAAAATAACACAAGCAGAATACGGCAGCATACACACCTCGATTTATAAAAAAATAGGACCGGCAGGCTGCGGGACATCACAATCCTATATCGGCACAGTGCTGCTAAAAGGTTGCCTACCCCTGGTCTAGGGGTTCACATACTTTTTCCACCTGCACTGTGAATGTTTACATGGTGTGTTCAATAAAAACATGGCAACATTTCCTTCTTTGTGTGTTATTAGATTAAGCAGACTGTGATTGTCTATTGTTGTGACTTAGATGATGATCAGATCACATTTTATGACCAATTTGTGCAGAAATCCATATCATTCCAAAGGATTTACATACTTTTTCTTGCAACTGTATTTACAAACAGGGCTTCACATAAGACACGCGGTCATGCGTTTAGACTGGAAGAAAGTGAATTACCGTAATAACAATAAGGATGTGGAATTCTCCGCATGAAGAAGTGGTTTTATCAGAGTCTGTACAGATGTTTAAACAGAAACTAGATTCTTACTAGCAAAAACATAATATTCAATTATATAATTTTTCAACTGTAGGGTAATGGCTACTTGATCCAAGGATAAATCTGACTGCCATTGTGGGGTCAAGAAAGATTTTTTTCCCCTAGTTTGATCAACAGCAAAAAACAGATGAGAGGAAGGCTGAACTTAATGGACACATGTCTCTTTTCAGTCTATGTAACTAAAGAATTCCCTTCAGATCCCCAGGAAAGATGGTTGTGTTTTTTATGAAAATTCTAATACATAACAAGAGCTCAAAAAGTCCTTTCTTTACTAGCCGTTGGCGAGTAGAAATTCAGCCCTAATGAGAGTGCTATGGATCCTCAAGGTTTGCAGTGGCAAGATAACTAAGGCCTGGCTCTAATAACAGAACTTGAGATTTTAAGCCCTGACATAATCATGCTTAACGTTGTGCAAGGCATCTTCGAAATGTGGACACATTTTCATAGCGTTTGTATGCCACTGGCATCAGAATTTTATTTTGTATTTGGAACAGCTCAGTGTTCTACCTATGAAAAGTATCTTCCCTGCGTGATGCATAAGATGATCATGATAGTCTAGAGCAGCGGTTCCCAAAGTGTGGGTCGCGACCCACTGGTGGGTCGCAGGGCGATTCCCAGTGGGTCGCGCTGACCCACACATCCAGGGCCGCCGGCAGTCAGGCAGACTGACACCAGGAGGGAGCCCGGCGGCCTGCCCTGTATGCCGCCGGGCTCCCTCCAATCAATCTGCCCAGCAGCTCCGGTCTGAGCTCCGCCGGGTGCAGAGCTGCAGACTGTGTGATAGAAGTCTCGTGAGCTCCCAGAGCGTTACCATGGCAACACTCAGGGAGCTCGCGAGATTTTTATTACACTGTCTGCAGCTCTGCACCCGGCGGAGCTGCAGACCGGAGAGTTACCCCACTGGACCACCAGGGAGACACTGGACCACCAGGGAATTAAATTAAGGTAGGACACAGCCCCCAAATCCTGACCCCCTAATGTAAATAATTTTCTCCCTACCCCCCCCTGTAACCCCTTCACTCCCTGCCCCTTCCCCTCCCCACCCTGTAACCCCTTCACTCCCTGCCCCCTCCCCACCCTGTAACCCCTTAACTCCCTGCCCCCTCCCCACCCTGTAACCCCTTAACTCCCTGCCCCCTCCCCACCCTGTAACCCCTTAACTCCCTGCCCCCTCCCCACCCTGTAACCCCTTCACTCACTGCCCCCCTCCCCACCCTGTAACCCCTTCTCTCCCTGCCCCCCCAACTGTAACCCCTTCACTCCCTGCCCCCCTCCCCACCCTGTAACCCCTTCACTCCCTGCCCCCCTCCCCACCCTGTAACCCCTTCACTCCCTGCCCCCCCAACTGTAACCCCTTCACTCCCTGCCCCCCTCCCCACCCTGTAACCCCTTCACTCCCTGCCCCCCTCCCCACCCTGTAACCCCTTCACTCCCTGCCCCCTCCCCACCCTGTAACCCCTTCACTCCCTGCCCCCTCCCCACCCTGTAACCCCTTCACTCCCTGCCCCCTCCCCACCCTGTAACCCCTTCACTCCCTGCCCCCTCCCCACCCTGTAACCCCTTCACTCCCTTCCCCCCCCAACTGTAACCCCTTCAACTCCCTGCCCCCTCCCCACCCTGTAACCCCTTCACTCCCTGCCCCCTCCCCACCCTGTAACCCCTTCACTCCCTGCCCCTTCCCCACCCTGTAACCCCTTCACTCCCTGCCCCTTCACCCCCCAACTGTAACCCCTTCACTCACTGCCCCTCTCCCCACCCTGTAACCCCTTCACTCCCTGCCCCCTCCCCACCCTGTAACCACTTCACTCCCTGCCCCCTCCCCACCCTGTAACCACTTCACTCCCTGCCCCCTCCCCACCCTGTAACCCCTTCACTCCCTGCCCCCTCCCCACCCTGTAACCCCTTCACTCCCTGCCCCTTCCCCACCCTGTAACCACTTCACTCCCTGCCCCTCTCCCCACTGTAACCCCTGCCCCCCCACACTGTAACGCCTGCTCTCCCTGCTCCCCCACTGTAACCCATTTTCTTCCTGCCCCCCCCACTGTAGCCTTCTCTCCCCCTGCCCCCCACTGTAGCCCTCTCTCCCCCTGCCCCCCACTGTAGCCCTCTCTCCCCCTGCCCCCCACTGTAGCCCTCTCTCCCCCTGCTCCCCCACTGTAACCCATTTTCTTCCTGCCCCCCCCACTGTAGCCTTCTCTCCCCCCGCCCCCCCACTGTAGCCCTCTCTCCCCCTGCCCCCCACTGTAGCCCTCTCTCCCCCTGCCCCCCACTGTAGCCCTCTCCCCCTGCCCCCCACTGTAGCCCTCTCTCCCCCTGCCCCCCACTGTAGCCCTCTCTCCCCCTGCCCCCCGCTGTAGCCCTCTCTCCCCCTGCCCCCCCACTGTTGCCCCCTCTGCCCCCACTGTAGCCCTTTCTCCCCCTTCCCCCTACACTGTAGCCCTTTCTCCCCCTGCCCCCTACACTATAGCCCTTTCTCTCCCCTGCCCACCCACTGTAACACTTTCTCCCCCTGCCCGCCGCCCACTGTAACCCTTTTTCACCCTGCCCCCCTACACTGTTACCTGCACACACACTCCCTACCACACGGTCACCCTCACCTGTCTCTGCGTGTATGTGTATGAGTCTCCTTTTGTGTCAGTGTGTATCTGTTTACATGAGTGTATGTGTATCTGTGTGTAGGAAAATAAGTGTCATTGTGTGTGTATCGCTGTGTCAGTATGTGTATGTGTGTGTCTCTGTATGTGTGTATGTGTGTGTCTCTGTATGTGTACACACTGCACACATACTCTATGCAAAAAACATGCTTACATCCAAACACACATTGTGTATATGTATATTTTATATACACAGTATACACACACTGCATCCACTACACACGCACTGCAATCAAATGCAAACATTACATACAAACACACCCATGTATTAAAACACCAAAATGATATACGAACACCCCTTCATTCAAACACCGACACTACACACAAAAAGCACACCTACATTTAAAGTCCAGCACTACATTCAAACACCCCTGCGTTCAGACGCAAACATTACAAACAAGTACACCACTACATTCCAATGGCAACAGTACATACAAACACTCCCATACATGCACACACATACTTAAAGGACCACTTCAGCTTAATTAAGTGGTCTGGGTGCCAGGTCCATCTAGGATTAACCCTGCCTGCTGTAAACATAGCAGTTTCAGATAAATTGCTATGTTTACAAATGGGTTAATCCAGCCTCTAGTGGCTGACTCATTGACAGCTGCTAGAGGCGCTTCAGCGCTTCTTACTGTGATTTTCACAGTGAGAAGACACCAGCGTCCATAGGAAAGCATTGAAAATGCTTTCCTATGGACTGGCTATATGCGCGCACGGCTCTTGCCGCGCATGCGCATTCAGCCGATGACGGCTAAAGGAGGAGAGTCCCCAGCGCCAAGGGAGCCTGGCGCTGGAGAAAGGTGAGTTTTTAACCCCCTTTCTCTCCCTTCAGCCTGGCGGGAATGGGACCCTGAGGGTGGGGGCACTTTTCCTGGCACTATAGTGGTCCTTTAATACACAAACATGCTTACATTTAAACGCTCAAACACTGCTCACAAATATAACCCTGCAACGATGGACAAATGGTAGATTCCCAGCAGGCATAGCATTGTTGAAGTTCTCCGACAGGTGGAGATCTACCTTTTGGCCACAATTGCACTAGAGGGGGCCCCAGAAAGCATACTTGCACCAGGGCTCTCTCTACATTAGTTCCACCACTGGGATAATCAATGTGAGGGGCCTGGATGAGCAGGACACAACGTCTGATTCTGACTGAGTCTGTGAGTAAGCAGTTGTATGCCTCTAAAACTGATTGCCATGAAATGCAAAGTTTCTGCCTCTAAAACTGCCATGATATATCAACATTATGCATCTAAAACTGCCACGATATGCCAATTTTATGCATCTAAAGCTGATTGCCATGGTGTGCCAATTGTATGCTTTTAAAGCTGATTGCCATGGAGTGCCAATTTAATGCATCTGACTGCCAATTGTATGCCTCTGAAGCTGATTGCCATGATGTGCCAAGTTTGTGCATCTAAAAGTGATTGCCATGATATGCCAAATTTATGCATCTAAAGCTGATTGCCATGGTGTGCCAAGTTTATGCATCTAAAGCTGATTGCCATGGTGTGCCAAGTTTATGCATATAAAGCTGATTGCCATGGTGTGCCAAGTTTATGCATCTAAAGCTGATTGCCATGGTGTGCCAAGTTTATGCATATAAAGCTGATTGCCATGGTGTGCCAAGTTTATGCATATAAAGCTGATTGCCATGGTGTGCCAAGTGTATGCATCTAAAGCTGATTGCCATGGTGTGCCAAGTTTATGCATCTAAAGCTGATTGCCATGGTGTGCCAAGTTTATGCATCTAAAGCTGATTGCCATGGTGTGCCAAGTTTATGTATTTAAAGCTGCCCTGATGTTCCATTTGTAAGCCTCTAAAACTGATTGCACGGGTGTGCCAATTTTATGCACCTAAAGTTGCCATGATGTGCCAAGTTTATACATGTAAAACTGATTGCCATAATGTACCAATTTTATGCATCTAAAGCTGCCATAATGTTCCAATTGTATGCCTGTAAAACTGATTGCCATGGTGTGCCAATTGTAAGCCTCTAAAGCTGATTGCCATGGTATGCCAACTGTATGCCTCTAAAGCGGATTGCTATAGTGTGCCAATTGTATGCCTCTTAAGCTGTTTGCCATGGTGTGCCAGATTTATGCCTCTAAAAGCAATTGCCATGGTGTACATCTAAAGCGGATTGCTATGGTGTGCCAATTGTATGCCTCTAAAGCGGATTGTCTTGGTGTTCACTTTTTAAAATATGCATTAAAAAAAGCAAGTGGGTCTCGAAAAATTACCATTTTGAAAAGTGGGTCTCGGGCCATAAAAGTTTGGGAAGCCCTGGTCTAGAGAAAAGAAACCCGTATACCATCCATATTTGCACTCTTATTGCAGAGTTTACTTTCCTTCTGACATCTGTTTCAAAAGTTTATCTAATGTGGCAGTAGTCTTCCTTTCTCAAAGGGATTCCGAGATGCTGTATCTGCTGCCCAAGATTTCGATAAAAAAAGGCTCCTCTGTAAACCAATGCCGAATAGCATCCTGAGCAATACCAATGCTTCAGATATGCTCTTGATAGGATGATGTTCTATAATTTACAGATAATTAGGAGCAGGGACCCATTTCAAATTGTAGGTACTTGATGGTTACAAGTGTAGTTACGCAACAAAATACCCAGATATAAGTACTGCCATCTATATGTGGAGAATATAATGCGAATTTGGCCAACAGACCAAAATGTTTATGTTAACACACAAAAGGCAATTATGTTAAATGGTGTGAGATGTTCATCAAAATGCTTAAACACCTAGATGATTTACACGCATCTTTTATAATGTAATACAATGCCTTTGTATCATAAAATTAGCTTTTCTGAAATTCTACAACTGAAAAAAACTCACGCTTCTCTTAAATCTTCTGGAACATCCACAGTACACTTCAAGAAAGAATTCTTTGTAACGGCTTTGTTCTGGTTCACAGGTCGAAGTCGTTCAAAAGTTACTATTTCATTGTAGGTAGCATCACAAGCAGCATATTCGATAACATAAAACTAAAAAAAAAAAAAAAAAAAATTAGTTGGAAAAGTATCAGACTGCTTAACATAGTAAAAATAACTATTACATTTTCAAAGAGGCAGTACACACACACTCACTCTTTTAGTGGGAAGATCATGTTTTAGAATACCATTGTACCATGTTGCTCCTTGCACTATAGTTTCCCTCTCTGTCAAGGCCTCTCCCTGTGCTGCACTTACCTGGGTACAGCGCTGATGTCCCTCAGCGCTGGCTCAGCTTTACCCACGCTCCTCCCCCACCGACATCAGCCGGCGGGGGAGACCTTATGTGCATGCGTGGCAATGGCCGCACTCGCATTTGGGTTTCCCCATAGGAAAGGATTATTCAATGTTTTCCTATGGGGACACTAGAAGTCTCCATGCATAGCGTGAGGACGTCCAACGTTATTTAGGTGACAAAAAGTTGCCTATCCACCCGAAAGTCCCTCTAGTGATTGTCTGATAGACAGCCAGTAGAGAAGGAGTTAACCTTAGCAAATAATTATTGCAGTTTATAAAAACTACATTAACTACATGCTCAGTGTTAAAGGTTATGGGAGTTTGCACCCAGAATACTTCAATAAGCTGAAGTGGTCTGGGTGCCTACAGTGTTCCTTATATACAAAGGCTAAATTAAAGAGATTTTGCACTATCAAATACACATAAGGATAAAAATATATTCATGTAAACATTAATGCTTACCTCTCCTTTCATCATTCGTACTTTAGCAAGCCACCATCCACATGGTTCTTGGTCATTAGCTCTGGAGTAAACCTTAAAGGAAAACACTGATTCAGATACAAATACTGTAGAATACAATACCAGATGCGTTGTGACAACAACATATTATTCAAACTCATCCTAATGAAACTAGTGCTAGAGTACTGATTTGCAATGTATATATGGCTAAACCTTAATTTACACAATCAAAAAAACATTGTGTAACAAAATGGAAATATGATAACCTACAGATGCACTTTAATTTAAACATTAACAAAAGAAGTAAAAATGTATGACAAATGAGGAAGTGTTAGGACGTTAAAGACACACACCCAACACCTAAAGACTTTAGCTTGTTGAAGTGCTTTATGTGAATAGTGTCTACTTTTTCTTTCCGATTTACAAAAAGTGCAGACATGAACAGAAATGTGCACTTTTAAAAATTAACCTTGTTACACCGTCCTAGTTTAGGTTGTTATTTCCTGGTTGTTTAGCACAGTGAAGCTAATCTTAAGAAGTTATTGCTCAGAGCACCTACCTTGCAAAGACTTCTCATTGAGCTGCACTGGGAAGTCTGATTAGACAGCCACAGAAAGTCTGAAGACAGGAGATCTACAGCTTTTGTAAATTGTTTTATTTGATATAGACCCAATGAAAAAATAATCAAGCATGCTTTCATTGGGGACATATCTACTAAATAGTGACTTATTTTACTAAATTGGATAGTGAAATGTCCCTTAAAGTTTGAAAAAGCTTAAAAGATACCTTTACATTTCGATAATAATTTCTATACAATCTTATAAACAAATTATTGCTAACACCATTTAAGTGGAGTTATTGCATTCACCATTAATGATTCAACAATATGTTGGCATCTTAAGGGTCTACACCACAGCAAGAGGAACTTAGTAGAAACTGGGAGACTATAAGAAAGTGAAATAAGGGGAACTGAAAGGAAGGACAGACAAGTTATTTGACACAGATATAGGAGAGGTTTGAGTAAGTACTTGATCACAAGACCAGATTGATGACAAGGAGTTAATTGGGTGGGAGGAAGAATTAAAAAGGCAAACAAAACAAATAAAAGTAATAGAAAATTGGCACTTTAAGATCTTAGCATGGTTACTCCCTAAACGAGGTATTTGAATAAAAAAAAAAAAAAAATAAATAAATAAAAAAAATAGGCTGTAGCCTAATGGGCTTTGCCACAGTACCCCTCTTTGTACTAGGGGCTGTCCATACCCCTTGTGTGCTATCGTCTGGTTGTTCGGTATTATCTATACTTCAGCTGACTTTCCCTATATGATTCGACAAACGAACTAAGTACCGAACCACCAGGCCAACCATGCGAGGAGCGTGGCGCCAATTGACCTTCCTAACCCTGTTCTCACACTCTTAATTACAAAGACACAAATCAAATGGGTGATCCCCTGGGTGGCTGGCGTTCATATATGCGAACACGTGGCGGCGGCCATCTTAGAATACAAACTGCACCAGCGGGGTTTGGTCGTCGAGTGTCTGGAACGCAAATCGGACACTCGACGGCACGAACACCGCAGAGACTTTCACCCTCATGTAAGTTCGTGTAAACTCAGGGGAACATAGCGGCATTCCGTGAAAAGAACCACACGAACGAGGGGATTTCAACAAACTAAAGCACAAACCAGTTTTAAAGGCAATTTAGTGTAATTCAAACTCTCGAACGTAGACTGACCGCACAGCCCAGACGCATGAAACTATTTTCGGCATACACCTCGTGTGCGGTCGGTAAAACTAAAACCTCCCTAGAATTGTCGAACCCCTAAACCGATCTGGGTGATTTTTCAGTATGTTGCTCCCCCAGATCAGGGCTATCAGGGGATGAATTGTGGGAGTATGATAGGTTTTTAAGGTACTTATGAAAATGTGGAAACATTTTCATTTTTTTCAATTGGAGATTGAGTTGATACAGTAATTAACTCAATTATCTCCTAAGCAGAGGGGAGGGATTGTGTGGAATGTATGAGAATGACTCATTACCTGACTGTTTATTGCTTGTTTACGTTTTTTGCCTGTGCCCAACAAGGTACCTGGGGTTCGACAATTCTATGGAGGTTTTAGTTTTACCGACCACACACACGAGGTGTATGCCGAAAATAGTTTAGAAGCAGATGGCACCAGAACATAGGAAGAGCAGGCAAGCAGCTATTAGCATTATGGGATAATTAACTCCCATAATCAAAGTGTTTGATGGAACACAATACATCATCAATACACTTTGGTGCTTATTCAACTTATTGTGCAGTATCTAGGACATCCATAACAGAGTTGCTCTTCTCAATTTTGTCCACGTTTGGACAGCATTCATTGGCTAAATGTGTCAGTTCAAAAACTTAAATGAATGCAATGCAAGTGCACATTAGTGCTATAGATAGCAAGGGGTTGGTTCATGAGCGAACCTCAGTACAATCTCCCCCCACATCATGGTGCCATTTATGCTGAGGGAGCACACAAGGGTACTAATGGAACCACGAAAGAAATACCTGAGGCCAAATGGGCTCTTTCTGCAAGATGATGCCGGATCATACGGGAATGGACTCGGAGCATCATGAGAAGATGACAGTGCCTGAATTCAAATCACTACGCGTGTTTTAAATTCACTGATCACTCCAGTAAATGTTTCAGTAGCATTTACCACAGCAAGGAACAGGGGGACTGTCACTTTCAGGAAAAGTGACAGGCAGTCTTTAATAAGGAGAATGTAGTATTCAATAAACTTGTGCAGAAATCCTTTACAGCTGCAATCGACGAATCAAATTCATGCTAAGTTACGCACAAATTGATTAATCCATCAGGGATTTACCTGTGGAGTCTTACAACAGACATAAAACAACAGGAATTTGATTTGTTTGTAGCAGGTGAAAATGACTTGTGCACAAGTTTGGTAGTCCAAATTCCTTAATAGATCCAATAACTATTTAAATCAGAAACTTACTTCTACATCATCCCCCTCTGTAATTTCCTTTTTGATATCGGGTAACGGTGGCATTCGAACTTCATGGAATGGAACCTGACGCTCTGGTTGCCAGCTAAGAAAACAGAACAGTAAATAAGTAAACCAAATGAGTGCAAATAGTGCATAAAACAATCTTGAGAAAATATACTTACTTGTTTTCAAAAACAACTGTAAGTGAATCTTCATGGACATCTTTAATGAATCCCTGTAAAATAAAAAATACGTTTGAGTTGTATATATAGATCTCGAAAGGAGTATCTGAAAACAAAATATAGGTTCTGCTTTATTCTTTTTACAAAAAAAAAAATGATGTGGATTTCACACTTGTCAAACTATGCATTAGTATTTTGTCTAACAGAACATGTATTTTTTTTTTATTTATTACTTTTAAATCTACATGTTTAAGGGACTAAAGTGGTAACCCAATCTACCTGACAATCATTGTCTGAACACAAAATGAGACCTGGATATGTACATAAAATACATCTGAAATGAGGAATGGAGGCAAAAAATAGCTAATAAGGAAAACAAATCTATGTCTGATAAATTCAAATGCCAAAACGGAGGCAAAAGTAGCCATGTTGTGATTAGACAGAATAGCCAGTGTTAAAGGGACACTATAGTCACCAGAACAACTACAGCTTATTGAATTTGGGAAAATGCAGTGTTTACATTACAGCCAGTGATAACTTCACTGGCCACTCCTCAGATAGCGGTTAGAGATCCTTCCTGGGTCATGGCTGCCTAAAATGCACCCACACATTCAGTATCTCCTCCCTCTGAATGCAGACATTGAACTTTCCTCAGAGATTCATTGATTCAATTCATCTCTATAAGGAGATGCCGATTGGCCAAGGCTGTGTTTGAATCATCCTGATCTGCCTCCATGTCAGACTCAGCCAATCTTATGGGGAAGCATTGTGATTGGATCAGGCCACCACTTCTGATGATGTCAGCAGACAGCTTTTTTTTTTTGAGGCAAACAGCAAGCAAACAGCTTCGGGCTTGAATACAGTAAGATTTTGCTATATTTATGGAGGCCCAGATTGTGGTTTTAAAACTATAGGGTCAGGAATACATGTTTGTGTTCCTGACCCTATAATGATCCTTTAAAGTATTTTGCACTCTGCCCTCCCACAGACTCCTTTTCATAGTGTGTGCTTGCAGTGTGTCATGTGCGTGTGGTGAACACTGGCTGTATGTCATGCGGAGAGTACCGACTGCTGAATGCAAATGTGGTGTGTTGGCTGCATTTGATGTGCACCCTGGCTGAATGTGGTTTTGAACACAGACACACACCGATCCATACACCCACACCAGACAGTGGAATATACACTGCACACCGACCCATACATACGCTACCGGCAGCTGAAATTCCGTGGATGTGTAGCCTGTTCCCTCTACCCTTTAGAATGTGTTAGCCCCGGGATATGATATGCAGAATCCAAGCGGCCACTAGTTCTGAGCATCGTGATGAGTGGGAGGCTGCTGACATTTCTCACACCTTCCTGCAACAGTAGACGCCCCCATCATGGCGTCTCGGTACGCCTGCAGGAGAAACAGTCCCTGCTGGACACCAACTACACCCAAAGGAGCCCTGCCTAATATAATAATAAAAATAAATCTTCCTGCCAGGCATCTAGAACTGCACGTCCTGGGAGTCGCATTATATAAAATTCCGAGTTCCTGTTGTAGAAGGGTCTTTATTTCCTTTTGATATGCAGCCTCATTAAAAGATACTTTACAAGTGGGTGTGGAAAGCAGCAGGCATCTTAATCCCTACAGTACTCTGTAGTGGTTATGGTGCTAGGAGTTTTAAGCATGTCTGTCACCAGCAAGATGTGTGCACTGACGACAAATTTTAAACTTGCAGAGAATTGACATTAGGCAGCCCAGAATAGAGTTCCTAATACCTATCATACCTTTCAAATTGAAACACTGCACAGACTCCCAACACCATGACCATTTCAAATCACTAAAGTAGTCATGATGGTTGGAGTAACCCTTTAAAAAGGACCAATCCGGGCACATTAACCTTATCAGAAGGACGTTGTTATGGTGTAAGAAGGTCCTGGCACCAGTTTGCCTCTGGACTTCCAATCCACGAATACTTCCTGATGAAAGATTCAGACTGAGCCAACTGACAGGCTGAGTTAGTCTGCTGACTGATCCACTCTCTGTCGATCAGTGGGGCCTAGATAGAAGCTACCTGATTAAAGGCACAGATATGGAGTGAAAGTTCAGAGGCAGAGCAGTCAGACAAGTCAGGACTTTATAGCACAAAAACAACTTATCTGATGAAGTTGTTATCGTAAATTCCCAAGGAAAATAAAGTGTGTGCCAAACACACACAATAAAGGATCATTACATTCTCAAAAGACTTAATCTGAATGAAGCCGTTTGGGGGGCTGGAGTCCTGGAGGACAGTCATATCTTCAGGTAAGAAACCATTTTTGAACAGTTTAACGCCTACGTTGGTCCTTGGGCACTTATCCGCCCTACCTTTTGCCTCCCCTGCTCTACCTCTAAAGGAGAGGAAGCATACATAGAGAGAGTCAGCTGATAGCTTATCACCAGCAATACTTCCCTTCCTGCTTTCCTACGCTGGAGGAGGAGTGTGGCTGAGTGCTCAAAGACCAACTTAGGTGTTAAACCATTAGAAAACGGTTAAACACCTTAAAGGGACACACCTTTAACCCCTTAAGGACACGTGACATGTCATGATTCCCTTTTATTCCAGAAGTTTGGTCCTTAAGGGGTTAAGGCAGTACTCCAAACAACTTCATCATCTCATTTCAATAACACAATAAGACTACATCCTGTATGTGACTGCATTTAACCCATCTAGCTCAATTAAAAGTGACATTTTAGAGTAGAAACTATAAGCACCAAAACAACTTTAGCTTAAATGGGTTCTATAGAGTTAGGAATACAAATATATATTCCTAACATTATAGTGCCCTCTAGACCCTCCTCCTTCTGGTGCATAAATAGTTTACCAGAATCCATCGACGCTGTCCCTCAGCCCCCTCCAACAGGTAGATCTAATGCGTATGCACATTAGGCCCTCTCCTTAGGAAAGCATTGCTTCAAAGCTTTTCTTATGGGGCTTTCACAGACATTTGAGGGCCTCATGCAGAGCATGAGGACGTCCAGCGTCATTTAACATAGTCAAACTCCATGAGAATCCAGGATGCACATCTAGTGGCTGTCTGATAGACCGTCACTAGAGGCAGTCCTAGTCCTGCAAAGTAATCATTGCAGTTTTTCAAAAACCACAGTGTTTTATACTGCAGGGCTAAGGTGGATAGGGACACTGCACCCATACCCTTTCAATGAGATGAAGTGGTCTGGGTACCTATAGTATCCCTTTAATAGAGTTGCTTTGGTGCAAAGACAATGCCCTACAATCTTACTGTGCAATTATCTGCTACACAGGAGTTAATTCACATTTATGCAACCCTAGTAATCCCTCCCCAAAATGTGTGACTTACACATTTTCTGTAAAGAGAGATCTAAATGTTTAAAACTTCCTTTACTGCACAGTCTGTTTAATTTAACATTTGTGTCTACTATTCCGTTAACAGTCTGCAAGAGCCTCCTCTGTGTGATAAAAGTTTAATTAACAGAGCAGGAGATAAAAACATCTCCAGTGAACACATTGTGCTGCCAGATCTGACTGAAAATGAAACCATTTTTTTCCATGTTGGCTTTGCAAGATATTGCCAGTGGGTGTGTGGTAGAGCTGCAGGAACAGAAACTAAAGAGATTTTACACCTAAAAGCAGTGAGCTGCTTCATTAAGGTATAGTTGTTCTTAGAGTATCCCTTTAAAAAGATTTTTAAAATGTGACCTTTTCTTAATGCAGCAGCCATACTATGGTTATCAATTTATATGTAGCCCAGTTACCGCTTGGTAAACGGACACTGGCAATCTAGAACTGTTTGTACATTATCATAAACAAAAAAGTTACAAGAGAGTGGGCTTAGTGCTCTTTAAACAATAAACCTATGGTACTTGGACTGCCAATTTAAAGTTTTAGGAAAAGAACACATACCATGGGAAAATGCATACCTTGCTCAGCAAAAATAAGTATTTTCATTTGTGAACATAAAATCACCACCAAAACTTGAGTTCATGTTTATAAATGAAGCTGGTTTCGCTGCTATGTCATAAAAGCACTAGAATTGGCAGGCGAGACAACCACTGTAGGGATTTCTGCACTTGGTCCATTTTTACTTTGAATTGTATGTACTTTACCCACATCTAGATTGTAAGCTTATTGAATCAGGACCGCCACAACCATTTGTTCACAATTCAAACTTGTCTTATTGTATTTACTTGTATGCCTCATCCATCCATCGTACAGTGCTACAGAATACACACTAGCACCTAAAATAAGTTGACACATGGCTCTCTATGCACTTGCACAGTCTGGCGATCTTGCATTTCACAATTCTCAGCAGGCACTTGCAACTCTAATTTTTATGGGATGCAGCTCACGTCACAAGTTGATTGGACTACTTGAACCTATGGAAATCTTGGATGAGGAAGAAGCAGTTTTCTGACATAAATTTTATCCTGCATATACTAGCAACAATCCAAAGTAAACTTGCCACCTACATGATTTTTGGAAGACAGCTTTTCTTTCAATATGTGAAACAATAAAAGTAAGTTAAAGATCTAAACATCAGACTACATAGTCACTCAAGTTGGGAAAACGTATGTTCTCTAAATGTTTTGCCAGCTGCACTTAAATATTTTTAGTGTTTCAGTCAGCAATGTACTTCTTGCACCTGTGATCATTCTT
The DNA here is from genome assembly GCF_036172605.1 of Pelobates fuscus. Lineage (NCBI taxonomy): Eukaryota > Metazoa > Chordata > Amphibia > Anura > Pelobatidae > Pelobates > Pelobates fuscus. The sequence goes on along the minus strand of NC_086318.1, from coordinate 133,204,446 downwards.
CATGAAGTTTGATACCACTATAACCCCCTCCCTTTCCAACAAACCCCAGTTGCCACCTAATGCAATAGCCTAAGTGTGGGGTAAAATAACGATCAACCAATACTTTGTGTTCAGAAAAACAGTTTGCATTTTTCAAAAATAAATAAATAATAAATTGAGAATGTAGGCTGGATTGATCTTGAAGGTACACAGTTGCAGTTGTAAAATATCTACCGATTACTTCTACTATGACTCATTCAAAAATAAAAAATAAATAGTTTTGTGATAAGTTTGAAAAAGCAAAGAATCATGTTAAATTAAATATTTTCTTATTTTACAGAAAAACTGAATAATTATTAAAACCAAATACCTGAGTAATTATACAGCCGAATATACCGCCAAATGGAGGAAAACCAGTTTTAAAAATAGAAAGGCTCCAATGTGTTTGAAATTGCTGACAATGCTCTGGCGTTTGAAGAGCGACAGTGGCAGCTGCAATACTTTGTAGAGAAACACCCACCTCCCGGACAGCATACTTTAGGTGTCTTTCTTGTTACATATTCTAACTAAGCAATCTATTCTTAAATCCTACTGAAGTTCAACTTAGACTACAGATGCCTATAATTTCATATTAAGTGAAACAAACATTAAATATTAATAGCCATGGTGACTAATCCACAATTCTCCTAAGAAGTGCAGGCAATGCACTAAAGATCCAAACGGTAGGGCAACATTTTTTGCAGGGATGGCCAAAAAGTAGATTTCATAGTGTTTTATAACATCAATTCCCATGAAGCTCACCCCCCTTAGGCCTGGCTAACAATCACTGGAGATGTAGTTCAACTGTTGTAACACCTTTTAGTCACCTCTGATATAAAGACCTAATAAGACCAAAAGTACAGGTAAATGTGGAATCCTCCAAGTCCTTGATGTTTTTATCAGACATAGAAAAGAATATCTGTACAGCTCATTTTTAGAAATCTTGGCACCAAAATCCCAAACCCCAAAATCCATGCAGAATTGTACAGAGAGGAAAGGCAGCAGTATCCAGGCAGCAACAAAGAGGTCCAGCTTTGGGTGCATCATAATCACTACAGTAAGTTGTATGTTGTTAAAGGAACACTATAGTCAGGAAAACCGCTTGTTACCCTGAGGGTGCCCCCACCCTCAGGGTCCCCCTCCCGCGGCGCTGAAGGGGTTAAAACCCCTTCAGCTACCTACATTTCCCCGCGCCGGGCTTCCTTACCTCTCCTCCCCCGCCGACGTCAGCATCCTTGTCTGACGTCACCGGCGCCAAATGCGCATGCGTGGCAATACCGCACGCGCATTCAAAGTGTCCGTAGGAAAGCATAATATGCCTCATTCATTGCTGATGTCCGGAAGACAGCCACTAGAGGCTGGCTTAACCCCAGATGTAAACAAACTGCTATGTTTACATCAGGCAGGGTTAACCCTAGAGGGACCTTACACCCAGACCACTTCATTGAGCTGAAGTGGTCTGGGTGACTATAGTGTCCCTTTAAGCTGTCCCTTAAGAAGACAACCATGTTTTCTGTGAGGTCTTCTTCAGTTGCTGGTGCTTCATCTGACAGGACCCGAAGTCAGCGCTGTACACTTGTACATGTGAAGAGTACAACACTGATGTGTATGGACGATCCCTCATGACTGAGGGATACTCCATACAAAAGCCTTTTTCCCTTCAGCTGTGACGGCTTGACATGAGGTATCTTCACCTTTTGTTGAGCTTTGACAAGCGAAGAAAAAAAAATACATAAGACAAAGATGTCCCTGCTTTGTCTGAAGATATATTTTCACTGTGATGGAATTTTAATGAAATTCCAACACAGTCTTAATGAGCATTTCATCTTTATGAAATGCTAATTTTTTCGGGAAGTGGGTTTCAGCGCTGCTTAAGCACAGTGACACAAATATGAAATACAGTACTGATCTACTCCATGTCATATTGCATAGGGCAAATGGTTGTTGAGGAATGTGAGACCGGCTATCTAAAGTTGTCTCTCAACCTGCTCTTTCTGCTCATTTTTGAGCTACTTGTAGATAACCCAAGTCAATGGTGTACTCGCTTGACTACACTAGAGTAAATAGCAGAAGTCCTTGAAAGATTCCTCATTCTCCAGTAGATCTTGTGCACGCACATCAGCTGTTGTGAGTAAATCACTGAATGGAAATAACAAAATGTGGCAGATGTACGCTGTTTTAAGCTCTTCTATTTCCTACAGTTTGCAAAACATTAATAGTTCTTTACTAAAGTGAGAATTCAAAGCGAATATCATATTTAAAGAGGCACCGTCACCCCCCTCGCTCACGCAAAATGAGTATATCATGAATATAAAATCCTCATTGACTGTTGGAATTTAAGTGAAATTCCAACCCAGTTAAAAGATATACTGAGACAAAATAGGGACTACTTTGTCTCAGTATATTTCTTATGCCTGACACTTCAAGACACTGGGCAGAACTACTGCAATCTAAAAGTGTCACTCTCCAGCCGTCACCAGTGACACTGCAGGGATATTAGCTGTGTCTATGGAGGATCCAAAGGTCTTGCTGCATTCTCCATAGAACTCAATGCTGTTCTCTTGCGCATAAAAAGGAGAGTACAGCAGTGACGTCAGCTGAAAGACTATGGAGGCACAGGTTCAGGTAAGTAAATCTCACCTTTCCCCGCCCCTGGACACTGGACCACCAGTGGCGATAAAACCGTTGGGGAGCCAACAAATTATGCAAAGTCCCCAGATGATGACATCTATAAAGCCAGTTCAGGCTATTCAGCCCTTAGGTTTGAAATTAACTTTGAATTCTCCATTTAGTGAATAACCCTGATTGTATTCTACATATGGCAAAGTAGTCACTGCCTTGTCTTATATTGTAATTGTGCTGGAACGTCAATGAAATTCCAGCACCATCAATAAGCTCTTAATTCTACCATTATTAAAACAAAAATCCACAGAAGGCACCCAGACCACTTCGTCTTAATGAAGTGGTCAGGGTGCAGTTAGTTGCCCTTTAGTTTAATCTAGTCACTCTAAAATATTGTTCATTAGATACAGCGAAGTTTTGATTTAAAACATCCAGTGGCTTCCGGACACTGCAATGATTTTGTGTCATGTGACATTCAACATCTATGAGGTCAAACACCATTAAATGCAGCTATGAGAAGCATTTGATTGATGCTCACTTCTCACCTTGCCCCCAATACTCTTCTATGAGGAGCATTGGATTGGATGATTATGACGTTGAAGTGAAGCTGTGAGAGGAGAGTACAGCAACACCGAGTGAGTCTCACCACTGAAAAAAAAAGTTACGCAAAACATCCCCCTCCCCCCCTTTTTTTTTTTACATTTTTTATTATAGGTCCAAAGGGGTGTGGGGCTGAATCTTTATATGGACTTGGACACTATAGTGTTAAGAATACATGCTTGTATTCCTAATGCTACAGTGTTCCTTAAATAACATTTTCATTAGCCTACCAGTATTTTCAAAGTTGCTCTCTTTATGCATCTCAAAAAAAACAGCTGTCACCAACAATGCCTGTTTCAAATGGCAACGAATCCAGGATAGATTTGTGTGTCATAGGCAAGTGTTTGAATGAGTTCAATCACAACCATATCCATATACCAATTATGGACAGCTCATTCAAGAAGAAAAACAAAGTTTAAGATCCAAATATATCTGCTCATCAGAGCTGTAGTAAAAAGACTACAACACCTATAATAAGAAATGTATTAAGTATTTAAAAAAATATAAATAAATAAAGAAAAAAAGAAAACAGGGAAGAAGAGACTTAGGCCACGAACTCTGAAACAGATGGAAGTTTAGAATAGAAATTCGAAAAGGTAAGGACTTACTCAAAATGCTCAAATACGTAACTTAAAGATGCTCTTACAAAACTCCCCTTATAGTCTTTTACAAGCTCACTAAGGTCACACAGATATATAGCCAATTCTCTTATTGCTATTTTTAAATTATGATAATGACCTGATCATGATCTTTTCTTTTTAATAGTTACCACATAATGACTAAGCCTTCACTATATAACTGTTACCCAAACTTGACCGTTACTCATATAGTTATTCTCCATAAAGTGCTCAAACAGTTGCACACTCAAAGACAATTTGGTTTTTCAAGAACATAATTACTGCTGTTACATTTCTATAGGTAACATGAATGTGATAAACTATTAAAAACAGTTAGCTCCAGTGATGTAACGTCTATTTTGTCTTTTTCACTGACGTCAATGCAGAACAAGTTCATGATCTCACCCATAGATCCGATCAGGTTTCCCCTCTGTTGAGGAAATGAGTAAAAATCTACTTTCACATTTAGAGAAAAAAAAAAAGTAAACGATTAAAGTGATTGCACTTTGCTATTGTTCCTTTTTTAACCTTTGTGAACAATCATCCCCTTTACATTCAAACTGTCCCAAGCCACTGAGTCAACATAACTGGTTGTTAACAGGATGGATACCAAGCAATTCACATGGCAACCTTTACAACCAGAAACATGCACAGCTCAGAAAAGTGTATACCTATAAAGTACCGTAATCTGTAGAGAAAAGCAAGGCCTTCAATGGTAGCTGAACTACAACCCCCATGAAGCTGTGAAAGGCTTAAGCTTAGCTACACATGGAAGTTGTATTTCTAGCACAGCTGGGGGTCCATCTCTTGGCCACCCCACTTGTAGACAAAGGAGAACACTATGAGATCAGCCTAAATAATCCAAATGGTTACTTACGAACACTACAGAGCTGCACACGTGTTTATATAGAGCATTTATACACCTCCCTAGGAACTTAGTTGACATTATGTGCATCTTTATTACTGGTACTGGGTTATTTAATCACTCACCCACCACTGAGATCATCCTCAGCCATACAATAACACACAGTAATTAACCCTCAGCCATCACTGAGATCATCCTCAGCCATACAATAACACACAGTAATTAACCCTCAGCCATCACTGAGATCATCCTCAGCCATACAATAACACACAGTAATTAACCCTCAGCCATCACTGAGATCATCCTCAGCCATACAATAACACACAGTAATTAACCCTCAGCCACCACTGAGATCATCTTCAGCCACACAATAACACAGTAATGCACCCTCAGCCACCACTGAGATCATCTTCAGCCACACAATAACACACAGTAATGCACCCTCAGCCATCACTGAGATCATCCTCAGCCACACAAACAGCACACAGTAATTAACCCTCAGCCATCACTGAGCTCGTGCTCAGCCATACAATAACACACAGTAATGAACCCTATCCCTATGAGGGTAACCGAGCGGTGATCACTCTCAGGCTGCTCACAGCCCCCTTTACCCACTCCATCCCCCCCCAGCACAGCCGCGGCCTCCACCGTCCGCCATCTCCGGGCCCAGAGTGCGGCCTGCCCCCCTCCCTGGCCCTCACACGGGCTCTCCCACACACGGGGGTCCGTCCTCCCCCGCTCTCACCCCCTGGCTCCCCGCCCTGCCCGCGGCCGGCCTCCCCGCCTCGTTACCTTGTAGAAGGCTCCGTTAGAGCCGCGCACTTCCACCGTCAGGTCCTCCATGTTGGAAACGCAAAGGGCGATGGGAAGGATTTCTAGAAAGTTTCTGCGTCACCCAGGAGGGAGGCCGTGACTGGGCGGGGAGGAGGGGAGGGCTGGGGCTCGGGATGGGAGCAGGGCGATGTACTAATAGCGCGGCTAAATTTGGCGTGAGAGGGTGACCGTGTTAATGTGTCCACTGACAGAGAGCAGAAGGAGGGCACAGACAGGAGAGGCGGCGATATGAACTAACATGAGGAGTGGGAAACCTAGGGGTCCTGGGAAAGGAGGGGGAGGGGGTTACAGCTTGGGGGTAGGAAGGCTGTGATACTGGGGGGTTATTAGAGAATGGGGGTAGGAAGGCTGATACTAGGGGGGTGGGGGTTATTAGAGAATGGGGGTAGGAAGGCTGATACTAGGGGGGTGGGGGTTATTAGAGAATGGGGGTAGGAAGGCTGTGATACTAAGGGGGGGGGTTATTAGAGAATGGGGATAGGAAGGCTGATACTAGGGGGGTTATTAGAGAATGGGGTAGAAAGGCTGTGATACTAAGGGGGTTATTAGAGAATGGGGGTAGGAAGGCTGTGATACTAAGGGGGTTATTAGAGAATGGGGGTAGGAAGGCTGTGATACTAAGGGGGTTATTAGAGAATGGGGGTAGGAAGGCTGTGATACTAAGGGGGGGGGGTTATTAGAGAATGGGGATAGGAAGGCTGATACTAGGGGGGTTATTAGAGAATGGGGTAGAAAGGCTGTGATACTAAGGGGGTTATTAGAGAATGGGGGTAGGAAGGCTGTGATACTAAGGGGGTTATTAGAGAATGGGGGTAGGAAGGCTGTGATACTAAGGGGGTTATTAGAGAATGGGGGTAGGAAGGCTGTGATACTAAGGGGGTTATTAGAGAATGGGGGTAGGAAGGCTGTGATACTAAGGGGGTTATTAGAGAATGGGGGTAGGAAGGCTGTGATACTAAGGGGGGGGGTTATTAGAGAATGGGGATAGGAAGGCTGATACTAGGGGGGTTATTAGAGAATGGGGTAGAAAGGCTGTGATACTAAGGGGGTTATTAGAGAATGGGGGTAGGAAGGCTGTGATACTAAGGGGGTTATTAGAGAATGGGGGTAGGAAGGCTGTGATACTAAGGGGGTTATTAGAGAATGGGGGTAGGAAGGCTGTGATACTAAGGGGGTTATTAGAGAATGGGGGTAGGAAGGCTGTGATACTAAGGGGGTTATTAGAGAATGGGGGTAGGAAGGCTGTGATACTAAGGGGGTTATTAGAGAATGGGGGTAGGAAGGCTGTGATACTAAGGGGGTTATTAGAGAATGGGGGTAGGAAGGCTGTGATACTAAGGGGGGGGGGGTTATTAGAGAATGGGGATAGGAAGGCTGATACTAGGGGGGTTATTAGAGAATGGGGTAGAAAGGCTGTGATACTAAGGGGGTTATTAGAGAATGGGGGTAGGAAGGCTGTGATACTAAGGGGGTTATTAGAGAATGGGGGTAGGAAGGCTGTGATACTAAGGGGGTTATTAGAGAATGGGGGTAGGAAGGCTGTGATACTAAGGGGGTTATTAGAGAATGGGGGTAGGAAGGCTGTGATACTAAGGGGGTTATTAGAGAATGGGGGTAGGAAGGCTGTGATACTAAGGGGGTTATTAGAGAATGGGGGTAGGAAGGCTGTGATACTAAGGGGGGGTTATTAGAGAATGGGGGTAGGAAGGCTGTGATACTAAGGGGGTTATTAGAGAATGGGGATAGGAAGGCTGTGATACTAAGGGGGGGGGTTATTAGAGAATGGGGATAGGAAGGCTGTGATACTAAGGGGGGGTTATTAGAGAATGGGGGTAGGAAGGCTGTGATACTGGGGGGTTATTAGAGAATAGGGAGGATGGAGTCTGTGATACGACAGGGATTATTACAGATAGGAAGGAGGGAGGCTGTGATAGTGTGGAAGACCCATGGGGGAGGGAAGGATGGATACTTTCTCATTTAGTTCAAGACTTGTTTTCTAAATATAGACCCCCAAGCACCTCATCCCTAAATAGAAATACTCCATGTAGTCTCATTCATGTCAGGCAGTCAGGCCAACCAGGACCCATTAGTTACTGCCACTTTTTATGCTTAGTTTGTCTGTTTTTAAAATACAGAGGAAGTACAGTGTGTGACAATAAATAACATAGCGGATATAGGCCTAGGTATAATAAATTTAAATAGCTTTGATGAAGAGTTAGCTAAAAACTTTTCAGATGATTTGTCTACAAAAATTCCTATAGTCTTTAATAGTGAATTCTGCAGGTATATCACTTGAAAAGATTTTCTAACATTATTTGATACAAAAATAATGATTTGAGGCCTTGTTAAGGCTACAGATACCAAACCAATCACGGTTCACCGGGCATAGAGAGCTGAGGGGTTTAAAATATAAAAAATGGGGTATGGAAACATTACCCACATGGAAAGAGAATGTAATAGTGATACTTGTTTGTAAATAGCAAAAGATAAAGCCCATGTACCATTAGAGAACTGACAGATGCTTCTAGACTTTGTGACAGTGTTGGGGATGGTGGTCAAGGGTGTATATCTGGCACCCAGACTTTTGCGAAGCCACTATCCTGACATGTGGTTAAGCACATGCAGCCCCAGGGAAAGTTAAGGTTAAATGTAGGTTTTTTTTTTTTTTTTTTTCTCTGTTGTTATATGGGTCCCTGGGGTGGAGTATTCGGAAGAGCAGGGTGGGCCGATTCTCCACCCACTGTCAGAGTGGCTGTGCATGAGTCCAGCACAGGTTTTCTGAGGAGTTCTGGCTCACTGCCTAACAAGGTCATTAGCCTCACCTGTAGGGGCTCTGAGCAGCTATATAGCTGCAGTTAACCCCTTAACAACGAGTGACGGACGAGGTCCGTCACTCAGGGGAAACCCTTAACGACGAGTGACGGACCTCGTCCGTCACCCGTTAAAATTAACCCCAGATCGCGGGGTTAATGGTGCTCCGGTCTGCCTCTGTATTAGAGGCAGAGCGGGAGCACCGACTTGCGCTGTCCCAGCACATGTGCCCGCTCTGACAGCCTGTCAGAGCGAACACATGTGCTGTGTATACTTACCTTCCGCCTCCCTGCACTTCCGGGTTCACTGTGAAGTGCAGGGAGACGGATCTTCACTGATCCTGCCCCCTGTAAAAATAAAAATAAAGTTAAATTAAAATCCCACCCCCCTTTATCTAGTTTAATTTTTAAAAAATTAACCCCTTCCCTGCCAATTGATCACTGACTACAGTGATCAATTGGCAGGGATTACATTTTACTATGATCTGATTATTTTGTTTTTTTTAACCCCTGAGGGTTAATTTTTTTTTTAACCCTCAGGGGTTAAATTTATTTTATTTAATTTAAATATTTTAAAATTATAAATTTAGCTAGCTGGGGAGGGTGTAAGTTAGTGGGGAATTGGGGGATTTAGTGTTAGGCTAACTAGGGGTTCACGTTAAAAAAAAGTTTTAAAATAAGTTTTCAAAAGTTAAAAAATTAAGTTAAAAAAAGTTTTAATAACGTTTAAGTAAAATTAAAAAAAAAACCCTTTACCCAGTCCAAATAAAAATTAACCCCTTCCCTGCCAGTCGATCACTGCCTACAGTGATCAAAATACAAATCACAGTATTATACTGCGATTTAATTTTTTTTTAACCCCTGACGATTAACTTTTATTTATTTTTTAACCCTCAGGGGTTCAATTTATTTAATTAACTAATTTAAATATTGTATAATTAAATATTTTGCTAGCTGGGGTGGGTGGGAGTTATGGGAAAATGGGAATTTACTGTTAGTGCTGCTTACTGCTAGTTATGGGTTAACGGTAAAAAAAAAAGCTTAGAAAAATGTTAAATCTGTAAAAAAAAAAAAAAAGTTTTAAGATAGTTTAGGAAACTTTAAAAAAAAATAATAAGCAAAACAAAAGTTTTAAAAATAGTTTTAAAAAGTAAAAAAATACACCTGGAACAAACTAGAGAAAAAATTATCCCACGCCAAGGTTCAAAATATGCCTTTTGAATTACCCCAGGGTGTATTCTTCAATATATAGTATGTGTTTATGGGGAAGTTCCAATAACCAACCATCTAAACTACTCCAAATTGGAACATGGACACAGCATAAAACTTCAAAGTTAGAAAAAAACTGAATGGCTGCGTCTCAAATGTGCCCCTTCAACATCCACATATACCTGGCAAAGGTACATACGGGGGTATTGCTGTACTCAGACCACATAGCTGAGCAACATATGAAGTATTATACAGTGGTAGCACACATAAGGTTTGCAAAATATACTGTGCAAACTCACTTTGTGTGTCAAAAAGGCAGAAAAAACGCTTCTTACCACTACACCTGGTACAAGCTAGCGGAAAAATGATCCCACGCTAAGGTTCAAAATATGCCTTTTGAAATACCCTGGCATGTCTTCTTTAAGAAATGGTATGGCTTTATGGGGTATTTGGATTATATAGCCTGGTAAAATACTCTAAAATGGGACATGGGCACAGCGTAAAAATGTTAAGTTTGAAAACAAATGGAATGGCTGTGTCCCAAATGTGCCCCTCCGATGTCCACATATACCTGGCAAAGGTACATACGGGGGTATTTTTGTACTCAGCAGACATAGCTGAGCAACATATGAAGTATTATACAGTGGAAGTACACATAAGGTTTGCAAAATATACTGTGCAAACTCACTTTGTGTGTCAAAAAGGCAGAAAAAACGCTTATTACCACTACACTTGGTACAAGCTAGCTTAAAAATGATCCCACGCTAAGGTTTAAAATATGCCTTTTGTAATACCCTGGGGTGTCTACTTTAAGAAATGGTAGGCCTTTGTGTGGCAGTTTGAATTTAAAACCTGAGAAGATGCTTGGAAATTGCACAAAGGCCCAGTGTCAAAATTCAAAGTTCGGTAAAAACTGATATGGCTTGGTCTCCTATATGGCACTGTAGCTTCACAAAATAGTGCCAAAGACATTCATTGGGGATGTCTTTTTACTCAGAAGACTTAGCTGAGCATAATTTGGGGGTTTTGAACTTAGTGGCACATACAAAATATACAAAATGCCCAGCAAAAATGCAATCCGTATGAAAAAAAAAAAAATGCCCATAATTATTTTTTACCACAGACTTTGGCATATATTGGTGAAAAAATGGGGGCATGTTAAGGCACAATATGCACCATATGAGATACCCTGGAGTGTCTACTTTTACAAATGGTAGGCCTTTGCGGGGGGGGGGTTTTGAACAGTCAAACTGTTATAATACCCCAAATAGAAGCATAGGCTCATTAAATCCGTCTCTCAAAATTCTACAGTGAATACTGAAAAGGACAGGTCTCCTGTATGGCACTGTAGCTTCACGAAATAGTGCCAAAGACATACAATGGGGGTGTCCTTTTACTCAGAAGACTTAGCTGAGCATAATTTGGGGGGTTTGAATTTAGTGGCACATATGAAATATACAAAAAATCAGAAGTTCTTTGTTATAAGTTTGTGTGCCAAAACCCCCAAAAAACACAATTTTACTCCAATATTTAGCAGAGGTTGGCGGTGAAATGGCTACGTAGAAAGTGTCAAAACAACCTTAGGTAAATAGCCTGTGGTGTCTACTATATATAAATATATACTTTTGTGTGGCAATTTTGGTTTCTTTTATGGCTATTAAGCTTACACGACAAACATACCAAATTCTAAAATCGCTCTACATTTATTTAAGTTTATTTTACTCCTTGTGCTTTGTGACCTGTAACTACCAAAAAAAAACGTAAAATCCCAGACACATTATATATTCTGTAAATCAGAACAACTAAATGAATTTATTTTTAATTACTTTCCTTAACCTGCACTAATTGTGCACACATTATTATTGCAAAAACTGTAAAAAAAAAGATTTTTCATTTTTTTTTGCATTTTTCTGTATTTTTTTTATAATAAATAAGCATTTATGTAGATATGTTACATCAAATTAAAGCCCTTTCTGTCCTTTAAAAAACGGTATATAATATGCGTCGGTGGAATAAATTAGTAAAATGTAAATTGCAGTTGAACGCAAACAGCAAAAAATGCCGTTGTCATTAAGTGAAAGACAAGCTTCTGAAGCTCTGTCCTTAAGGGGTTAAAGCAGGGTGGAGTGAGGGAAGTGTTTTGAGGAGAAAGTAGGTTTGCTGCTTGTTGTATCCTGCTACTTCTTAAAGCGGCACTGTCATGCTGAACTTACCTATTCGTGCTGTGGCTTCATCTTGCAGCCGCTTGGTAGATAGCTCCCTAATTCCCACGGTATTGGGGAGCTATCTACTAAAAGGCTGAAAGACCTAAATTGTAAATTGTAAAAGTAAAGATTACTTAGTATTAGTAAATAATATGCCCCTACTCGCTATACCGCTAGTAAGGGCATGTTTAGTAAACAGTGAGCAGCCTGTGGCTGCTCACTGTAAAAAATAAAAATAAAAACCTATTGGCCCCCACCTCTAAATGACGGGTGGGGGCCCTAAAGTAAAATAAGGGGGGAGACCTATTGTCGGCGGCGGGTGGGGGCCCTAAATCAAATAACCCCCCCTCCATCAAAGGTGACTAGGGGTCCCCAAGCCCCTAGTCACCCACCCCCCACCCAAAAAAAAGCCCCTACCTATCCCCCTCACCCTAAAAAATAGTGAGGGGGGAATAAAATTACTACCCTGTAAATAAAATTAAACTTACCATTCAACGTCTTCTTTTTCCATCTTCACCCATGGAGGGCTCCGCGCAGACTGTGCTCCGCAGGGCGGGGGAAGGCTTATAAAGCCTTGCCCCGCCCTGCAATTAGGCTAAGAACACTCTGATTGGGGGGTTTAACCCCTTAAGGACCAAACTTCTGGAATAAAAGGGGATCATGACGTGTCACACATGTCATGTGTCCTTGAGGGGTTAAGTCAATCAGAGTGCTCTTTGTCATTTTACACAGCGTGGGAAAATTCCAAAGAACTTTCCCACGCTGTGTAAAATGACACAGAGCCCTTTGATTGGATGGATTTCAAGCCATCCAATCACAGTGCTCTGTGTCATTTTACACAGCGTGGGAAAGTTAATTGGGGGGGCAGCAGTAGGCCCCCCCCCTTCATTATCATTATGGCCCCCACCCGCCGCACAGGGGTGGGGGCCTGGGGGGGAGGACAGTAGGTCCCCCCCCTCATTATCATTATGGCCGCCGCACGGGGTGGGGGCCTGGGGGGGAGGACAGTAGGTTCCCCCCCCCTCATTATCATTATGGCCCCCACCCGCCGCACAGGGATGGGGTCCTGGGGGTGAAGACAGTAGGTCCCCCCTCATTATCATTATGACCCCCACCCGCCGCTCAAGGGTGGGGGCCGGGGGGGGAGGACAGTAGGTCCCCATCCCCCCATTGTAATTTATGGCCCCCACCCGCCGCGCAGGGGTGGGGGCCGGATAGTAGGGATTTTATTTTACAGTGAGCAGCCACAGGATGTTTAGTAGACATGCCCCTACTCGCGGTATAGCGAGTAGGGGCATTGGGGAGATCTTAATCTCCCTTGTGCTATTATGGGGGTCATATTGACCCCCATAGAATGAGGGGGGGGGGACCTGGGGGACTTATAAAGTGGTGGGGAGCACTGCTCCCTGCCGCTTCTATCTTTACATATTACAAGGAGGGAGCCTGAGCACCCCCTAATCTAAATTTACCACCCCTTCTGGTCAAGGGCACACCGCTTCCTGATTAAGAACCCACCCCTTCCTCTTTAGACTCTACCTTTTCCTGCTCCTTTCAAAGAAATACTATAGTGCCAGGAAAACAAAGCTGTTTTCCTGGCACTATAATTCCTTATAGTGCCCCCCTCCCTGATGTCCTCCCCCCCCCCACTCGACACTGATGGGGGTTAAAATCCTATGGGTATTTAGCAAATGCTGGATGTCCTCATGCACAGGGTGAGGACGTCCAGCATCAGTTAGGCGACTTTTGATCACCTAACCACCCGAAAGTCCCTCTAGTGGCTGTCTGGTAGACAGCCACTAGAGGTGGAGTTACCCCTCAAGGTAATTATTGCAGTTTCTGAGAAACCGCAATAATTACACTTGCAGGTTTAAGGGGACTGGGACACTGCACCCAGACCACTTCAATGAGCTGAAGTTGTCTGGGTGCCTATAGTGTCCCTTTAAGCACACTCTCTGACAGACACTCACACTGGCAGATAAACAATGACCGTAACACACGCACTCAGTGACAAACACACAGACGTCACTGATTTGACACACACACATTCACTGACACACACTCATTCATTGATGGAGACACACACAAACACACTGACAGACACACACTAATAGTCACACACACACTAAATGACAAACACTCTCACTGATTTGACAGACACTTACAAATATACACTAACAGAAGCACATACATGCAAACATGCACTAACAGAAGCACATACACACACACACGAGCATACACTAACAGAAGTGCATACACTAACAGAAGCACATACACGCAAACATACACATGCATACACTAACAGAAGCACATACACTTACGCACACACACTGACACAAACACACACACACACTAACAGACATAAACTAACAGACATGTGAGTCACACACATACACTAACAGACATGTGAGTGAGTCACACTCATACACTAACAGACATGTGAGTGAGTCACACACACACTAAATGACAAACAGACTCTCACTGATTTGACAGACACTTACAAACATACACTAACAGAAGCACATACATGCAAACATGCACTAACAGAAGCACATACACACACACACGAGCATACACTAACAGAAGTGCATACACTAACAGAAGCACATACACGCAAACATACACATGCATACACTAACAGAAGCACATACACTTACACACACACACTGACACAAACACACACATACACTAACAGACATAAACTAACAGACATATACACACATACATAGACTAACAGACATACACACACACATACACTAACAGACACACACACATACATACACTAACAAACACACACACATACACTAACAGACATTCACACATACATACACATACACACATACACTAACAGACATACACACACATACATAGACTAACAGACATACACACACAGACATACATATATACAAATTATTAAAATTAACATTGCCCACCCAGCCTCCCTACCTTTTAGGAAAGCTGGCATGGATGGGTCCCTGGGGTCCAGTGGGGCTGCAGTGAGGCTGGCGGCTCTCTCTCCCTGTCACACGCGGCGAGGGAGCTGTGTCCTCTCTGCTCCCTTTCGCTGCGTGGGTTGTCTGCTGATGCAGGGAGCCGGAATATGACGTCATATTCCGGCTCCCTGCATCAGAAAACTGCACGCGGCGAGAGGGAGCAGAGAGGACAAAGCTCCCTCGCCGCGTGTGACAGGGAGAGAGGGCCCGCCATGACAGAGGGAACACAGGGCATTTGGGGGCGGCATTTTTTGCCGCCCCCTGAGTGCCTGCAGGGGGAATGGCGTTCCTCCTGTGAAAAAAATGCAGGAACGCCATTCCCACGCGTTCCTGCAGGACTCGAGCCCTGGACTGACCAGAGTTTCGAATGGGACACAGTCCGAGGTTAAGATGATCAGAGCCAGCCGTTACCTGCAGAAGATGACACCTACAGATGATGTGGAAGCATACCTTGCTAGCTTTTGAGAGGACCGCTGAGAGAGAAGAGTGGTCAGTGAGGGAGTGGGCAAGCATACTGGCACCTTTTCTGATTGGAGAACCCCAGAAGGCTTTCTATGACCTGGAACCAGCGCAGGCAGGGGTCTACTCCAAACTGAAGGCTGAGATCCTTGCAAGACTTGGTGTGACTATGGCAGTTCGTGCCCAAAGATTTCATGCTTGGACTTTCAACCAAGAGAAACCTATCCGCTTCCAGATGTTTGACCTGATAGATCTTGCTAGAAAGTGGCTACAACCTGAAATAAATACAGCAATCCAGATCATGGAACTTCTTGTGATGGACAGATTCCTGCGGGGCTTACCTGCTTCACTGGGTCGATGGGTCAGCCAGTGTGAACCACAATCAGCCGATGAGTTAATTAGTTTGGTGCAAAGATATGTTGCTGCGGATGACAGACAGTGCTAGCGGTATACACAGATGTCTATATATTTACATACGTAATTGGAGATATTCCTCGATGGTATAGCTTAAAAGAGAAGAACAGAATGCAATAATAGTGCAATATGTATTGCTAATATAGTGGATGGTAAAAAATTATATAAAATTCTCACTCACACTTTTAAGAGCTTTATAAGCTCAATGTCAAGAGCCTGGACGGAATAATCCCCGTCTATGGATTTCTTGGTGTGCAATCTTCTAGATGAAATAGACTAGAGCAATGGACCTGCTCTAGTTTAAACCGCTTCAGGTGGAACAATCCCCACCTAAGGATGTACTGGACCCAAATGTAGTAGCAGCAGGATGAGGTAGGAAGTAGGACTAAAATTAGACTGGGTAATGTAAAAATGTATATACTTTATTTTATCAAAAAATATTTTTAAAAGTGAATAACAAATATATAAAATACCAGTCAAGATAAAATTTTAAAAGTCCGTGGTTCTTCCTCACTTAACGCGTTTCGCCTTGGCTTTTTCAAAAGTGCATGTCTGCTGCAGGGGGTCCTCTCGGTTATAAGTCCTCTGTGATTGTGGAAATGGATTCCGGTGTGTAAATTGCGTCACTTCCGGTTTCGTCGCGATGACGCGAACAGGAAGTGCTTCGGGCGCCATTTTGGATATGGGCAAAAAGTCCGTGAGTGCCCACAAAACGGCACAGTGGTTGCACATAAAAATAACATGTTAAATAGATATTTTACTTATAGAGAAAGGGTAAATATTATGCTAGTACAGATGTTTAAACATGCAGGGGCTTCTCTCCTAGATATAGCAAAAGAAACCTGGGAACACAAATCCAATCCATACCGTAGTATAATTGAGCACGTAGCTCAAATGCAAGATAGGATAGTGGCTGTCATGCCAATAGTTAAATAACATATGCAGAAAGCCCAAGAGGCCCAGAAAAACAGTTATAATAGAAATGCCAGACTGAGAGTTTTTCACCCAGGAGACAGGGTACTTGTTTTGGTCCCTACAGTAGAAAATAAATTTCTAGCATCTTGGCATGGCCCCTATAAAGTGAGATAACCCAATAGGAGAAAGCCTGAGCAAATTTATCATATAAATTTACTAAAACCCTGGAAGGATAGAGAGGTCTTAACTACTTCAATTGTCACTAATAGGACTGTGTTACAAATGTCAGGATCCCGCGGGCGGCTGCGAGGGGAGGCTGTCCTCCAGCCGTCCGCGGTCCCCTTCCTGGCATGCGCTCGGTGGGCGGCATCCTCCCAGCCACGGATGCCGCCCGCGTCTTCCTCTGCGTCCCCCAGCGGCAGCATGCATGACGCTGCATGCTGGGAGACCGCCCATTTTAATAAACGCTGGGGTCAGCCACCTGACCCGGCGTTAAAGGCACAGTGCCTCAATCACAGTGGGAGGTCTAGATATCTCCCACGTGTGATTGTTAATTCTGATTGTAAATTATCCAATCAGAATTAACCTATGGATTTAAATACTTACCTTTCCTGTTCCCTTCTGCCCTGTTGTGGTCTTTGCTTGCTAGTATTGCTACTGAACTTGTGTTTCTGGTTACGTACTCTCTGGCTTGTTTATCTGACTTTGTGACTTTCTCCTACCCTTTGACCTCGGCTTGTTTCTCGTTATTCTGTCTTCTGGTTCCCCTTACTCGGCTTGTCTCCTGACTATTCTCTGTGTGCTTAGCCTGGCCACTGTAAGGTTCGGTACTGCACCTTTTCTGTGTGTGTGTTAGCGTGTTTGGCTCCCGGAATCGTGACAACAAAACCGTTACAGACCAACATTGTGATATTCTTTATTATATGAGGCTTCGGTACTTTACATTTTATACTGTACTCACGAAAGGATTACGTGCACCGATTCGTGAAACGAACAACAGACCACCCGGTCCCTGGCGTGTGCCACCACTTAACCCCGGACACCTTTCCTACTGCCGAACGGCCGACCACCATACTGGAGGAGTGTGTTACCACTTGATCGCCCACAGCGTTGCGGTTAACCGCAGGTTAATTGACGGCTTCAGGGCATTCCCGTTCGTGCCTTATCTCCCGATCATCTAACTAAGGGTCACGAACAGGGACCATCTACAGCCTGACGTGTGGCCTCAATTAGAATGTGGAATGTTGCCGTTAACCGCAGGTTAAGTACCCCCTTCACGGCGGCCTACGGTCGGCTCCCGAACAGCTGAAACATCCAGCCAGAGAGCAGGGATTCATGCACAACTCTGGCCGGTACCCGTTCCACGAGTTTGATGCCGAGGTCCCGCTGCCTATTGAAACATGCAAAAACATGGCCGCCATCTCAGGTTTAGGAACCAAATATGCGAACGGACTTTATAACAAATTAACTGAGCATATGGTTCGTGGGTTTGAGGCACTCTTCGGTGAACTTTTACATCCAGACCGGGGCTATAGAGTGAATGGTAGAAGTCCCGAATTTCAACTAATAATGTGAAAGTTATATATTTTTAACCTGTTTTTTGTGTGTAATAGAAACATGGTATTTAGGGGCTTTGAGATAGTTGTATTGTCAAAGCCGTTGGATTCATTATCTCCAAGCTGGGCGGTAACAAATTCAAATGATGCATTGTATTATGATTGGTTGAGCTCTTGTAACATTCCTGTATCCCATCAGGTCCAGAGGGGGCTGTCCCTGGACCTGAGATTTTGCATAAATACCAATCCACTTGTGCCATTAAAGCCAGTTCTTGTTTGACCTTCAAATCGCAGCCTCGACTCGTTTTGTGGGGGAAAGAGTATCCTAGCTATATAATAGCTAGTGGGATTGTTCTACATTTGCAGGATTCGTATGGACTACTAGCTGCAGCGGCTCTTCTCACTCTCTACACTGGGATCCAGATTATTCAAGCGGTCCAGCTTCCTGGGAATGTAACCATAACATTTGGTGGCAGCGGCAGGATTGTCCTGGATTTCCTAGGAGAGGTACCAAACGGATGGAGAGTGCTTACGACAAATTGAAACGCACGACCTTAAAGAATTTACTCGAAAGCCGAGGGGGAACGCCAGCAACCGTCCGAGAAGGGAACTGATCGCAGAATTAACCGAACTGGATCAGAGCTTCACGATGGCAGAAACCCCGACCACGAGTAGTGACGAAAAGACCAGGATTGTTCGGGAGAGGCTCTCGCTATATGGGCTGAACCCCTCTATGGAACTAGTGCAGCAACTGATGGCAGAAGCAGACGAGGACATCCGGAAGGCTAGAGCCCACAAGCTCAGTCTAGTGACTGCACACCGCAACGCCGAAGCAGTACCAATCGTAATTCCTGCAGAGAACACTGGGAGGCCAAAGATACTCTATGCGGCTCTTAGACCTTTCCTGGAGAACGAGACAGGAATTGACGGATTTATTTATAGTATTTGGCAGATTTCGAGCGGCAATGTGCACTGCACCAGATCCCCAGCCAAGAGTGGCCCACGATATTGTTTGGAAAGTTAACCGGGCGAGCACTGGAAGCGTTTCGGACTTTGAGTACTGAGGAAGTGACCCAGTATACGCTGGTTAAAGACACACTTCTGCGGCCGTATGCTGTAACTCCCGACACGTACCGCCGACAATTTCGTAGCTACAATTTCGTAGCAATGATACGCATATGGAATGGGCGCACCGAATGCGAAGAGCTGCCAACCACTGGATGCATGGGAGTAAAGCCGTGACCGCAGAGAAAATATTACAATTATTTTTGTTGGAACATTTTTATAATGGAATGGAACAACAGGGAAAGGAATGGCTGCGAGACAGACGACCTGCTACCTTGGAAGAAGCAGCTAAGTTAGCCGACAACACTACGATTCCCGTTTGCACGAACCTACACACTACCAAACAGTGGCATGAGTCGAACACAAAGACAACTACCGTACGCCTTCCCGCATCGATTTCCGAGCTCTGGTACCCGCTGGGCCGATACGGTACTCGGGACCACCCGGTAACAAACACTCTGACTGTCCCCGACCAACGTGCTTCAGATGCAAGCAACCAGGGCATCTCATGGCGAGCTGCCCGCTCAATTCCCATCAAACCTCCAGGAATTATAACAATCCGCCCGGGTCATCCCGTCCTGCCAGGGCCCTCTGTGTTAACCAAGAGGCCCCTATGGAGGAATATTTGGGACCGCTACATGAAGCTGATCCTGTATATGCTGCTTCAGATAATCGCCAACATCACCGGCAGAAGGTATGGCTTATGGGTCGCCCTACCGAGGGGCTAAGAGACACGGGTGCTACCATTACGCTGGTCCAGAGCCATTTGGTACCGGAACACAAACAATCAGGAAAGACTGTGGCGGTTAGAGTGGCGGGGGGAGATGTCTATAAGATTCCTACCGCTAAAGTGCATCTTGATTGGGGAGCGGAGAAAGGGGCCGTGAACGTGGGCATAATGGACAATTTGCCGGCGGAAGTATTACTGGGCAACGATTTTGGCCCCATTACCTTTGCTCCAGTATACAACAATGAGGCGAATCCGGTGACTACTCGAGCACAAGCACAGACGCAGCGAGAACTCTCACCAGTGCGGGAGACACAGGTAAGACTTACCCCGACCTGGACTAACCCTCTAGACCCCATCCCCTGGGACACCCCAGCTACCTTTGAGACCGAATCTAAGAGCGACCTGACCTTACAAAAATACCGAGAAAGGGCAGAGACAGAGGGGGCGGGCTAGATAATGAAACTTTCTTATGGGAAAAAGGGAAGCTGTATCGTTTGACCGAGAAAAAGGGACAGCATTGGCGACAACTAGTAGTACCACACAAATACCCCAAGAGATACTTAAGGTAGGGCACGACATTCCGTTAGCAGGTCACCTAGCTGTGACCCGCACCCTACACCGCATCACTCACACATTCTTCTGGCCAGGGGTACACGCTGATGTCCGAACCTACTGTAATACATGCAATGTGTGCCAGCAAGTAGGGAGGAGAGGCGACCACCCTAAGGCACACCTGGTGAATATGCCCATTGTAGAGGAGCCATTCAGCAGGGTTGCCATAGATTTAGTAGGGCCACTGACTACCCTTAGTCCCTCTGGTAAGTGATACATCCTTACCGTAGTGGACTACGCTACCAGGTACCCAGAAGCTGTAGCCCTATCTAACATCCAAGCAGATATGGTAGCTAATGCGCTGGTTCAGGTGTTCTCTCGGGTAGGATTCCCAAAAGAAATCCTGTCTGACCGAGGCACTCGGTTTACAGCCGAATTGACACAGCAGCTATGGCAAGTCTGCAAGATTAAGTCCCTCCTGAGTTCCCCCTATCACCCCCAAACGAACGGGCTTTGTGAGAGGTTCAACGGGACCCTCAAACAAATGCTCAAAACGTTCACCCAGGAGTACAGAGACTGGGAACGTTTTCTGCCGCACCTCCTATTTGCTTATCGGGAGGTGCCTCAGGAAACAACAGGGTTCTCTCCCTTCGAGTTGCTATACGGACGCAAAGTACGAGGACCCCTAAACCTGATCCGAGAGCACTGGGAGGGAGAGATGGAGACTGACGGTGTCCCCATTGTACCTTATGTGCTGGAACTCCGGGACCGAATGGAGCAATTAGCCAAATCCGTTCAGGCTAACCTCCAGTCGGCCCAGAGGAGACAGAAGGTATGGTATGATCGGGGGCCACGGAAGAAAATTTTTACTATAGGGCAAAAAGTCTTAGTACTCAAGCCGGTCAAGACCGACAAACTCCAAGCCTCCTGGCAGGGGCCCTACCAAGTAGTAGAGAAGAAGGGGGACACCTCACTAAGGACACCAATAGGGGGGCCCTCCCTCCTCGTGGTAAACTCTCTACCCCTTAGTTATGACAAACAGCTGTCCTTTGCAGCGGGTATTTTTGTGGCAATCCAAGAGCTGCGCTGGCACCTGAGAACATAGTACATTTTACTAAACTCGAATGCACTAACTAACCTAATGTAATTATTCAGTCTTCACTAACAACACTAGCATAAACATGTAACTTTTTCACATGCTGTAGGGCTATGTGCAACACCGTTGAAATGAACCATAACTCAGCCTACATAACCCACTATAGCAGCTTCAGACTCAACCTGTTCCTATTCTCATGTATTAACTAAAAAAATAAAAATGTGCAACGTTACTGAGCCATACAACGGTTTTTCTATGTCTATGTCTAGCTTGCACCGGCTGTTGTGGCTATGCAAGCATACATGTATACTATATGCACTACTAAAATAAAGAATTAAAAAAAAAAAAACCTTCCATGTAAATATGCTCAAGGAATACCATGAGCGACCAGAGAACGTGACAGCGGTATGCTGTCCTCCTCAGGTAGACCCAGACAGTTTACCCATACCAGATTTATTGGAAAAGAGCTCCCACACAGACATAGTGTCGCAGGTTAAGATAGGGGACCGACTTAGCCCTACTGAAAGGGAGCAGCTTCACCAGCTACTTCAAGCCAAAAGCCCCACGTTTTCACAGAAACCTGGATACACTACCTTAACCACCCACCAGGTGGATACCCCAGGGCAAAACCCCTTACGGCAGGCCCCTTACCGAATCCCAGAGGCAGTACGGACAGAAATGAAGAAAGACATTGACGAGATGCTCCAACTACGGGTCATTGAGCCTTCCGATAGCCCATGGGCATCTCCGGTGGTTCTGGTACCCAAGAAAGATGGGACCACCCGGTTTTGTGTGGACTATCGGAAACTCAATGAGAAAACCGTGACCGATGCGTACCCTATGCCCAGAGTAGACGAGCTACTGGATCAAGTAGCCAGTGGAAATTATCTAACTACCATTGATCTATGCAAAGGTTATTGGCAAATTCCCCTGGCCCAGGAGGCTATCCCCAAGTCGCCATTCGTTACCCTGTTCGGCTTATACCATTTTACGGTAATGCCGTTCGGTATGAAGAATGCCCCAGCTACATTTCAGCGCTTGGTGGATAGGCTCCTGGATGGCTTCCAGAGTTTTGCTTGCGCATACCTGGATGACATAGCGATTCACAGTGAGTCCTGGGAGGACCACTTAGCTCATGTGGGAATGGTTCTGGACCAGATTCGGGCCGCCGGCCTGACTCTGAAGTCAGAAAAATGTCACTTTGGGATGGCCGAGGTACAGTACCTGGGTCACAGAGTGGGGTGTGGGAAACAGCGACCAGAGCCGGCTAAGATAGAAGCCGTCGCCAATTTGCCCACCCAGTGTGTTACCACTTGATCGCCCAGAGCATTGCGGTTTACCTCAGGTTAATTGACGGCCTTAGGGCATTCCCGTTCGGGCCTTATCTCCCAATCATCTAACTACCGAAAGGGTCACGAACGGGGACCACCTACAGCCTGGCGTGTGGCCTCAATTAGAATGTGGAATGTTGCGGTTAACCGCAGGTTAAGTACCCCCTTCACGGCGGTCTACGGTCGGCTCCTGAACAGCTGAAACATCCAGCCAGAGAGCAGGGATTCGTGCACAACTCTGGACGGTACCCATTCCACGAGGTTGATGCCGAGGTCCCGCTGCCTATTGAAACATGCAAAAACATGGCCGCCATCTCAGGTTTAGGAACCAAATATGCGAACGGACTTTATAACAAATAAACTGAGCATATGGTTCGTGGGTTTGAGGCGCTCTTCGGTGAACTTTTACATCCAGACCGGGGCTATAGAGTGAATGGTAGAAGTCCCGAATTTCAACTAATAATGTGAAAGTTATATATTTTTAACCAGTTTTGTGTGTAATAGAAACATGTTGTGTGTAATAGAAACATGGTATTTAGGCGCTTTGAGATAGTTGTATTGTCAAAGCCGTTGGATTCATTATCTCCAAGCTGGGCGGCAACAAATTCAAATGATGCATTGTATTATGATTGGTTGAGCTCTTGTAACATTCCTGTATCCCATCAGGTCCAGAGGGGGCTGTCCCTGTACCTGAGATTTTGCATAATTACCAATCCCTGTGTGCCATTAAAGCCAGTTCTTGTTTGACCTTCAAATCGCAGCCTTGACTCGTTTTGTGGGGGAAAGAGTATCCTAGCTGTATAATAGCTAGTGGGATTGTTCTACATTTGCAGGATTCGTATGGACTACTAGCTGCAGCGGCTCTTCTCACTCTCTACACTGGGATCCAGATTATTCAAGCAGTCCAGCTTCCAGCTAGCCTGGGAGTAACCGTAACAGACTGTTAGTGAACTTGAAGTAAACATACCAGACTCACTATCCCCCCACCAGAAACAGGAAGTAAGGGACTTTATTGGTAGAAACAAGGATGTATTTTCTGTAGTTCCAGGCAGGAATAACGTTATCAAGCACGATATTGTTACAGAACCAGGGGTGAAGATAAATCTTAAACCATACAGAATTCTAGAAGCACAGAAAGAGGCTGTATCTGCTGAAATTAAGAAAATGTTAGATCTTGATATTATTGAGGAATCACAAAGCGAGTGGAACAGCCCTATAGTATTGGTGCCAAAACCTGACGGCTCATTAAGATTTTGTATTGAGTTTTGTAAATTAAATAGTGTGTCCAAGTTTGATGCTTATCCAATGCCTAGGGTTGATGACTTATTAGAGAGACTGAGTAAGGCTCGGTACCTGACTACTTTGGACCTGACAAAGGGTTATTGGCAAGTACCTCTTACAGACAGAGCAAAAGAAAAGACCGCTTTTTCGACATCAGGGGGATTATTCCAATACAAGGTGATACCATTTGGGTTACATGGGGCCCCTGCCACCTTTCAAAGACTGATTGATAGGATTTTGAAGCCTCATAGCCGTTATGTGGCCGCATACTTAGATAACAGTCATTCACAGTTCTGACTGGGCATCACATCTCCCCAAAGTGCAGGCAGTACTGGATTCTATCCGCCTAGCTGGTTTAACTGCTATCCCATCTAAGTGTACTATAGGTTTGGAAGAGGCAAAATATTTGGGTTATTCGATTGGGAGAGGGCTTGTTAAGTCCCAAACAGCAAAAGTGAAGGCCATACAAAATTGACCATGTCCCCTCACTAAAAAGCCAGGACTTTCTTAGGACTTATTGGGATTTATTCCTGATTTTGCTACATTAGCAGCCCCTTTAACTGATCTCACAAAAGAAAAAGCCCCACTAGTGGTGAAGTGGTCTTTAGAGAGAAAAATCATTTGTAAAATTGAAAGAGGCTTTGTGCACCCAACCAGTTCTGGTAACCCCGGATTTCGCTAAAGAGTTTATAGTGCAAACCGATGCATCAGAGATTGGGTTAGGGGCGGTTCTGTCTCAGAAAATTCAGGGTGAAGAACACCCAGTGTTTTATTTAAGTAGGAAGCTGACTCCCGCTGAGAAAAATTATTCTATAGTGGAGAAAGAATGCCTTGCCATAAAATGGGCGTTAGACTCCCTAAAATATTATCTTCTGTGCATAAAATGTAGGTTGGTCACAGACCATGCCCCCTTAACCTGGATGAGTCAAAGCAAAGATAATAATGCCAGGGTGACAAGGTGGTTCCTCAGTTTGCAACCTTTTCATTTTACAGTCTAACATAGGCCTGGCTCTAAACATGGAAATGCTGACAGTTTGTCTCGAGAAAATGTGTTATCTGTGGTCGCTCATCCCACTAGGTCTGAGCTGGGGGGGGGGGAGGATATGTGACAGAGTGTTGGGGATGGTGGTCAAGGGTGTATATCTGGCACCCAGACTTTTGCGCAGCCACTATCCTGACATGTGGTTAAGCACATGCAGCCCCAGGGAAAGTTAAGGTTAAATGTAGGTTTTTTTTTTGTTTTGTTTTTTCTCTGTTGATATTTGGGTGGAGTATTCGGAAGAGCAGGGTGGGCTGATTCTCCACACACTGTCAGAGTGGCTGTGCATGAGTCCAGCACAGGTTTTCTGAGGAGTTCTGGCTCACTGCCTATCGAGGTCATTAGCCTCACCTGTAGGGGCTCTGAACAGCTATATAGCTGCAGTTAAAGCAGGGTGGAGTGAGGGAAGTGTTTTGAGGAGAAAGAAGGTTTGCTGCTTGTTGTATCCTGCTACTTCTTAACAACAGAAAATAAACAGGCCAGAGGCCTTTGAAACTGGACTTTGTGTTGGCCTAGTTTCCTTACCCTAGAGGGCTGTGCAGTTGCCAAAATATCCTGGACAAATACACACAGGGAAGTAAGTTTGTAACAACGTAAACATTTAAAACTAAAACGTTGTGTCGCCTGAGCAATACATTCAACATTGGAGTAATAATACATTGTGGTTTGGATACGGTTTAGTTCTATCATTCATTTTTTCTGATTTTATTTTTTGTTCTTCCAAGAAACCATAGTTTGTTTTTTTCACTTTTTGGTTCTGATATTAAAGAAACGGCTAAAGTTTCAGTTTTTGTTACCATTTTCCCTTTTTTTTTTCTGGGGATACTTATGAAGTCTTAAAGGACAGCACTAGGCTTTATAACCATTTTGTAGTATTGAGGTAATTATGGTGCCCAGACTATCCTGCGACCCGCCCCTCCATTTAGTGTTAATCTGTTTTTGAATGATTTAATGCTGAATTAGGGCCCTTGATCTTCCACAGCACAGGATTAGGGAGAGACAGAAAGCTACAAATAAGAACTAACATCCATTTTTACTAGTAGCCCCAACGTTCTCCAACCCTGAGCTTTTGCCTCTACCAGAACCTGATCCAATGCAGTTAGAGAGATCACAGAGCTAGCTGAAGCAGAAAAACGATCTGACCCATGATCAATCGGGCTTTCGTCCAAATCACTCAACTACAAATGCCCTCTTAAAAGTTTGCCATGACATCCAAACTGGCATGGAACAAGGAGACAATTGGAGCTATTTGACACGGTAGACCATGGCATTCTTTTGCAACTCCAGTATTAATGATTGTTCGCTAACCTAATTTCTATCAAGTGTATCGGATCGATTGCAATATGCGACCATTTCTGATAGCGCCCCTCTCACAGTCACGTGTGGTGTTCCCTAAGGCTCCGTGCTTGAACCCCTACTATTCACGTTATTTATAAATGATTTGACAACCTTCTGCAAAGCCTCAACTGTACGCATGTATGCAGATGACACTGTAATCTAAGCTAGTAAACCTAATCCACCGCAGTTTGAGGCTGTGCTCCAAGATCAATTTGCAGTGATAGAAAAGTGGATTGCGAATAACAAACGCATCCTACACACTTACAAAATTGTCACAATGATCTTTGGAACTATACCTGAATTACATAAACTACAAAATCCCCAACTATGTATCTGAACAAATTCAAATAGCACTACGACCGCAGTCTGTTTATTCAAATATCTAAGTATGTTGCTAGACCACAATCTATCCTTTGCCTTCACATTAAAAAACTGTTTTCAAAACTTTATCCAAAACTAGTTGCCCTGTACAAAGACAAATCCTGCTTTAAGCCTTGAAGTAAGGAAACAGTGCAATAAATACTAATGCTGGTCATTGATTATGGGGTTGTAGTGTATGCACCCGCACCGCAAACCCACCTTAATAAACTTAATACGTTATATAATTCGTTCTGCCACTTTGTACTAGAATATAATTACTTGACCCATCATTTTGACATCTTGAAAGAGCTAAACTGGTTACTACTGGAATCCCAACGCACTCTTCATCTTCCCAGCCTTCTGCATAAGAGCATTTCTGGAATGCTCCCACCGTCCCTGAGTAGAATACTCTCCCTAGCTGTTCCCACCTCCTATAACCTCTGATCCAGTACCAGCACTTTATTTAGCATACCGCAATACAAAAATAAAGTGACTTGATCCTCATCCTACAGAGCACCGCAATTATGGAATAACCTCAATGACACAGTCAAATTTTCATTCATTCTAAAATCCTTTGAGATCTATGACAACATACCTCAATACAGACTGCATCTGTCATGGTTGACTATATTCATTACCTGTTATGTGTTAAATTAAGATATATGTGCGAAAATGGTGTCTATTTTCTATCAAACCTGTATCTTATCTGCACTCATGTCCCTTTTAGCCCTGTATCACAACTCGACTTTGAATTCTATGTGTCGTCTTCCTCAGAAATTCTTTAGACTTGAGAAAGAGAGGTTCTCCTGAAAGCTTGTCATTAAAAAATTCAGTTTAGTCCAATAAAAAAGGTATTACAGGTATTAAAAAGGTATTACACATTTTATGTTTTTTACATATATATATATATATATATATGTGATACTCGAAAAATTTGAATATCGTGCAAAAGATCATTTAATATATGATAAACGCATTACATGAAAAGCAAGATAGTGCAAGCCATGATTTGTCATAAGTGCGATGATTATGGCTTACAGCTCATGAAAACCCTAAAAAGGTGCAATATTGGTGAAAAGGTGCAATATTCTAGGCTCACAGTGTCCCACTCTAATCAGCTAAGTAAGCCATAACACCTGCAAAGGGTTTCTGAGCTTTTATTTTTATTTTTTTTTTTATTATATCTTTATTGAAAAAGTTTTTCATTATTATTCGACATAGACAACGAATATGCTGAAACTAATACAGATCAACAAGTATGCACAAGTATCAAACAAATACATAAATGATACATAGTACATAATCAAACACAATGATCGCATATTCACTTATAGACCAGCATAGCAGCATACTAACATAGATTAACCACGACAAAAAAAAAAAAAAATCAATAAAATAAAATAAAAAAAAAAAAATCCTTAGAGCATCTTAGCAAACAAATCCCTTTCCTTGGACTGAGGTTATTGGCTTCTGTTTTAATTTTATCCCATCTTTCTCTATCTATGCAGATATCTAATATAGATTAAATTAGAAAAAAAATAAAAAAATAAATAAATTTCTGTCCATAGGAGAACTATCCAAATAATATACTATATTTGTCTAACCATTCACAATACCATTTCTTTTTCCTAGAAGTAAAAGTCGCATTATTGATCATCTCATGTTCCATTGATAATTGGAACCTAATTTGGTCTATCAATAGTCGTTTGTCAAACGGCTTAGATACTTTCTTGCGATAATGATTTTAACCGCAACTAAAGAGTGAATGGCAAAACAGAAATCTCTTTGTGAATCGAAAGACAAATTCAGGTGTAAGATAGCCGAAGCAGCATTCTCCGGAATTCTGTTTGTAGTCATTGATGAGAAAATATTGAAAGCCCAAGACCAGAGAGACTTAACAGCTGGACATGTCCACCAAATATGTATGTAAGTACCTAAATGGCTACCACATCTCCAACAGGTTGGATCAGAAGAGTGAAACATTTTAACTAGTCTAGCAGGTGTATAATACCATCTATAGAGAACTTTGAAGTGGCATTCCGACAAGTTCAAACAATGGATATATTTATTCACCCAGCTCAATGAGGAGTTCCATTCGTCTAAAGAAATTTGCAGTTCTAAATCTTGTTCCCACTTCTTAATCAAACTATAGGGGGACTCTTTAAGAACTTCCAGCATTGATAAGGCAACAGACATGCTCTTTTTAATGGATTGAGACTTAAATATAACTTCCAACTTTTTCGCATAGATAGAAGACGATTTGAGCACATTTTTATGAATATAGTTTTTTATCCGCAGATAAGTAAAAATTTCCCTGCGTGGAATGTGGAAAATATCAATAATGCTCTGAAATGGCAAAATATTATCTCCTTGCATAATTTGTGAAAACTTTATTCTATCAGCGTTAGCCCAATTCTTTAAAGAAAGATCTTCTATAAGGATTTGCAGTATGTCTATTGTGCATGATTTGGGTATCATATTTCCTAGGGCTAATTTTTTCTTAATTACTAACCACTCTTCTAAAATTTGGAATAGTATCGTTGAGTTCTTAAACAAATTCATTAGAGAGTTCTTTGTAACTATCCACATCGAGTGTTGCAGTCTGTCTGTTTGGACCATTTCAGATTCAATAGTATACCATGGTTCTAAGACCTGCTCAGGGTCCTGAAGGAGGTAGATATGTCTAATAATATTAGCATGATAACTGTAGGTAATACTAGGGAAGTTTAAACCTCCGTTAGACAGTTTTTTAGTTAATATCTTTTGAGCAATTCTAGGTTTTTTATTATTCCAGATAAAATTATTGAAACTGGATTGAATCATAGCCAGCCAAGGCCCAGGGACTTTGAGTGGAATCATAGAGAATAAGTATAGCCATTTAGGCAATATATACGCATTAATAATATTTATTTTGCCTTGCCAAGAAGTTTCTAAATTTTTCCATCTTTTTAGTTTGAGATTCATATTTCTCATAAAGAACATTATATTCCTCTCCATTATAGCTGTCACTTTGGGAGTTATATATAGTCCTAGATAATTTAATTCCAAGTCTGTCCATATGAATTTATAGGCGTTGGCTAAAGTATTTACCAGGTCGTTGTTCATATTCACATACATTACTGTGGATTTGGTTATATTTAGCTTAAAATTCGAAATTGTAGAATATTTATTAATTTCGATCATTAGAAATTTTAAAGAAGACTCTGGGGCTGTAAGAGTGAGTAACGCATCATCCGCGTATAATGATATTTTAACGTCCATCAAATTCGTATGGACACCTTGGATCAAAGGATTATTCCTAATATTGATTGCTAGAGGCTCAATAGACAAGATATACAGCAGGGGGGAAAGAGGACATCCTTGTCGTGTGCCGTTTTTAAGTGCAAACCACCCTGCTGTAATATTTGGTCCCACCGTTCTCGCAGTGGGGGAAGAATACAGAGCCATAATGGCGTCATGTATCCAGCCAGTGAATCCAAACGCAATAAGAAGTTCGCTGAGATAACCCCACCCGACCCTGTCGAATGCTTTTTCGGCATCTAATGACAGGGCCAGGAAGGGAATCCGGTATCTGTTGGCCCAGTCTAAAGTGTCAATTATTCTTCTGGTATTGTTTGATGCTTGCCTACCCGGGACAAACCCTATCTGATCTGGATGGATCAATGTCGCAATAATAGTCTTAATTCTGTCAGCAATTATGGCCGCATAGATCTTCATATCCACATTAATCAAAGCTATAGGTCTATAATTACTAGGGTTGTTACTAATTTTATCAGGTTTCAATATCGGAATAATATTTGCCTGTAGTAATTCAGTTGGAAAAAATTTGTTTAGAGCTATTTGATTAAACATGTCTGTTAAAGGATTGATTAATAAGGACTGCATCTGTTTATAATATAGATTCGTAAAACCGTCAGGGCCCGGTGTTTTATTAATAGGGAGTCTATTTATTTGGAATTTAACTTCATCAGCCGAAATAATCCTATTTAAAATTAATAGATCATGCGCTGTAACTTTTGGGATCTGAGTGTCCGCTAAATAGTTTTGAATATCCATTAAATTAGGGGACATTTTAAGGTTATATAGATCTTCATAAAATTGATTGAATCTCTCCCCTATTGCGGCGGGTGTTGAATAGACCTTTTGGCCATCTATCAATTGTTCCACTCGATTTTTTGCGTGATAGTTTTGTAGTCTTTTTGACAAATTTTTATTAGCTCTATTACCTGTATAATAGTTTTTTAATCTTAGTTTATAAATATTTAATTTAATTTTTTCTTCCACTTTTAAATTAATTTGTTTTTGTACATCATTTATTTTAGTTTTCATTTCTGCAGATGGATTTTGTTTATTTAACTTAGACAAGTTATAGAACTCAATATACAGATCAGATAGGGTCTTACCCTTCATAGACCTCGTTATATGGGCTAATTTAATTAGATAGCCTCGCATAACTGATTTGTGTGTACACCAGTTATTTGCCGGCGATGTATCAGAGGAGCTGTTTTCTAACCAAAAAAATTTTAATAATTGGGTTAATTCTTCCTTATTCTTCGGATCATTGATAAGAGCATCATTCAGTCTCCAAGTAGTGCGCACCCTAGAAGATCTATTGCCAAAGTCTATTAGAATGAGACTATGATCAGACCATAGACTCTCTTTAATTTCGATTGAATTGCATAAGGGTATCGAATTTGCGTCTAATAAACATAGATCAATACGTGAGTATGAACCATGCACACACGATTGGTGGGAGTAGTCTTTTTCCAGTGGATGTAATAGTCTCCATATATCATGTAAATTATATTGTTTACAGATGTTATTGAATTTTTTAGACTGTTTGACCGTTCTTTTATCAATTGAAGTAGCAGGAGTATACAGGCGGAGGGATGACGTAGGACGCGTGTGCGTGAGCGCGCTACGTAAGGGGGGTGGAGGGAGTGAAGCCCGCCGAGAGTGCCGTGGGAGTCGGATGGCGGACGGAGGAGATTTAACTGGCATGCGAGATCTATGATATATTTTTTGGGGAAAGAAAAGAAAGCTGTCGTAGAGGATTAGCCCGGCTGTGCCTCCTGACCCGAGTCGATGCACGTACCGCGGGAGAACTAGAGGCGCTCCATTATTGCTGCGGTCGAGGCAGAGATCTGAGAGCACTAGACTTCTTACTTATAATTACAGGCCTAAGCTGCTGGCTGTAATTTAAGGTTGATTGGTGGATGCAGTTCAAGGAAGACGGGTGAGAATTATACCAATTATACCAACTATACACTATTGGTATTCAGCACTCAGCACTTGACAAATGAATACAGTATCTTGAGAGTTTTTTTATTTTTTTTCCCCCGCTGCATTAATTCCCCCCAGGTTTAGCCAAACGTGGGGTGGTAAAACAATTCAACGGACAGTGAAAGGGGAGGAAAAGTAAGAGAGAGAAGGTGATATCTTAGTTTAATTTTCTTTTTACATTATATACCTTCATAAATATAGAAGGAATTGGAAAACGGTGCATTTGAAGTGAAGGAGGGGGAAAACCCATGATTTCCCATAACCTGTCCTAAACCTGAACAATGTTAAATATCATAGCTTGGAAAAAGCAAAGATTGTATGTAAAGAACCTCCACCTATGAATGCATACTTTTAAAAAGAAAAAATAATAAAAGGAGTTATGAAGATGAAGTAGAGAGAAGAAAAACTAATTCTAATCAATCAATTATCTAAGGGTGTAACGTGATACATAAATCAAAACGTCACTAAAGCTGCAGAAACACGTTTATATTGACTAACTGATTCACGTTGATATATTTTAGGCGACTTTTTTTTTTTTTTTTTTTGGGCTGTATGATATCACTAAAATTACGTCAACCAGAAGAAATTAAGAATAAAAGAGCTATGAAGATGAAGCAGAGAGAAGAAAAACTAATTCTAATCAATCAATCAATTATCTAAGGGTGTAACGTGTTACATAAACCAAAACGTCATTAAAGCTGCAGAAACACGTTTATATTGACTAACTGTCTCACACAAGGAAACAAGCTGATATATTCCTGGTGATTTTCTCTTTTTTTTTTTTTTTGTGCCGCATGATAACACTAGGATTATGTCAACCAGAAGAAATCAAGAAAACAAAGTGTCCCTTGGCAAAGATAAAGATAAAGAACATAAAGAGAAGGTTGAAAGAAAGGAGAATAAGACGGAGAAAAGACTCTCTAACTTCTTTTCCCCTCAAACAGATAGAGCATTGCCAGAAAGTTCTGTGAAAGAAATTAACTTGACAGCGGGAGAGAAAAAAATATTTCAATTAGAAACATCACAAATGGAAAACTCGATGGTCACGCCAGAATTCTTAAAAAACTGCCTAGACCAGCAACTTTTAGCAATAAAACAAGAAATTCTCAGTAATAATGAGGATTTAAAAAAGGAAATTAAAGAGATAGGCCTCAGAATTAACCAAGTCGAAAGAAAAATGGATCTTATTGACTCACTAATCAAAGATCAACAGCAGCAACAGGGAGAAATAAACCAGAAAATCCAACAGCTACAATCAAAGATAAATGATCTTGAAGACAGATCAAGACAAAACAACTTAAGATTAAGGAACATCCCGGAGAGTATCACACAAGAAAAAACAAAAGCATTCTTGGATTCATATTTTTTGGAACTGGGCATTCAGAAGGATGATAATTATAAATTCCTAGAGAGATATCATAGAATTCCAAAACCTAAAAATCTCACAATGGAAGCTCCCAGAGATATTATGGTTTGCTGCAACTCATACCTATTTAGAGAAGAAATAAGAAAAGCTTCAAAGCAAGGCAGTAAAAAAGAAGAATATGCGAGTATAAAAGTTCTCCCAGACTTATCATATGAAACGAGGAAGAAAAGGCGATCATTCGCTTCGGTCCTGGAGACATTAAGGAAAAATGATGTTAGACACTTTTGGGCTTTCCCAGCAAAACTAATCATCACTTATGAAGCAAAAACTCTGGTATTTGCCAACTCAGACTTAGCCAGGAATTGGCTACAGGAGGTCCACATGTAAAATTAATTAATAAGTCTGGACATACCAGCAGATCGACTAAGGGATGGACATTTTTTTTTTTTTTCTCTCTCCTCTGATGTAATCATAATAACTAGATATACTATACTGTAAATGGCTGATAAGGCATTGATCTGATTGGTTTATCTACAGCTTATAAAGGTGTTCATTATAGCAGTTGGTATATGGGAAATTGCAATATCTATATTGCAAAATGTTTTATATATTTTATATAATTTTTACATTACAGGGGAATAGGTTAATGTATACATAAATGACACTCACTTGAAAGTATATCCTCTTTGAGGAGAATGAGACCACCCACAGATAATGACAGATATGGACACTTTCGGGTGTAATTTGAATAGCTAAACTGATAGGAATCCATTGTATGATAGAACACTGGTTTAAAAGAATCTATAAAGCACAAGTATTGAAATCACTAACATAAAGTTACTATGTAGTAACGGAAGTAATCACATCACAAATTGTCCTCACTAGTGAAGATTAGGAGAACGTACACATAAATGTGTTTTTTTTTTTTTTGTTTTTTTTCTCTTCTCTCATCTTTTTGTTTTGTTTTTAATGTATCTTCGGGGGTAAATTTAAGGGTTAAATTGGCTATTTGGTCCACAAGATATTGCATGGATAACACCTTAGATTGTAAAGACAGATTTTAGTAACATAAAACTGATATAAAGAAATTGAAATAATCACATTTAAAGGCACTTTTGGTTAAAGGGGAACGGGACAATATATATATAAGGACACCTATTGGAGCAAATTGAATAGTAAGATGAATCATAACGGTGTACACGAGATGTTATTGGTTTAGAGTAATTTTTAGATCATAAGGAAAGCATGATGTATCATAAGAAATTGAAATTATACTGAAAGTAGTTTTCACAGTGTGGTTTATGATAAGTATATAAAAAGTGTTTTTTTTTTTTTTTTTTTTTTTGCTTTGTTCTCTTTTTCTTCCCTTCTTCTTCCTGCTGGGTACATATGGACATCAGCGGCATTCTCGGGGAGGGTTTTTCTCATGCTCCCCCAAGTAACTCCATATTTTGTTGTGGAGTTGTGGATGTATTCCCAGAGCTCTGGGATGCATTGTCTGTCTTCCACTAAGTGGGAGTGGAGACGGAATTTCTTATCAAGAATGTGGGTATGCGTGGTCTCATGTTTGACTTACATGAGGTCATATGAATGTAATTGTTATGTGCTTTCCTCCCCCCCTTCTTTTCCTTTTCTTTTTTTTTCCCTCCCGCCGGGGGGTTTGGTCTCGAGTCTCAAATGCTTAGACTATGGTTAAGTTTATGACGGTGAATGTACAGGGCCTGAATAACCCAACTAAAAGAGCCATGGTGTATCAATATATTAAAAAGGAAGGTGCAAAAGTTGTATTACTTCAAGAAACTCATTGGTTAAGGAAAGATATAAAACGTTTTATCCCCAAAAATTTTAAAATCCAACTCTGCTCCTCATTAGAGGATAAAAAGAAATGTGGAGTAGCTTTACTAGCGACAGATGATCTAGATATTCAAGTTACATACCAGGATATAGATAAAAATGGCAGGTTCATCTTAGCTATATGTAAAGTACAAGATGAAGAATTCACTATTGTAAACATCTATGCTCCTAATACTAATCCAGTTCAGTTTATACAAATGGTTCTGAGTAAATTAGAAAAAATTAAAAAGGGTAAAATTATTATAGGAGGAGATTTTAACTGCATTTTGGATGGCACGTTGGATAGGAACTCATTGGTTGGGGTAATGCAAGATAAAAGGGGAAAGAAATCCTCAATGCAATTCTCAATGTTGATAAATAAGTATGAATTATTAGATCTTTGGAGGATAAATCATCCATCAGAAAAAGACTATACCTGTTTTTCGAAAGCACAATGTACCTATTCTAGACTGGATTTGTTTTTGGGTTCTTTAGAGGTTTCATATAAGATTAAAAAGGTTTTGATTCAAGACGTAACCTGGTCAGATCATAACCCAGTAATACTTGATCTCACTATCTCACCAGATATTAAAATTAGAAATAGCTGGAGACTAAATGAATTTCTTCTTAGGGAGGCCCAAGATATAAACACCATAAAAGAATTAACAAATAATTTTTTTGAGGAGAATAAAAATAAAGGAACTCCAGACGCCATAGTTTGGTGTACATATAAGGCCGTGTTGAGGGGACAGTTTATTAAATTAGGTACAATCAAGAAAAAACAAAAAGAAGCTTCCCTGACAGAACTATATGTGTCCCTCTATAAATTAACAAAACTTAATAAAAATAATCCAAACATAGAGATAAGTGAGAAAATAGGATTAATAAAAAATAAAATCAATAAAATCCTACTTTTACAAACCTCAAAAAAACTCGAATATCTAAAAATAAAATGGTACTATAAAGGAAACCAAGCAAATAAAATGCTCACAAATCGAGTTAAAGGTGCGAAATTAAACAAATTAATACAAAAAATTATTACAGACGATGGCATTCAATTAACGCCTGAAAATATAGGTAAAGCATTTAATTCATTTTATCAAAAATTGTATAATCTACCTGATTCCCCCTATAAACCAGAAACATATTTTCAAAATAAAACCCTAAAAAAATTATCAAGGGAACAATTGAATTCTATTAATGAACCTTTTACAAAAATAGAAATAATAAATGCAATAGAGTCTTTAAAAAAAAAAAAAACCCCGGGGCCGGACGGCTTTCCAAACATATTTTACCAACAGTTCCAGGACGTGTTGGTAACACACCTTGAAGATCTTTTCAATAGCATAGCTAGAGAAAAAGATTTGCCCAACGAATTACTATATGCTAATATAATTCCCATACAAAAGCCAGATAAATCAACGGAATTAGTGGGGAATTATCGTCCTATATCCTTACTAAATTCCGATATAAAAATATACGCAAGTATTTTGGCAAAGAGATTACAAAGAGTCCTCCCGTCCATAATCCATGGAGATCAGGTTGGATTTATGAAGGACAGACAATCAAACAATAGTATAAGGACAGTGATTGACATTTTGGAATACGTTCATGAATCAGGCATTCCATTGCTGGCCCTGTCATTGGACGCGGAGAAGGCCTTTGACAGGGTCAGATGGGACTTCCTTTGGGAGGCATTAAAGGCCTTTGGTTTCGAAGGTTGGATTCTGAGCGCTATCATGGCCTTGTATAGCTCCCCAATGGCAAGAACAATTGGTAGGGGTATAACCTCCGAGTGGTTTAACATAAGAAATGGGACAAGACAGGGGTGTCCCCTGTCCCCGTTGCTATATTTGATATATATAGAACCCCTGATCTGTGACATCAGGTCTAATGAGAAAATAAAGGGAATAATAATAGGACAAGAGAAACTTAAAACTTTACTTTATGCAGATGATGTCCTAATCACTATATCAGACCCTACAATATCAATAGACGAACTGTTAAAGGTGATTTATGAATTTGGGCATTATTCCAATTTCAAGTTAAATGTAGATAAGACAACTATTCTTGCCAAAAATATAAAGAAGGAAGAGAAAATATATATTAAAGCGAAATATAGTTTCGAATGGGCAAAAAAATGTATTACCTATCTAGGCATTAAGATTTCCAGTAATCCTTTTAGGATTATGGAATATAATGTTCTACCTCTAATGATGCAAATTAATAAACAACTAAAGGATTTGAGAACAGCAGAGATATCATGGACAGGTAGAATCAACATCGTAAAGTCTTATTTGGTCCCTAGATGGAGTTATATATTCCGTATGTTACCATTGAAAATGCCTAAACCATGGCTCATGATGATTCAAGCTGCTTTAGACAAATATATATGGCTGGGGAAAAAACCCAGAGTTAATAAAAAAATTTTGAATTTAAAGCCTAATTTGGGAGGGATGGGAATCCCTGATATTACGGATATATATGAAGCTTGTTCATTGGCGCATGTTATTTCCTCTATGAAAGAGAGTTCTAGTGGTGAACCATGGGAAAAAATTGAGGCTAGGAAAGCGGCAGCTCCGGACTTAACGACTTTATTCTGGAGTATAGATAAGTTTGAGAAAGATGATATGGGTCTAATCCTAGCTAACCTATTGGCCCAATGGAGAATCTGGAAAAAAAGACTTAAGATTGAAGATAAAATTATCATTGACTTACCACTGCATGTATTGGCCAATAATATTGAGGATCTAAATCTAGAGCCATGGTTAAGCAAAGGTATTAATAGAATAGACCAGCTATTCCAACAGCAACAAATCAGACCCTTTGAGGAGATTAAACAAATTTTTCTGCTTTCTTATAGAGAAAGTTTTGCGTATCTAAGGATAAAACATTTCCTAATGAGACATAGAATAACTGAGATTTCTGAGGAATTACAACCTTTTTTGGATTTGATAAACATCAGACATAATAAAAATTTAGTTTCTAAAAGCTCAAAACTTTTTAGTAAATATAAGGTAATCCCTGAATTCCCAGCCCTAAAAGCATGGGAAAGAGACTTACAAATTACAATCACGAGAAAGGAATGGCTTAAGGCCAATAAAGCGGTACTGAAAGCTTCACACTGTCTAAACCTAACGGAAAGTCATTATAAAGTCATCAATAGATGGCATTATGTTCCAACTAAATTAACAAAAATATATCCAGGATCTCAATATCTCTGTTGGCGCTGCGCTTCATTGAGAGCAGACTACGTCCATATATGGTGGTCATGCCCGATCATATCTCCATTGTGGCAAAAGGTAGCGAAATTCTGCAGGGAAGCAATAGAGGTAGATCTTGATTACACCTGTAGTTCTATGATATTACATCTGGGCTGGCCTATAATTCCAAAGGATAAAAAAGAGTTAATAATTCACATTCTCATTGAAACTAAAGCTACTCTTGCAAGATTCTGGAAAAACCCAGACTCCCCGACTTGGGAGCTGATAAAACAGCAGGTCTTGAATAACTGTAAAATGGAAATAGGGATATTAAGACAAGAACACTACTTTAACCAGCGAATCGAACAATGGCAGAAATGGACTATAAAATTAGGTAGAAGAAACGATTCTTAATTCATAATAAGATGTATATGCTATGGATCTGTGGTTGGGGGTGAACCCTGTGCGTTCACTCTCAAGATATCCGTGTTTATGAGTAACCTGATCAGTAGTTATAAGGATGAGTGTTGCCTTTCGGGTTCTTAAGACGGACTCGGGACTGACCCTCGGCGGGCGCGGGACCTTTTTTTTTTTTTTTTTTTTTTTTTTTCTTACGTTTTGTTAATAGAGGGTCAGGGCAATTGGGAAATTTAGGGCAATGTAGAAACATTTAAGAAAGGGACTTATAACTAAGAGGAAGGAGGAAAGGGGAATTAGAAAAGGAAAGGGCCCTAACAATTTATTACAGATACTTAACTCCATCTTCTTTAGAACGAAAATTGCCAAATTATGACTAAAACGCAATATGTTTCATAGAGTCTTCCCCAGTCCTTTTCTCCATGGAGACAAGCACCTTTTGAACCCTGGTTATTGTACTTCATAGCGTTTGAAAAAGATTGTTTCCCCTAACCCTCTCCCCCTCGAATCTTGGTACAGCGAAAGGTGTGTGTGTGTGTATTGTTGTTTTATAAGGAAAAAATTTGACATAGAGAGCTTGGTGCTTTTTAGTATAGGCAGATAAAGTATGAGCACCTCATTAAGATAGGTAGTGCAATTTAATAGAAAAGAATTGGGGTATTCTTGTAAATTTGACATTTGGGGAGGGGGAATGATGGTAGAAAACGGAACCGGATACCCAGAAATCCATATGTAATGTCAACATTGGAGAATATATGTATTGATTTTTTGTATCTGTTTGTTGCATGATATGGAATTATTGTTAGAAAAGAAGGGGAAAATACAAAAAGACTGGTTCTGAATAATAGAATTTGTACTGCAATCGAAAGAACTTTAATATGTAATTTTTGTGCCACAACTCTTTGTAAAAATGATAATGTCTTTGTATGAATGATTATATATACTTATGTTAAAAACTTAATAAAATATTATAAATAAAAAAAGAAGTAGCAGGAGTATATGTCTTATCCATTTTAGGGTTCGCCACACAATTAAAATCTCCAGCTATAATTAGATATCCCTTAGATACTTTATCAACTCTATCCATTATAGATAGAAACTTTGTCATAGGGTCGACATTCGGTAAATAAACATTTACTAAAGTATAGGACAATTTATCCATTACACAAACGATAATTATATATCTGGCTTCTGGGTCCAATTCGATATATTCAATTTGCAAATCTATATTACTATTGAAAACAACTGCAACTCCTCTTTTTTTCTTGTCTCTTAAGGAAGCATGGACTATATTAATAAATTTGTCCCCACCCCATCTTTGCTTAAGACCCTGCAGCCAATGTGTTTCCTGTAAGAATGCCACTTGAATGTTGTGTTCCCCAAGAGTATCATATAATCTGCTCCTTTTTTTATTGGTATTTAACCCTTGGACATTTAAAGATAGAAATTTTAGCATCTCTGTTTGTCAATGAGTTATTCGAATATACTTATATTTAAACCCCCAGTATCCATAGACAGGAATTTTAATATCTTTTGTTGTCCTGAATTTATCAAAAAATTCATATGCTCTAAAAAAAGAAAAAACAGACACATAAAAAAAGCTGAGCTTTTAAATGGTCTCTCAGTCTGGTTCAGTAGGGATCACAATCATGGGGAAGACTGCTGACCTGACAGTTGTGCAGAAAACCATAATTGACACCCTCCATAAGGAGGGAAAGCCTCAAAAGGTAATTCCGAAAGAAGTTGGATGTTCCCAAAGTGCTGTATCAAAGCACATTAATAGAAAGTTATGTGGAAGGGAAAAGTGTGAAAGAAAAAGGTGCACAAGCAGCAGGCATGACCGCAGCCTGGAGAGGATTGTCAGGAAAAGGCCATTCAAAAGTGTTGGGGACTTTCACAAGGAGTGGATTGAGGCTGGAGTCAGTGCATCAAGAGCCACCACACACATGGATCCTGGACATGGGCTTCAGATGTCGTATTCCTCTTGTCAAGCCGCTCCTGAGCAACAAACAACGTCAGAAGCATCTAACCTGGGCTAAAGAAAAACAGACCTGGTCTGTTGCTCAGTGGTACAAACTCCTCTTTTCTGATGAGAGCAACTTTTGCATCTCATTTGAAAAACAAGGACCCAGAGTCTGGAGGAAGAATTGAGAGGCACACACTGCAAGATGCTTGAAGTCCAGTGTGAAGTTTCCACAGTCTGTGTTGATTTGGGGAGCCATGACATCTGCTGGTGTTGGCCCACTGTGCTTCATTAAGTCCAGAGTCAACGCAGCCGTCTACCAGGAGATTTTGGAGCACTTCATGCTTCCTTCCGCAGATGAGCTTTATGGGGATACTGACTTCATTTTCCAGCAGGACTTGGCACCTGCCCACACTGCCAAAAGCACCAAAGCCTGGTTTAATGACCATGGGATTACTGTGCTTGATTGGCCAGCAAACTCGCCTGACCTGAACCCCATAGAGAATCTTATGAGAGATGAGAGTCATGAGACCGAAC
This sequence comes from Pelobates fuscus, assembly GCF_036172605.1. Lineage (NCBI taxonomy): Eukaryota > Metazoa > Chordata > Amphibia > Anura > Pelobatidae > Pelobates > Pelobates fuscus. Next base: position 133,162,939 of record NC_086318.1, on the reverse strand, counting down.
AATGCAGAAGAGCTGAAGGCCACTATTGAAGCATCTTGGTCTTCCATAACACCTCAGCAGGGCCACAGGCTGATAGTGTCCATGCCACGCCGCATTGAGGCAATAATTGCTGCAAAAGGGGCCCAAACCAAGAACTGAGTCCATATGCATGCTTATACTTTTCAGAGGCCCGATATTGTTCTATGTACACTCCTTGTTTTATTGATTGCATGTAATATTCTAATTTACCGAGATTGTGGATTTGGGGTTTTCATGAGCTGTAAGCCATAATCATCGCACTTATGACAAATCACAGCTAGAACTATCTTGCTTTGCATGTAATGCATCTATCTCATATATTAGTTTCCCCTTTTACGTTGCATTACTGAAATAAATGAACTTTTGCACAATATTCTAATTTTTTGAGTATCACCTGTATATACATATTGTTTTTTTGTAATATTATATTGTACCATGTTGTAACAATGCAGTGTTTGTGGGCCCATGACATACCTGAAAACGGAAGAAATTTCAATGTATCTTTCCTGGTAACATTTTTTAAATAAATTAGGGTAACGTCTCAGTTGTGGGGAAAAAAGTTAATCTGCATAAAGATTGTCTGGTCTGTACGGAAAACTTCACAGCACCTAAAGGAAGAGAACTTGGGAGTGATGAGAACGTCCCCTATTGTACCGCTTAATAGAATGCTTCTCCTATCAACCAACATATTTTATAGCCCAGGTAGATTCCGGTGCTGCTGAGAACGTCATTTACCATCAGTTAGATAGGATTAACTTTTCAAGAAAGAATGACACCCTTGTCAGTAGAGGCCATAGATCAGTTGTTGCAGCTACATCTGATAATTTGCCAGCATTATGTCTGTAAGACCATTATGGGAGATGTAGTCCATGACATCTAAAGTGCAGACAGTTGCATACCCCTACCATTACTTACTTTTTTGACTACACATGATTGAATATTATTTTCTTTCCTTCTTGCCAGGATTCCCTTGGCTAGTAAAACACAATCCTAGCATTGATTGGGTGCTGGGTGATGTTTAATTTAGCCAGAAATGCCAGAACAGGTGTTTAAACTCTGTAAAGCTCTGCTTGCTATTAACACTCCCATTGCTGCACGATTATCCACTGACATTGCAAAATAATATAGGGATATCAAAGAGGTATTTGATAAGTAAGCTGACAAAAATTACCACCGCCTTGCCCTATGACTTTTCCATTGATTTGTTACCAGGAATTATGCTCCCTGAAGGCAGAGTATATGCTCTTTCTTCTCAGAAGTTTCTGGATATAGAGAAGCATATACAGGAGGCCTTGGGATTTGTCAAATGTTCGTTCTTTCAGGTAGGTGCAAGTTTCTATATTGTTTCTAAAAAAGAGGGATACTGAAGACCCTGCATGAATTATATAGGCCTGAATAAAAATCAGTATAATGAATGCCTCTCCTGTAGCCCTCATATCTAAATTCTTTGACCATCTGAAAGAGTCTACTGTATGTACCAAACCTAAGAGAGGCAAACTGTTTGGTGCTCATAACAGATGGATACAAACCAGTGGGCAATATGATTATACTTTAAAGAGGCTCTGTCGTCTATTGGGGTCTTTACATGTATTGAAAAGACCCCCCAATAATGACATTTCCACTTGGGGTGCATTGTTCAGGGGTACAGTAGAGGTGAGCTATACTTACCTGATGCTGCCTCTTGCAGGCACCGCTTTCACTGATCTTTAGCTTCTCCATGCATGAGAGTACTACGCTGATGTCTATGGAGTATCTCAGGAGACCGTAGGAGTCCATATACATTTTTGTCTTGTGATGAGCAAAACAATGCATTATTCCAACCGTTGTTGCTAGCAACCTTCCCCCTTCTTCACCTTCCCCTCTTTCTTTTAACTTTAAAAATATCATCATTCACTCACTTATTAATTAAGTCTTTAGCATGAGACAGGATCTATTGCCATAGGTTGAGTGACAGGAGGTTCTCTTGCTCCCTGTCACCTCGCCCAGCAGGCATTTATTACGCCTGCTGGGGGAGTATGGAATGCACCGATAATGAAACCATCATGTTAGCCTCAGCACGGGGGATTAACCTGCTTAGGGAAGTGTCCCCAAGCAGGGCCAATGACTTCACACTCACACACAACCAAATCCCATTTACAATCACACTTTGCCAACTCTAGACAATCACTCAGCCATCCACACACATCCCATTCAGGTGTATTACTTATAGTGGAGCAAAGAGGGGTGATGAGAAGACCCTTCTTTGATTCTTGCACTGGGGCTCTGTTGTTCCTGGTTACGCCCCTGGGTAGAATGCTTACCTTAATTTTTACATCTTTGCCGGTAAGCATTTTGACGGAAGGGTACATAGGGCATTTATAAAGAAGGTGGGCTTTCATTGACTCTACAGTAATCTTATATGAATCTATAGGCATAGCACAAAATACTTCTTAAACTATCCTTGTGGTATATGTAATGTCATCCAAGCATTTTTAAAGATGTTTTACAGTAAGATAAGCGTGTACATTTGTTTTGGAATAAAACAAGGAAATACATAAATCCTGAACTGTTGGTAGTCCATAAGGACTGGGTTGGAGAACACTGTTTTAAAGTATGGCACCTGCTTGAAACCCTCAGCCTTGGAAATCATTCTGCAACAGAGCTCCATTTCATCAGCATTACAGATGTGCCTCGATAATATTTGTTATTTATTATGGTGTTTAGATTACCTAAATTGTCATTAGTGGGAGCTGAATGAATTTTCTCTGTTATGGCAATACTTGAAGAACTCACATTGTCGTTTAAAATGATATAATTTTCCATTGCTTTTCCTAAAGTTTCTTGTACACTTTCAATATGTTGTCCAAATATTTCAGTTTAAAAGCTATCCCTCCATTTCTGTGTGCCTTGTGCTCTTTCCTTTATGTATCACGTGCACACCATCTTATCCAAATCATTGTTTTTGCTAATTTTTAAGCTATTTCTTTGCAGACCCCCTCTCCCTCATCAAAATCCAAGTCTTTTACTCAGACTCTTTTATCCATCCACAAAAAATGGTACTCTCCTCCACCAAACTAATGTGCTTTTGCTTGTATAAATCGTGTCCTTAGCACATCCAGTAAAAAAAAAAAAATATTTTCCTTTCCTTTCATTTATGTTTCTAAGACATGTCAAAACTTAAAAGAAAAAAAAAATTCCAAACATTTCCAAGATAATGTGGTGGAATCTCGGTAAAAATAAATTTAGTAGGCCGAGATTACCACGTGGCATGTGTACGTGCATATGCTGACGTATCGATCAGTTGGTTGCACGAGGCAAGATACGATCAGTAGTGTACGGAGCATGTGCAAGAATACAGGATGTAGTATTCCCCCTCCTCCATTGTGCTGGACAAGCCATGCGGTCAAACAGGAAGTTAATTCTTATTTGTGTTGATTGGTTAAGAGAATGTGCGGGTGGAGCTTAATATGGGAGGAGTTATGTGCCTATATAAGGAGCCTGCACTATTGTCCGGGGCTCAGAACTTGCTCTATTTTGGTGACGTTAGTCCCTCTGAGTCCCGATCGGTGATCCAATAAAGAATCTCTTCCTTCCTGAAGAAACCTGTGTCCATCTCTCTGTGCTTGGCTTCCGTCAGTTTCTCCGGTATCATTTGGTGCATTGGCCGGGAAGCTCATCGTTCAACGGTAGCTGAGAGGCAGAGGCGTGAAACGGTCTATCTTTGCCCACGTTCTCTACGGCTGCACCCCTGAACTTCTGCGTGGACCTCCCTTCGTCTCGGCGCCACTGGTCTGTTGTCCAGGAGATCATCGGCCTCTACGTGAGAAGTGCTGGGGTGTCCCTGTCGATGAGTGTGAACTCAGGTTCAGGAACGAGGAGGTAAGACAACTGCTGTTTTAGACGGCAGGACCCACTAGGGGTATACCGATTGTGCGGTAGGCCCAAAGGGGTTTTGAATCTGTGTATCTGCCCCCTCTGTCGGAGGGAAGGAGCGAAGGCGCACCGCTCGATCGAACGCTCTTTAGTCAGACCGTTTGATTCTGTTAGTCAGGCGGGGCTCTGGTGTAAATAGCCCTAGCCGGACACCGGTGTCTTGTCTAGACTAGCGTTCTAGGGTGTACATTTTGTTCGCTAGGTCGGAGGGACCGGGAGACTAAGCGGCGTCTGTGTAAATTCGGTTCGCTAGCTCTCAATCTATCTGGGCTAAGTGGGAAGGCGTGTAAATTTGGAACCCACTAGACTTTTGATAGTGCGACTAAGAGGCGTCTGTGTAAATTCGGTCCTCTAGCTCGCTATATATGTGGTGATTGGGCAGTGTGGCTAACCAAAACGTATGTAGATTGTTTTTAGGTAGTCCATTCAAGGTACTGGCCAATAGTTTAGTTGGGAATTGTAAATGTGTTAACGATTGTTTAGTAAAGTGTATATCTTGTTAGATAGCGCGAGCTCAGCCGTCTAGCGAGAGTGTTAATAGTGTGTTGCTGTATTATAGTGCACGGTACCATAACCCTGTATATTTACTGACACTGTATATAAGCACTAATCATTGTCGTCCATTGCATGTTTAACACCATAACCACTAATAATTGTATTGTGACCTTAACTTGTGCTTTGACCTATGCTAACCGTACTGTAACCGCTATTTGTAAAAGACGATGTTACTGGGGTGTGTTATAGACGGGTAATTCGTATATAGAGAATTATAGCGTGGGTGACTGTATAGTTACGCCAAAGGGCATAATATCGATTATATAGTGACTGGTGTAACAGCTGTGTGTGTTCGGGAATTCCCTGAGTGTTTATTGTTGTTGTGTACGTTTCACTTGGTAACCGTACCACGTGGTGCTGTTGCCAGAGGAAACGGGTGTGACTGTTGAATAGTACGCGTGTATAGTATTCGTTGTCGACGACGTTCCATTGTTAAGTATGGGTGCGTCGCAGTCAACGATTCCGGATCCCTTAGGTTGTATGGTGAAGAATTTTAAAAAGGGATTCAAAACTTGTGATTTTGGGGTTAAAATGTCTCCTGTACGTTTGGTCACTTTGTGTACTAGGGAGTGGCCTACTTTGGTTGCGGCATGGCCGCCACGTGGCAGTTTGGATCCAACTCTGGTACAGCGCTTACACGTGGCTGTATCAGGTAGGCCTGAACTTTACGGCCAGTTTCCTTATATTGACTGTTGGAGACAGGCCGTAAATGACTCGCCAAAATGGCTCCAGACATGCCACGAGGAGCAGTGTCGCCTTATGGTAGCTAGGACTTGTTTGTCCACTAGGACTGGTGTTAGGCCCATTTTGGACACGCCCCCTGAGTCCGAGATCCCTTTGCCGCCCCCTTACTTTCCGTTAAGAGGAAGTGACGTAAACGCAGGAAGTCCTGCAACCCTCCCCTCATTACCCCCATCCACTTCCGCTTCCTCCTCCAGTACAGACTCCACCCCTCCTCGTACTAAATCTCCCCTTCCGGAATCAGAACCAACCCCCATTAAAAACGAATATCCTGATTTGGCGCCACTTCAGACTTCCGGTCAAGCTTCATCTAGCTCGACTCGAAGTGTTTTATTTACAACCTTTTCCCAAAACCAGGCTCCCACATCCCCATACCCTATTTCTCCCCGACTGGAACCCATGACTGACGCCCCTCCACGTAGCCCCATACAGACCCGACAGTTGACCGGTGCTCAACAATTAAGACACTATCAGATGCCTCTTCGTCTGAATCCTGGGCCAGCCTATATCGATGCCGCAGGCCAAATGGCACATGCTGACCCAGTCTTTGTAAACGTCCCATTCACGACAACCGATCTTTTAAACTGGAAGACCCACAATTCCTCGTATACTGAGAAACCACAAGCTATGACTGATCTGTTCACCTCAATAGTACAGACACATAACCCGACATGGGCTGATTGCCAGCAGTTATTAATGACTTTATTTAACAATGAGGAAAGGACAAGGATTAATCAAGCAGCCATTAAAGCACTAGAGGATAAAGCCCGTACTTTAAACCAAGCCAATCCATCAGCATGGGCCGCAACACATTATCCCAACACCGATCCCGATTGGAATGTAAATGGTGCTGATATGGTTCAACTCAGAGCCTATAGAGACGCTATAATTGCTGGCATGAAAGCCGAAGGAAAGAAAGCTATTAACATGTCGAAGACAGTTGAGGTGATTCAGAAAAGCGATGAAGCGCCCAGTGTCTTTTATGACCGATTATTGGAGGCATACCGCTTGTATACCCCCTTTAATCCGGAAGACGCAGACAATTCCCGAATGGTGAACTCCGCCTTTGTCAGCCAAGCTTACGGAGATATTAAGCGCAAGCTACAAAAGTTAGAAGGGTTTGCAGGTATGTCAATCACCCAACTAATGGAGGTAGCGAATAAGGTTTATATGAATAGGGAAACAGAAAGCAAGAAAGAGGAAGAGCGCAAGATGCGTAGAAAGGCTGATATGCTAGCGGTAGCAATCGCAGGCGTAGATAGACGGGGCCCAGATAGAGGCGATAGTAAGTGGAATGAGGAACCTCTAAGTAGAAATCAGTGCGCTTACTGTAAGGAAGAAGGGCATTGGAGAAATGAGTGTCCGCGAAGAGAACAGTCTGAGAGAGACAGACCTAGGACAGGTTATGTAAACTTTAGAGGCAGAGCGAGAGGTAGAGGAGGCCCCGGAGGGAGTAATGGTTATAGAGGGAGTAATGGGAACAGAGGAAGTGTTAGGGAAGACAGGTATATTCCAGCAGCGCAAAGGTCCCGCGATAGAGAAGGTAGGGACTTCGTAGGATTGGCTGACACGGTCATGGAGGACTATTGATACCGACCGGGCTCCATCCCCCTTGGTCGAGCGGAGCCTATGGTCGAAGTATCAATAGGGGGGAAAAGGAGTGCGTTCATGATCGACACTGGTGCTGAACATTCAGTGGTGACTAATCTAGTTGCTCCTCCATCTGGAAGGACTATTACTGTGATAGGAGCAACTGGAAGAAGTGCTGAAAAACCGGTTCTTAAAAGTCGACTCTGTACATTGGGAGGCCACGTAGTAAAACATCAATTCCTTTATATGCCTGAATGTCCAGTCCAATTGCTGGGACGTGATATGCTATCAAAATTACAAGCGCAGATTACGTTCCTACCAAATGGAACAACATCTTTAAAGTTTAATGGACCTTCAGGTATCATGACATTATCCGTACCAAAGGAAGAAGAGTGGCGACTTTATACAGCGTTGACTAGCCAAAACCCTAGGAGTGATGAGACATTATTTAACATACCAGGAGTTTGGGCAGAGAACAACCCACCAGGACTGGCCCGCAATATTCCACCTATAAAAATTGAACTAAAACTTGGGGTTTATCCAGTGAGCCTAAGACAATACCACATCCCGCAGAAGGCTAAGAAGAACATCCAATCCTATCTGGATAAGTTCATACGGTATGGTATCCTAAAATTCTGTACTTCCCCCTGGAACACCCCATTGCTGCCTGTTCAAAAGCCCGGTACAGATGAGTATCGACCTGTGCAGGACTTGAGAGCAGTCAATGATGCGGTTGTTAGTATACATCCAGTTGTTCCCAATCCATATAACCTGCTTGCTTTAATTCCGGGCGGGGCTACTTACTTCACAGTCTTAGATCTCAAAGATGCCTTCTTTTGCCTCCGAATTGCCGCAGAAAGTCAATGTATTTTCGCTTTCTAATGGGAGAACGCTGTAACGGGCTCAAAACGCCAAATGACTTGGACAAGACTGCCCCAAGGGTTTAAAAATTCACCTACCCTATTTGGTTCAGCCCTAAGTCAAGATCTACTGGATTTCGAGTCCATCCCAGGAGAGTGTGTATTGTTACAATATGTAGATGACTTGTTGATAGCAGCAGTTACAAAAGAAATCTGTCAGCAAGCAACGCACAATCTACTGCACATTCTCTGGAAGGCAGGATACAAGGTGTCTAGAAAGAAGGCTCAGTTGTGTTTGCCAACTGTCAAATATCTGGGATTCCATATCTCTGAAGGTCAAAGAATTATGGGGCCAGAGAGAAAAGAAGCTGTCTGCCAAATACCAATACCCAAGAATAGAAGACAAGTGCGAGAATTCTTGGGGGCAGCAGGCTTCTGTAGGATATGGATTCCCAGCTATGCGATACTGGCAAAACCTCTGTACGCAGCTATCAAAGGTACAGAGCACGACCCCTTCTTATGGACCCAAGAACAGCAAACGGCATTTGAAGATGTGAAGAAGGCTTTGATGAGTGCCCCAGCATTAGGTCTACCTGATCACACACGACCATTCTACTTATATGTACACGAGCAAAGAAGAATGGCTGTAGGAGTATTGACACAGTACTTGGGATCATGGCAAAGACCTGTTGCCTACATGTCTAAGCAATTGGATGCAGTGGCCAGCGGACTTCCACCTTGTCTAAGAGCCGTAGCTGCAGCCGCCCTGCTAGTAGCTGAAGCCGATAAACTCACTCTGGGTCAAGAACTTTATGTACGAGTCCCACATGCAGTACAGACGTTGTTGGATTACAAAGGAAATCATTGGTTTAGTAACAGCCGTATGACCAAGTATCAAGCAATGTTGTGTGAAAACCCAAGAGTGCATTTAGAGACTGTAAACACCTTAAATCCAGCTACCCTTTTGCCACAACCTACTGAAAGTCAACATGATTGTTTGGAAGTAATGGATGAAGTATTCTCAAGTAGACCAGATCTTCGTGATTTTCCCATCCAGAACCCCGATGTTCAATATTATACCGACGGCAGTAGTTATGTGAAAGAAGGGATCCGCTATGCAGGATATGCAGTAACAACAATAGACAAGGTGATAGAAGCTCGGCCACTGGCGAAAGGAACATCAGCACAAAAGGCAGAATTAATAGCACTAACACGAGCGTTACAATTGGCTGAAGGTTTAAGAGTGAATATCTATACGGACTCTAAGTATGCGTTTTTAACCACTCATGCCCATGGAGCTTTGTATAAAGAAAGAGGACTACTGAATTCAGAAGGCAAAGAAATCAAATACGCAGCTGAAATCCTACAACTATTGGAAGCAGTGTGGGAGCCGAAAGAAGTCGGTATCATACATTGTCGAGCGCATCTGAGAGGAGATGGTGATGTAACCAAGGGAAATCGGATGGCAGACAGTACAGCTAAGCGTGCCGCTGAATCAGGAAGACAGGAATATGTGGGGCATATAGCTGCTCTAATACCAACTCCACTGTCTCAATGGACTCCAGTTTATACAGCTCAAGAAGAGGAGTGGTTAAAGACTGAACCGGGAAAGTATTTGGAGAACAAGTGGTATCAGCTAGAAGATGGAAGAATAGTCATACCAGCATCACTAGCGGTAGAAATAGTCCAAAATTATCACAACGGGACACATTCTGGGAGAGACAGTACTGAAGAATCTCTCAGAAAACATTTCTACATACCAAGATTGTCCAACTTGACTCAGGCCATTGTACGAAGATGTGTAACGTGTGCTAAAAATAATGCAAGACAAGGACCAGTAAAGCCACCAGGAGTCCAGTTTATGGGGGGACTCCCCATGTCCGATCTACAAATAGACTTTACAGTGATGCCTAAATCGGGTGGACATCGTTACCTGCTGGTAATTGTGTGCACCTATTCAGGCTGGGTAGAAGCATGTCCTACTCGTACAGAGAAAGCAGGAGAAGTTGTGAGATTCCTGCTACGAGAAATAATACCCCGATATGGACTACCCTGTTCTATAGGATCGGACAATGGTCCAGCTTTTGTTCATCAGTGCCTACAACAACTGACCCATATGCTTGGTATAAAGTGGAGGCTTCATACTGCATATAGACCCCAGAGTTCTGGTAAGGTAGAGAGAATGAATAGAACTATTAAGAACCAGTTGGCTAAAATGTGTCAGGAAACCCAACTTAAGTGGAACGTTCTCTTACCCATAGCTCTATTGCGAATCCGCAGTACCCCTACCAGAAGGATGGGCCTCTCTCCTTTTGAAATTATGTATGGGCGACCACCTCCCGTACTTGGTAACTTAAGGGGGGATTTGAGTCAGTTGGGAGAAGGAATTACCCGGCAGCAGGTTGTAGAGTTGGGTAAGACTATGGAGGAGGTACAGAAATGGGTACAAGATAGATTACCTGTGAATATTTATCCCCCTGTTCATAGTTATCATCCAGGAGATCAAGTGTGGATTAAAGAGTGGAATAATGTACCGTTAGGGCCCAAGTGGAGAGGTCCTTATGTTGTTCTTTTGTCTACCCCTACAGCGATAAAAGTAGCCGAAGTGACTCCGTGGATACATCACTCCAGGGTTAAACCAGCAGCAGTCGATTCTTGGCAAGTTACAGCAGATCCAGAGAATCCCTGCAAGATCCGGTTAAAACGCACTACTCAGTCGGAGTACTGAGGAACTATTGTGGATTACAAATTTTATTATTTTTGGGATTTGGCGCGTGAGTGAGAAGGCCATAATAAAGCCTGTCCGCTTACCAACACATAGTATATAAGCCAGGAAAGTCTCGAAGGGACACCTGTGAAGACGAGCAGAACTCCATTCCCTGCAGCCCTCACATCCTGGAAGCTGAGGCGCCTTCGCACGGACGAAGACTGAGGATGACGGCGAAAGATGTGCTTTTGATAGTGTTTATTTATATGTGTTTTTATATTCAGGAAGGTAGAGGTACCGACACTCCTAGCTGTGAGGTATGCATTAAGACTACGAGAACAGGTAACCATATTTCCCAAACCCTAATTTGGCATTCACAATACGAGTGTAAAGGAGATGTATCGAGATGTAGATACTTAAATATAGAATATAGTGTGTGCCATTTAGGAGTAGGAGAACCTAAGTGCTTCAGTCCGGAGTATCAACCTCGTACAATTTGGTTGACTCTCAGGAATGGAGATCCTCAGGGGACCCTAATTAATAAGACGGTGTTAGAATCCATACATTCTTCGGGTGTCCTACTATTTGATGCGTGTAAAGCGATATCGAGTGGTAGAAAGCCGTGGAATGTATGTGGGGATCTTAGATGGGAGAGGATGTATGGGTCTAACGATAAATATATTTGTCCCAGTAGTAAAAATAAATATGTGAGTCCTAGATGCCCAAATAAAGACTATAACTTTTGCCCATATTGGTCTTGTGTGGGGTGGGCGACTTGGGGACAGACAGTAGACAAAGACATGATAGTGACTAAGTTGCCGACTAGCCCATATTGTAAGTCTATGGAATGCAACCCAGTCCATATACTTATTAATAACCCCGACAAGTTCTTAGACAAGTATGGAAATTTATTTGGGTTTCAAATATACGGGACGGGTTTAGATCCTGGGACAATACTGTTTATAGGGATAGAGACTGATACGGTATCCTCCCAAACTCATCAAGTATACCATTCCTTTTATGAAGAGATGAGAATAGATAATAAGATCCCCCATAATGCTAAAAACCTGTTCATCGATTTAGCCGAAAGTATTGCCGGTAGTCTTAATGTTACCAACTGCTATGTGTGTGGAGGTACTAACATGGGAGACCAATGGCCTTGGGAAGCAAAGGAGGTAATGTCCGGTTCTGAGGCAGTTGACCAACTAATATCTACACAAGCCGATTATCATATGAGTGTTAGAGGTAAATCTGAATGGAGATTAAAGACCTCCATCATAGGTTATGTTTGCATAGCAAGGAAAGGAATAATGTATAATACTTCTGTAGGAGAATTAACTTGTCTAGGGCAAAAAGCTTATGATGATGATACAAAGAATACAACTTGGTGGTCGGCTTCAAATGTCTCAGAACCATCTAACCCGTTTGCTAGATACGCCAATTTAAAGGATGTGTGGTTTGATTTATCCATCACATCTACCTGGAGAGCCCCAGCAAATCTGTACTGGATCTGTGGTAAGAAAGCCTATTCGGAGTTGCCACAGGACTGGGAAGGGGCATGTGTGTTGGGTATGCTCAAACCATCCTTCTTCTTGTTACCGATTGAAACAGGTGAGACTTTAGGTGTTAAAGTGTATGATGTGAATCATAGGAAGAAAAGGGGACCCATAGAGATAGGCACCTGGGAAGATAATGAATGGCCTCCCCAGCGTATTATAGATTATTATGGGCCAGCCACGTGGGCTGAGGATGGTACCTTTGGTTACAGAACCCCTATTTATATGCTCAACCGTATTATAAGATTACAGGCGGTGGTTGAGATTATTACTAACGAGACATCACAAGCGCTCAATCTTCTAGCGAAGCATAACACCAGGATGAGGACAGCAGTCTACCAAAATAGATTAGCCTTGGATTACCTTTTGGCAGTAGAGGGAGGTGTATGTGGGAAGTTTAACCTAAGCAATTGCTGTCTTCAAATAGATGACGAAGGGCAAGCAATAGCTGAGCTTACTAGCCATATGGTTAAACTAGCGCATGTGCCTACTCAGGTATGGAAAGGGTATAATCCAAGTAGTTGGTTTGGTAGCTGGTATGAGTGGTTTGGAGGGCTTAAGGCAGTGGTAGGTGGAGTCCTACTAATTTTAATGTTGTGTCTACTCCTGCCGTGTCTTATACCCCTAGTAGTTAGGTCTGTGCAAAGCCTGATAGGAAATATAGCAGAGAGGAAGGCTGCTGCACAGATAATGGCGATTTATAAGTATAAGGCTCTAGATCAGGGAGAACCAATGCAGGAAGATGAGTGTTAAAAGATTCACATCATAAGATAAGTCTGGTCTGGTTCAAGGTAACTTGCGGTGTATGCAAACCAAGGTTAAGTGATGCCTCAAGTAATTGTAAAATATCAAGAGGCATCAAAGGGGGGAATGTGGTGGAATCTCGGTAAAAATAAATTTAGTAGGCCGAGATTACCACGTGGCATGTGTACGTGCATATGCTGACGTATCGATCAGTTGGTTGCACGAGGCAAGATACGATCAGTAGTGTACGGAGCATGTGCAAGAATACAGGATGTAGTATTCCCCCTCCTCCATTGTGCTGGACAAGCCATGCGGTCAAACAGGAAGTTAATTCTTATTTGTGTTGATTGGTTAAGAGAATGTGCGGGTGGAGCTTAATATGGGAGGAGTTATGTGCCTATATAAGGAGCCTGCACTATTGTCCGGGGCTCAGAACTTGCTCTATTTTGGTGACGTTAGTCCCTCTGAGTCCCGATCGGTGATCCAATAAAGAATCTCTTCCTTCCTGAAGAAACCTGTGTCCATCTCTCTGTGCTTGGCTTCCGTCAGTTTCTCCGGTATCAATAATTGTAAGCAAAGTGCTTTAGAGAAGTATATTATGTGAGCATGTGCACATGGACAGCATGTGCTAAATGGGAGAGCCAAAGATTGATGGCACATGTGGGTAAACAATCACATGTAAAAACAATCTCTTATTTTACCACCAAGGTAAACACTCTTAGATGTGTGAATTTTGTTAAGAAAAGTACTTATTTAGAAAATGTTAAGTTATGGATTGGAGTCCACAAGCTGATTGTCCACTATCAAACTACACAAAACCAACTTCAACACTGTATATTCAAATTATGTTTACACGAAACGTAACGTGAGAAAGAAGTTAACCCCTTCAGGACGGAGTCAATAGTACACGTTCTGATCAAAACAAAACGTAAACAAAAACTGGAATTTGCGCTATATGTCTGTTCACCCGTAGTTCCCCACTTTCATATTAAATGCACCCACACTTATTATATATCATTTTGTTCAATAGAAACAGGGCTTTCATTTCATATAAAATATTTGTATATGAAACAATTTATTATGAATAAAATTAAAAAAAAACTGTGAGAAATTTAAAAATTTTTTTTTACATTTGTAGTTCCGCCTCACATTTTAGCTGTAAATGTCATAATACTGTTAGGTTTTACTGCAACAAAATGCACATATTTGTAATCAGCGATGTCTCACGAGTACAACAGTACCCCCCATTAACAGGTTTTATGGTGTTTTGGAAAGTTACAGGGTCAAATATAGAACGTTCCATTTTCAAATTGAAATTTGCCAGATTAGTAATGTTACCTTTGAGACGGTGTAGTGGCCCAGGAATGAGAATTACCCCCATAATGGCATACCATTTGAAAAAGTAGACAACCCAAGGTATTGAACGTGGGGTATGTTTAGTTTTTTTTAGTAGCCACTTAGTCACAAACACTGGCCAAAGTTAGCGTTCATATTTGTTTTTGTGTGAAAAAAGCAAATAACTAATATTTGGCCAGTGTTTGTGACTAAGTGGCTACTAAGAAAGACTGGACATACCCCACTTGCAATACCTTGGGTTGTCTACTTTTGCAAATGGTATGCCATCATGGGGGTAATTCTCATTCCTCGGCTACCATACGCTCTCAAAGGCAACATAACCAATCTGGCAAATTTCAATGTCAAAAAAATGAAATGCAAGCCTTATATGTGACTCTCTAACTTTCCAAAACACCATGAAACCTGTACATGGGGGGTACTGTTATTCTCGGGAGATTTCACTAAACACAAATATTAGTGTTTTAAAACAGTAAAACATATTACAACAATAATATAGTCCATAAAAGTGCCGTTTGTTTGTAAAAAATGCAAAAAACTTCACTTTTACTTAAAATATCATCGTTGTAATACAATTTACCAGTTTTAAACACTAATATTTGAGTTCAGCGAAGTCTCCCGAGTAAAACAGTACCCCGTATGTACAGGTTTTATGGTGTCTTGGAGAGTTACAGGGTCTAATTTAGTGCTTGCGAATTAAATTCTCTTCCCTTTCTCCCTGTGTTGTCAGGCATGTCAATCAAATTTTAATTAATCAAATGACATAATTATGTTAAAAAATTACTTAAATATACACGTAGAATTTTAATATATATGCATTTATAGGTATATAAATTCTACGTGTATACTAATGTAATCTTTTATGTAATTATATGTATTTATCTCTATATATATATTTGCGGTTATTTGTATTTTATATATAGATAGATATAGTGTATTCTGTTTCCAATATATATATATTAATAACAAAATACAGTTAGAATGAAATTACATATGAATATATAATTTATTTTATATTTTGTTTCAATATTTTATTTATTTATTTAATTATTTTATTTATTTATTATTGTAATTATGCGTATATATATATATATATGTAGATCTATTATATATATAATATATATACATATTATATATATGTAACGTCATTCTAAGTGTATTTTAATATTAATATATATACTAATATTAATATTAAAATACATTACGTATGACGTTACATATATATAATATGTATATATATTATATATATAATATATATACATATATATATATAAAAAGGCATTTAATTTATTTTAGAACATTTTAATATATTTTTTTTTACACTACCTACCAGCAGGGGGACTGTCTAATATTTTAGACAGTCCCCCTGCTGGCAGATCCATAGCCAGCTATAGGGGGCCATGTGATCGCTCTTTGAGAGCGATCACATGGCCCCCGGGGGCCTCATTTGCCGGAGGGGGGCTGCCTGGGCTCTCAGACAGCCCCCCAGAAGAGGATTGCGGCGGAGGTGAGTACACCTCTGCTCCTGGGGCTGCAAGCCGTTACGGCGTTCTATGCCGCCGCAACGGCTTTAAAGCCCTTTAAAGCCGCGACGGCATAGAATGCCGTAACGGCGTTAAGGGGTTAAAGACGTTTAAATAATAAAATGTATTGTTTTAGAATCTTTTTTCTTTTTACCAAAAAATATATTTAACACAAACATACACTGACCACAACATTAAAACCACTGATAGGTGAAGTGAATAGCATATTATTGTAGCAATGATATTGTATATAATTACAATTGCACCTGTCAACAAGTGTGATATATAAGGTAACAGGTGAATAATCCTTTCTTAAATTTCATATGTTGGAAGCAGAAAAAATGGGCTCGTAAGGGCCAAATAATGATGGCTAAACAACTGGCTCAGAGCATCTCCAAAATGGCAAGTCTTGTGGGGTATTCCTTTCATGCAGTAATTGGTACCTACCAAAAGTGTTGCAATGGAGGACAACCAGTGAACCGGCATCAGGGTCATGGGCAACCAAGGCTTCTTTATATATGTGGGGAGCGAAGGTTAGCCAGTCTGGTCTGATCATACACTGGTCTCATATCCTGTAGCTCAAATTCTTGAAAAACTTAATGCTGGCCATGATAGAAAAGTGTCAGAACACACAGTGCATCATGGTTTGCTGTATGTGGTGCCGCATAGCCGCAGACTGATCAGAGTGCCCAATGATGACCCATGTCCACCGCAGAAAGTGAGCATCAGGACTATACCATGGAACAATGGAAGAAGGTTACCTCGTCTGTTTTCTTCTAGATCAGGTGTTTGTGCCTTTACCTGGGGGACTGATGGCAGCAGGATGTAATATAGGAAGAAGGCAGGCCTGCGTAGGCAGTGTTATGCTCTGGGCAATGTTCTGCTGTGAAACCTTGGGTGCTTGCATTTATGTGAATGTTACTTATATACATACCACCTACCTAGTTATTGTTGCAGACCATGTATATCCCTTCGTGACAATGGTGTTTCATGATGGCAGTGGCCTCTTTCAGCAGGATAATGCACACTGCACAAATTGTTCAGGAATGGTGTTGCCTTGGCCTCCAAATTCCTCAGATCTCAATCCGATATGTGTGTGACTATAGCGTTCCTTTAAAAAGAAAAAAAGTTTTTCACTGTAAGCTAATAGCAGTTAGTTGTCTGCAAGCGTCTGGGTGTCAGGCCTTCATCGTGTACTCTGCCAACCTCTGCCAGTGTACTTTGCCACTCATATCTGGTGTCATAATAGCGTGCATTTAAAAAGAAAAAAAGTTTTTCACTGTAAGCTTATAGCAGTTAGTTGTCTGCAAGCGTCTGGGTGTCAGGCCTTCAGCGTGTACTCTGCCAACCTCTGCAAGTGCACTTTGCCACTCATATTTGGTGTCTCTATAGCGTGCCTTTAAAAAGAAAAAAAGTTTTTCACTGTAAGCTAATAGCAGTCAGTGTCCTTAAAGCGGGTGTCAGACCTTCAGCGTGTACTCTGCCAACCTCTGCCAGTCCACTTTGCCACTCATAGAAGAAACAAATGTGTGAGTTATAGGCGCTTATTAGTGTAGTAATTTTTCAGTAATAGCAGCTTGTACACTTTATGGGTGCTCCAAAAATCACCCACTATTTTGGGAAAGTACAATAAGAACACACAGAGAAGATAGAGAGTGAAAAAGACCCTCTACCACTCTGTGGGACAATAGTGCAGCGCTATATAATAAAATAAACTCACCCTATTTGACTTAATTGGACAATTCGACTGGGTCACATATATTTACATGTAAAAAAACAAAATAAAGACTGTATAGTGCAGAGTTGTTTCAACCAGTGGGTAGAGTTAAATGCAAAGTAACAAACTCACATGCTTATGAGCCTTTTTAGAAAACAGGCTCTAAAATCCTCAGCAAGTATGTTTTAGGGTAACATACACCCCCCTTTTCAAATCTTCTGAGAGGTTGTGCTTCCGATGTGTGTTATGAGGAAAGGAGACACAAAAGGATATACACTCTAAGTGTGTGATGTAATTCCAGTAAAATACAAGTTTAGCAGGCTAAGATTGCCACAAGGCATATGTATGTATATGTGTTTGTAGTATCAGTTGGTTAATTACACGTAGCTAAGATACTGTCATCACTGTACTGACCAGGTGCAGGAATGTAAGAACTGGAATTACGAGTCCCTCTCCTTTGTATCAGATGAGCCACGTGGTTAGACCGGATGGATGAGTTTAGACTCTATTCATTAAATAGGTTAAGGGTATGTGTGGGTGTAGTTAATTGTGGGAGGAGCTACAGTGCTATATAAGGAATGTACTCTATGTATTCAGTACTCAGACTTTGCTGTATTTTGGTGACGCTAGTCCCTCTGAGTCCCGATCGGTGATCCAATAAAGAATCTCTTCCTTCCTGAAGAAACCTGTGTCCATCTCTCTGTGCTTGGCTTCCGTCAGTTTCTCCGGTATCATTTGGTGCATTGGCCGGGAAGCTCATCGTTCAACGGTAGCTGAGAGGCAGAGGCGTGAGACGGTCTATCTTTGCCCACGTTCTCTACGGCTGCACCCCTGAACTTCTGCGTGGACCTCCCTTCGTCTCGGCGCCACTGGTCTGTTGTCCAGGAGATCATCGGCCTCTACGTGAGAAGTGCTGGGGTGTCCCCGTCGATGAGTGTGAACTCAGGTTCAGGAACGAGGAGGTAAGATAACTGCTGTTTTAGACGGCAGGACCCGCTAGGGGTATACCGATTGTGCGGTAGGCCCAAAGGGGTTTTTGAATCTGTATCTGCCCCCTCTGTCGGAGGGAAGGAGCGAAGGCGCACCGCTCGATCGAACGCTCTTTAGTCAGACCGTTTGATTTGGTTAGTCAGGCGGGGTCCTGGTGTAAATAGCCCTAGCCGGACACCGGTGTCTTGTCTAGACTAGCGTTCTAGGGTGTATATTACGTTCGCTAGGTCGGAGGGACCGGGAGACTAAGCGGCGCCTGTGTAAATTCGGTTCGCTAGTTCTCATCCTATCTGGGCTAAGTGGGAAGGCGTGTAAATTTGGAACCCACTAGACTTTTGATAGTACGACTAAGAGGCGCCTGTGTAAATTCGGATCTCTAGCTCGTTGTATAGTGCGACTAAGAGGCGCCTGTGTAAATTCGGTTCTCTAGCTCGCTATGTATATGTGGTGATTGGGCAGTGTGGCTAACCAAAACGGGTGTATATAGTTTTAGGTAGTCCATTCAAGGTACTGGCCAATAGTTTAGTTGGGAATTGTAAATGTGTTAACGATTGTTTAGTAAAGTGTATATCTTGTTAGATAGCGCGAGCTCAGCCGTCTAGCGAGAGTGTTAATAGTGTGTTGCTGTATTATAGTGCACGGTACCATAACCCTGTATATTTACTGACATTATATAATAAGTACTAATCATTGTCGTCCATTGCATGTTTAACACCATAACCACTAATAATTGTATTGTGACCTTAACTTGTGCTTTGACCTATGCTAACCGTACTGTAACCGCTATTTGTAAAAGACGATGTTACTGGGGTGTGTTATAGACGGGTAATTCGTATATAGAGAATTATAGCGTGGGTGACTGTGTAGTTACGCCAAAGGGCATAATATTGATTATATAGTGACTGGTGTAGCAGCTGTGTGTGTATGGGAATTCCCTGAGTGTTTATTGTTATTGTGTACGTTTCACTTAGTAACCGTACCACGTGGTGCTGTTGCCAGAGGAAACGGGTGTGACTGTTGAATAGTACGCGTGTATAGTAATCGTTGTCGACGACGTTCCACTGTTAAATATGGGTGCGTCGCAGTCAACGATTCCGGATCCCTTAGGATGTATGGTTAAGAATTTTAAAAAGGGATTCAAAGTTTGTGATTTTGGGGTTAAGATGTCCCCTGTACGTTTGGTCACTTTGTGCACTAGGGAGTGGCCTACTTTGGTTGCGGCATGGCCGCCACGTGGCAGTTTGGATCCAACTCTGGTACAGCGCTTACACGTGGCTGTATCAGGTAGGCCTGAACTTTACGGCCAGTTTCCTTATATTGATTGTTGGAGACAGGCCGTAAATGACTCGCCAAAATGGCTCCGGACATGCCACGAGGAACAGTGTCGCCTCATGGTAGCTAGGACTTGTTCGTCCACTAGGGCTGGTGTTAGGCCCATTTTGGACACGCCCCCTGAGTCCGAGATCCCTTTGCCGCCCCCTTACTTTCCGGTAAGAGGAAGTGACGCAAATACAGGAAGTCCTGTAACCCTTCCCTCATTACCCTCATCCACTTCCGCTTCCTCCTCCAGTACAGGATCCACCCCCCCTCGTACTAAATCTCCCCTTCCGGAACCAGAACCCACCCCCATTAGAAACGAATATCCTGATTTGGCGCCACTTCAGACTTCCGGTCAAGCTTCATCTAGCTCGGCCCGAAGTGTTCTATTCACTACCTTTTCCCAAAACCAACCTCCCACATCCCCATACCCTATATCTCCTCGACCGGAACCCATGACTGACGCTTCCCTACGTAGCCCCATCCAAACCCGACAGTTGACTGGTGCCCAACAATTAAAGCACTATCAGATGCCTCTTCGCTTAAATCCCGGGTCAGCTTATATCGATGCCGCAGGTCAAATGGCACACGCTGACCCTGTCTTCGTATATGTCCCTTTCACCACTACCGACCTTTTAAACTGGAAGACCCATAATTCCTCGTATACTGAGAAACCACAAGCCATGACTGATCTGTTCACCTCAATAGTACAGACACATAATCCGACATGGGCTGATTGCCAGCAGTTATTAATGACTTTATTTAACAATGAGGAAAGGACAAGAATAAATCAAGCAGCCATTAAAGCATTAGAGGATAGAGCCCGTGCTTTGAACCAAGCTAATCCAGCAGCATGGGCCGCAACACATTATCCCAACACTGATCCCGATTGGAACGTAAATGGTGCTGATATGGTTCAACTCAGAGCCTATAGAGACGCTATAATTGCTGGCATGAAAGCCGGAGGAAAGAAAGCCATTAACATGTCGAAGACAGTTGAGGTGATCCAGAAAAGCGATGAAGCGCCCAGTGTCTTTTATGACCGATTATTGGAGGCGTACCGCTTGTACACCCCCTTTAATCCGGAAGACGCAGACAATTCCCGAATGGTTAACTCCGCCTTTGTCAGCCAAGCTTACGGAGATATTAAGCGCAAGCTACAAAAGTTAGAAGGGTTTGCAGGTATGTCAATCTCCCAACTAATGGAGGTAGCTAATAAGGTCTATATGAATAGGGAAACAGAAAGCAAGAAAGAGGAGGAGCGCAAGATGCGTAAAAAGGCTGATATGCTAGCGGTAGCGATCGCAGGCGTAGATAAACGGGGCCCAGATAGAGGCAATAATAGATGGAGTAGGGAGCCTTTGAGTAGGGATCAGTGTGCGTATTGCAAGGAAGAAGGGCATTGGAGGAACGAATGTCCGCAAAGAGAGCAGTACGAGAGAGACCAACCCAGGGCAGGCTACGGAAACTTTAGAGGCAGAGCGAGAGGTAGAGGAGGTCCCGGAGGGAGTAATGGTTATAGAGGGAGTAATGGGAACAGAGGAAGTGTTAGGGAAGACAGGTATATTCCAGCAGCGCAAAGGTCTCGCGATAGAGAAGGTAGGGACTTTGTAGGATTGGCTGACACGGTCATGGAGGACTATTGATACCGACCGGGCTCCATCCCCCTTGGTCGAGCGGAGCCTATGGTCGATGTATCAATAGGGGGGAAAAGGAGTGCGTTCATGATCGACACTGGTGCTGAACATTCAGTGGTGACTAATCTAGTTGCTCCTCCATCTGGAAGGACTATTACTGTGATAGGAGCAACTGGAAGAAGTGCTGAAAGACCGGTTCTTAAAAGTCGACTCTGTACATTGGGAGGCCACGTAGTAAAACACCAATTCCTTTATATGCCTGAATGTCCAGTCCAATTGCTGGGACGTGATATGCTATCCAAATTACAAGCGCAGATTACGTTCCTACCAGATGGAACAACATCTTTAAAGTTTAATGGACCTTCAGGTATTATGACTTTATCCGTACCAAAGGAAGAAGAGTGGCGACTTTATACAGTGTTGACTAGCCAAAACCCTAGGAGTGATGAGACATTGTTTAACATACCAGGAGTTTGGGCAGAGAACAACCCACCAGGACTGGCCCGCAATATTCCACCAATAAAAATTGAACTGAAACATGGGGTTTATCCAGTGAGCCTAAGACAATATCACATTCTGCAGAAGGCTAAGAAGAACATCCAATCCTATCTGGATAAGTTCATACGGTATGGTATCCTAAAATTCTGTACTTCCCCCTGGAACACCCCATTGCTGCCTGTTCAAAAGCCCGGCACAGATGAGTATCGACCTGTGCAGGACTTAAGAGCAGTCAATGATGCGGTTGTTAGCATACATCCAGTTGTACCCAATCCATATAACCTGCTTGCTTTAATTCCGGGCGGGGCTACTTACTTCACAGTCTTAGATCTCAAAGATGCCTTCTTTTGCCTCCGAATTGCCGCAGAAAGTCAATGTATTTTCGCTTTCCAATGGGAGAACGCTGTAACGGGCTCAAAACGCCAAATGACTTGGACAAGACTGCCCCAAGGGTTTAAAAATTCACCTACCCTATTTGGTTCAGCCCTAAGTCAAGATCTATTGGATTTCGAGTCCATCCCAGGAGAGTGTGTATTGTTACAATATGTAGATGACTTGTTGATAGCAGCAGTTACAAAAGAAATCTGTCAGCAAGCAACGCACGATCTACTACACATTCTCTGGAAGGCAGGATACAAGGTGTCTAGAAAGAAGGCTCAGTTGTGTTTGCCAACTGTCAAGTATCTAGGATTCCATATCTCTGAAGGTCAAAGAATTATGGGGCCAGAGAGAAAAGAGGCTGTCTGCCAAATACCAGTACCCAAGAATAGAAGACAAGTGCGAGAATTCTTGGGGGCAGCAGGCTTCTGTAGGATATGGATTCCCAGCTATGCGATACTAGCAAAACCTCTGTACGCAGCTATCAAAGGTACAGAGCACGACCCCTTCTTATGGACCCAAGAACAGCAAACGGCATTTGAAGATGTGAAGAAGGCTTTGATGAGTGCCCCAGCATTAGGTCTACCTGATCACACACGACCATTCTACTTATATGTACACGAGCAAAGAAGAATGGCTGTGGGAGTATTGACACAGTACTTGGGATCATGGCAAAGACCTGTTGCCTACATGTCTAAGCAACTGGATGCAGTGGCCAGCGGACTTCCACCTTGTCTAAGAGCCGTAGCTGCAGCCGCCCTGCTAGTAGCTGAAGCCGATAAACTCACTCTGGGTCAAGAACTTTATGTACGAGTCCCACATGCAGTACAGACGTTGTTGGATTACAAAGGAAATCATTGGTTTAGTAATAGCCGTATGACCAAGTATCAAGCAATGTTGTGTGAAAACCCAAGAGTGCATTTAGAGACTGTAAACACCTTAAATCCAGCTACCCTTTTGCCACAACCTACTGAAAGTCAACATGATTGTTTGGAAGTAATGGATGAAGTATTCTCAAGTAGACCAGATCTTCGTGATTTTCCCATCCAGAACCCCGATGTTCAATATTACACCGACGGCAGTAGTTATGTGAAAGAAGGGATCCGCTATGCAGGATATGCAGTGACAACAATAGACAAGGTGATAGAAGCTCGGCCACTGGCGAAAGGAACATCAGCACAAAAGGCAGAATTAATAGCACTAACACGAGCGTTACAATTGGCTGAAGGTTTAAGAGTAAATATCTATACGGACTCTAAGTATGCGTTTTTAACCACTCATGCCCACGGAGCTTTGTATAAAGAAAGAGGACTACTGAATTCAGAAGGCAAAGAAATCAAGTACGCAGCTGAAATCCTACAACTATTGGAAGCAGTGTGGGAGCCGAAAGAAGTCGGTATCATACATTGTCGAGCGCATCTGAGAGGAGATGGTGATGTAACCAAGGGAAATCGGATGGCAGATAGTGCAGCTAAGCGTGCTGCTGAATCAGGAAGACAGGAGTATGTAGGGCATATAGCTGCTCTTATACCAACTCCACTGTCCCAATGGACTCCAGTTTATACAGCTCAAGAAGAGGAGTGGTTAAAGACTGAACCGGGAAAGTATCTGGAGAACAAGTGGTATCAGCTAGAAGATGGAAGAATAGTTATACCAGCATCGCTAGCGGTAGAAATTGTCCAAAATTATCACAACGGGACACATTCTGGGAGAGACAGTACTGAAGAATCTCTTAGAAAACATTTCTACATACCAAGATTGTCCAACTTGACTCAGGCCATTGTACGCAGATGTGTAACGTGTGCTAAGAATAATGCAAGACAAGGACCAGTAAAGCCACCAGGAGTTCAGTTTATGGGGGGACTCCCCATGTCCGATCTACAAATAGACTTTACAGTGATGCCTAAATCGGGTGGACATCGTTACCTGCTGGTAATTGTGTGCACCTATTCAGGCTGGGTAGAAGCATGTCCTACTCGTACAGAGAAAGCAGGAGAAGTTGTGAGATTCCTGCTACGAGAAATAATACCCCGATATGGACTACCCTGTTCTATAGGATCGGACAATGGTCCAGCTTTTGTTCACCAGTGCCTACAACAACTGACTCATATGCTTGGTATAAAGTGGAGGCTTCATACTGCATATAGACCCCAGAGTTCTGGTAAGGTAGAGAGAATGAATAGAACTATAAAGAACCAGCTGGCTAAAATGTGTCAGGAAACCCAACTTAAGTGGAACGTTCTCTTACCCATAGCTTTATTGCGAATCCGCAGTACCCCTACCAGAAGGATGGGCCTCTCTCCTTTTGAAATCATGTATGGGCGACCACCTCCCGTACTTGGTAACTTAAGGGGGGACTTGAGTCAGTTGGGAGAAGGAATTACCCGGCAGCAGGTTGTAGAGTTGGGTAAGACTATGGAGGAGGTACAGAAATGGGTACAAGATAGATTACCTGTGAATATTTATCCCCCTGTTCATAGTTATCATCCAGGAGATCAAGTGTGGATTAAAGAGTGGAATAATGTACCGTTAGGGCCCAAGTGGAGAGGTCCTTATGTTGTTCTTTTGTCTACCCCTACAGCAATAAAAGTAGCAGAAGTGACTCCGTGGATACATCACTCCAGGGTTAAACCAGCAGCAGTCGATTCTTGGCAAGTTACAGTAGATCCAGAGAATCCCTGCAAGATCCGGTTAAAACGCACTACTCAGTCGGAGTAACGAGGAATTATTGTGGATTACAAATTTTATTGTTACAGGTGTGAGTGAGAAGGCCATAATAAAGCCTGTCCGCTTACCATCACATAGTGTATAAGCCAGGAAAGTCTCGAAGGGACACCTGTGAAGATGAGCAGAACTCCATTCCCTGCAGCCCCTCACATCCTGGAAGCTGAGGCGCCATCGCACGGACGAAGACTGAGGATGACGGCGAAAGATGTGCTTTTGATAGTGTTTATTTATATGTGTTTTTATATTCAGGAAGGTAGAGGTACCGACACTCCTAGCTGTGAGGTATGCATTAAGACTACGAGAACAGGTAACCATATTTCCCAAACCCTAATTTGGCATTCACAATACGAATGTAAAGGAGATGTATCGAGATGTAGATACTTAAATATAGATTATAGTGTGTGCCATTTAGGAGTAGGAGAACCTAAGTGCTTCAGTCCGGAGTATCAGCCTCGTACAATTTGGTTGACTCTCAGGAATGGAGATCCTCAGGGGACCCTAATTAATAAAACGGTGTTAGAATCCGTACATTCTTCGGGTGTTCTGCTATTTGATGCGTGTAAAGCGATATCGAGTGGTAGAAAGCCGTGGAATGTATGTGGGGATCTTAGATGGGAGAGGACATATGGGTCTAACGATAAATATATTTGTCCCAGTAGCAAAAAATAAATATGTAAGTCCTAGATGCCCAAATAAAGACTATAACTTTTGTCCATATTGGTCTTGTGTGGGGTGGGCAACTTGGGGACAGACAGTAGACAAAGACATGATAGTGACTAAGTTGCCGACTAGCCCTTATTGTAAGTCTATGGAATGCAACCCAGTCCATATACTCATTAATAACCCCGACAAGTTCTTAGATAAGTATGGAAATTTATTTGGGTTTCAAATATACGGGACGGGTTTAGATCCTGGGACATTATTGTTTATAGGAATAGAGACTGATACGGTATCCTCCCAGACTCATCAAGTATACCATTCCTTTTACGAAGAGATGAGTATAGATAATAAGATCCCCCATAATGCTAAAAACCTGTTCATCGATTTAGCTGAAAGTATTGCCGGTAGTCTTAATGTTACCAACTGCTATGTGTGTGGAGGTACTAACATGGGAGACCAATGGCCTTGGGAAGCAAAGGAGGTAATGTCCGGTTCTGAGGCAGTTGACCAATTAATATCTACACAAGCCGATTATCATATGAGTGTTAGAGGTAAATCTGAGTGGAGATTAAAGACCTCCATCATAGGTTATGTTTGCATAGCAAGGAAAGGAATAATGTATAATACTTCTGTAGGAGAATTAACTTGTCTAGGGCAAAAAGCTTATGATGATGATACAAAGAATACAACTTGGTGGTCGGCTTCAAATGTCTCAGAACCATCTAACCCGTTTGCTAGATATGCCAATTTAAAGGATGTGTGGTTTGATCTATCCATCACATCTACTTGGAGAGCCCCAGCAAATTTGTACTGGATCTGTGGTAAGAAAGCCTATTCGGAGCTGCCACAGGACTGGGAAGGGGCATGTGTGTTGGGTATGCTCAAACCATCCTTCTTCTTGTTACCGATTGAAACAGGTGAGACTTTAGGTGTTAAAGTGTATGATGTGAATCATAGGAAGAAAAGGGGACCCATAGAGATAGGTACCTGGGAAGATAACGAATGGCCTCCCCAGCGTATCATAGATTATTATGGGCCAGCCACGTGGGCTGAGGATGGTACCTTTGGTTATAGAACCCCTATTTATATGCTCAACCGTATTATAAGATTACAGGCGGTGGTTGAGATTATCACAAATGAGACATCACAAGCGCTCAATCTTCTAGCG
The DNA here is from genome assembly GCF_036172605.1 of Pelobates fuscus. NCBI lineage: Eukaryota > Metazoa > Chordata > Amphibia > Anura > Pelobatidae > Pelobates > Pelobates fuscus. Next base: position 133,136,288 of record NC_086318.1, on the reverse strand, counting down.
AAGCATAACACCAGGATGAGGACAGCAGTCTACCAAAATAGATTAGCCTTGGATTACCTTTTGGCAGTAGAGGGAGGTGTATGTGGGAAGTTTAACCTAAGTAATTGCTGTCTTCAAATAGATGACGAAGGGCAAGCAATAGCTGAGCTTACTAGCCATATGGTTAAACTAGCGCATGTGCCTACTCAGGTATGGAAAGGGTACAATCCAAGTAGTTGGTTTGGTAGCTGGTATGAGTGGTTTGGAGGGCTTAAGGCAGTGGTAGGTGGAGTCCTACTGATTTTACTGTTGTGTCTACTCCTGCCGTGTCTTATACCCTTAGTAGTTAGGTCTGTGCAAAGCCTGATAGGAAGTATAGCAGAGAGGAAGGCTGCTGCACAGATAATGGCCATATATAAGTATAAGGCTTTAGATCAGGGAGAACCAATGCAGGAAGATGAGTGTTGAAAAGATTCACATCATAAGATAAGTCTGGTCTGGTTCATGGTAACCTGAGGTATATGCAAACCAAGGTTAAGTGATGCCTCAAGTAATTGTGAAATATCAGAGGCATCAAAGGGGGGAATGTGATGTAATTCCAGTAAAATACAAGTTTAGCAGGCTAAGATTGCCACAAGGCATATGTATGTATATGTGTTTGTAGTATCAGTTGGTTAATTACACGTAGCTAAGATACTGTCATCACTGTACTGACCAGGTGCAGGAATGTAAGAACTGGAATTACGAGTCCCTCTCCTTTGTATCAGATGAGCCACGTGGTTAGACCGGATGGATGAGTTTAGACTCTATTCATTAAATAGGTTAAGGGTATGTGTGGGTGTAGTTAATTGTGGGAGGAGCTACAGTGCTATATAAGGAATGTACTCTATGTATTCAGTACTCAGACTTTGCTGTATTTTGGTGACGCTAGTCCCTCTGAGTCCCGATCGGTGATCCAATAAAGAATCTCTTCCTTCCTGAAGAAACCTGTGTCCATCTCTCTGTGCTTGGCTTCCGTCAGTTTCTCCGGTATCAAGTGAGATCTGTAAATGCAGAGCAAAGTTGTAAAAATTACAGAATATGCTCACCTGGCTCAGAGCCTTCCAAAACTGGCTCTGAGTATATAAGTATTGTGTCAAATATGGGTGACAACTCCCTTTGGAACCTGGCAACACTGAAGACTGGCTCCAGATGTTTGGTAAAATAATGCACAAGAAAGTGCTAATTTAATAAGGTTTAAAAAATAAACACATTAAAATTACAAATAAAAAGTATGTGGATCCTCCGATACGCGTTTCACCTATCCTGTAGGCTTTTTCAATCGGCATAGTCTTACTTCCTGGTTCCGGTATTTACGTCATCATTGTGACTCGCCCCTTTCGGTTTTGATCCTATTGGAGTTTGTCCGTCCGTCTAACTCCTCCCCCTCACAGCTATTCCACATGCAGTTGATTTCCTGGTTTCACCTGATCGTTAATGTGTTGCAAACGGATGGGCGGAACTACATTGCCCAGAATGCATTGCGGCCGCAATGTTCTCTTATTTCCGGTGTGGCAGAATCATCACTCCCATCATACTTGGCAAAATTGTGTTCAAAATATAGCGGATAATGTCCCAAATTCAATACACTCTCATTTGATAGCCCATAGATAACAAAGGGAAAGAGGACAAGGAGTATTACCATATATGTACAGGGATAAAATGCAATTATCAAAAAGAAGAACAAATATGACTCCATGACTCAAAACAATTGATTTTGCAGGGTCACTAAACTAATATAAAAAAGTATGTGAAAAATATGACAAATATATAAAAAATATAAAAAATATAAAAAAGACAAGAAACTATACACAGTGTGTCAGGTACATCATAAGGCAAAACAGAGATGCGGTGGATCACAAGAAATGACACAATTCAAAGTCTGCGTTCAGACCCTGTGGGGCCAAAGTGTTCAAATCAAAAATCCACCGCATCTCTGCCTGTCCCATATCTGGTGTCACAATAGCGTGCATTTAAAAACAAAAACCTTTTTCACTGTTATAGATTGAATAGCAGTTACTTGTCTTCAAGTGGGTGTGTCAAGCCAACAGCGTGCACTCTGCCAACCTCTGCCACTGCACAGTGCCACTCATATCTGGTGTGAATATAGCGTTCTTTTAAAAAGAAAAAAAGTTTTTCACTGTAAGCTAATAGCAGTCAGTGTCCTTAAAGCGGGTGTCTGGTCTCACAGTAGCTTGCACGCATAGTACCACTAATCAAAAAAAAATGACAGGCAGAGGCAGGCCACCCCGCAGGGGCCATCGTGGTCATGGTGCTGTGATTCCCTTTTGCCCTAGAATAATGCCCAGTTTTCAGAGGCCACGTACCCTGAACTTGAAAAGTTCTGAGGACATAGTTGACTGGCTAACACAGGACACCCAATCTTCTACAGCTTCCGCTCGGAACCTTGACGCACCATCCTCCTCCAGCTTAGCTTCGGGCACCTCTCAATATACCACTCACCCGCCTGCCGCCACCACCAACACTAGCACCACAGCCGCTTCACTTGGTATGTCAGAGGAGTTATTCACACATCCGTTTGAAGAAATGAGTGATGCGCAACCATTATTGCCAGAGGATGTAGATAACAGGGATATGTCTCAGGCAGGCAGCATTACACACATGGACATACGGTGTGATGATGATGATGTTGTACCCGCTGCTGCTTCCTTTGCTGAGTTGTCAGATACAAGTGAAGCGGTTGATGATGACAATGCGTCCATGGATGTCACGTGGGTGCCCGCTCGGCAAGAAGAAGAACAGGACGAAAGTTCAGATGGGGAGACAGAGAGGAGGAGGAGGAGGAGACGAGTTGGAAGCAGGGGGAGGTCGTCGCAAGGAGCTAGTGGCACAGTCAGACAGCATGCATCGGCACCCGGGGTCAGCCCTACAGCACGCCAATCAACGCATGCTGTGTCCACCACCAGAATGCCGTCATTGCAGAGCTCAGCAGTGTGGCATTTTTTTTTGTGTGTCTGCCTCTGACAACAGCGATGCCATTTGCAACCTGTGCCAAAAGAAACTGAGTCGTGGGAAGTCCAACACCCACCTAGGTACAACTGCTTTGCGTAGGCACATGATCGCACATCACAAACGCCTATGGGATCAACACATGAGTACAAGCAGCACGCAAACTCAAAGCCGCCATCCTCCTCCTGGTCCAGCATCTTCAGCCACGTCAACCACTGCTGTCCTCCTTGCTCCCTCTCAACCATCCGCCACTCCGTCTCTCGCCTTGAGCAGTTCCTGCTCATCTGCCCACAGTCAGGTGTCTGTCAAGGGCATGTTTGAGCGTAAGAAGCCAATGTCAGAAAGTCACCCCCTTGCCCAGCGTCTGACAGCTGGCTTGTCCGAACTATTAGCCCGCCAGCTTTTTTTTTTTTTTTAATTCTTTATTTTTGCAGTGCAAAAAAATCATAACAGCAGGCGTGTGGTGCCCCAATAGCATTCCTCACGCTGATCATCAACATATATAACAATGGGGTTTTCATAAATCCGCGCACATTTTTTAGTTATTTATGTTGAGATTGTCCATGTTTACACATTACACTGAGTATACAATTAAAATGTGGTCCTAGTTTAGCTGAGCAGGTCTAACGAAACCTTGGCGGCACAATGCGTTATAAACTTTATGGAGCATTCAATCTAGGCACTGGCTTATCTAACTGATCTAGGACACTTGAATACAATCGCAATGTAACATCGCTAACTATAGAATAAAATATTCAAAGATCTTGTTACCCTGACTAGGCACAGGAAATCATCAGCTGACTGATGATTAGTATAGTAGTAACTAGTTGGAATAATACTTATAAAAGTTAAACTATGTGTACACAGCTAGGGGGCGTCATACAGCAGTTAGCATTGCTAATTGTGCATAGGAAAATCACAGCTGGCTTTCAATACCAAAACAGCTAGGAAAAGCATTTTTCATTGATATGCATTTTTATTTCTTCTTAGATAACAAAAAAATTCTGAGACGACATTGGCAGGGCTATTCACTTGTGTGATCTGTCATGAATTGTAATTTGAATGTTTATTTGAACTGTGGGGCACAAGAACTTGAATAGAAAACATCTTTAAGCCAACTATGTTTTCACTAAGCTTAGTGAATAACTAACATTAACGAGTCGGATTAAACGCACTCTGCACTCGAGGTATGATCTGTTTAAATGACCCCACTCTGGGCCCTAAATGGTAAAACGTTTCACATGGGCATACGAAAGGTACACATGGCAATTAAAATCAGAAAATATGTAAAACATTTTTAGATATACTGGAAATTAGTACACCAATACGATTAAGCACATTGATTAATAAAATAAAGAAATGTTGATCTATCAAAGCGGCTTGAGAAAATAAATGTTTAAAAAGATACAAAAATATCAAAATCTGCTTATAAAAAAGGAATACTGCCTTAAAATTCAAAATGCAAGTATGAATATTAGCACACACAAGCTATCTACCAAATGTGAAAACTATTATTTAGCTTTTCTGGCAACTAAAACTAACATACTACAGAGTTTACTGTATTCAGTGCAATATCTAAAGGAAGTACTGGCTAAATAATTCAATGCAAAACTAGCAAAGTTGTAAAAAACTGTATTAAGTCGGTTGTTTTCTTTTTATCTGGTGAATAAAATGTTTCTACATTATATCACACAGCTATTTGTCGTCTTCAAAAAATTCTTCTTGTAGTTTTGTCTTTCTGTACTTTCAGGATTCATGTTTGCACGTTTTTTTTCAGAATTTGCCAGGAATCTATTTTTGAAGTTGTTCCCCTCCTCTTGACACGATCAATGACCTGAGAGTCTCCGTAAGCAGGGTTGACCGGTTAGTCCCGTTTTCCATTCAAGTTGCGCATGATGTCCCGGCTAGGTTTCTAGGGACAAATGTTGGAGCCTTGGCGTTGCCTCAATATGGAGGGTGCGTGGAGTTTGTTGGAGGCTTCAATGTGAGTAGCGAGTCTGGGGGGAGACCCAGTTGTCCCAGGATTCCCTCTGCCTCCTGCATGTTGCGTACGGTATGCCTGGCGTACGCATGGCGACTTCTCGCTTCAGTAGTTAGGACATGCCCCCCTAGCCCGCCAGCTTTTACCATACAAGCTGGTGGAGTCTGAGGCGTTCAAAAAATTTGTAGCTATTGGGACACCGCAGTGGAAGGTACCCGCATGAAATTTCTTTTCACAAAAGGCAATCCCCAACCTGTACTCGATTGTGCAAAAGGAAGTAATGGCATGTCTGGCACACAGTGTTGGGGCAAGGGTCCATCTGACCACTGATACCTGGTCTGCAAAGCATGGTCAGGGCAGGTATATCACCTACACTGCGCATTGGGTAAACCTGCTGACGGCTGTCAAGCATGGAATGCGTGGCTCTGCAGAGGAGTTGGTGACACCGCCACGACTTGCAGGCAGGCCTGCTGCCACCTCCTCTACTCTTCCTACTCCATCCTCTTCCATAACCTCCTCGGCTGAGTCCTCTTCTGCTGCTGCGTCTTGCTCCACATCAACAGCACCCCCCCAGCTCCCCAGGTACTATTCCACATCCCGGATACGGCAGTGTCACGCCGTCTTGGGTTTGACTGGCTTGGAAGCAGAGAGTCACACCGGACAAGCTCTCCTGTCCGCCCTGAACGCACAGGTGGAAAAGTGTCTGACTCCGCAGCAACTGGATATCGGCAAAGTGGTTTGTGACAACGGAACAAATTTGTTGGCGGCAGCGAAGTTGAGCAAGTTGACACATGTGCCGTGCATGGCACATGTGTGAAATCTGATCGTACAACGCTTTGTGCATAAGTACACAGGCTTACAGGACGTCCTGAAGCAGGCCAGGAAGGTGTGTGGCCATTTCAGGCATTCCTACACGGCCATGGCGCACTTTGCAGATATCCAGCGGCGAAACAACATGCCAGTGAGGCGCTTGATTTGCGACAGCCCGACACATTGGAATTCAACACTCCTAATGTTCGACCGCCTGCTCCAACAAGAAAAAGCCGTTAATGAATATTTGTATGACTGGGGTGCTAGGACAGCCTCTGGGGAGCTGGGAATTTTTTTACCACGTTACTGGATGCTCATGCGCAATGCCTGTAGGCTCATGCGTCCTTTTGAGGAGGTGACAAACCTAGTCAGTCGCACCGAAGGCACCATCAGCGACATCATACCATTTGTTTTCTTCCTGGAGCGTGCCCTGCGAAGAGTGCTGGATTGGGCCGTAGATGAGCGTGAAGAGGAAGAGGAAGAGTTGTGGTCACCATCACCACCAGAAACAGCCTTATCAGCATCGCTTGCTGGACCTGCGGCAACGCTGGAAGAGGATTGTGAGGAAGAGGAGTCAGAGGAGGAATGTGGCTTTGAGGAGGAGGAGGAAGACCAACCACAACAGGCATCCCAGGGTGCTCGTTGTCACCTATCTGGTACCCGTGGTGTTGTACGTGGCTGGGGGCAAGAACATACCTTCATTGAGATCACTGAGGAGGAGGAACGGGAAATGAGTAGCTCGGCATCCAACCTTGTGCAAATGGGGTCTTTCATGCTGTCGTGCCTGTTGAGGGACCCTCGTATAAAAAGGCTGAAGGAGAACGACCTGTAATGGGTGTCCACGCTACTAGACCCCCGGTATAAGCAGACAGTGGCGGAAATGTTACCGAATTACAAGTCGGAAAGGATGCAGCATTCGCAAAATAAATTAAAAAGTATGCTTTACACAGCGTATAAGGGTGATGTTACAGCACAACGGGAATCTAACAGGGGAAGAGGTGAAAGTCATCCTCCTCCTCCCACGACCACGCCATATCTGCCAAGTGACCCTATGTAGGGGGAACAGTCTCTATTCTGCTCTGTGTCAGTGTGTATCAGGGATCCTTAGGATAGGTGTCAATCCATATCTGCCAAGTGACCCTATGTAGGGGGAACAGTCTCTATTCTGCTCTGTGTTAGTGTGTATCATGGTCTCTAAGGACAGGTGTCAATCCATATCTGCCAAGTGACCCTATGTAGGGGGAACAGTCTCTATTCTGCTCTGTGTCAGTGTGTATCAGGGATCCTTAGGATAGGTGTCAATCCATATCTGCCAAGTGACCCTATGTAGGAGGAACAGTCCCTATTCTGCTCTGTGTCAGTGTGTATCAGGGATCCTTAGGATAGGTGTCAATCCATATCTGCCAAGTGACCCTATGTAGGAGGAACAGTCCCTATTCTCCTCTGTGTCAGTGTGTATCAGGGATCCTTAGGATTGGTGTCAATCCATATCTGCCAAGTGACCCTATGTAGGGGGAACAGTCCCTATTCTGCTCTGTGTCAGTGTGTATCAGGGATCCTTAGGATAGGTGTCAATCCATATCTGCCAAGTGACCCTATGTAGGGGGAACAGTCCCTATTCTGCTCTGTGTCCGTGTGTATCAGGGGCTCTGAGGACAGGTGTCAATCCATATCTGCCAAGTGACCCTATGTAGGGGGAACAGTCTCTATTCTGCTCTGTGTCAGTGTGTATCATGGTCTCTGAGGACAGGTGTCAATCCATATCTGCCAAGTGACCCTATGTAGGGGGAACAGTCTCTATTCTGCTCTGTGTCAGTGTGTATCATGGTCTCTGAGGACAGGTGTCAATCCATATCTGCCAAGTTACCCTATGTAGGGGGAACAGTCTCTATTCTGCTCTTTGTCAGTGTGTATCATGATCTCTGAGGACAGGTGTCAATCCATATCTGCCAAGTGACCCTATGTAGGGGGAACAGTCTCTATTCTGCTCTGTGTCAGTGTGTATCAGGGTCTCTGAGGACAGGTGTCAATCCATATCTGCCAAGTGACCCTATGTAGGGGGAACAGTCTCTATTCTGCTCTGTGTCAGTGTGTATCAGGGTCTCTGAGGACAGGTGTCAATCCATATCTGCCAAGTGACCCTATGTAGGGGGAACAGTCTCTATTCTGCTCTTTGTCAGTGTGTATCATGATCTCTGAGGACAGGTGTCAATCCATATCTGCCAAGTGACCCTATGTAGGGGGAACAGTCTCTATTCTGCTCTGTGTCAGTGTGTATCAGGGTCTCTGAGGACAGGTGTCAATCCATATCTGCCAAGTGACCCTATGTAGGGGGAACAGTCTCTATTCTGCTCTGTGTCAGTGTGTATCAGGGTCTCTGAGGACAGGTGTCAATTCATATCTGCCAAGTGACCCTATGTAGGGGGAACAGTCTCTATTCTGCTCTGTGTCAGTGTGTATCATGGTCTCTGAGGACAGGTGTCAATCCATATCTGCCAAGTGACCCTATGTAGGGGGAACAGTCTCTATTCTGCTCTGTGTCAGTGTGTATCATGGTCTCTGAGGACAGGTGTCAATCCATATCTGCCAAGTTACCCTATGTAGGGGGAACAGTCTCTATTCTGCTCTTTGTCAGTGTGTATCATGATCTCTGAGGACAGGTGTCAATCCATATCTGCCAAGTGACCCTATGTAGGGGGAACAGTCTCTATTCTGCTCTGTGTCAGTGTGTATCAGGGTCTCTGAGGACAGGTGTCAATCCATATCTGCCAAGTGACCCTATGTAGGGGGAACAGTCTCTATTCTGCTCTGTGTCAGTGTGTATCAGGGTCTCTGAGGACAGGTGTCAATCCATATCTGCCAAGTGACCCTATGTAGGGGGAACAGTCTCTATTCTGCTCTTTGTCAGTGTGTATCATGATCTCTGAGGACAGGTGTCAATCCATATCTGCCAAGTGACCCTATGTAGGGGGAACAGTCTCTATTCTGCTCTGTGTCAGTGTGTATCAGGGTCTCTGAGGACAGGTGTCAATCCATATCTGCCAAGTGACCCTATGTAGGGGGAACAGTCTCTATTCTGCTCTGTGTCAGTGTGTATCAGGGTCTCTGAGGACAGGTGTCAATCCATATCTGCCAAGTGACCCTATGTAGGGGGAACAGTCTCTATTCTGCTCTGTGTCAGTGTGTATCAGGGTCTCTGAGGACAGGTGTCAATCCATATCTGCCAAGTGACCCTATGTAGGGGGAACAGTCTCTATTCTGCTCTGCGTCAGTGTGTATCAGGGTCTCTGAGGACAGGTGTCAATCCATATGTCAAGGTGTCAATATGTCATATGTCAGGTGTCAATCCATATCCATTGTGATTTAGGAATGTTAGGTGATTTATGCCCTTTATGGATTAAAACCAGACTCTGCATCAACTGTGTAATTTTCCATGGGAGTTTTGCCATGGATCCCCCTCCGGCATGCCACAGTCCAGGTGTTAGTCCCCTTGAAACAACTTTTCCATCACTATTGTGGCCAGAAAGAGTCCCTGTAAGTTTTAAAATTCGCCTGCCCATTGAAGTCTATGGCGGTTCGCCGTTTCGCGAACGTTTGCGGAAGTTCGCGTTCGCCGTTCGCGAACCGAAAATTTTATCTTCGCGACATCACTACTGTGGAGTTACTGGGTGGCCACCATTTCATGTATCAGAGGCACATGGTGAGAACAATGGATGAAGCACATGGTGAGAACAATGGATGGCGGCCATTTTAACTCACAGACAAAGTTTTGACTTTTCTACACGGTGCCATCTTGCCGGTATTTGGTGCACAAAGACATCGTTCAGTAGTTTTAAACTACAGAACAGGGGACACATTTAACAGTAATTATTTTTCATATAGCCTGTACATGTTCTGCGGAATCTGCATTAAGCCGTATCTTCCAAACTACTGAACGGATCTGGGTGAATTTTGGATATGTGGTTCACCCAGATCCCCCAGTTCCGACGATATATTGGGTGATTGCATGCTGTGATATGTTTTATAATACTGTATTTTCCTGCCTGTGATAATTAAGTTAGTCTATTGTGTTGAGATAATTGTATCACAGGCAGAGGGGAGGATTTTGATGTAATGAATAGAAGTGTTAGCTGTGTTGTAATGTGTTGATTGGTTGTTCTTCAAAACCCTGTGGGAAGTACTATGTTTGTAGAATGATTATGTGAATAAAAGAGGCTGTATGTGCTAGTACAGTCAGTTCTTCTTCACCTTTCAAAACGTAGCTGTGTCTCATTGTTGAAAGGGAATTTTCAGCTTAATCACTAGCTCTTTTCAGAGCTCTGCCTCTCTATTGCTCCAGGGATCCAGCGGAAGGGACTTCACCTCTCCCCTACAACCCAGCATCTTGCCCGGAGGAAGGACGTTGCCAACGTCGGATACCCCTCACTACCCTGGGTAGCCGTTACAGGTGGTTTGCCCCCAACCTCCCTATAAAAGTTTAAAACTTATTTCCAGGCTGTTTTGGCCATTCAGGACCTCCCCATAGAGATCCATTGAATCAATGCATCTCTATGAGAAAAATTTAGCGTCTCCATGCATAGCGTGGGGACACTAAACGGCAGGGCTGCTTACAGTGCAGCCCTGAGCCAGGAAGACCCTCCAGTGGCTATCTAAGGAGTGGCCACTTGGAGGTGTCCCTAGGGGCAATGTTTACATGAAAATGCCTGAAGGGAGCTATTATACTCATCAGAACAACTACATTAAGCTGTAGTTGTTCTGGTGACTATAGTGTCCCTTTAATTATTTGGGCTATCATCTGTTAGACAGCCACCACAAAAGCAAAAAAAATACCCTACTGTGGTCAATAAAACATCCATATTACAGTAAGGGAGATTTTAAACTTCTCTATGCCCCCACCTGCTGCATATCTACCTACATTTAAAACTAGCAACTGGGCAGCCGTTGATGGGGCCAGGAAAATAACTAGAAGAGACAGTGTTTGGGGCCCTAATATTAATATTCAAGGAGGGGGATGGCCTAATATTCCCTTATACACATGGGCGGATGGCATGTGCCCTCGCTGGCTGGCAATGAGTCCCAATCAATAAAAAAATTGTAACTCTACCTGCCTCCTCTCACCTTATCCCCTTAAGGACCAAACTTCTGGAATAAAAGGGAAACATGACATGTCACACATGTCATGTGTCCTTAACCCCTTAAGGACACATGACATGTGTGACATGTCATGATTCCCTTTTATAACAGAAGTTTGGTCTTTAAGGGGTTAAGGGATCAAAGAACCACTATAGTGCCAGGAAAACAAACTCGCTTTCCTAGCACTATAGTGTTAATAGGTCCCCCCCACCCTCATGGCCCCCTTCCCGCCGGGCTCTAGGGGGAGTAAGGGATTAAAATCTTACCTTTCTCCAGCGCCAGGCTCCCTCAGCACTGGGGACTCTCCTCCTCCTTCCGACGTCATCGGCTGAATGTCCATGCGCGGCAAGAGCCACGCGCGCATTCATTCAGTCCATAATAAATCATTCTCAATGCTTTCCTATGGATGCTGGCGTTTTCTCACTGTGAAAATCACAGTGAGAAGCGCGGAAGCGCCTCTATGGCTGTCAATGAGACAGCCACTAGAGGCTCGATTAAACCTATTGTAAACATAGCAGTTTCTTTGAAACTGCTATGTTTACAGCAGACAGGGTAAAGCCTAGATGGACCTGGCACCCAGACCACTTCATTAAGCTGAAGTGGTCTGGGTGCCTATAGTGGTCATTTAATAATAGTGAGGAGGTCAATTAGCTTAATACATGTAAAAAAAATATGTATACTTGCTTTCAGAAGTCTTCTTTCTTCTACTTTTTATCTGCAGCTCCAGCTGTAGGATTCGGTGCCGATATCAGTCATCCGGTGGCATTTGGTCTGGCTTAAATCCAGACGAAAGTCAGGCCCTTTTGGCCACATGAACATTGTTAAATAGCATAAGCAATGTCTACATTTTCAGTCTGAATGGCCTCATATACAGTCTGATGATTTTGCCCCATTTAGTACGGGTTTATTTGGACTATGTGTGAATTACCCTGTTAGTCAGCCAGTATTGTTGCCTCTGTTACACGCAGCTATCCCAAAATCCAGAAAGTTATATGCAGAGAAATATTTGTAAGGGCTTATGTACTTAACAGATCTCTTGTTCGTAGTGCCTAATCTGCATGTTAGATAATATACTGTTGCCAGTAATTTTTAGCTGTCTGTCCTATAGTTTGTATGGTGGTGTAGAGTAGGTGCATAAATGTCCTATCTTTTTTCATATCCTCACTCTCTAACTATGCAGCCATTTTGAAGTCTTCATATGTCTACCCTGCCTTGACTTCTACTTGTTGGTGCTGCACTAATGCAACTTTTCTAAATTCAACATTTGGGTTATGGGCAGAGAAGCTACAAGAATGGCCACATACAGATTGTTATGGGAGTTGTTCTCATATATATAAATTACCTTATATGGAAGTTCTGAATAAGCTTGTAAGAATGGAACTCTGGGACTTAGTGGAAGAGTCCAAACCAGCAGCTGGTTCAGAAAGAATCCAGTAGGAGAAAAAGGACAGAAAACCAAGAGCTATAAGAAAGGCTTAGAATAATTGTATGGAAGTAACAGTCTAAATGAAAGAAACAGTCTAAATGAAAATTTTATTTATTAAGAAAACTGTTCGATATGTAGATGTGTGAGTGAGGAGAGCTAGAGAAATATCTAAGTCAAAGGTCAGCGTTAATTGATCATATAGATTTTATTGGAAAGTATTTTGATGGAGAAGACAAAGTAATTCTGATGTTATCACTTCTTCCTGAAAGCTACAATTCATTAATGCACTAGACAAAAGAGTTAATCTCTAATCAATGTAAATTATGTTCTGCACGTCTATTTGCAATACAAAACACTGAGAAGCATATCGTGGGATACAAATCTGCATATCACAGCAGCAAAGGCAATGCATTTGCACACAAATGGCAAAAATAAAGATTATATTAAAGGGACACTATAGTCACCAGAACAACTACAGCTTAATGTAGTGTTCTGGTGAGTATAATAGCTCCCTTCAGGCATTTTGGTAAGTAAGACAGTAAGCAGCCCTGCCTTTCAGCTTCCCCACGCTCTGCATGGAGACGCTGAATTTTCCTCATAGAGATGCATTGATTTAATGCTTCTCTATGAGGAGGTCCTGATTGGCCAATCCGGTATTTTGGCCTTGCCCGTGCCGATTTTAGCCAATCCAATGCTTTTCCTCTGGGAAAGCATTGGATTGGCTAAAAATCGGCTATTTTGATGATGTCACAAAGAGGACAGAGCAAGCACCAACGGACCCGTATGGCGCTGGAAATAGGGGGGCTAAGGGGGGAGCAAGCCACCTTAATGCTGGGTTAAATACAATAGGGTCAGGATTACATGTTTGTGTTCCTGACCCTATAGTGATCATTTAACAAGCAAATAAGGTTAATTTCCACACAATGTAGCAGTCTCATCTTGGTTGTGGCACAATAAGAAACATTTATTTATACTTACCATAATTTTCGTTTCCTGCCTATTCATTTAATATATGGTTTAGCTCTTCCTTCTAGCTCACAGGACAGAAATTCAATCAATTCATTAAACAATTAATGATTATAGCCTAAGGTATAATAGGGACCCCATGAATCCAGCACCTCAATCTAGTAACAATCCAAATTAGGGTGGGAAAACCAAATGCTGCCATGAATAAAAGCCAGGAAATGAAAATTACGGTAAGTATAAAGTAATTTTCCGTATTGCTTGCTAATCATGGCATCATTTAACATGCTGCCATGATTAGCAAGGAATACTAATTTGTTATATTTGAGAATTACAAGAATTCAGCAATGAGAGACCAAATTGAGAATCTGTGTGTGAAGAAATATCCACTTTGTAGTGGCGTATAAAGGTTTTCAATTGGCCCAGTTGGCTGCTCTACAGATGCTCTCTGCAGGAACTCCAGACTCTGCATCCCATGAGTTGGCTATAGATCTTGTGGATTGTGCCCGGATATTCTTCGTTAGCCATATTTGCTTTAGAAACAGCTGAAATCATCCATGAACGGAGAGTAGAGGCTGAGGCCGCTTTTCCTTTACAGGAACCCCAAGAAATCACAAATAGTTGGGAGGATTTTCACCAATCTACGGAACATCTTTTTAAATCTAGCTTATGGCACCTCTCCTCCTCTGGGGAAGATGGGTTTTAAAAATATCCCGGAAGGATGATTTCCTTACTCAGATGGTAAGATGATACTTCCTTTGGAAGAAAGTTGGGTCTTGGACATAACTCCACTCTATCATAAAAGAATGTAGTGTAAGGTTCTTCTGAAGATAAAGCTCTAAAATCTGACATTCTTTTAGCCAAAACTAATACCAGGAGCAGAAGAGTCTCTTGAGAAAGAGTAGAAATAAGTATCTCTTTAATAGGTTTTAAAGGAAGGTTGGTTAGAGTGGTAGCAGTGGTAAATTCCATGCCACAGTGAATGTTCTTATAGGATGTCTAAGTTTTCTGACAGCATGGAATCTCCCAAGGTTGTTCTATTGCCAGTTTCTTCAGCAAGGGAAACCACAGGCGTCAAGTCCAGAAAAGTATTATTGCAATTACTTTGCAATGTTCTGGTGGGAAAATGGAAGCTAGAAGAAATAGCTGCTTTATTGATAAGGCTACATGAAAATGTATGTGGGAGCTATGGATGAATAAGAGACCATCATCTACCCTAACACCAAAACAGCTGGTTACACAACGTTTGAACATCTTCAAGAGAAATCTAGTGTCACAACTGGAATTAAACCGACTACATGCACCATGAGGAGGAAGAAATTCCCATACCCACATTCTTACATGCACCAGAGAATTGCCAACCTGAATCCATACCCCAAGATGACATAATAGATATAAGGGAAATGACCCTAGAAAAACTAGCAGTCGTTGACCAGCGGACAAGACTACCGAAGATCACCAGACAGCATGCTAGCTGCAGTTAATGAAGCATTGTCCACAATCCCAACCTGCACCATCACAAAGACCAACAGGCTCATATATGCAACAGCATTAGTGGTCCTACAGCTACATGACTACAAGATCGGGCTCAAAGAGAAGCAATGCTCAAGATGGAGACTACTACTGTAAGACAAGCTAAAGACAACACGGAAGTTAGTAAGCTGGATCAACTCAAAAGAGGTGGAAAGACCCTAGCTTCTGTGGAAGTACAAAGATATCCCCATACCAGAGGCACTGGAAACAGCTAAGCAAAGACTGACAGCACTGGCAACCATACTGAGCAGATACACCAGAGAAGCAGAGGCTAAGAGAATCAATGCCCTCTTTACCAAAGAAACATCCAAGGTGTATGCACAGCTACAGGGTAACTACCACACCTCCTTGCAAGACCCACCCAGAGCTGAGACTGAACAGTACTGGAAGAATATCTGGGAGAAAGAAGCATCTCATAACACCGAGAGCCAGTGGCTACTAGACCTGAAAGCAGACCACTGCATGCTGCCAGAACAGGAACCAGTCACCATCCCAGTTGAAGATATCCAACAGAGAGCAGCACACATGAAGAGTTGGTCAGCCCCAGGACCTGACATGATCTACAACTACTGGATAAAGAAATTAACAGTGCTGCATGAACGCCTAGCAGCACACATTGACTACAAGAAAGCTTATGACACAATGCCAAACACATGGGAGGGGTGAGTAAATCAATTTTTAATTTTATATATATATATATAATTTTAATTAATTTTATATATATATATATATATATATAGATATACCTTTTATATATATATATATATATATATATATATAAAAGGTATATCTATCTATATATATATGTATATATATATATATATATATATATATATATATAAAATTCAAATTGATTTACTCACCCCTCCCGGGTGGTATGTTTTATATATATTATGCACATTTTTTTCTTTATAGGTAGTGTAGAATAAATTCCCATAAAGAGGAACAATCTTACCTGCAGAGGAAGAAAAAGAGTACTGTTTCTTTAAGTGGATATGAAAATACAGCAATATATTTGTGCTGGAAGTAATTGCTTACCGCCATTTGAACAACTCAATAGCATCTAGACTTCTACCTATCACCTCCTCCTTTGTCCTTACTCAATAGATAAAGTCCCCAACACACATAGCCGGCAAACACCCTTTACTTTGTTTTCTCCAACCCTCTGTTTCTAACTTTTGATCACAAACTACTAACCTGCAATGTCAAGTTTGATGGTTTGCGCTTGTGAACATCAATCTTTAAATCTCACCACAGATTTTCTATTGGATTGAGGTCTGGGCTTTGACTAGGCCATTCCAACACATTTACATGTTTCCCCTTAAACCACTCAAGTGTTGCTTTAGCAGTGTGTTTGGGGTCATTGTCCTGCTGGAAGGTGAACCTCCGTCCTAGCTTCAAATCACGCACAGATTGGTACAGGTTTTGCTCAAGAATATCCCTGTATTTAGCACCATCCATCTTTCCCTCAACTCTGACCAGTTTCCCAGTCCTGGCTGCTGAAAAACATCCCCACAGCACGATGCTACCACCACCATGTTTCACTGTGGGGATGGTGTTCTTTGGGTGATGTGATGTATTGGGTTTGTGCCAGACATAGCATTTTCTTTGATGGCCGAAGAGTTAAATTTTAGTCTCATCAGACCAGAGCACCTTCCTCCATACATTTTGGGAGTCTCCCACATGCCTTTTCGACAACTCAAAACATGCCATTTTGTTTTATGGTGAAAGTAATGGCTTTTTTCTGGCCACTCTGCCATAAAGCCCAACTCTATGGAGCGTACGGCTTGTTGTCGTCCTATGTACAGATACTCTCCAATCTCTGCTGTGGAACTCTGCAGCTCCTCCAGGGTTACCTTAGTCTCTGTGCTGCCTCTCTGTTTAATGCCCTCTTTGCCTGGTCCGTGAGTTTTGGTGGGCAGTCGTCTCTTGGCAGGTTTGCTGTTGTGCCATGTTCTTTCCATTTGGTTATCATAGATTTGATGGTGCTCCTGGGGATCATCAAAGATTTGGATAATTTTTTTTATAACCTAACCCTGACTTGTACTTCTCAACAACATTGTCCCTTATTTGTTTGGAGAGTTCCTTGGTCTTCAGGGCACTGTTTGGTTAGTGGTGCCTCTTGCTTAGGTGTTGCAGCCTCTGGGGCCTTTCAAAAAAGGTGTGTGTATATGTAATGACAGATCATGTGACACTTAGATTGCACACAGGTGGACATCATTTCACTAATTATGTGACTTCTGAGCACCAGAGCTTTTTATGGGTTTCATAACAAAGTTTTATGTATATATAATTAGGCTACTGAAAACAACATGCTGCCTTCTGTCAATGCTGTTTCTCTTTCAAAATGACAAAAAATGTATAACACTTACATAATATTACTTCAAACTGTCATATAAATCACATTCCGCATAGAGCAGGTTCATTGTCTTACTGATTTTCTCTTCTGCTGCACCAAGCTTTTTTGAACAAGTTGAGTTGCTTTGGAGTGTAGAGGTCTAATTTCTCCATGGATTTTGTTTGTAGTAGGATAGTTGTAATCCTCTGGAATTCTTTCTTAATCTGAAATTAAACAAACTAAATTGTATACATGTTTGTTTTATTAAGAGTTTATAAGTATGTAGGGGCAGAACCCCGTTCCTGTCTCAACAGAGAAATTTGCCTTTTAGCTGATACCGGCAAGGTGATTTGTATGTTTTATAGCCTTATTTAGGGTTAATGACTATGTAGGGCTTTATAAAACACCCCTTTCTGTCTCATTAGAGATGTTTACACTTTCTGATACCAGCAAAGTTTATTGTATGTGTAGAAGTCCTATAAAGGGTTAAATGTGAAAGGGTTTATAAAATACCCCTTCCTGCCTCATTTGAGATTCTTGGCTGATATCCGCAAATCTAATGGCTAGTGTAGGACTCACCTTTTGGGACTTGCCTTGCCGTGGCAGGTGAGCTTATTTTCAAATGGCCGTTGGAATAAAACTAAAGAGCCTCCGTTTTGTTTAGATGTACATAGGGAATGGGATTTAGGCTAAAGCGCAGGTAACGTTCTCTTTGTTTTTCCTACAGTTTATATGGCAAAGATACCTTTACATTATATCACGACATTTTAAAACAGAGTAAACATAACTGTGAGGGCTGAAACAAAGCAGAGCCATTCAACTTTAAAATCATTCACAGGAAGGCTTTGTAGGATATCTCTAGAAGGTTTTTCTTTTTTTCTGACAGATAATTTAGATGTTGTCCCTCTTCTTAATCTCATACTGAAGCTCCAAATGCTATTTTTTTTTTTTTTTGCAGGGTCACAACCTTGGGATTGTGGTGGTAGGTACGTCTACCTTTTTTATGTTTTTTTTTTTAATATTCTCTTGGCAGGAGTTCTTTTACCTATGGCTTTTTTCTTAATAATGTTTACATTGTTTGGGGCAACCTATGGGCTTGGTCTAAGCTCTGTAATTGACCATCTTGTATTTTAGTTTGGTATTCCATCCAGATAAGCCATTAAAGGATCCAGCTCATTTAAGTCATGGGTGTTTTTGAACTAAGGCGTCGACAACCTATTCCCTTTGAGCATGGAATAATATGCAGTTTCTCTAGCATGTCAGATACGACACTTGGATTGTATGGTAAACTTTCATTGTTCGTATATACCAGCTTTATGAAAAAGGTCTGTATCAAATGCAAATCAATCTATCTCAAATTTAGTGTTTGAAGGATGGAAATTTAGAGACAAATTAGAAGTGATCCAGGTGACTGTGCCTTGGGATGCCAATTAGTTACTCCATTATACCCAATGAAGACTCAATCTATCACTGTCCTAGCCACTGAAATGTAAACTTTCTTGAAGTCAATGCCATTAAAGGCTGTGCTTCGACAAAAATAACTTTTGTATTTGTCTATGATTTCATCTGTGGTAAAAAAAAAATTGACTCAAATCAGAGTTCATATAGCGTAGTCTGAAATCCCTGTTAAGTATGAATGTTTCTTGTACGAGCAATTTCAGTTCTGGTACAGTTTGAGGTATTCCACTTGGCAAGACAACCTTGTGGATTTCACAGTCCATTACTACGTAGCCTGGCAGACATCTTGACAGATATAGAACAATAACAAACATTAGTTAAAACTAGTCAGTAAGTTATTACTTAGACAGTATAAACCCAGGTATTAAAACCTGTTAACCTGCACCCCAGCAAAAAGCATTATGGTTACTAACAAATTAATTTTTAAAATGGTGGTCATATTTTGAAGAACAAGTTTTAGAATTTTCAATTGTTATGCATTTTGCCAAAATTTGAATAAGTATACATTGGCTAAATTTATGCTGACAGTACACATATAAAGTGGGTTACAGGGTACCTGCTGCATGTTAGCAGAGTGCTCCATGAAATGAACTAAGTTAGATTAGAGAGTTCTCCAAAATGACACAATGTAGTGGGTCCCCAAGACCAGCACTGAGAACCAGTGATCTTGTGTATCAATTAAAATAATTTTAAACAGCTTGTCAGTGACCATTATAATAAATGTTATATTAGAACAATATGACAAGGTTACCATTCATTTCTGGATGTTAAGGTACCATAATCTTTTCTGTGGTTTCCAGCTCAAAACCTCTAAGGTGCTCAATATAAACTCTTCATAATAAAAGGTAGGTTTGCTCTTTTTTCAGCCAATTCTTGTTTTCCACTAGTGGAGTCACATGGTAAGATCATTCCAACAGAGTACTACTAGACACTGTATTTGCCAAATGAATGCCAGTCTGATATGGATACTTTTTTTTTTTTTTTTTTTTCAAGACTGCTGTCCTTATGTCCTCCTTTAATACTTCCAAGAGAACAGTAGTCACCTTTGTGACTAAATGGGTTGGTTTGACTGGGGAGTCGGATCTGGGAAAACTACTGTGGGGATCATGGACAACTTGCCTGCAGAAGTCATGTTGGGCAACGATATTGGCCTTCTGGCTTCTGCCTACTTACCCAGTAACACTGCTGCTGCTTGCCCAGTGACCACTCAATCACAATCCCATGACGCAGAGGACCCTACGCCAGGACGGGAGACCCAGGTAAGAACCTCACTGACCCTTGCCTCGACCGTAATTAATCGACCCTTAGCTTGGGATACACCAGAGGAGTTTGGGAGGGAAACTAGAGAAGACCCATCCCTCCAAAAGTACTGGGAAAAAGCCGAGAGTGGGGGGAAGAGCATGAACGTTTTATATGGGATAATGACAGACTGTATAGGTTGGAGGAGAGACTGTGCTCCTTCGCAGAAGCGCCAACTAGTGGTACCCAGAAAGCACCGGTTGGAGCTTCTCCGAATCGGAAACGATATTCCCTTGGCAGGACACCTGGGTGGTAACCATACAACCTACAGGATCACCCAGACCTTCTTTTGGCTGGGGATCTCTAAGGATGTGCGACGTTACTGCAGCACGTGTGACGTTTGCCAGCGAGTAGGGAAAAGAGGGGACCACCCTAGGGCCCGACTGTCACCAATGCCAGTGATCGAGGAACCTTTTAGCAGGGTGGCAGTCGATCTAGTGGGCCCCCTACCCAACCCCAGTCCATCGGTAAGAAATATATTCTTACCGTGGTGGACTATGCTACCCGGAAGCTGTCGCTCTGACGAATATCCAGGCTGATACTGTCGCCAGTTCCTTGGTCGGGATATTCACCAGAGTGGGGTTCCCGCAGGAAATACTGTCTGACAGGGGGACTCAGTTTACCGCAGACCTCACCCAACAATTATAGAAGGTCTGCGGTATCAAACCCCTACTCAGCTCACCTTACCACCCCCAGACTAACGGTCTCTGTGAGCGTTTTAATGGTACCCTGAAACAGTTACTGCGGACCTTTACAGACGAGTACAGAGATTGGGAGCGATTTCTGCCGCACCTCTTGTTAACATATCGGTGGTGGAAAGACCCTAGCTTCTGTGGAAGTACAAAGATATCCCCATACCAGAGGCACTGGAAACAGCTAAGCAAAGACTGACAGCACTGGCAACCATACTGAGCAGATACACCAGAGAAGCAGAGGCTAAGAGAATCAATGCCCTCTTTACCAAAGAAACATCCAAGGTGTATGCACAGCTACAGGGTAACTACCACAACTCCTTGCAAGACCCACCCAGAGCTGAGACTGAACAGTACTGGAAGAATATCTGGGAGAAAGAAGCATCTCATAACACCGAGAGCCAGTGGCTACTAGACCTGAAAGCAGACCACTGCATGCTGCCAGAACAGGAACCAGTCACCATCCCAGTTGAAGATATCCAACAGAGAGCAGCACACATGAAGAGTTGGTCAGCCCCAGGACCTGACATGATCTACAACTACTGGATAAAGAAATTAACAGTGCTGCATGAACGCCTAGCAGCACACATTGACTACAAGAAAGCTTATGACACAATGCCAAACACATGGGAGGGGTGAGTAAATCAATTTTTAATTTTATATATATATATATATAATTTTAATTAATTTTATATATATATATATATATATATATATATAGATATACCTTTTATATATATATATATATATATATATATATATATATATATATAAAAGGTATATCTATCTATATATATATGTATATATATATATATATATATATATATATAAAATTCAAATTGATTTACTCACCCCTCCCGGGTGGTATGTTTTATATATATTATGCACATTTTTTTCTTTATAGGTAGTGTAGAATAAATTCCCATAAAGAGGAACAATCTTACCTGCAGAGGAAGAAAAAGAGTACTGTTTCTTTAAGTGGATATGAAAATACAGCAATATATTTGTGCTGGAAGTAATTGCTTACCGCCATTTGAACAACTCAATAGCATCTAGACTTCTACCTATCACCTCCTCCTTTGTCCTTACTCAATAGATAAAGTCCCCAACACACATAGCCGGCAAACACCCTTTACTTTGTTTTCTCCAACCCTCTGTTTCTAACTTTTGATCACAAACTACTAACCTGCAATGTCAAGTTTGATGGTTTGCGCTTGTGAACATCAATCTTTAAATCTCACCACAGATTTTCTATTGGATTGAGGTCTGGGCTTTGACTAGGCCATTCCAACACATTTACATGTTTCCCCTTAAACCACTCAAGTGTTGCTTTAGCAGTGTGTTTGGGGTCATTGTCCTGCTGGAAGGTGAACCTCCGTCCTAGCTTCAAATCACGCACAGATTGGTACAGGTTTTGCTCAAGAATATCCCTGTATTTAGCACCATCCATCTTTCCCTCAACTCTGACCAGTTTCCCAGTCCTGGCTGCTGAAAAACATCCCCACAGCACGATGCTACCACCACCATGTTTCACTGTGGGGATGGTGTTCTTTGGGTGATGTGATGTATTGGGTTTGTGCCAGACATAGCATTTTCTTTGATGGCCGAAGAGTTAAATTTTAGTCTCATCAGACCAGAGCACCTTCCTCCATACATTTTGGGAGTCTCCCACATGCCTTTTCGACAACTCAAAACATGCCATTTTGTTTTATGGTGAAAGTAATGGCTTTTTTCTGGCCACTCTGCCATAAAGCCCAACTCTATGGAGCGTACGGCTTGTTGTCGTCCTATGTACAGATACTCTCCAATCTCTGCTGTGGAACTCTGCAGCTCCTCCAGGGTTACCTTAGTCTCTGTGCTGCCTCTCTGTTTAATGCCCTCTTTGCCTGGTCCGTGAGTTTTGGTGGGCAGTCGTCTCTTGGCAGGTTTGCTGTTGTGCCATGTTCTTTCCATTTGGTTATCATAGATTTGATGGTGCTCCTGGGGATCATCAAAGATTTGGATAATTTTTTTTATAACCTAACCCTGACTTGTACTTCTCAACAACATTGTCCCTTATTTGTTTGGAGAGTTCCTTGGTCTTCAGGGCACTGTTTGGTTAGTGGTGCCTCTTGCTTAGGTGTTGCAGCCTCTGGGGCCTTTCAAAAAAGGTGTGTGTATATGTAATGACAGATCATGTGACACTTAGATTGCACACAGGTGGACATCATTTCACTAATTATGTGACTTCTGAGCACCAGAGCTTTTTATGGGTTTCATAACAAAGTTTTATGTATATATAATTAGGCTACTGAAAACAACATGCTGCCTTCTGTCAATGCTGTTTCTCTTTCAAAATGACAAAAAATGTATAACACTTACATAATATTACTTCAAACTGTCATATAAATCACATTCCGCATAGAGCAGGTTCATTGTCTTACTGATTTTCTCTTCTGCTGCACCAAGCTTTTTTGAACAAGTTGAGTTGCTTTGGAGTGTAGAGGTCTAATTTCTCCATGGATTGTGTTTGTAGTAGGATAGTTGTAATCCTCTGGAATTCTTTCTTAATCTGAAATTAAACAAACTAAATTGTATACATGTTTGTTTTATTAAGAGTTTATAAGTATGTAGGGGCAGAACCCCGTTCCTGTCTCAACAGAGAAATTTGCCTTTTAGCTGATACCGGCAAGGTGATTTGTATGTTTTATAGCCTTATTTAGGGTTAATGACTATGTAGGGCTTTATAAAACACCCCTTTCTGTCTCATTAGAGATGTTTACACTTTCTGATACCAGCAAAGTTTATTGTATGTGTAGAAGTCCTATAAAGGGTTAAATGTGAAAGGGTTTATAAAATACCCCTTCCTGCCTCATTTGAGATTCTTGGCTGATATCCGCAAATCTAATGGCTAGTGTAGGACTCACCTTTTGGGACTTGCCTTGCCGTGGCAGGTGAGCTTATTTTCAAATGGCCGTTGGAATAAAACTAAAGAGCCTCCGTTTTGTTTAGATGTACATAGGGAATGGGATTTAGGCTAAAGCGCAGGTAACGTTCTCTTTGTTTTTCCTACAGTTTATATGGCAAAGATACCTTTACATTATATCACGACATTTTAAAACAGAGTAAACATAACTGTGAGGGCTGAAACAAAGAAGAGCCATTCAACTTTAAAATCATTCACAGGAAGGCTTTGTAGGATATCTCTAGAAGGTTTTTCTTTTTTTCTGACAGATAATTTAGATGTTGTCCCTCTTCTTAATCTCATACTGAAGCTCCAAATGCTATTTTTTTTTTTTTTGCAGGGTCACAACCTTGGGATTGTGGTGGTAGGTACGTCTACCTTTTTTATGTTTTTTTTTTTTAATATTCTCTTGGCAGGAGTTCTTTTACCTATGGCTTTTTTCTTAATAATGTTTACATTGTTTGGGGCAACCTATGGGCTTGGTCTAAGCTCTGTAATTGACCATCTTGTATTTTAGTTTGGTATTCCATCCAGATAAGCCATTAAAGGATCCAGCTCATTTAAGTCATGGGTGTTTTTGAACTAAGGCGTCGACAACCTATTCCCTTTGAGCATGGAATAATATGCAGTTTCTCTAGCATGTCAGATACGACACTTGGATTGTATGGTAAACTTTCATTGTTCGTATATACCAGCTTTATGAAAAAGGTCTGTATCAAATGCAAATCAATCTATCTCAAATTTAGTGTTTGAAGGATGGAAATTTAGAGACAAATTAGAAGTGATCCAGGTGACTGTGCCTTGGGATGCCAATTAGTTACTCCATTATACCCAATGAAGACTCAATCTATCACTGTCCTAGCCACTGAAATGTAAACTTTCTTGAAGTCAATGCCATTAAAGGCTGTGCTTCGACAAAAATAACTTTTGTATTTGTCTATGATTTCATCTGTGGTAAAAAAAAAATTGACTCAAATCAGAGTTCATATAGCGTAGTCTGAAATCCCTGTTAAGTATGAATGTTTCTTGTACGAGCAATTTCAGTTCTGGTACAGTTTGAGGTATTCCACTTGGCAAGACAACCTTGTGGATTTCACAGTCCATTACTACGTAGCCTGGCAGACATCTTGACAGATATAGAACAATAACAAACATTAGTTAAAACTAGTCAGTAAGTTATTACTTAGACAGTATAAACCCAGGTATTAAAACCTGTTAACCTGCACCCCAGCAAAAAGCATTATGGTTACTAACAAATTAATTTTTAAAATGGTGGTCATATTTTGAAGAACAAGTTTTAGAATTTTCAATTGTTATGCATTTTGACAAAATTTGAATAAGTATACATTGGCTAAATTTATGCTGACAGTACACATATAAAGTGGGTTACAGGGTACCTGCTGCATGTTAGCAGAGTGCTCCATGAAATGAACTAAGTTAGATTAGAGAGTTCTCCAAAATGACACAATGTAGTGGGTCCCCAAGACCAGCACTGAGAACCAGTGATCTTGTGTATCAATTAAAATAATTTTAAACAGCTTGTCAGTGACCATTATAATAAATGTTATATTAGAACAATATGACAAGGTTACCATTCATTTCTGGATGTTAAGGTACCATAATCTTTTCTGTGGTTTCCAGCTCAAAACCTCTAAGGTGCTCAATATAAACTCTTCATAATAAAAGGTAGGTTTGCTCTTTTTTCAGCCAATTCTTGTTTTCCACTAGTGGAGTCACATGGTAAGATCATTCCAACAGAGTACTACTAGACACTGTATTTGCCAAATGAATGCCAGTCTGATATGGATACTTTTTTTTTTTTTTTTTTTTCAAGACTGCTGTCCTTATGTCCTCCTTTAATACTTCCAAGAGAACAGTAGTCACCTTTGTGACTAAATGGGTTGGTTTGACTGGGGAGTCGGATCTGGGAAAACTACTGTGGGGATCATGGACAACTTGCCTGCAGAAGTCATGTTGGGCAACGATATTGGCCTTCTGGCTTCTGCCTACTTACCCAGTAACACTGCTGCTGCTTGCCCAGTGACCACTCAATCACAATCCCATGACGCAGAGGACCCTACGCCAGGACGGGAGACCCAGGTAAGAACCTCACTGACCCTTGCCTCGACCGTAATTAATCGACCCTTAGCTTGGGATACACCAGAGGAGTTTGGGAGGGAAACTAGAGAAGACCCATCCCTCCAAAAGTACTGGGAAAAAGCCGAGAGTGGGGGGAAGAGCATGAACGTTTTATATGGGATAATGACAGACTGTATAGGTTGGAGGAGAGACTGTGCTCCTTCGCAGAAGCGCCAACTAGTGGTACCCAGAAAGCACCGGTTGGAGCTTCTCCGAATCGGAAACGATATTCCCTTGGCAGGACACCTGGGTGGTAACCATACAACCTACAGGATCACCCAGACCTTCTTTTGGCTGGGGATCTCTAAGGATGTGCGACGTTACTGCAGCACGTGTGACGTTTGCCAGCGAGTAGGGAAAAGAGGGGACCACCCTAGGGCCCGACTGTCACCAATGCCAGTGATCGAGGAACCTTTTAGCAGGGTGGCAGTCGATCTAGTGGGCCCCCTACCCAACCCCAGTCCATCGGTAAGAAATATATTCTTACCGTGGTGGACTATGCTACCCGGAAGCTGTCGCTCTGACGAATATCCAGGCTGATACTGTCGCCAGTTCCTTGGTCGGGATATTCACCAGAGTGGGGTTCCCGCAGGAAATACTGTCTGACAGGGGGACTCAGTTTACCGCAGACCTCACCCAACAATTATAGAAGGTCTGCGGTATCAAACCCCTACTCAGCTCACCTTACCACCCCCAGACTAACGGTCTCTGTGAGCGTTTTAATGGTACCCTGAAACAGTTACTGCGGACCTTTACAGACGAGTACAGAGATTGGGAGCGATTTCTGCCGCACCTCTTGTTAACATATCGGTGGTGGAAAGACCCTAGCTTCTGTGGAAGTACAAAGATATCCCCATACCAGAGGCACTGGAAACAGCTAAGCAAAGACTGACAGCACTGGCAACCATACTGAGCAGATACACCAGAGAAGCAGAGGCTAAGAGAATCAATGCCCTCTTTACCAAAGAAACATCCAAGGTGTATGCACAGCTACAGGGTAACTACCACACCTCCTTGCAAGACCCACCCAGAGCTGAGACTGAACAGTACTGGAAGAATATCTGGGAGAAAGAAGCATCTCATAACACCGAGAGCCAGTGGCTACTAGACCTGAAAGCAGACCACTGCATGCTGCCAGAACAGGAACCAGTCACCATCCCAGTTGAAGATATCCAACAGAGAGCAGCACACATGAAGAGTTGGTCAGCCCCAGGACCTGACATGATCTACAACTACTGGATAAAGAAATTAACAGTGCTGCATGAACGCCTAGCAGCACACATTGACTACAAGAAAGCTTATGACACAATGCCAAACACATGGGAGGGGTGAGTAAATCAATTTTTAATTTTATATATATATATATAATTTTAATTAATTTTATATATATATATATATATATATATAGATATACCTTTTATATATATATATATATATATATATATATATATATATATAAAAGGTATATCTATCTATATATATATGTATATATATATATATATATATATATATAAAATTCAAATTGATTTACTCACCCCTCCCGGGTGGTATGTTTTATATATATTATGCACATTTTTTTCTTTATAGGTAGTGTAGAATAAATTCCCATAAAGAGGAACAATCTTACCTGCAGAGGAAGAAAAAGAGTACTGTTTCTTTAAGTGGATATGAAAATACAGCAATATATTTGTGCTGGAAGTAATTGCTTACCGCCATTTGAACAACTCAATAGCATCTAGACTTCTACCTATCACCTCCTCCTTTGTCCTTACTCAATAGATAAAGTCCCCAACACACATAGCCGGCAAACACCCTTTACTTTGTTTTCTCCAACCCTCTGTTTCTAACTTTTGATCACAAACTACTAACCTGCAATGTCAAGTTTGATGGTTTGCGCTTGTGAACATCAATCTTTAAATCTCACCACAGATTTTCTATTGGATTGAGGTCTGGGCTTTGACTAGGCCATTCCAACACATTTACATGTTTCCCCTTAAACCACTCAAGTGTTGCTTTAGCAGTGTGTTTGGGGTCATTGTCCTGCTGGAAGGTGAACCTCCGTCCTAGCTTCAAATCACGCACAGATTGGTACAGGTTTTGCTCAAGAATATCCCTGTATTTAGCACCATCCATCTTTCCCTCAACTCTGACCAGTTTCCCAGTCCTGGCTGCTGAAAAACATCCCCACAGCACGATGCTACCACCACCATGTTTCACTGTGGGGATGGTGTTCTTTGGGTGATGTGATGTATTGGGTTTGTGCCAGACATAGCATTTTCTTTGATGGCCGAAGAGTTAAATTTTAGTCTCATCAGACCAGAGCACCTTCCTCCATACATTTTGGGAGTCTCCCACATGCCTTTTCGACAACTCAAAACATGCCATTTTGTTTTATGGTGAAAGTAATGGCTTTTTTCTGGCCACTCTGCCATAAAGCCCAACTCTATGGAGCGTACGGCTTGTTGTCGTCCTATGTACAGATACTCTCCAATCTCTGCTGTGGAACTCTGCAGCTCCTCCAGGGTTACCTTAGTCTCTGTGCTGCCTCTCTGTTTAATGCCCTCTTTGCCTGGTCCGTGAGTTTTGGTGGGCAGTCGTCTCTTGGCAGGTTTGCTGTTGTGCCATGTTCTTTCCATTTGGTTATCATAGATTTGATGGTGCTCCTGGGGATCATCAAAGATTTGGATAATTTTTTTTATAACCTAACCCTGACTTGTACTTCTCAACAACATTGTCCCTTATTTGTTTGGAGAGTTCCTTGGTCTTCAGGGCACTGTTTGGTTAGTGGTGCCTCTTGCTTAGGTGTTGCAGCCTCTGGGGCCTTTCAAAAAAGGTGTGTGTATATGTAATGACAGATCATGTGACACTTAGATTGCACACAGGTGGACATCATTTCACTAATTATGTGACTTCTGAGCACCAGAGCTTTTTATGGGTTTCATAACAAAGTTTTATGTATATATAATTAGGCTACTGAAAACAACATGCTGCCTTCTGTCAATGCTGTTTCTCTTTCAAAATGACAAAAAATGTATAACACTTACATAATATTACTTCAAACTGTCATATAAATCACATTCCGCATAGAGCAGGTTCATTGTCTTACTGATTTTCTCTTCTGCTGCACCAAGCTTTTTTGAACAAGTTGAGTTGCTTTGGAGTGTAGAGGTCTAATTTCTCCATGGATTTTGTTTGTAGTAGGATAGTTGTAATCCTCTGGAATTCTTTCTTAATCTGAAATTAAACAAACTAAATTGTATACATGTTTGTTTTATTAAGAGTTTATAAGTATGTAGGGGCAGAACCCCGTTCCTGTCTCAACAGAGAAATTTGCCTTTTAGCTGATACCGGCAAGGTGATTTGTATGTTTTATAGCCTTATTTAGGGTTAATGACTATGTAGGGCTTTATAAAACACCCCTTTCTGTCTCATTAGAGATGTTTACACTTTCTGATACCAGCAAAGTTTATTGTATGTGTAGAAGTCCTATAAAGGGTTAAATGTGAAAGGGTTTATAAAATACCCCTTCCTGCCTCATTTGAGATTCTTGGCTGATATCCGCAAATCTAATGGCTAGTGTAGGACTCACCTTTTGGGACTTGCCTTGCCGTGGCAGGTGAGCTTATTTTCAAATGGCCGTTGGAATAAAACTAAAGAGCCTCCGTTTTGTTTAGATGTACATAGGGAATGGGATTTAGGCTAAAGCGCAGGTAACGTTCTCTTTGTTTTTCCTACAGTTTATATGGCAAAGATACCTTTACATTATATCACGACATTTTAAAACAGAGTAAACATAACTGTGAGGGCTGAAACAAAGCAGAGCCATTCAACTTTAAAATCATTCACAGGAAGGCTTTGTAGGATATCTCTAGAAGGTTTTTCTTTTTTTCTGACAGATAATTTAGATGTTGTCCCTCTTCTTAATCTCATACTGAAGCTCCAAATGCTATTTTTTTTTTTTTTGCAGGGTCACAACCTTGGGATTGTGGTGGTAGGTACGTCTACCTTTTTTATGTTTTTTTTTTTAATATTCTCTTGGCAGGAGTTCTTTTACCTATGGCTTTTTTCTTAATAATGTTTACATTGTTTGGGGCAACCTATGGGCTTGGTCTAAGCTCTGTAATTGACCATCTTGTATTTTAGTTTGGTATTCCATCCAGATAAGCCATTAAAGGATCCAGCTCATTTAAGTCATGGGTGTTTTTGAACTAAGGCGTCGACAACCTATTCCCTTTGAGCATGGAATAATATGCAGTTTCTCTAGCATGTCAGATACGACACTTGGATTGTATGGTAAACTTTCATTGTTCGTATATACCAGCTTTATGAAAAAGGTCTGTATCAAATGCAAATCAATCTATCTCAAATTTAGTGTTTGAAGGATGGAAATTTAGAGACAAATTAGAAGTGATCCAGGTGACTGTGCCTTGGGATGCCAATTAGTTACTCCATTATACCCAATGAAGACTCAATCTATCACTGTCCTAGCCACTGAAATGTAAACTTTCTTGAAGAGTCAATGCCATTAAAGGCTGTGCTTCGACAAAAATAACTTTTGTATTTGTCTATGATTTCATCTGTGGTAAAAAAAAAATTGACTCAAATCAGAGTTCATATAGCGTAGTCTGAAATCCCTGTTAAGTATGAATGTTTCTTGTACGAGCAATTTCAGTTCTGGTACAGTTTGAGGTATTCCACTTGGCAAGACAACCTTGTGGATTTCACAGTCCATTACTACGTAGCCTGGCAGACATCTTGACAGATATAGAACAATAACAAACATTAGTTAAAACTAGTCAGTAAGTTATTACTTAGACAGTATAAACCCAGGTATTAAAACCTGTTAACCTGCACCCCAGCAAAAAGCATTATGGTTACTAACAAATGAATTTTTAAAATGGTGGTCATATTTTGAAGAACAAGTTTTAGAATTTTCAATTGTTATGCATTTTGACAAAATTTGAATAAGTATACATTGGCTAAATTTATGCTGACAGTACACATATAAAGTGGGTTACAGGGTACCTGCTGCATGTTAGCAGAGTGCTCCATGAAATGAACTAAGTTAGATTAGAGAGTTCTCCAAAATGACACAATGTAGTGGGTCCCCAAGACCAGCACTGAGAACCAGTGATCTTGTGTATCAATTAAAATAATTTTAAACAGCTTGTCAGTGACCATTATAATAAATGTTATATTAGAACAATATGACAAGGTTACCATTCATTTCTGGATGTTAAGGTACCATAATCTTTTCTGTGGTTTCCAGCTCAAAACCTCTAAGGTGCTCAATATAAACTCTTCATAATAAAAGGTAGGTTTGCTCTTTTTTCAGCCAATTCTTGTTTTCCACTAGTGGAGTCACATGGTAAGATCATTCCAACAGAGTACTACTAGACACTGTATTTGCCAAATGAATGCCAGTCTGATATGGATACTTTTTTTTTTTTTTTTTTTCAAGACTGCTGTCCTTATGTCCTCCTTTAATACTTCCAAGAGAACAGTAGTCACCTTTGTGACTAAATGGGTTGGTTTGACTGGGGAGTCGGATCTGGGAAAACTACTGTGGGGATCATGGACAACTTGCCTGCAGAAGTCATGTTGGGCAACGATATTGGCCTTCTGGCTTCTGCCTACTTACCCAGTAACACTGCTGCTGCTTGCCCAGTGACCACTCAATCACAATCCCATGACGCAGAGGACCCTACGCCAGGACGGGAGACCCAGGTAAGAACCTCACTGACCCTTGCCTCGACCGTAATTAATCGACCCTTAGCTTGGGATACACCAGAGGAGTTTGGGAGGGAAACTAGAGAAGACCCATCCCTCCAAAAGTACTGGGAAAAAGCCGAGAGTGGGGGGAAGAGCATGAACGTTTTATATGGGATAATGACAGACTGTATAGGTTGGAGGAGAGACTGTGCTCCTTCGCAGAAGCGCCAACTAGTGGTACCCAGAAAGCACCGGTTGGAGCTTCTCCGAATCGGAAACGATATTCCCTTGGCAGGACACCTGGGTGGTAACCATACAACCTACAGGATCACCCAGACCTTCTTTTGGCTGGGGATCTCTAAGGATGTGCGACGTTACTGCAGCACGTGTGACGTTTGCCAGCGAGTAGGGAAAAGAGGGGACCACCCTAGGGCCCGACTGTCACCCATGCCAGTGATCGAGGAACCTTTTAGCAGGGTGGCAGTCGATCTAGTGGGCCCCCTACCCAACCCCAGTCCATCGGTAAGAAATATATTCTTACCGTGGTGGACTATGCTACCCGGAAGCTGTCGCTCTGACGAATATCCAGGCTGATACTGTCGCCAGTTCCTTGGTCGGGATATTCACCAGAGTGGGGTTCCCGCAGGAAATACTGTCTGACAGGGGGACTCAGTTTACCGCAGACCTCACCCAACAATTATAGAAGGTCTGCGGTATCAAACCCCTACTCAGCTCACCTTACCACCCCCAGACTAACGGTCTCTGTGAGCGTTTTAATGGTACCCTGAAACAGTTACTGCGGACCTTTACAGACGAGTACAGAGATTGGGAGCGATTTCTGCCGCACCTCTTGTTCGCATATCGAGAGGTGCCCCAGGAATCCACTGGGTTCTCCCCTTTCGAACTGCTCTATGGAAGGAGGGTCAGAGGACCCCTCAACCTCATTCGGGAGCACTGGGAGGGGGAGATGGAACATGAGGGTGTCCCCATTGTGCCATACGTTCTGGAGATGCGGGACCCAGGGCAGAAACAATGGTACGATCGGGGTGCCCGACAGCGATCATTCCAGGTGGGACAGAAGGTCCTGGTGCTTAGACCAGTCAAAGGGAATAAGCTCCAGGACTCCTGGCAGGGCCCTTACAAGGTGGTGGCGCAAATCTGCGACACCACCTATGTTATTGCCTGCTATAAGGATGAAAGGATTCATAAATCCTTCCATGTTAACCTCTTGAAGGAGTATCAGGAGAGGCCGGAAGATATTGCGGCCATATGTATCCCCACTACAGACGACCCTGACAGTCTGACTATCTCAGATTTCCTAGCTCGTCCAGGGCCCGGTAGCCTACTCAGTGCCGTCCAACTAGGGGAGCGCTTAAATCCCGCAGAAAAGGGCCAACTTAGGCAGCTGCTAACGGAAAAAGAATCAACTTTCTCCCAAGACCCAGGATTCACCACACTAGCGACCCATCACGTTGAGACCCCGGGACAAGCACCCCTTAGACAACCCCCCTACCGAACCCCCGAGGGAAGAGATGAGAAAAGAGATACAGGAGATGCTTCAGTTAGGGGTTATCGAGCCCTCAGACAGCCCCTGGGCTTCTCCAGTCGTTTTAGTCCCCAAGAAGGACGGAGCCACCTGGTTCTGTGTTGACTATAGACGCCTCAATGACCGTACAGTGACGGACGCTTACCCAATGCCCCGAGTGGATGAGCTATTAGATCGCATTGCCAGGGGACGCTATCTGACCACTATCGATTTATGTAAGGGATACTGGCAGATTCCCCTGGCCAAGGAGGCTATTCCCAAGTCGGCGTTCGTCACCCCATTTGGCCTGTACCAATTTAAGGTCATGCCCTTCGGGATGAAGAATGCCCCAGCCACGTTCCAACGCTTGGTGGATCGGCTCCTTGATGGCTTCCAGGGCTTCGCTTGTGCATACCTGGATGACATTTTGATCTATAGTGAGAAATGGGGGGAGCATTTGAAGCATGTAGAGGCCATACTGGACCAGATTCGGGCCGCAGGCCTAACTCTGAAAACATCCCCAAGTTGACCCGAAAAGGATCAAGCCGGGTCAGCCGGGGTGTTCCACAAAGGGGAGCCGTGTAACAACCCCCTACCATGTTGCCTGCGAACCTCTACCTTTTATTTGTTTTTGCCTGTACCTAAAGAACAAAGACTATGTCTGGCCCTTTAACTGTTTTGTACAAAGGATTGGTACGTTTGATATGGCACTTCGGATACAGCCGAAGTAGTAGAAGTGGCCGCCATTAGACAATCGAACCCGTGGCGGTGGCCATTTTAATCCAGTCGAACACAGTCAGCGGTGTGTGCCGTCAAATCCCTGGAACGGAAATCGTCCACACATTTGAACGAACACTGCTGACCTGTACCTTCCCCTACCCTTCAACACTGCGGCTGGAGACTTAGTCCTGTTCGAAGATTCAAATGTACGTTCGAATGGGACTTTGTCATTCTGGTGTAAAATAGACCTCCATTAGACAATTGAACACCGCTGAAACACAACCCCGGTTTCACTTCGACACTCCCGCCTTCGGATGGAACTTTGTTATTTTTCAGGGCAGAAATAGACCGACCGCACAGCCTGAATCTGTGGAACTGTTTTGGGCATGCAAACAGGCATGCAGTCGGTCCAAAGATACTTTTTTTTTTTTGTCAATCTTTATTTTCTGATGCAAAAGAGGACAAGTTGCAAAAACATACATCGTAATATAGCGTCTTAACATATACTGAGTTTGCATGCATTGTACATAAAATGACAGTTACTAACATGCTAGATAGTCAAACTTAGTCCGATAGCCCAGGTAGTGAGACCCTGTAGAAAGCTACTGCCAATAGGGTGAGGGAAAAGCAGGGCTAGCTGAACAGGGGACTCCGTGGTAGAGTACCGTTACCGCTCGTGAAACCATTAACAATGGTAGGGTATATAATAAAACCGGTCTCAGCTAGATATGTCAGGTGAGTGGTCGGTATGAGGTTGTGTTGCGACCCCATTTATACATCACCCTCTCTACAGCAGCGACTGCGGTGAGCGAGATTTACAGGGCCTATGGTTTGCATTTTAACAGTACAGCTGTTTTTGCCTTGTTTTAGTTCCCCATCTGCTCACCCCACCCACCGTCAGTGTTATCAGACCGTGGGCTCTTGGGCGGTGGGTAAACCTACGTGAAGCGCGGTCATGTCTCTGTTTTGGGGGGGTGTGATGGTTAGTTGGTCTGGGTTTACTAGTTGTAGGGTTTGGGGTCTCTATCTTGCGGTGGGTTGCGTCTAGCTTAGTTACGTACTTGGTTGTTGGAGGTCCACAGTCCGTCCGCCTCTTGCGTGGTCTAGGGCCCATTATGCCTCCCAGTGTACGCCTATGGCCGTCCTACCCTTCTGTAGTTATCCTTATATTACCTTTTGCGAACTACTGTTTTATCATACCGATCCATGGTGGTTGTCCATGGGTCGGGGCTTGTCTAGAGAGCCTGTGTGTGGCTCATCTCTGGACTATAGCATGATGTTATGCAGGAGGCGAGGGCCTCGGCTCAGTCTATCCTGAGTGTGTGTGTAACATATGGGGGTCAGTGGGTTCAGAAGATGTGGGGAAGGGGCCGAAAGGGGGGGATGGTTGACGAGGAGGTGGCAAGAGGGAGGGGGGAGAAGAGGGGTAGGGAAGGCACAGTCGTCACGGGACCGCGGCCCCCCCCACGTCCCTCCCCACCATCCAGCCGAGCACGCCCCCAGGGTCCGAAGAGGTTCCCTCACGGTTCGGTCATCTGGAGCGTCCTCGTTTCCAGGTTTGCGTCAGTCGCAGGTGCGGGTATCTAGTTCGGTCTGTCCGATATGTACATTAGCCAAGGCGTCCAGATTTGCATGTATCGTTCCGTGGTGCCACGTAATGCGGTGGTTAACTGTTCCATCTCATGTATTTCCTCGACCTTGTCCATCCAGTGTTGCAGGGTGGGTACCTGCGTGGTGCGCCATCTTGTTAGGATGAGCATTTTAGCCGCTTTCAATAGATGTTTGGTTAGGGATTTTTAATATTTTGAGATGGGTAGCGGTGTGCAGGGCCGCCATCAGAAATTTTGGGGCCCCTGACAAAGCACAACAGCTCAGGCCCCCATCCCCCACTCCCTCCCGGGCCCGCCCACGCCCTACGTAGTCCGCTCACAATGATGCAGGACTGAATGTGGTGTGAATAGTGGAAGTGAATTAGAATGTGTGTAATGGATGTAGTGTTTGTGTGTATTAGATGCTGTTTGTGCAGTGAAAGCAGAGTGTGTGTTTGTGTAGCGGATGCAGTGTGTATAGTGAACGCAGAGTGCATTTGAGTAGTGGATGTAGTGTGTGTACAGTGATGTAGTGTGTGTTTGTGTAGTGGATGTAGTGTTTGTGTATAGTGCATGCAGAGTGTTTCAATTTGTGGTGGATGTAGTGTCTGTACTGTGAATACAGGATGTTTGTGTAGTGGATGTTGTGTCTGTGTATAGTGCATGCAGAGTGTTTCAATTTGTGGTGGATGTAGTGTGTGTACTGTGAATACAGGATGTTTGTGTAGTGGATGCTGTGTGTACAGTTAATGCAGAGTGTATGTTAGTGTAGTGAATGCAGAGTGTGTGTCAGTATAGTGAATCCAGAGTGTGTGCATAGTTTAGTGAATGCAGAGTGTGTGTTAGTGTGCAATGAATGCAGAGTGTGTGTTAGTGTGTAGTGAATGCAGAGTGTGTCAGTGTAATGAATGTAGTGTGTGTTAGTGCAGTGAATGCAAAGTGTGTGTAAATTTGTAGTGAATGCAGAGTGTGTGTTAATGTGTAGAGAATGCAGAGAGTGTGTTAGTGTGTAGCGGATGCAGAGTGTGTGTTAGTGTAGTGAATGCAGAGTGTTAATGTGTAATGAATGCAGAGAGTGTGTCAGTACAGGGAGTGCAGAATTATTAGGCAAATGAGTATTTTGACCACATCATCCTCTTTATGCATGTTGTCTTACTCCAAGCTGTATAGGCTCGAAAGCCTACTACCAATTAAGCATATTAGGTGATGTGCATCTCTGTAATGAGAAGGGGTGTGGTCTAATGACATCAACACCCTATATCAGGTGTGCATAATTATTAGGCAACTTCCTTTCCTTTGGCAAAATGGGTCAAAAGAAGGACTTGACAGGCTCAGAAAAGTCAAAAATAGTGATATATCTTGCAGAGGGATGCAGCACTCTTAAAATTGCAAAGCTTCTGAAGCGTGATCATCGAACAATCAAGCGTTTCATTCAAAATAGTCAACAGGGTCGCAAGAAGCGTGTGGAAAAACCAAGGCGCAAAATAACTGCCCATGAACTGAGAAAAGTCAAGCGTGCAGCTGCCAAGATGCCACTTGCCACCAGTTTGGCCATATTTCAGAGCTGCAACATCACTGGAGTGCCCAAAAGCACAAGGTGTGCAATACTCAGAGACATGGCCAAGGTAAGAAAGGCTGAAAGACGACCACCACTGAACAAGACACACAAGCTGAAACGTCAAGACTGGGCCAAGAAATATCTCAAGACTGATTTTTCTAAGGTTTTATGGACTGATGAAATGAGAGTGAGTCTTGATGGGCCAGATGGATGGGCCCATGGCTGTATTGGTAAAGGGCAGAGAGCTCCAGTCCGACTCAGACGCCAGCAAGGTGGAGGTGGAGTACTGGTTTGGGCTGGTATCATCAAAGATGAGCTTGTGGGGCCTTTTCGGGTTGAGGATGGAGTCAAGCTCAACTCCCAGTCCTACTGCCAGTTTCTGGAAGACACCTTCTTCAAGCAGTGGTACAGGAAGAAGTCTGCATCCTTCAAGAAAAACATGATTTTCATGCAGGACAATGCTCCATCACACGCGTCCAAGTACTCCACAGCGTGGCTGGCAAGAAAGGGTATAAAAGAAGAAAATCTAATGACATGGCCTCCTTGTTCACCTGATCTGAACCCCATTGAGAACCTGTGGTCCATCATCAAATGTGAGATTTACAAGGAGGGAAAACAGTACACCTCTCTGAACAGTGTCTGGGAGGCTGTGGTTGCTGCTGCACGCAATGTTGATGGTGAACAGATCAAAACACTGACAGAATCCATGGATGGCAGGCTTTTGAGTGTCCTTGCAAAGAAAGGTGGCTATATTGGTCACTGATTTGTTTTTGTTTTGTTTTTGAATGTCAGAAATGTATATTTGTGAATGTTGAGATGTTATATTGGTTTCACTGGTAAAAATAAATAATTGAAATGGGTATATATTTGTTTTTTGTTAAGTTGCCTAATAATTATGCACAGTAATAGTCACCTGCACACACAGATATCCCCCTAAAATAGCTAAAACTAAAAACAAACTAAAAACTAATTCCAAAAATATTCAGCTTTGATATTAATGAGTTTTTTGGGTTAATTGAGAACATGGTTGTTGTTCAATAATAAAATTAATCCTCAAAAATACAACTTGCCTAATAATTCTGCACTCCCTGTATAGTGGATGCAGTGAGTGTGTTAGTGTGTGTATTGTATTAGTGAATGCAGAGTGTATGTTGTATTAGTGTGTGTATTGTATTAGTGTATTTGTGTATGCAGTGTGTGTGTTGTATTAGTGTATGCAGTGTGTGTGTTGTGTTAGTGTATGCAGTGTGTGTGTGTGTTGTGTTAGTGTATGCAGTGTAAGTGTGTTGTGTTAGTGTATGCAGTGTGTGTTGTGTTAGTGTATGCAGTGTAATTGTGTTGTGTTAGTGTATGCAGTGTGTGTGTTGTGTTAGTGTATGCAGTGTGTGTTGTGTTAGTGTATGCAGTGTGCAGTGTAAGTGTGTTGTGTTAGTGTATGCAGTGTGTGTGTTGTGTTAGTGTATGCAATGTGTGTGTGTTGTGTTAGTGTATGCAGTGTGTGTGTGTTGTGTTAGTGAATGCAGTGTGTGTTGTGTTAGTGTATGCAGTGTGTGTGTGTGTTGTGTTAGTGTATGCAGTGTGTGTTGTGTCAGTGTATGCAGTGTGTGTGTGTGTTGTGTTAGTGTATGCAGTGTAAGTGTGTTGTGTTAGTGTATTCAGTGTAAGTGTGTTGTGTTAGTGTATGCAGTGCGTGTGTGTTGTGTTAGTGCATGCAGTGTGTGTGTTGTGTTAGTGTATGCAGTGTGTGTTGTGTTAGTGCATGCAGTGTGTGTTGTGTTGGTGTATACAGTGAGTGTGTGTGTGTGTGTTAGTGTATGCAGTGTGTGTGTGCTGGGTTAGTGTATGCAGTGTGTGTGTTGTGTTAGTGTATGCAGTGTGTGTGTGTGTGTGTTGTGTTAGTGTATGCAGTGTGTGTGTTGTGTTAGTGTATGCAGTGTAATTGTGTTGTGTTAGTGTATGCAGTGTGTGTTTTGTGTTAGTGTATGCAGTGTGTGTGTGTTGTGTTAGTGTATGCAGTGTGTGTGTTGTGTTAGTGTATGCAGTGTGTGTGTGTGTGTTGTGTTAGTGTATGCAGTGTAAGTGTGTTGTGTTAGTGTATGCAGTGTGTGTGTTGTGTTAGTGTATGCAGTGTAATTGTGTTGTGTTAGTGTATGCAGTGTGTGTTGTGTTAGTGTATGCAGTGTGTGTGTTGTGTTAGTGTATGCAGTGTAAGTATGTTGTGTTAGTGTATGCAGTGTGTGTGTTGTGTTAGTGTATGCAATGTGTGTGTGTGTTGTGTTAGTGTATGCAGTGTGTGTTGTGTTAGTGAATGCAGTGTGTGTTGTGTTAGTGCATGCAGTGTGTGTGTGTTGTGTTAGTGTATGCAGTGTGTGTTGTGTCAGTGTATGCAGTGTGTGTTGTGTTGTGTTAGTGTATGCAGTGTAAGTGTGTTGTGTTAGTGTATGCAGTGTGTGTGTGTTGTGTTAGTGTATGCAGTGTGTGTGTTGTGTTAGTGTATGCAGTGTGTGTGTGTGTGTGTGTTGTGTTAGTGTATGCAGTGTAAGTGTGTTGTGTTAGTGTATGCAGTGTGTGTGTGTTGTGTTAGTGTATGCAGTGTAATTGTGTTGTGTTAGTGTATGCAGTGTGTGTTGTGTTAGTGTATGCAGTGTGTGTGTGTTGTGTTAGTGTATGCAGTGTAAGTATGTTGTGTTAGTGTATGCAGTGTGTGTGTTGTGTTAGTGTATGCAATGTGTGTGTGTTGTGTTAGTGTATGCAGTGTGTGTGTGTTGTGTTAGTGAATGCAGTGTGTGTTGTGTTAGTGTATGCAGTGTGTGTGTGTTGTGTTAGTGTATGCAGTGTGTGTTGTGTCAGTGTATGCAGTGTGTGTTGTGTTGTGTTAGTGTATGCAGTGTAAGTGTGTTGTGTTAGTGTATTCAGTGTAAGTGTGTTGTGTTAGTGTATGCAGTGCGTGTGTGTTGTGTTAGTGCATGCAGTGTGTGTGTTGTTTTAGTGTATGCAGTGTGTGTTGTGTTAGTGTATGCAGTGTGTGTTGTGTTGGTGTATACAGTGAGTGTGTGTGTGTGTGTGTGTGTGTGTTAGTGTATGCAGTGTGTGTGTGTGTGCTGTGTTAGTGTATGCAGTGTGTGTGTTGTGTTAGTGTATGCAGTGTGTGTGTGTGTTGTGTTAGTGTATGCAGTGTGTGTGTTGTGTTAGTGTATGCAGTGTGTGTTGTGTTAGTGTATGCAGTGTGTGTGTGTGTTGTGTTAGTGTATGCAGTGTGTGTGTGTGTGTGTTGTGTTAGTGTATGCAGTGTGTGTGATGTGTTAGTGTATGCAGTGTGTGTGTGTGTTGTGTTAGTGTATGCAGTGTGTGTGTTGTGTTAGTGTATGCAGTGTGTGTGTTGTGTTAGTGTATGCAGTGTGTGTGTGTTGTGTTAGTGTATACAGTGTGTGTGTGTGTAAATGTGCAATGTGTAAATTAAATGTAAATGTTATCCCTCCCTCCCTGCTTACCTGTGTCCAGGGAGGGGGAGATTCCATCCCTGGTGGTCCGGTGCCCCCCCCCCCCCGGCTCCCTGTTACCGCAGAGGAGCCCTCTGTTAGTGTATGCAGTGTAAGTGTGTTGTGTTAGTGTATGCAGTGTTTGTGTTGTGTTAGTGTATGCAATGTGTGTGTGTGTTGTGTTAGTGTATGCAGTGTGTGTTGTGTTAGTGAATGCAGTGTGTGTTGTGTTAGTGTATGCAGTGTGTGTGTTGTGTTAGTGTATGCAGTGTGTTGTGTCAGTGTATGCAGTGTAAGTGTGTTATGTTAGTGTATTCAGTGTAAGTGTGTTGTGTTAGTGTATGCAGTGTGTGTGTGTTGTGTTAGTGTATGCAGTGTGTGTGTTGTGTTAGTGTATGCAGTGCGTGTGTGTTGTGTTAGTGCATGCAGTGTGTGTGTTGTGTTAGTGTATGCAGTGTGTGTTGTGTTAGTGTATGCAGTGTGTGTTGTGTTGGTGTATACAGTGTGTGTGTGTGTGTGTGTTAGTGTATGCAGTGTGTGTGCTGTGTTAGTGTATGCAGTGTGTGTTGTGTTAGTGTATGCAGTGTGTGTGTTGTGTTAGTGTATGCAGTGTGTGTGTGTGTTGTGTTA
This sequence comes from Pelobates fuscus, assembly GCF_036172605.1. Taxonomy (NCBI): domain Eukaryota; kingdom Metazoa; phylum Chordata; class Amphibia; order Anura; family Pelobatidae; genus Pelobates; species Pelobates fuscus. Next base: position 133,095,371 of record NC_086318.1, on the reverse strand, counting down.
GTGTATGCAGTGTGTGTGTTGTGTTAGTGTATGCAGTGTGTGTGTGTTGTGTTAGTGTATGCAGTGTGTGTGTTGTGTTAGTGTATGCAGTGTGTGTGTGTGTTGTGTTAGTGTATGCAGTGTGTGTGTGTGTAAATGTGCAATGTGTAAATTAAATGTAAATGTTATCCCTCCCTCCCTGCTTATCTGTGTCCAGGGAGGGGGGAGATTCCATCCCTGGTGGTCCGGTGGGGGCCCCCCCGGCTCCCTGTTACCGCAGAGGAGGCCCAGGCAGCACACAGCTTCTCCTTTCTTCTCTCTTCTAATAACTCTCGCGAGACCCGGTTGCCATGGCAACGCTCCGCGGGTCTCGCGAGAGTTATTGAACGAGAGGAGAAGCTGTGTGCTGCCTGGGCCCCCTCTGTGGTAACAGGAAGCCGGGGGCCCGCGGCTGAACACATAGATAGCGATATTCGCTATCTATGTGTGCAGAGAAAGAAAGTGGGGCCCAGGACTGCCAAGAGCAGTCCGGGCCCCCCAGGGCCGCCGGGCCCATGACAACAGTCATGGTTGTCACCCCCTGATGGCGGCCCTGGCGGTGTGTGGTAAAGAAGCATCCAGAGTGGCTGCAGGGGGATGTCTGTGTCAGTGATATGTTTGATCTTTTGGATTTCTTTGATGAGTTTGGATTTGTTGCCAGTATGGGGTTATCTTCCGGCAAGACCACCATATATGAAGAGATGTGCCTACCTCATTTTCGCAGCGCCAGCAGGTTGCCGAGGCGTCTGGTGTCATCTGTTGTAGCCTCTCAGGCGTCCTGTACCAATTGGTCAGTAATTTATAATTGAGATCTTGTTGTTTGGAGCTTATTAAGCTTTGATGGGTCAAAATATGAATGTTCGTCCATTGGGGAGCCGTCAAAGTTACCCCTGTGGCTTCCTCCCAGCGCGTTATGTGTTTCAAAGGCTCAAGCTGCGTTGAAGTTATTAGCATCGTGTAGAGGTTTGAGATTCCTCTGCACACAAAGAGACTTTTTAATATTTCTGGAAGCCCTGAACGGATTTGTACGAATTTTGAATATGTTTTTCCCCAAGTTGTGTTGTTCATAAAAATTTAAGTTTTATTTCTCTGTGATGAAAAATCAGAAAGTTATAAAAATGCATAAAAAGTATAAGTTTTAGCTGGGAGATAATTGAGTAGATACAGTAAGAAACTCAATTATCTCCCAAGCAGAGGGGAGGGAATCTGTGGGTTGTAACCATTGTTTGATTGGTTAACGCCTAATTGGTTGTGGGTGTCTCCCTTGCATGGGAGCACCGCATAAAAGGAGAGTACCTGTCATTAAACCTCAGTTCTACTTTACCCTTCAAAACTTAGCTTTGTCTCGTTATTGAAAGGGCACCTACTCAGCTAATCACTAGCTCTTTTAAGAGCTCTACCTCTCTCTCTCTATACTTGGATCCAGCTGATAGAAAGAAGGCTACTCCATTACTGCACAGAATCTTGCCGGGAAAAGGACTTTTCCAATGGCTAATACCCCCCTCTCCACTGGGGTAGCCGTTACAGTCTGCAAGGAGAAGGATGGGTCTGCAAGGAGCAGAAAGGGGCAGGAAGGGACAGAAGGAGCACAAAGGTAAAGTAGGAGAAGGAGCACAAAGGGGCAGCAAGGAGCAGAAAGGGACAGAGGAGCACAAAGGTAAAGGAGCAGAAGGGTGAAGGAACAAATGTACAAAGGTAAAGCAGGAAAAGGGGCAGCAAGAATCAGAAAGAGACGGAACAAAGGTACAAAGGTAAAGTAGGAGAAGGAGTAGAAAGGAGAAAGAACAGAAATGAGCAGGAAGGAACATCCAGAAGCAGAAAGGGTCAGCAATTATCTGGAAGGGGCAGAAGGAGCACAAAGGTAAAGTGGGAAAAGGAACCAAAATGAGCAACAAGGAGCAGGAAGGGCAGCAAGGAGCAGGAGGGGTCTGCAAGAAGCAGGAGGGCGCAGAAAGGGTCTGCAAGAAGCAGGAGGACGCAACAAGGAGCAGGAAGGGGCAGCAACAAGGAGCAGGAAGGGGCAGCAAGGAGCAGGAAGGGCCTGCAAGGAGAAGGAAGTGATCAGAAAGAGAAAGGAGCAGAAGGGCACAAAATAAGAAGAAAGTAGCAGAAAGGTAAAGGAGCAGAAAGAGCCAAGGAGGAGAGAAGACAGTGTCAATAGAAAAAGAAGACTGAGTCAAAGGAAGGAGAAGAAAATTAGATTGGAGCAGAAAGGACAAGTGAAGTGATCCCTCCACTTCATTCTGGACACCACATCATAAGGCTTTGGAACCTGGGCCTGGCAGGGAAACTTTGGACCTTCTCATCTCCTGTAAAATATTCTATATTTTGGAAATGTGTCTTACATACATTTCATGCTGAGGTGTGGTTGGTCTTGAGTGACATGAACAGATGACAATAAGTGTTGTAATCTCTTCTCTATTTCTGAATGTCCATGGAACATGGGATGACCTAATGAGGAATTGCCAACAAGCATATTGTATCAATAGCATTGACTTGTAATGCTTACACAGCTATTTTGGTTGTATATATGTAGAATGTATTATCTGTGTGAGAGTGTCTAGGAGAATGAGACACAGACACTGAGACACAGAACATCAAGGGCAGAGTGTCTTCCCACTCTGGATGTCCAGCATGTACCATCAGCTGTTGACTTATTTAACATCAATGACATTGTAAGTACTGACTTTGTATTTGCGAAGCAAGAAGAATAAATCTATTTTATAAGAAAAGCCAGGAAAGTCTGATTGCGTTATATTTTTAAGTGACAAAGAAGAACTATAATATGCATGGTGCAAGGTGAGCCACCCAACAATAAGAAAGAAGAATTTACATACATATATATGAATAAGTATCAAGCAGATTAATTATTATAAGAGTCCACCTTTTATTACATCTCCCCATGTAAAGACAATATCAGTGTTAATGTGTTCACTTTTATTTACTGAGTGTCAGGAAACACAGAGGTCCGCATCATAAAAAAGTAAAACATTTTTATGAATCGGGAATTAGCGATTGGCTTAGAGTGTCAGCTGGTGATGTCTCTCCCAATCCAGGGTCCTTCACGTTCTCTACACACACTAGAAAACCAGAAACCCCACAAACCTCATCACAATACCCTGCCCTTTACCCTCACTTACCAACATTCAGTGTGCACTCTGGAACGCCTGCTCCATCTGCAGTAATTTAAAATCAACAGCCATACACAACTTTTTCATCTCAAACTCACTCACACTACTGGCACTTACAGAGACCTGGCTATCCTCCTCTGATAGCGCTACTCCTGCCTCTTTATGTTTTGGTGGGCTAAAATTCTCTCACACTCCCAGACTCAACTGTAAAGGAGGTGGTGTAGGCATCCTTCTATCCCCTCAATGTACCTTTCAACCAATCATATCTCCCCCTGCCCTATCTTTTTCTTCTTTTGAAGTTCACACTGTCCGCCTATCTAAACCCACTCCTTTAAGAATTGCTATCATCTACCGCCCCCAAGGTCCTAGGCTATTTATTAAGCACTTTTCTTCCTGGCTTCCCCACTTCCTCTCATCTAGCACTCCTTCCCTTATACTTGGGATTTCAATATACCAATCAACAACCCCAACTGCACTGATGCCTCTCGTCTGCTCTCTGTAACCTCCTCCTTTGACCTTACGCAATGGTCCAATTTAGCAACCCATACAGCGGGAAACACTCTTGATCTCGCCTTCACCAATCTCTGTAACGCCTCTAATCTCTCCAATATTCCTTTTCCTCTTTATGACCACCATCTGCTGACTTTTGACATCAGCATACCTAAGACCCAATTAACACCACTATCTGAACATCAATCTCACAGATACCTCCAATGTCTTGACCTAGAGCATTTCTCCACTAATCTCCAATCTCTCCTTTTACCTATCTCAAACCTCACCTGTCCTAGCTCTGCAACCTCCTTCTAAAATTCCACCCTCTCCTCTCAACTAGACATCATGGCACCTCCTACATTTAAATGCAGCAAGCGCCCCCAACAACAACCTTGGCACACAAAGCTGACTAGATATCTTCAAAAATGCTCTAGAACTGCTGAACGCTGTTGGAGAAAGTCTCACTGTGCGTCTGACTTTCTCCACTATAAATTTATGCTGCGCTCATACAGCTTGGCTCTTTCCTTTGCAAAAGTGAATGACTTTAATACCCTCATAACCACATTCTCCCGTGAACCCAAACAACTATTTTACACATTTAACTCTCTTCTTCGCCTTATTGTTCCTCCTCCACCTACTAACTTGACCGCCTCAGACTTTGCAACTCACTTCACTGACAAGATCTCTACAATCAGGGAGGAGATCTCTCATCTTTCTTCTTCCCCTTACAATACTTCCCCTAACCTCACTCCCTCTGCTGTTCTATGTTCGTTCGCACCGGCTACAGCGGAAAAGGTTTCTGCTCTGCTCCAGTCCTCCCACCCCACCACCTGCTCCCTAGATCCAATTCCCTCGCATCTCATCCGTACTCTGTCTTCTTCTCTTTCTCTACCTCTCACTAAAATTCTCAATCTCTCTCTTCTGGCATATTTCCATTGCCCTTCAAATATACAACTGTAACCCCAATTCTAAAGAAGCCCAACCGTGACCGTCCAATTGACCGTCCAATTACTGTTCTATCTCGCTACTGCCTTTTGCATCTAAGATCCTTGAAAGAGTTGTGTATGCGAGATTGACAGACTTCCTTGAGTCTAATTCTCTGCTAGACCCGCTTCAGTCTGGTTTCCACGCTAAGCACTCTGTAGAAACGGCACTGACCAAAGTATCCAATGATCTACTCGCTGTAAAATCTCATGCTCACTTCTCTATCCTAATTCTCCTTAACCTTTCTGCGGCTTTTGACACTGTTGATCATCAACAGCTTCTTCTCATCCTCCGCAATATCGGTCTACAAGATATTGCTCTCTCCTGGTGCTCCTCCTACCTCTCCCAGCGCTCTTTCAGTGTTTCTCTCTCTGGCTCTGCTTCTTCTCCCCAACTCCTCTCTGTTGGTGTCCCCCCAAGGTTCAGTACTTGGCCCCCTACTGTTCTTCATCTATACTGCCTCCCTTGGTAAACTCATTAGCTCCTTTGGCTTCCAATATCATTTCTATGCAGATGACACGCAAATCTATCTGTTCTCTCCCCGTCCCTTTTGACTAGTGTCTCTGACTGCCTCTCTGCTATTTCAAACTACCCACTTCCTTAAACTCAACTTGACCAAAACTGAAATTCTGGTCTTTTCTCCCTCAAGTGTTGCTACTCCTGTGTCTGTCTCCATCCAAGTCAACGGTGCTACCATCAGCTCCACCATGCAGGCTCGCTGCCTAGGCGCTCTCTTTGACTCCAACCTCTCTTTCACGCCTCATGTTTAGTCTATCGTCAAATCCTGCCACTTCCATCAAAAACATTGCGCGCACCTGACCCTACTTAAAGCCAGATGCGACTAAGGTGCTGGTCCATTCCACTGTCCTTTCCCTCCTTGACTACTGTAATCCGCTTCTCAGTGGTCTTACATGCTCCCAACTTGCGCCGTTACAGTCCATAATGAATGCGGAGGCGAGGCTCATCTTCCTGTCTGCCCACGCCTTCTGTGAGTCAATACATTGGCTTCCTGTAAGATATAGGACACAATTTAAAATTCTGGTTCTTGCTTTCAAATCTCTACATAATGCTGCTCCCACCTATCTATCCTCCCTAATACACAAGTATGTCCCATCTAGGCCCTTATGCATCTTCTGTCCGTACTCCCACCTCTGATGCTCACCTTCAAGACTTCTCGACGGCTGCACCATTCCTGTGGAACTAACTTCCCTCCTGCATTAGATGCTCACCCAGTCTCCACTCTTTCAAAAAATCATTAAAAACTAATTTCTTCATAAAAGCGTATCAATTAAACTGTTAATAGCTCCTGACTGATCCCTCTTTTGCAATTGTCATTCGTCTAATACTATCCTTACCTTTTGTGTCACTTTACCCCACTCGATCTAGCATGTAAGCTCATTGAGCAGGGACCTCAACCCCTCTGTTCCTGTGTGTCCAACTTGTCTGGTTACAACTACATGTTTGTTCGTCCATCCACTGTAAAGCACTGTGAAATTTATTGCCGCTATGTAAATAATAACATCATAATAATAATAAAACAGTACCCCCTTGTATAGGTTTTAGGATGTCATAGAAAGTTTCAGGGTTAAATTCAGTGCTGGCAAATTAAATTCTCTGGACTTTCAGCCCAGGTTGTCAGGCACGTCCTTCAAATTGCAATCAGTAAAATTACTTAATTATGTAAAAATATTACATAAATATGCAGGTAGAATTTAAATATATATACATATTTATATATTTGAAGTCTATGTGTATATTTATGAAATTATTTATGTAATTTTGTATATGGATATCTATATATTTTGTATTTTAATTTTTTTATATATATTTATCTCATTTAATTCTAAGTGTATTTTGATATAAATATATATATATATATATCTCAAAATACAGTTAAAATAAAATTCTATATATATATGATACATTTTATTAACATTTTTTTATTTATTTTACAGATGCAAGTTCAGGCCCTGGGGACGCAAAATCAGGCTGACCGGAAGGAGGGAAGCGCACTGTGCTCCCCTCCAGCAGGTCAATACTTGTAGCGTGGCCGAGCCCTTACCGTTCCGCCCGCGGATCCCAGCCTCCACCCACCCACCTCCTACCCTCCTGTCTGCCGCAGGCTGTGTGGAGGGGGCGGGGATATGACATCATATCCCTGCTCCCTGTGTACCGCACAGCGCGGCTGGCGCACAGTGATGAGGCTGCGCTGCAGGACATGACTCCAAAGAGCCGGGCAGAATGCACCCAGGGGACAAGATTGAACTGATGTAAGTATGTAATTTTGTATGTATGTTTGTATGTAACTGGATGTATGTTTGTCTCTGAATGTCTGTATATATGTCTCTGTATTCATGTATGTAACTGTATGCCTTTATGTTTCTGTATGTTTGTATGTATGTCTATATGTCTTTGTATGCATGTTTCTGTATGTATGTATGTATGTATGTGTCTGTATGTCTTTGTATGCATGTTTCTGTATGTGTGTCTGTATGTCTTTGTATGCATGTTTCTGTATGCCTGTCTGTAAGTATGTATCTGTATGACGGTATGCCTCTGTATGTATGTATGTGTCTGTATGCCTGTATGTCTTGTACGTATGTTTCTGTATGTCTCTGTATGCATGTATGTAACTGGATGTATGTTTGTCTCTGAATGTCTGTATATATGTCTCTGTATGCATGTATGTAACTGTATGCCTTTATGTCTCTGTATGTACGTATGTGTGTGTCTGTGTGTCTCTGTATGCCTGTATGTCTTTGTATGCATGTTTCTGTATGTATGTATGTGTCTGTATGACGGTATGCCTCTGTATGTATGTATGTGTCTGTATGACGGTATGCCTCTGTATGTATGTATGTGTCTGTATGCCTATATGTCTTGTAAGTATGTGTCTGTGTGTCTCTGTATGACTGTATGTCTTTGTATGCATGTTTCTGTATGTATGTATGTATGTGTCTGTATGACGGTATGCCTTTGTATGTATGTATGTGTCTGTATGACGGTATGCCTCTGTATGTATGTATGTCTCTGTATGCCTGTATATATGTATGTGTCTGTATGACGTTATGTCTCTGTATGCATGCATGTATCTGTATGTGTGTATGTCTTTGTATGTCTGTATGTATGTATGTATGTGTCTGCATGCCTGTATGTCTCTGTATGTATGTTTCTTTATGCCTGTATGTCTGTATGTATGTGCCTGAATGTCTTTGTATGTATGTTTCTGTATGCCTGTCTGTATGTATGTGTCTGTATGACGGTATGCCTCTGTATGCATGTATGTGTTTATATGCCTGCATGTCTCTGTATGCATGTATATCTCTGCTTGTATGTATCTGACTGTATGTGTCTGTATGTCTCTGTATTATTATTTCTGTCTTTGTATGACAGTGTACCTGTATGACTTTGACTGTGTGACTGAAAAATTATGCCTGTGTGCCTGTGGCTTGGGAGGAAAGACACACAGGTGAAGATGCATTTTTTTTTTTTTAATGAGGGTTGGGGGCGCCAAAATGCATCTTCGCCTGTGTAACTAAAAATCCTAGCACCGGCCCTGGTTCAGGCAGTCCACCTGCAGGCAGATACACAGGCACCTATTGCGGCCATGTGACCGCTCTTTTAGAGCGATCACATGGCCGAGGGGGGACAGCCTGGGCTGTCAGGCAGTCCCCCCAGACCAGGAGGAACGCCGATCGCCAGCAGGGGATCGAGTAAGTAAATATTACCGTTATGACGGTTCAGGACCGTTATCGGTCCTCAAGGTTTTTTTTTCCTGAACCGTCAGTGGTCCTTAAGGGGTTAAATATACAAATAATACAACAGGAAGTCAGCGCTAACTAACAGACAATATGTAAATGGGCAGCAACCCAAACAAAGGAAACCCCTCAGATCCTTCAACAAATAGAGAAAGCAATACGAAAAGATGGAGTAGGGCTGCACCAGAAAAAAAATAGAATAAAATAAAGTAAAATCATCCCACAAATCTCACTAGAGCAGCAATATGGAATACTTGATAAAATGTAGATGAGTAGACTCTTCAGTGGAGATAGGTGCATCAGAATGTCTCAGGATGTTCGTTATATGGAAGACAGAGAGACAGAGGCAACCAATAGTGCAATAAGTCTAAAATCCAAAGTGCAAAAAATAGGAGGTAGAAATCTCACATTTAAAAGAGCTTTGCCCAGCTGTGGTGTGAAGGGCATACATCGGTATAATCCCTGCTTATGGGATATATGAAGAGAGTGTGTCTATCAGCACCGTCTGGTCATCCAAGGCTCCAAACAGGAATTGAAAAGGCAACAATAGTGCTCTCAATTATGATAAAAAATATGGGTAAACATTTTCAAGCATAGAGCAGAAGCTGTTTGCTTTATTTATAATGTATATAGTAATGATGTTTGCTGATTGGAGGACAGCCTATGATGTAATTTTGGCGCCAATTTCAAACTACTTTCCCCCTGTATAAACTCCTACTAGCCAGGTTGTGTGTTTTTATACCATTTGAGAAAGCCTATATTGGTGAAACGCGTTATGGTTATCTTTAGTTGTGTATTTTAGATCAATAAAAGTATTTTGGTTACTTTGCTGTGCCAAATATTTTTATTGTATTTTTATGCACTTTTATTATTTTTACTTTTCCTGGCATTTTATCATTCCTGTACTCAAAGAAATCCGAGGTGGGGATCATACCACCAACGCTTTACCAATAGAGCAGTGCCGAGGTGCGGATCATATCACCAACACTTTACCAATAGAGCAGTGCTTCTGCTCTATGCTTGTGAGTATTTTATTTATTTTTACCCATATTTTTTACCATTATTGAGAGCACTATTGTTGCCTTTTCTATTCCTGTTATATCCCATAAGCGGGGTTTATATCGCTGTACGCCCTTCACACTGTATCTGCATGTGTGTCTGTGTTTATATTTGTGTATCAGTGATTGTATCTGCATGTGTGTCAGTGTCTGTGTATCGGCATGTGTGGCAATGTTTGTATCTGTGTGACTGTACATCTGTATGTTTCAGTGTGTATGTGCAACTTTATGTCTGTGCATCTGCATATGGGTCAGCATGTGTATCAAACACTGACACACATACAGATGCACAATTTTATATTTTAAACAAGTTAACTTTATAAAAGTTCTGCACAAGTTTAAATATTGTTATGAGGTAAAACAAGCTAGACTGGTCTAGATGCTATTTCTCGCATAGTTAGACAAAGAAACAACCGTAATAGGTAAGGTTTGTCAGGTGTGGTAAGTCCACTTGGCAGTTTCGCATTGCGGCATGGTTCACAGCTGCCCTCCAGCTCCTGGCCCAAGCAAGGTTTGTCTGTAGCGGGCAGAGGGTCCCGTGACTCTAGCAGATCCATTCACTCCCCAGTGGGGATAATCGGTGAAGTCTTTGCTAGACTAGCTGTGGGATCTTCTGCTTGAGCATGTGGCATCACTTGCTCTCATAATGGCTCCATGGTGCAGGAACCGTTGGTGAAGTGCCACGAGCCGCCGCCATCTTGTGAGGTAGGCCTTAGGTTTCCAGTCTCCCCACATCTCCAGCTCTCAGCAGTGAGGACCAGGATGACCTCCCCGGCTCAAAGGGGGGGAGAACAGGACCAGCAAACTTGTCAATAAGCTGGCATGTGGAAGCCGGGAAGGGAGGCAGGCGAGCGCCCGTCCACCGTGCTCCCCTCCCGAGTAGGCCGCAGCCCCAGAAGCTTTGTGTGTCCCGCAGGGGATCCCAAAGTCCGATCTCTAGGTCCGCTACCTCTTCCACAGCCCTGTGGTTAGCACTGAGGCACATTATGAGTATAAAAGCTGCTAATTGTATCCTAAGAGGCAAGATTCCTCCAGAGCCTCTCCTGCATGGGACCAGTCAGCTTGGTGGTCCGGCCCCGCCCCCTAATTTGCCTTATTTTTTAAAACAAATAATGGGTTATGATCCAAAAGGATCAGTTTATCCTGTCGCCTTAGCAGAACAACACCCCCAAGCATAATGTGTCCACCTCCATGTTTGACGTAGTGATGGGGTTCTTGGGGTCATAGGCAGCATTCCTTCTCCTCCAAACATGGCGAGTTGAGTTGATGCCAAATATATGGATTTTGGTCTCATCTGACCACAACACTTTCACCCAGTTCTTCTCTGAATCATTTAGATGTTCATTGGCAAACTTCAGACTGGCTTGTACATGTGCTTTCTTGAGCAGGGGGACCTTGCAGGCGCTGCAGGATTTCAGTCCTTCCCGGCCAATTGTTTTCTTGGGGACTATGGTCCGAGCTGCCTTGAGATCATTAACCAGATCCTCCTGTGCAGTTCTGGGCTATTTCCTCACCATTCTCATTATCATTAAAACTCCACGAGGTGAGATTTTGCATGGAGCACCAGACAGAGGAGGACTGACAGTTATTTTGTGTTTCTTCAATTTGCGAATAATTGCACCTACTGTTGTCAACTTCTCACCAAGCTGCTTGGTGATGGTCTTGTAGCCCATTCCAGCCTTGTGTAGGTCTACACTCCCTGACATCATTGGACAGCTCTTTGGTCTTGGCCATGCTGGAGAGTTTGGAATCTGATTGACGATTGCTTCTGTGGACAGGTGTCTTCTATACAAGTAACAAGCTGAGATTAGGAGCACTCCCTTTAAGAGAGTGCTGCTAATCTCAGTTTGTTAGCTGTATAAAAGACACCTGGGAGCTAGAAATCTTGCTGATTGATAGGGGATCAAATACTTATTTAACTCATTGACATGCAAATGAAATAATATCTTTTTTGACATTGATTTTTTTTTGTATTTGTTTTTGTTATTCTGTCTCTCACTGTTAAAATACACCTACCATTAAAATTATAGGCTGATCATTTCTTTGTCAGTGGACAAATGTTCAAAATCAGCAGGGGATCAAAATCTTTTTTCCCTCACTATATGTATTGTATCTTTTTTTTTTTATTTGCTATGTTTCTTCTTATTGAATAAATGCATACATAGAACATTTCTTTTTTCATCTAATCTTGTAATGAATTTACATTTATTACATGCAATATGGTGCATCTCTTTATATGTATTTAGTCACACGAATCAAGACAATCTGGGGGCTCTTTTCATAATAAACCCAGCAAATTTATATATTATATGTAGGGTCTATTAGTGGAATGCGATAACTAACTCTTTCAAAATATATTTTAGATTTCTTATCTTTGTTGAACAGTAATACATATAATCTTAAAATCTGCACCAGGTTTTCTGGAGGGGGTTTGTCTTCTTAAGACCCTATACCCATGGTTCTGCCATAAATTTATGTTAGAGAATTCAAAATCATTAACTAAATCTGGACCTTGACGAACATGGAAGTAATAACCGGAAGGGAGGAAAACTGTGCCAATATTGGACTTTAAAAGAAAATCAACGGAGAAGAGCAGAATCACCGCTTCTGAAGAAGGCTGTAACGCCGAAACGCGTCAGGTGGCGGTATTCTTGGTGGACTTTTTCTGTTTTATTTTAATTTGTTATTTGTGTCCCAATAAATCATATTTTAATCGATCCTGCATCCTGGGTCCTTTGGAGAGATTATCTTTTGGCACTATAGGAAGTATCCTGAATTTAAACAGACATCCACCATCACAGATGCTCTTCTCCGCTTTTTAGTCTGAGTCAGCTTTTAAGTGACTCAGCTATATGTGAGTTTGACCAATAACAAGGTGTTTTAATATTAGTTTTTGCTATATTACCCTATGGTCTTTTATCTCATTTCTTTTGGAATATTTCCTATGAAGCATTAGTAATTTTATGATTAGAGTGCTCTCACCATTTTATATTTCACTTTTAAATCTGGACCTTGTTTCTCATAAAAAAAAAGCATTATTAATCATTTAATATAAAAGCCATTGCGAAGACAGCAAAGTATTTCTTTTTTTATAATCATCCTGACTCTGCCTCTAGATATGTGCAGGAACGTACTCTTGCTAAAATATTGTATAAGATTCCTTAGGTATGTTATTTTACAAAAAAAAATATGAGATCCCTTAACAATATTTTCATTTACCATGGTATATCACTTAGTTCTCTAGTTATGATTAGACTGTTCTTTAAAGCACTGTGTAAGAATATCACACACACAATGTAATAAACTTTCCATTAAAATAACCTGCATCAACAACATAACACTAATGCATTTTAGTGAAGCAAAAAAAATAGTTTATAGGTCACCAAGCAAAACACGGTAAAATATGGTAGCAAAATCATTAAATATTATTAAACTATCTCTCTAGCCAGCAGGAGGACAGTGATTGACGCGATAAATATATAAGTAGCAGGTGAATGACAGATGTATGAATTTCCAACCACTCTTTGCTCAGCAGGGGTTGGCTAAAATAAATAAATAAATATCTAGATAAATAATTTGAAAGGCACTTAGGAATACACGAAAATGTAAATTTGAATTGCAGGCGAAAAAAGAGGGCTGTAACCTGCTGAAGCAGAAGCACTTCTATCTGACTATCCTTGCTATTTCACTGTAATGTCTGCTACAAGATCAAAAGCCTTCTCTCTTTTTTTTGATAAAGACATTTTCAATTTAAGCCGCTTGCATCTTCAATGGGAGTTTTCCAAAATATCTGTAACAAAAAAAAAAAGAGATCTGCTTTGGTTTCATTACCTTTTATTCTTTTGCAACTTACTGCACTGGTAGCACTGTGTGAAGCTATCAGAATAGTGGTTTTGATATATTTCTAAAAGTAAATGCATAAGTGCTTCCAAAAGGCTATGATTTAATAATAAAAAATGAAATGTCCATCTTTCTACTTGACTTCTCTCATTAAAGTGGCTATGTTGGGTATTCATTATATATACAGTGCACATTATATATATATATATATAGTTATTTATTTTCCCTAATATTGCTGCCTTATTTTACAATTGTTTATATTTTTACATCAATCAACATGCATTGCCACATAGTGACAAAGCAAAAAGCTTTTTTTTTTTTTTAACACAGTTGCCAACATATTAAACAGAAATAATGAAAATATCAAATTGACATGAGTATTCAGACCCTTAACACCGTACTTGAAGCAAAGTTTAATCTTTGCTTCATAAGACTTGAGAATCTTGTTTCTCACAGTCTGAAAGTCCATTCGGTGCTTTTTTGATAATTCCTAGCAGGCGTTCATGTGTCTTGCAGTGAGGAAAGGTATTCCTTCTAGTCAGTCTGCCATAAAATAGAGAGAGAGAGAGGGAGAGCAAGAGAGAGAGACACTCACACACCTCTCTCTCTCTCTCTCTCTCTCTCTCTCTCTCTCTCTATCCAAATATGGTACTGGGATAGGATGCCACATTTGCAATAAGTTAGTTTGTGAAATGTCATCTCTGCTAGTTACTCCACAGTCAACTGTATGTGATATTGATTACTAAGCACAATGCCAAGCGGCTGATCGAGTGGTGTAAAGCACGCCGCCCATGGACTATGGAGCAGTGGAGACGTGTTCTGTGGTGTTATCCACAAATAAGACACAAAATTAAAACAGAAGATAAATACAATAGAAAAGTGGGTGCAAATTTACAAGCAAGAATGTTGACTAAAACCAAATATTATACATTACATAGTCTGTTGATAAATCTGTAAAAAACATAAAAGCTCACATAGCATAATATTGTTTTAAAATTCAGATTTAAAATCAAAGGTAATGGGTTACTCACAATACCCAGAGCCACATATAGCAGGCTCTGGCAGTAAAGGTGATGGTTAAATACGTTCCTTAGGCGATCTGCCTCACTGCTTTCATCACGTAATTGTTATTATTGCCGCCTCCGATGACGTTGCGGCTGCCATTTTTAGATTGGGAGTGAGTTCATTTAGTTGTAATAATGAAAGGGCAATCCATACTAAGAGTTCATTGCACATTGCAAATTTATTTATGTCATATTGGGAAAATACTTATTTATTCCAATCAAAATTGAAGTTCAAACCTGGTCCTTTATAAGAGATACATAGATGAATTTTTTTTTATTTATATGGAAAGGGGAAGAATCTTCAGTATTCTATTAAAAACAAACAAACAAAAAAAAAACAATAGAATATCCACCTAACACAAGAAATAAGCAAAGAAAAAAAATAATTTCTTGGATTTAAAAATGTACTTTAAAGATAACAAAATTAATACATGCACTTTCTTCAAAAAGGTAGATGTAAATAGTTACATCCACAAAGAGAGTTGCCATTACCAACCTTGGTTGGAGAATATCCCTAGGGGCCAGTTCCTTAGGTTGAGGCGGAATTGCACAGACCTAAATCTATTTAACAACCAAGCAGAATTTCTTAAAAAACAATTTTTGGATTGGGGATACCATAGAGATCATTAAGACAATGAAATTCAAAACAATTGAGAATTCGACAGAGAATCTTTACTTACATATAAACAAAAAAACCACAATGTAAAAAATACCTCTAATTTTTAAATACAGTAAAGATTAAAAGCAATTAAAGGGTGTATTAAATAAAAACTGGCATATTTTACACCAAGACCATGAAATTATACCATTCATAGAGGAAAGTCCTAAAGTAGTATTTTGAGGAGCTATATAGATGTATCAAAGACTAACTTTTTAAATACCTATAGAATTCTAAATAAAGGTTCCATCATTGTGGCGAATGTATGGCATGCACAAATTGGAAAAATACAAATTAAAAAAGTGGATACTTTTAACCCTGAATAGGATCTAAACGATTTAATATTGATTATTTTATTACATGTCACTCTAAAAGTGTTGTATACCTGCTCACGTGTCCTTCTGGACTTGTAGATGTTTCAAAACAAGGATACGTGAGCATATCTATAATGTCAGGAGAGATTTTTTTTAAATCATAATGTATCCCTACACTTTTTAAATTGCCATGGAGGAGATCTCATGGGACTTCAATTTTGTGGTATCCAGTTGGTACATAACCACTGGAGAGGTGGTGATCTGGAGTCATCGTTGAGACGTGCGAGATGAAGGAGATATTTGATTTGGACACCGTCTCCCAGTGGACTCAACGTCGACTTCGAGATGTCTGCACTTATTTAATTATTCCATTTGTCTAAACTTGTTTTTTGTACAATCATGTATATATATTTTTTACATTTTTAACTATGATTAGTTTTTTTTTAATATAGTCCCCTTTTATATATATATATATATATATATATATATATATATATATATATATATATGAATTTACACATATCCATGCACATCTTTTTATAATACTTGTTATTATAATCTAATTTCTAATTATATTTTTAAAGATTTTTATTCCACTTATTGATTATTTTAGTAATATACTTATGTACTTTGTTATTAATATTCACTCTGTATTCATATTATACTTTTGTGAACTGGGATATTATTCAATTTTTGACTATTTTTTTTTATTTTATTAGGATTTGTTTTTAATAGATTAAGTCCATGCTCTCTGATTAATACATTCTGAGGACAATCTTACTTTATGGACAATTCTGCCCGATTCCATTATGGTACTTTATGAGTTTCTGGGACTTTTACTAATGGAAAGACACAGACGGCAATTCCGTGATGACGATGTGACGCGTTGACATAGAAACATAGAAACAAAGAAACATAGAATGTGACGGCAGATAAGAACCATTCAGCCCATCTAGTCTGCCCAGTTTTCTAAATACTTCCATTAGTCCCTGGCCTTATCTTATAGTTAGGATAGCCTTATGCCTATCCCACGCATGCTTAAACTCCTTTACTGTGTTAACCTCTACCACTTCAGCTGGAAGGCTATTCCATGCATCCACTACCCTCTCAGCAAAGTAATACTTCCTGATATTATTTTTAAACCTTTGTCCCTCTAATTTAAAACTATGTCCTCTTGTTGTGGTAGTTTTTCTTCTTTTAAATATAGTCTCCTCCTTTACTGTGTTGATTCCCTTTATGTATTTAAATGTTTCCTCTAAGCTATACCTATAACCTTTCCTAGTAAGTTTTATCCTGCAATCCATGAACCAGTTTAGTAGCCCTTCTTTGAACTCTCTCTAAGGTATCATTATCCTTCTGAAGATATGGTCTCCAGTACTGTGTACAGTATTCCAAGTGAGGTCTCACCAGTGTTCTGTACAATGGCATGAGCACTTCCCTCTTTCTGCTGCTAATACCTCTCTCTATACAACCAAGCATTCTGCTAGCATTTCCTGCTGCTCTATTACCGTATATACTCGAGTATAAGCCGAGTTTTTCAGCACATTTTTTGTGCTGAAAAACCCCAACTCGGCTTATACTCGAGTCAATTGTCTGTATTATGGCAATTTGCATTGCCATAATACAGACTGGGGGCTGTGGGGGCTGCAGAGAGATGTTACTTACCTTTCCTGCAGCTCCTGTCAGCTCTCTCCTCCTCCGCCGGTCCGTTCAGCTCTTCTGTCAGCTCACAGTGTAAATCTCGCGAGAGCCGTGGCTCTCGCGAGATTTACACTGGGAGCTGACCGAGGTGCTGAACGGACCGGCGGAGGAGGAGAGAGCTGACAGGAGCTGCAGGAAAGGTAAGTAACATCTCTCTGCAGCCCCCACAGCCCCCTCCTACACAGTGCCCATCCACTGGACCACCAGGGAAGGAGAGCCCCCCTCCCTGGCCAGCTAGCAAGCAGGGAGGGGGGACGAAAAAATGTATATATATTAATAATAATAAAAAAAATAAAAATAATAAAATAAAAATAATAATAAAATAAAAAATAATAATAAAATAAAAAAATAATAATAATAAAAAAATGTAATGAAACAAAAAAAATATTAAAATAATAATTAAAAAATAAAAATGCCCACCCCCCACCAAGGCTCTGCATCACACTCTGCATTACACACACACATACACACACTGCATTCATACACACACACTGCACTCATACACACACACACTGCACTCATACACACACACTGCATTCATACACACACACTGCATTCATACACACACACTGCACTCATACACACAGCATTCTCATACACACACACTGCACTCATACACACACACTGCATTCATACACACACACTGCACTCATACACACACTGCACTCATACACACACTGCACTCATACACAGCATTCTCATACACACACACTGCACTCATACACACAGCATTCTCATACACACACACTGCATTCATATACACACACTGCACTCATATACACACTGCACTCATATACACACTGCACTCATACACACACTGCATTCTCATACACACACACTGCATTCTCATACACACACTGCATTCTCATACACACACTGCATTCATTATATACACACACTGTAAATAAATATTCAATTAATATAATTTTTTAAGGATCTAATTTTATTTAGAAATTTACCAGCAGCTGCTGCATTTCCCACCCTAGTCTTATACTCGAGTCAATAAGTTTTCCCAGTTTTTTGGGGTAAAATTAGGGGCCTCGGCTTTGTTACGGTTACTCTTAGGCTAGCTGAGAGCTGGACCGTTTAGTCGTCTGGACTCCTAGTTGCTGAAGAGGGGAGAGCCGAGTTCCATAGTATTCCATTCGAGTCCTGTAAGTGTGGAATCATCCCACTAGCTATAGCATAGCTAGGATACTTTTTCTACCCACAAAACGAGTCAAAGCAGCGATTTGAGGGTCAAGTAAGAACTGAGGACTGGGCTGACCAGCCTGCTTTTTATTGTGGTTACATGTAAAAAGGATACTCCCAGGGGGAGGCATAAAATCACCAATCACATATTGGGTACCTCCCACACATCTCCTCCCCTCAGATAAACAGTTAACCCAATTATACAGTACATATTTTTAACCAAGTTCTGGATGTACCCCGAAACCAGGGGGTACCCCTTTAAATCCTACACCGCTGTACAGATCTTGTTCAGGGGAGCAACATATCCGAAAACCAACCCGTTCGGATGAACGGTTCAGGAGTTAGGGGTTTTCAAAGTTTTGACCGACCGCACAGACTTTCTGGCCGAAAATAGTTCCACACGTTTAGGCCTTGCGGTCGGTCTCCGTTCGGACGGTAAAACTCCACGAACCCATGGCCATCCATAGTTATCCTGGAGGTCGCTGTACTCCCCATGCGGAGAGTAATCGTCCTACCGAACGGTGGGCTGTTCGGTAGGTCCAGCACGAAGTTATGCTATCCTGGAGGTCTCAGCGGTGTTCGCCTGGGTGCGTCTCCGTTTTTAGTTCCAGACGATTGCTGGCAAACACCGCTGTTCGTACGTAAGATGGCCGCGAACACGTGCAAAGTCCCGAAATGGCGGCCACCTATACGCTTACACAAAGGATTCGTGCTGAACCATACCAACGACTGCACATAAGTCAGAAAGGCGAAAATAGCATTTAAAGGTACACAGTGCAATAAGGTTTTTGTAACAGTTTTTGTAACAGTGCTCCCTTTTTGTGGAACACTCTGGCAGACACCGTCTGACCCCTTTTCGGGGCAGACTAAGGCTGTCCAGACCGCTGGTTATGCTGGGCTGAGGTCCGTTTGTCTGGACAACCCGTCCGCATTGCCATTCTGTTTCCCGGGTCGGTAGGAAATGGTGAAATTGAAGGGTTGTAATGATAAGCTCCAACGTAATAACCTGCCGTTATCTCCAGAGACCCGGTTTAGCCACACCAACGGGTTATGGTCGGTGACCAGAGTGAACTCTTGTCCATATAAATAGGGAGTCAATTTCTTTAATGCCCACACCAAGGCCAAACACTCCTTTTCAATCGCTGCATAGCTGACTTCGCGGGGCAGGAGCTTCCGGCTGATGTAGGCCACTGGGTGCTCCCCTCCATCTTCACCTACTTGGCTAAGGACGGCTCCCAGCCCGAACATGGAAGCGTCTGTATGGACGATAAAGCGTTTGTTAAGGGCTGGGGCCGCCAAGACAGGAGCATTAACCAAAGCATTTTTGAGGGCCTGAAAAGCCGTTTCACAGTGGGGAGACCACAGGACCTGTCGAGGTAAGTTTTTCTTGGTCAAGTCAGTCAAGGGTTTGGCAAGTGTGCTGTAGTCGGGTACAAATCGTCTATAGTACCCTGCTGTGCCCAGAAAGGCTAAAACCTGGGTTTTTGTGATGGGGGTGGGCCAGTTGGCAACAGCTTTTATCTTGGCCGGCTCTGGTCGCTGTTTTCCGCACCCCACCCGATGACCCAGGTACTGTACCTCGGCCATCCCAAAGTGACATTTTTCTGGTTTCAGAGTCAGGCCAGCCTCCCGGATCTGATCCAGAACCATTCCTACGTGAGCTAAGTGGTCCTCCCAGGACTCACTGTGAATCGCTATGTCGTCCAGGTATGCACAGGCAAAACCCTGGAAGCCATCCAGGAGTCTATCCACCAAGCGCTGGAATGTAGCGGGGGCGTTCTTCATCCCAAACGGCATGACCTTAAACTGGTATAGGCCGAAGGGGGTGACGAAGGCCGACTTGGGGATAGCCTCCGGGGCCAGGGGAATCTGCCAGTAACCCTTACAGAGGTCGATAGTGGTCAGGTAATTTCCCCTGGCTATGCGATCAAGTAGCTCGTCTACCCTGGGCATAGGGTAGGCGTCTGTTACTGTTTTTTCATTGAGTCTCCGATAGTCTACACAGAACCGGGTTGTCCCATCTTTCTTGGGTACCAGGACAACCGGGGAGGCCCAGGGACTATCGGAGGGCTCAATCACCTTGAGTTGGAGCATCTCATCTATCTCCTTCTTCATCCCGGCTCTAACTGCCTCGGGGATGCGATACGGGGGTTGGCGTAAGGGTGTTTGTCCGGGGGTATCGACCTGGTGGGTAGTTAAGGTGGTGTACCCTGGTTTCTGAGAGAACGTGAGGTGCTTGGACTGGAGGAGTGTATTGAGCTGCTCCCTTTCAGTGGGGCTAAGTCGGTCTCCTATCTGAACCTGGGTCACTACCCCTGTGGGTGGACTCTTTTCCAGTAAGTCGGGAATGGGTAGACTGTCGGGGTCTTCCTGGGGAGGACAACATACGGCGGTCACGTTCTCGGGTCGCTCCAAGTATTCCTTGAGCATGTTTACGTGGAATGTCTTCCTGAGGTTGTTGTCGTGACAACTGGCTATAACATAAGTGGTGTCGCCCCTTTTTTCTACGATCTGGTATGGGCCCTGCCATGATGCTTGTAACTTGTCTGTCTTTACCGGCTTAAGTACTAACACCTTTTGTCCTACGGTAAAGATTCTCCTTCGGGCCCCCCTATCGTACCATACCTTCTGTCTTTTCTGGGCCGACTGGAGGTTAGCCTGCACTGATTTGGCTAGCTGCTCCATGCGGTCCCTGAGTTCCAATACGTATGGCACAATAGGGACACCGTCCGTTTCCGTCTCTCCTTCCCAGTGTTCCCGGATCAGGTTTAGGGGGCCCCGTACCTTTCGTCCGTAGAGCAACTCAAAGGGAGAGAACCCTGTCGTTTCCTGGGGCACCTCCCGATACGCAAATAGGAGATGCGGCAGAAAGCGTTCCCAATCTCGGTACTCCTGTGTGAACGTTTTGAGCATTTGCTTGAGGGTTCCGTTAAACCTCTCACAAAGTCCGTTCGTTTGGGGGTGATAGGGTGAACTCAGGAGGGATTTAATTTTGCACACCTGCCAGAGTTGTTGGGTCAATTCTGCTGTGAATTGGGTGCCCCGGTCGGATAGAATTTCTTTTGGAAATCCTACCCGGGAGAACACTTGTACCAGGGCATTCGCTACCGTATCCGCTTGGATGTTGGACAGAGCGACTGCCTCGGGGTACCGGGTAGCGTTGTCTACTACGGTAAGGATGTAGCGCTTACCGGAGGGACTAGGGGTGGCCAGTGGTCCTACTAGGTCAATAGCAACCCTGCTAAAGGGTTCCTCTACAATGGGCATATTGACTAGATGCGCTTTAGGGTGATCGCCTCGCCTTCCCACTCGTTGACATACATCGCAAGTATTACAGTAATTCTTAACGTCAGCGTGTACTCCTGGCCAAAAGAATGTGTGGGTAATGCGGTGTAGCGTACGTGTTATAGCTAAGTGACCTGCCAAGGGGATGTCGTGTCCTATTTTGAGGATTTCCCGACGGTATTTGTGGGGTACTACCAGCTGTCGCCTACGTTGTCCCTTTTTCTCTGTCAAGCGGTATAGTTTCCCTTTTTCCCATAGAAAAGTTTCGTTATCTGCCCCGCTCCCCCCTGTCTCTGCTCGTTCCCGGTATTTTTGTAATGTCGGGTCAGTCCTAGACTCGGTCTCAAAAGTAACTGGGGTGTCCCAGGGTATGGGGTCTAACAGGTCAAGAGAAGTCGGGGTTGGTCTTACCTGGGTCTCCCGCACTGGTGAGGGTTCTCGGTCCGTCCGGGCTTGTGCTCGGGTAGTCACTGGGTTCGCTTCGTTGTTATATACTGGTGCATAGGCAGAAGTCATGGGGCCCAAATCGTTGCCCAGTAGTACTTCAGCAGGTAAATGGTCCATTATACCCACGTTCACAGCTCCTTTCCCCGCTCCCCAATCAAGATGTACTTTAGCGGTCGGGACTTTGTACACATCCCCTCCCGCCACTCTAACGGCTACGGTCTGCCCTGACCTCTTGTGTTCTGGCACCAAATGACTCTGCACCAGTGTTATGGTAGCCCCTGTGTCTCTCAACCCCTCGGTAGATCGCCCTTCGAGCCATACCTTCTGCCGATGGTGTTGTCGGTTATCCGAAGCCGCATATACCGGGTCTGCCTCGTGAAGCGGCCCCAAATATTCCTCCATAGGGGTCTCCTGGTTAACACAGAGGGCTCGGGCAGGACGGTAGGGCCCAGAGGGGTAATTGTAATTCCTGGGCGTCTGGTGCGTGCCAAGCGGGCAGTTGGCCATGAAATGTCCTGGTTGCTTGCATCGGTGGCAAGTGGGCCTAGGGCGATCAAAATTGTTATTGGATGAACCTGAGTGTCTGGGGGGCCCGGCGGGTACCGGGGCCCGGAACTCCGTACGAGGAGGTGCACGGTAAACCTCTCTGGGCTCAACCCGTGCTGGAGCCCGGTAGTTTGTGGACTCGTGAAGACGTGAATCATAGTGTTCATCAGCTAATTTGGCCGCTTCTTCTAGAGTGGAAGGTCGCCTGTCTCGCAGCCACTCCTTCCCTTTTTGTTCCATGCCATCGTAAAAATGTTCTAAGAGGAATAATTGTAAAATTTCCTCACCAGTCACAGCTTTACTTCCGTTCATCCAGTGATTTACCGCTCTCCGCATTCGGTGCGCCCATTCCATATGTGTATCGTTAGGCTTCTTTTTCGTGCCCCGAAACTGCCGGCGATACGTGTCTGGAGTCACCGCGTATCTTCTTAGCAGAGTCTCTTTAACTCGTTCATATTGTGTCACTTCCTCAGCACCCAAGGTACGAAAAGCTTCCAGGGCTCGCCCGGATAGCTTCCCAGACAAGATCGTGGGCCACTCTCTGGTGGGAATCTGGTGCAAGGCGCATTGCCTTTCGAAGACCGCCAAGTACTCATCAATTCCTGTCTCGCTCTCTAGGAAGGATCGGAATGCCGCAAAGGGTATTTTAGGCTTCCCAGCAGTTTCAACAGGAACGATTACTTGCGGGGCTTCAGCCGTGCGTTGTGCGTTGGCCATTTCAACGTTGTAGGCTCGGGTTTTTTGTAAATCCGCGTCTGCCTCCACCATCAATTGCTGTATCAGTTCTATAGATGGGTTTGGCCCGTATAAGGGAAGCCTCCCCCGAACAATTCTTGCCTTTGCATCATCATCCGTGATTGGTGTTTCCGCCATTGTGGAGCTTTGATCCAGTTCTGTCAATTCTGCGATCAGTTCCCTCTTTGGCCGGTTGCTGGCGTGCCTTCCTCTGCTTTCCAATAAATCTTTCAGGGTTGTACGTTTCAATTTTGCGTAGGTGCTCTCCATCCGTTCCGTGCCTCTCCTAGGATATCCAGGATCATCCCACCGCTGCCACCAAATGTTACGGTTACTCTTAGGCTAGCTGAGAGCTGGACCGTTTAGTCGTCTGGACTCCTAGTTGCTGAAGAGGGGAGAGCCGAGTTCCATAGTATTCCATTCGAGTCCTGTAAGTGTGGAATCATCCCACTAGCTATAGCATAGCTAGGATACTTTTTCTACCCACAAAACGAGTCAAAGCAGCGATTTGAGGGTCAAGTAAGAACTGAGGACTGGGCTGACCAGCCTGCTTTTTATTGTGGTTACATGTAAAAAGGATACTCCCAGGGGGAGGCATAAAATCACCAATCACATATTGGGTACCTCCCACACATCTCCTCCCCTCAGATAAACAGTTAACCCAATTATACAGTACATATTTTTAACCAAGTTCTGGATGTACCCCGAAACCAGGGGGTACCCCTTTAAATCCTACACCGCTGTACAGATCTTGTTCAGGGGAGCAACATATCCGAAAACCAACCCGTTCGGATGAACGGTTCAGGAGTTAGGGGTTTTCAAAGTTTTGACCGACCGCACAGACTTTCTGGCCGAAAATAGTTCCACACGTTTAGGCCTTGCGGTCGGTCTCCGTTCGGACGGTAAAACTCCACGAACCCATGGCCATCCATAGTTATCCTGGAGGTCGCTGTACTCCCCATGCGGAGAGTAATCGTCCTACCGAACGGTGGGCTGTTCGGTAGGTCCAGCACGAAGTTATGCTATCCTGGAGGTCTCAGCGGTGTTCGCCTGGGTGCGTCTCCGTTTTTAGTTCCAGACGATTGCTGGCAAACACCGCTGTTCGTACGTAAGATGGCCGCGAACACGTGCAAAGTCCCGAAATGGCGGCCACCTATACGCTTACACAAAGGATTCGTGCTGAACCATACCAACGACTGCACATAAGTCAGAAAGGCGAAAATAGCATTTAAAGGTACACAGTGCAATAAGGTTTTTGTAACAGTTTTTGTAACAGGCTTATATTCGGGTCGGCTTATACTCGAGTATATACGGTACATTGTCTCCCTACCTTTAAGTCATCAGAAATAATCACCCCTAAATCCCTTTCCTCAGATGTTGAGTTTAGGACTCACGCAACGAATGTGGAAGTGACCGCCGATCGACGAAAAGTGCAAAATTAAATTTTTGTGAACACAGAAAAAAAGCCAACACATAGGGAAGCCTACATTACACCTAAGGAAGACCATTAAGGTTGAAACGTGTTGTGTTTATGGACTTTTGTTCTTACTAATTTACAGCTATGTTGCTGCTGTTTTTATTTACTTGTTTTATTTGAAGTAACATTTTTTCATTTCTACCTTGTTGGATATCTTCTGCTTTATACCTTACCTGGGAAAGAAGTATATTGAGGAGTGGAGCTGACAGCCAGAATAAGCTATATTATTCAACTGTCTACATAGCCAGAATCTGCTTGTTGAGGCTCTGGAAAGTGTGAGTGACCAATTACTTCTATAATTGATCTTATCTGATTCTATACAGTATCACGCTATGTTTGTTTTTATACTGTTTTTACAGAACGATCAGAAGATCTTAGACTAATAAGTATTAATCACTGTGTGCCATTGATATTTATTGCACCCCCACACCTTGTTTTGCTTTTATATATTAAACACAATCAAATCAATCTAAGCATTTTTAAACTCCTCATTAAATATCATTAGAGGTCCAAAAAGGAATCGTAAAATATATATATATAAATATATTAAAATACTAATCATCTAGAAAAATATCAATAATCATAAAATAAGAAAAATAGAAAAAAAAATAAGGTAAGAAATATACCTATTCTTAAATGAGAGGTATAAGCATGCTTATAAAAATTGGGGAATAGCATAGAGAGACTTACACTAGATCAAAACTGCAGTTTAGAAATCAACATTGAGTCCTTTAGGAGACAAGGTGTCTAGGTTTAATATACACCTCATCTCACATTTACTCAGTGCCGCTTCCGAATTTCCGCCTCTCCAATGGTTTTGTATAGTCTTTATACCACAAAACTTAAGGCCTGCAGGATCTTTATTATGATGTCTTAAGAAATGTAATGTAATGATACGTTATGTTTTAAATAACCTCTCTTTATATTATATACATCTTCCAGTATTCTAGTTTTTAAACACCTCAGCGCTTTCCCAACATATTGCAGGTTGCATGGGCAAGTGAGCATGTATATAACATTCTTAGAGTGGCAAGAAATAAAAGTCAATCTTAAATGTCTGTTTGCCTACATAAGATTTAAAGTGATCAGTGCTCCTAACTGCACTGGCCATATTTTTGCATCCCATACAGTTCCCACAATAGTGGAACCCCTTTTTTGTATTTTTATAGGAATCTATAATATTAAAGTGGTTTGTATCAATAAAACTAGAAGTTAAAATTTGTTTTAGATAGAAGGCTCCCCTGAATATAATTTTGGGTTTATCCTCTAAAAAGGAGCTAAAGCGGAATCCTGTTTTAAAATATACCAGTGTTGATTAATGAAGCGTTTAAGTTCTTTTATGACCTTTGTTGTAGTTAAAAATCATTGGGACCTTTTCATTATCTTTTTAACATCTGTTTTATAGGTAAGGAGGGCATTTCTTTCCAACTCTCTGACATGATTAATATCATAATTTAAATGATACAAATCATAATCTCTATCCAAATATTGTGCTTTTAAAATATCCGCTTGAATAGCAAATTGATCTATATCCGTTCAATTCCTTCTTAATCTAAGGAATTGGCCCTTTGGAATGTTCTCCAGCCTCGGTCTAAAGTAACAACTATCTCTGTGGATATAGCTATTTATATCTACTTTTTTTTTTTTTTTTAAATGCACGTGTTTTAATCTGATCATTTTCAACATAGATCTCCAAACCAAGAAGTTGATTTTCTGTTTATTGACTTCACTAGTTAAATGGATATTCCATCGATTGTCATTTAAAAAAGATAAAAACTCTAAAACTGAAGAGTGGTCACCCTTCCAGAAAAAAAAAAAAAAGAAAATGTCATCAATATATTATTTTATTATTTATATTGCGCCAACAAATTCCGTAGCGCTGTACAATGGGTACTGCCTATATAGGACCAGATTCGCACCCCAGCCATGGTTGGAATAAATAAAAGACTTTTCCCAATATGCCATGAACAGATTAGCATAACTTGGTGCGAATCTGGTCCCTATGGTGGTACCTTTACATTGTAGGAAGTAGTGATTCTGGAACCAAAATAAATTGTTATTGAGAATAAAAGAAATACCCTTTATGATTAAATCAATTTGGTCTCTCTGAAAAGAGTTAGAGCTTTCCAGAAAAGAATCGAGTAGACTCACAACCTAACTGATGATCTATTGAAGTGTAGAAGCTGGTGACATCACAAGTGACCAATAAAACAATCATTATTCCAGCTAAAATCCTTTAAAAGACTCATAGAATCTTTAAGATAAAATGGTCTTGTTTTCACAATGGGTTGCAAATTAGTGTCTAAATATTTAGTCAAATTTGACTATTGCAGAGACTGTGGGTCTTCTAGGGGGATTTTCAATATCCTTATGAATTTTTGGTAGGATATATATTACGGGTATTTTTGGTGAATCTACATTTAAAAATGTATATTTCGTAATTGTTAGAATACCTTTAGCAAATCCTTTATTGAATAGTTGGACAAACTCCTTTTTGATATCATTTTGTGGGTTTTTCTCCAGTTTTTTAAACGTATCTTGATCACCTAATTGTCGTTATATTTCTCGGATATAATTCTCTTTATTCATCAACACCACACCTCCTCCCTTACCTGCTGTTTTTATGATTGTATTAGAGTTTCTTTTTAGATCGTCCATATCTAATTTTTCTTTCCAAGTGAAATCATTTTTATTACTAGATTTTATTTCCTTAATTTCCATCATACAAGCTTTTTCAAACACTTTCATGTCTGCTGATTTCAAATGAATAGGATAACACGTAGATGTTTTGTTAAGATCGGTGTGGTTAAAAATATGGTCATTATCTTCATTGTCATTATTACCAATGTCCTTATCTGTTCTCTGTTGAAATATTTTTTTTAAACATAGCTTTTTCATAAATCTGTTCATTATGTATTACATTTATTAATAGAGCAACTTGGTGCAAACTTAAAACCGTAATGTAAAACATTGGTATGTGCAGGGTTTAAAATTTCATCAGATAGATTAAAAATCCTTATCTCCTCATTATTCTTACTCTCTTCTTCTTTTTTGTGGGATTGGAGATTTTAGGGGGAGAGGAAGGTTCTTCCAACCTCTCCCTAAAAAATGTGTGTTCGCATGATTGTTAGTATTGTGTAGAGCAGGGGTAGGCAACCTTTTAGCAGCACTGTGCCAAAATAAGATTGTGATGTGCCATAGCGCGCCGGTCCTATTTTTTTCAAATTGAGGTGTGCATGTTGCTGTATTCTGCTTGTGTTATTTATACTTCAGTTTCTTTGAATCATTGTATTTGAGCTTTTATATTGTATATGTCCATGAGTAGTTTGTGGTATTGTGTACCTATGAAAATGGGCTGTGTATGATGGCTGCTTGTGGAATTGTGTGTGGATGAATATGTCACATTGTGTATTTGGTAGTGTGTGTGTGGGGGGGCAGTTTGGGGAATTGCATGTGAGAGGCTGCATGTGGGGTTGTGTGCATGTATGTGGATTGTCAGTGTTGTTGAGTTTGTGAGGATTGTGTTTTGTGTTTGTGTGTGGGCTGTTCATATTATTTTTATGAGGGGAGGGCTATTCTGCAGCTCTGTGTATATCTAGCAATGTGGGTGGCTTCCCTGGGTTCCAGTGGGGACCAGGCTGGCCAGGTACAGCTCAAGGACAGGAGCTGCAACAGCAGCTGCGGGCTGCTGTACTACAGTGTGGATTCCCATTCACAAGTGCTGGGAGGAAGTGATCTGAGCTCACATTCTCTACATGCTGCAATGCATAAATTGAAATAAATTGATAATAAATTGTCCATTACCATCTTTTAGAATTAGCAGATATCTAGTTTCACTGGGACTCCTGATTTGGCTCTAGAAGCCTTGAGTGCCATGCAAACCATAAAAACAAACTATAAAATACTATCATTTTGGTCAGTCAGTCTACACAAAATCTTTCCCACCAATGTGCTGGCGATGTAATGAACACCCTGGAATACACCTGCACATATGGTGGCATTGTAGGGTTATAACACATTTCTGGGAAAGGGGTACAAGTAGTTGTGGAAAAAGTCTTAGGGGAAAAACCATCATTCTGGCCTGAAAATGTCCTCCTACATCATACAAGCCTCTCAAAAGCCTAGTATAAGAAATCTATATAAAGAATTATTTTAAATGCTGCTAAGACTTTAATTCCATTATATTGGAAATCTAGGGAATCCCCTACTTTACAGAATTGGTTGGATAAAGTGGGTGAGATTGAAGCTGCAGAATCAAGGATTGCAAATCTATCAAATGTTAGGGAAAAACATGCCCAGACTTGGTGTCTATGGCATAACTTCACATCTCAGTAGTAAAAAGCCATTGGTTGGAAAAATGAAAGGGAGAGGCACAATAAGAAAAGAGAAATCTTCATATCACTGTTACACAGAGATTAGGGAGAAATATACCGGGAAAATAAAAGAAGGAAAAATAAAACGAGTTAGATATGACAGAATAACAGTGTGTTCGAGAAATAAAAAGAGTAAAATGATAAATAGGTACTTGTATGTTTATATGAAGGTATGCACATATGTTCATGTAGTTAAATATGTAGATGTGTGATGCTTTTGGGATGAACAGTCACGGTTCCAGGTGAACTGAGAGGAAAATAAAGGGAGGGAACAACATTTTTTTGGATAGTATATTCAGGGTGTATGGATTTAGATGGGTGTGCAAAGAGTAAATAAGAAAACATGTAGAATAAGATTAATGATGTACGTTTTGGTTTTTTCATCAAGTACCCTGTTTATGGAAAGGAATGTAAGGCTACTGTCAGGATTCTATTGCGACAACCAAGATATTGCTTTATTTTATTGCTGCAATTCCTGTTTCTCGCCTCTAGTGGCCTCACTAGCCACTAGTCAATCCTCAGTTGCTCTCACCTGCTTCATATGATTTTACAAGTCTGCTATAAAAGGCCACACCCAACTCTTTACATGGCCTTTACATTGAATTTAGTGTTCTGACATTGAACTTCTGAAGTCAGTGTTCTGCCTGAAAACATACTGTATCCTGACCCCTGAAAACATACTGATCCTCTATGGAGACCCGGTGTGTGCCGTCGCCGGAATCCTCCTGAAACTCTTATCTTCAACTTCTGCAAATCTGCAAAATCCTGTAAGCAACCTGTACTATATTATACTGGAATCTACTTACCTGTTTAACTGCTGCAACACTGCATGATCTTGTAAGCAACCTGTATTTCATTATGCTGGAATCTATTAACCTGTCTCAACTGCTGCAACTCTGCATAATCCTTTAACCCCTTAAGGACAGAGCTTCAGAAGCTTGTCTTTCACTTAATGACACAAGCATTTTTTGCATTTTTTGCTGTTTGCGTTTTACAAATTTATTTTACTAATTTATTTATTTTTACAACTGCAATTTGCATTTTACTAATTTATTGCACCGACGCATATTATATACTGTTTTTTAAAGGACAGAAAGGGCTTTAATTTGATGTAACATATATTTACATAAATGCTTATTTATTATTAAAAAAAAATACAGAAAAATGCAAAAAAAATGAGAAATCTTGATTTTTTTTACAGTTTTTGCAATAATAATGTGTGCACAATTAGTGCAGGTTAAGGAAAGTAATTAAAAATAAATTCATTAAGTTGTTCTGATTTACAGAATATATAATGTGTCTGGGATTTTAAGTTTTTTTTGGTAGTTACAGGTCACAAAGCACAAGGAGTAAAATAAACTTTTAATGTGGAGCGATTTTAGAATTTGGTATGTTTGTCTTGTAAGCTTAATAGCCATAAAAGAAAACAAAATTGCCACACAAAAGTATATATTTATATAAAGTAGACACCACAGGCTATTTACCTAAGGTTGTTTTGACACTTTCTACGTAGCCATTTTACCGCCAACCTCTGCTAAATATTGGAGTAAAATTGTGTTTTTTGGGGGTTTTTGCACACAAACTTATAACAAAGAACTTCTCATGTGTATTTTGTAAAGTTGGTGTGTGCTATTCCTGTACAAAGTTTTATTATGTGTTCAGTTACTTCT
Source organism: Pelobates fuscus (assembly GCF_036172605.1). Lineage (NCBI taxonomy): Eukaryota > Metazoa > Chordata > Amphibia > Anura > Pelobatidae > Pelobates > Pelobates fuscus. The sequence goes on along the minus strand of NC_086318.1, from coordinate 133,064,629 downwards.
GCTGAGTACAACGGTACCCCCATTGTATGTCTTTGGCACTATTTCGTGAAGCTACAGTGCCATATAGGAGACCTGTCCTTTTCAGTATTCACAGTAGAATTTTGAGAGACGGATTTAATGAGCCTATGCTTCCATTTGGGGTATTATAACAGTTTGACTGTTCAAAAAAACCCCACAAAGGCCTACCATTTGTAAAAGTAGACACTGCAGGGTATCTCATAAGGTACATATTGTGCCTTAACATGCCCCCATTTTTTTACCATTACATGCCAAAGTATGTGGTAAAAAATAATTTTGTGCATTTTTTACATACGGATTGCATTTTTGCTGGGCATTTTGTATATTTCATATGTGCCACTAAGTTCAAACCCCCCAAATTATGCTCAGCTAAGTCTTCTGAGTAAAAGGACACCCCCATTGTATGTCTATGGCACTATTTCGTGAAGCTACAGTGCCATACAGGAGACCTTTCCTTTTCAGTATTCACAGTAGAATTTTGAGAGACGGATTTAATGAGCCTATGCTTCCATTTGGGGTATTATAACAGTTTGACTGTTCAAAAAAAACCCACAAAGGCCTACCATTTGTAAAAGTAGACACTCCAGGGTATATCATAAGGTGCATATTGTGCCTTAGCATGCCCCCATTTTTTCACCAATATATGCCAAAGTATGTGGTAAAAAATAATTTGGGGCATTTTTTTAACATACGGATTGCATTTTTGCTGGGCGTTTTGTATATTTCATATGTGCCACTAAGTTCAAAACCTCCAAATTATGCTCAGCTAAGTCTTCTGAGTATAAAGACATCCCCAATGAATGTCTTTGGCACTATTTTGTGAAGCTACAGTGCCATATTAGAGACCAAGCCATATCAGTTTTTACAGAACTTTGAATTTTGACGCTGGGCCTATGTGCAATTTCCAAGCATCTTCGCAGGTTTTAAATTCAAACTACCCCACAAAGGCCTACCATTTCTTAAAGTAGACACCCCAGGGTATTTCAAAAGGCATATTTTGAACCTTAGCGTGGGATAATTTCTCCACTAGCTTGTACCAGGTGTAGTGGTAATAAGCGTTTTTTCTGCCTTTTTGACACACAAAGTGAGTTTGCACAGTATATTTTGCAAACCTTATGTGTGCTACGACTGTATAATACTTCATATGTTGCTCAGCTATGTCAGCTGAGTACAAAAATACCCCCGTATGTACCTTTGCCAGGTATATGTGGACATCAGAGGGGCACATTTGGGACATAGTCATTCCAGTTTTTTTCAAACTTTAAATTTTTACGCTGTGCCCATGTCCCATTTTAGAGTATTTTATCAGGCTATATAATTCAAACTACCCCACAAAGCCATACCATTTCTTAAAGAAGACATCCCAGGGTATTTCAAAATGCATATTTTGAACCTTAGCGTGGGATAATTTTTCCGCTAGCTTGTACCAGGTGTAGTGGTAATAAGCGTTTTTTCTGCCTTTTTGACACACAAAGTGAGTTTGCACAGTATATTTTGCAAACCTTATGTGTACCACCACTCTATAATACTTTATATGTTGCTCAGCTATGTCGGCTGAGTACAAAAATACCCCCGTATGTACCTTTGCCAGGTATATGTGGACATCGGAGGGGCACATTTGGGACACAGCCATTCCATTTTTTTTCAAACTTAAAATTTTTACGCTGTGCCCATGTCCCATTTTAGAGTATTTTACCAGGCTATATAATCCAAATACCCCATAAAGCCATACCATTTCTTAAAGAAGACATGCCAGGGTATTTCAAAAGGCATATTTTGAACCTTAGCGTGGGATCATTTTTCCGCTAGCTTGTACCAGGTGTAGTGGTAATGAGCGTTATTAAATGTATTTTTTTACTTTTTAAAACTTTTTTTTACTTTTTAAAACTATTTTTTAAACTTTTGTTTTGCTTATTAATTTTTTTAAAGTTTCCTAAACTTTCGTAAAACTTTTCTATACAGATTTAACATTTTTCGAAGCTTTTTCTTTTACCGTTAACCCCTAACTAGCAGTAAGCAGCACTAACAGTAAATTCCCCATTTTCCCATAACTCCAACCCACCCAGCTAGCAAAATATTTAATTATACAATATTTAAATTAGTTAATTAAATAAATTTAACCCCTGAGGGTTAAAAAATAAATACAACTTAATCGTCAGGGGTTAAAAAAAATTAGATCACAGTATAATACTGTGATCTGTATTTTGATCACTGTAGGCAGTGATAGACTGGCAGGGAAGGGGTTAATTTTTATTTGGACTGGGTAAAGGGTTTATTTTTTTTAATTTTTACTTAAACGTTATTAAAACTTTTTTTAACTTTAACTTTAATTTTTAACTTAATTGTTTAAGCTTATTTTAAAACTTTTTTAACGTTAACCCCTAGTTATCCTAACACTAAATCACCCAATTCCCCACTAACTTCCACCCTGCCCAGCTAGCTACATTTATAATTTTAAAATATTTTAATTAATTAATACAATAAATGTAACCCCTGAGGGTTAAAAAAAAAAAAAAAAAAGAATTAACCCTCAGGGGTTAAAAAAAAAATCAGATCATATTAAAATCACTGTAGTCAGTGATCAATTGGCAGGGAAGGGGTTAATTTTTTATTAAAATGGGTAAAGGGGGGTGGGATTTTAATTTTACTTTTTTTTCTTACACCAGGGGGCAGGATCACTGAAGATCCGTCTCCCTGCACTTCACACTGAACCCGGAAGTGCAGGGAGGCGGAGGTGAGTATACAGAGCACATGTGCTCGCTCTGACATGCTGTCAGAGCGGGCACATGTACTGGGGCAGCCCGATCCGGTGCTCCCGGTCTGCCTCTAATACAGAGGCAGACCGGAGCACCATTAACCCCACGATCGCCGCGATTGCGGCGATCTGGGGTTAATTTTACTGCGTGACGGACGAGGTCCGTCACCCGTCGTTAAGGGTATCCACTGGATGACGGACCTCGTCCGTCACCCGTCCTGAAGGGGTTAAGCAACTTGTACTATATTACACTGAAAATACTTACCAGCTTTAACCAGTTCAACCCTGTATCATCCTGAACCAGGCTGCAGTGTGACATTCCACAAACTATAAATGTTCTTGAAAATAACTTCAAACCTACTTGTATATAAAAGACTTTATTCATTTACTTTCAAAGTATCCTGTTTTTGGCATATTGCCTTAATTCTTACTTTCAAGTAAACTGTTATGTCAAAAAAGACAAATAACGTTTCAACCCATAACCCTGGCAATTGTCTCCACTCTAGTCCTGCTCTGGAACATGACAGCTACAATGCCTGGAAAAAAAAATCGTATTTGAAATTGTATCACCCACAATTGTTGGTTTTGTATGCAATTTATTTTTCTAGATTTTTTGTTTTGTAAAGAAAAACAGAAAAACACTTAATAAACAGAGATTGTCGATTTTTTTTTATTTTATTTACTTTGGATCTCTTTGATGGTTTTATCGATAACCTCCAGATTCTTATTTCTCTGTTTTAAAATGATACCCATCATTTTAATAGAAAAAAGATTCCAAAGCTCTTTCCCAAATTTCAATAAAATTCAGATTTAAAATGGTAATGGATTTTAAATCTGAATTTTAAAACAATATTATGCTATGTGAGCTTTTATGTTTTCTACATATTTATCAACTGAATATGTGTAATGTATAATATTTGGTTTTACTCACCATTCTTGCTTGTAAATTTGCACCCACTTTTTTATTGTATTTATCTTCTGTGGTGTGACAAATCACACTTCTCTGTTTGGCAGTCTGGTGGTTTGGTGGCTGCCAAGAGAAAGTTACCTGACTGGCTGCATTGTGCCAAGTGTAAAGTTTGGCTTAGGAGAGATAATGATATGGGGCGGTTTCCAGTAAGGGGAAATCCGAATGCTTCAGCAAACTAAGACCTTTTGTACAATGCTCTGCTTCCAACTTTGTGGGAACAGTTTGGGGAAGGCTGTTTTTTATTCCAGCATAACTGTGCCCTAGTGCACAAAGCAAGGTCTCACAAATACATGGTTGGATGAGGCTGGTGTAGAAGAACTTGACTGGGCTGCATAGAGCCCTGGCCTCCACCCCATACAACACCTTTTGGAATGAACTGGTACGGAGATTGTGAACCAGGCCTTCTAGTCCAAATCCATGCCTGATCTTTCAAATGCTCTACAGGATGAATGGGCAAAAATTACAGCATAAACACTCCAAAATCTTGCGGAAAGTCTTCCCAGAAGCTGTTACAGCTGCAAAAGGAAGACCAACTACATATTAATGTCTTTGTATTTAGAATGCAATGTCATAAAGGCTCTCCTGTTTGTGTAATGGCCAGGTGTCCCAATACTTTTGTCCATATAGTGTGTATATGCATCTAATACAAATTTAATTGCACATAGAGTCTAGAGTACGCTTGTTATTTTGGTTTATCTATTGTCGATGAAATCAGCACCGGAGCATTTTCCTTTGATTTACTTGATAGTGTGTCCCGGAATTTTGTTTTAGTTATTATGACCAGTGCTCAGCAACACTTTATTTCATATAGTAATCCACAATAGAACGGGCACTCTAGGTATTTAGAAAAATCCAAGTAAAATAGTTAATGTTTCAGTCCCAGACCGGGAGTTTCCTCAAGATATACCAGGTCATACCAGGGACATACCAGATATATATTTATTGTTAATACTTAGCACCACAGAAAATTAGAGAACTGCACCTACTCAGCCTGTCAAAGAGTCCCACATTTGATAGTGTAGTTCCCCAAAACCAAATGATGACCATATAGTCCAAAAGCTATCTTCATTAGTGACCTAATGTGAGTTCTGGCATTGTTTTTGACATTTGACATTTTACATTGTTCCTTTGTTCCTCTTGATTTCCATTGATGGCCAGTTTTCACAACTCATTGTTTTTTTTGTTTTTTTGGCTTACTTTTCCATGGTTAAGCACAACCAGCAATATGTAATACGCTATATTAATCTTTTCAGGTTTCTATTCTTCACATGATACGGTCTGATCTACACTCCAAGTATTGGATTGTTTTTAACGGCAAAGAATGCCTATAGTGTACTCAATTAGCTCTATACTACTCACTCAATACCTGCTAGATGCAGTCAGGAAGTATGACATACTAAAGTTGCTGTACAGTAAGGGGAGGGAGGTTATACATTTGCAATACCTCTGCAAAGGTGTTGAAGGACAGAATGGATCCTAGGTAGGTCTTTTTTTAGCTGGTAAAAACAGTACTCTAGCAATAGGGAAGGTATTGTGGCCGGTGAAATAACTCAAGGCCGGTGAAATAGCCCAGTGGGCTAATGCAGAATCTGTTGTAACCCTTGGGTCGCAGGTTCAAATCCTGGCAGAGTTGACTCAGCCCTTCATCCGAGGTAGAAAAAATTAGTACTATTAAATTGGGTGATAGTAACAACCCCTGGATGTTGGGCTAAGGTAACATCCCCAGGACGTACTTGGAAACCAGAGTAATCTGAATGTACCTTTCCTGGTTAAATACTTTGTTATTATTATATGTTCTAAACTTTATTCGGCAATGCATAATACAAGTTGTCCAATGTAGAAATGTAGTTGGTGGCGAAGGAGTTAACTTGCATGCTCATTTCCCCATCATGTAAAAAAATAATTTAATGTCCAATATAGTACAGTTTGGAAAGCATGTAATTTTTTTTAATGCCATCCGCTATGAAGAGTAATTTTATTTTCCACTTTATGTAAGTGTTGTATATGAGTCCTTCAACGATAATGTCCAGTTATACCAGGGAGACTCATACATTTCTATTTAACACTGAAGACTGTCTGAAATAGGAAATGACACATTTAAGTGGAATACATGTATGCTGATACGTTACCCTTTAGCCAGGATCATTTTTCAAAACCAGTTGTTGCAGATTGAAAGCTTGTTTACGGGGCAGCTAAAGCAATGTTACTGCAGATGCTTCATAATTGATCTGAGAAAATACGTATTCATTTAGTATCAGGTATGCACATAATATAAATATAATTCTGTTGAGAATGTAAACGTACGCATCAGGGTTGTTGTTTTTGTAGATATCATTTATTTATTTTACAGCAGGAAAAACTAAAACTCCAAAAATGTGTAGGTTTAATATAATATGTATATTGTGTATTTGGACTCATTATAGAAGTTTTTTTTTTTTTAGGTTGATTGGATAAATGCATAAAGTAGAAAGGTTTATTGATCAATCAGCAGTAACAATTGCATTTTATGGCCACAGATTAATACAATCAGGATAGTGACCTGGGATCTGAAGCTCTGTTTACCAAGTGTAAATCTATTTCCCCATGAGTATTTCGGCTTGGCTGAAGAGATGTATCTCGGTTTTCATAGGTAGCGAGGCCTAAAATATCTGAATCTGCTTTATCTTAGCTATCCAGTGTCCTGGCTGGCAGTACACTTCATTGTAGGTTTAAGCAGCTGGACAGGAGGACTTACAACTAACCCACAACAGGATTCTATCAGATGCTGTGTCAGAAACGTAAAAGGAACACTATAGGGACAGGAACACAAACATGTATTCCTGACCCTATAGTGTTAAAACCACCATCTAGCCCCCCCATTACCTCCCTAAATATAGTAAAATCTTACTTGCATTCAAGTCTTCAATTGCTGCCTCTGCCCCTGTCTGCCTTTGACCTGCCTGCTTACAGCTGACATTATCAGAAATGATTCAATTAGCCAATCACAATGCTTTCCAATAGGAATGGCTGAGACTGTCAAGGAGGCAGATCGGGGTATAACCAGCACAAGTTAAACACAGCCCTGACCAATCAGCATCTCCTCATAGAGATTAATTGAATCAATGCATCTCTATGAGGAAAGTTCAGTGTCTGCATGCAGAGGGAGGAGATACTGAATGGCAGTGCTGCTCACTGTGCAGCCCTGCCCCAGGAAGCACCTCTAGCAACCATCTGAGGAGTGGCCAGTGGAGTTATCCCTAGGCTGTAATGTAAACACTGCATTTTCTCTGCAAAGACTGTGTTTACAGCAAAAAGCCAAAAAGGAATGATTATACTCACCAGAACAAATACAATACGCTGTAGTTGTTCTGGTGACTATAGTGTCCCTTTAACTCATTCACCTCCAGAATCCTATTGGATCTATACTCTAAAAACTCTTGAGGCAGGTCTCAATCAAGACATTGATCTAGTGGGGCTCCTTTAATTTTGTGATGTCATATTCAAGTGATTGAAGCCTCCCCCATTTTTTAGAATATTGGATCTAGTATTATTTGGAATACATTCGTGTTGGACATTTTTGGGGACCATATATATATATATACTATTTTTTTGGTATATATATATTTTTTGGTATTTTTTTGGTATTATTATTATATCTTTTTGGTATTTTTTTGGTAATTTAGTATTTATTTTTCCTTCTTTTTCCACTTTTCTTTCTCCTTTTTATTATACTTGTGTGTTTAACACATTTTATAGTTTTGTAGTACGGTATATATATTTGAACTAATTGCTGTTATCTCTCCACAGAAAGTTTTGGAATGTATTTTGAAATAATGGGCATTAACACCAAAAAGGATTTTTTCTTGTACATGGGCAGGTTCATAGGATCTGAAATGTATTTTATTTTTATTTTTATTTTTATATTTATTTTTATTTTTATTTCCATCAAGTATTTATTTTAATTTTTATTCATGTTTGTATATATACTATATATGCATATTAATTATAGCACTCTTCTTTTTGATCCTGTGGATATGCCCATAATAATTTCATTGTTACTCTGAATGTATTATGGATGAATTTATATGTACTGGACATTCTAGGGCCAGCCTCTTTTCTTTGTTGTTTATGTTTTTTAAAGATTCCACTTTGTAACGCTTAGGTTTGGGTGTTCTCTCTTCCCGTTCCGATATGCGTTCCAAGGTGGAATGCGGAAGTTTCTGTCATCCTGTGTATACAGCCGTCCACATATGCGTTCCAGGGTGGAACGCGGAAGTGCCGAACGTTCGCGTCATGAATGCCGACGTCAATAGAACTGTCCAATGGAGAACGATATTGACGAAACCCGGAAGTGAAAATTGTTGCGGCAAAATTAAGCACCACTTATTTCTATGTATATAAAAGAAGATTTTCCATCCAGTATCCGATATCGCTGATTAAGTCTACCCAAGACGAAACGCGTTGGATTTAGGACTTGGATATTTGTTTTTCCATTTTATATTTATTTTTTATTGCTTTCTGACTACTGCTCCACTTGCTGTTGGTTTATGGACCTTCCCACATAGTTCCATTTGCTAGTGGATATATGCTGACTGACTGCAATCTTCATGTAAGTGCAATCAGTTTTCTTTTAACTGTACTACTCTATATGGTTTCTTTCCTTTGAGGACCTGATTCATCAATACTGCAAGATTCTCTTGCTAAGGAAGAAAAACCTTTTTTTATCTATACCCCACTATCAAGGGGAGATAAGCGCAGACCATCAGTGGCTTTTGTAAGTTTTGTACCTCTGGGATTAAGTCACTGGTCTTTACATACTTCACTATTGTGTGTATTTTTTATTCTATAGATTCTTCCCAGATTACTTCTTGTTATATACAGGTTGTATTTTATGTATATTTGTGCACTACCCCCTTTTTGATCTTTACACCTATCCTTTTGGGGTCGGTTGTATAGATCTGTTTTTTGTATATATCTGTACTGGTGTATGTGAGGTACACTTTTGGGGTGTTAGTACGTTCCTTCTGGGTTTTATACAGTACACCTTTTTTGTTATAGTTCCAAACATGGTTTTGGGGCACCCAAGTTATCTCAAAGACTTTGAGGTCTAGGGGGAGGAGTGTTATGTATTGGGGTTTATGCAGTCCACCTTCCAGTAAATGGCAGCATAGTGAAGTTATGCACTTGTTCTGTTGTGTTAGTCTCTCTTGTGTTGTCATTATGTATGTGTACTGAAGTAAAGAGAAGTTCTATTTTACTACAATGTCTGAGAGCCATTTTGTGAATATATAACATGCAAATACTTTAAATAGAGATTCATTGGTTCAATTCATCTCTATGAGGAAATGCTGATTGGCCAGGGCTGTGTTTGAATCATGTTGGCTCTGCCATTGATCTGCCTCCTTGTCAGTCTCAGCCAATCCGATGGGGAAGCACTGTGATTGGATCAGGCTTGTTTTTCTGAGTCTAACAGCATGCAGATCTACAACTTCAGGACTGAATACAGTAATATATATACTATATTTATGAAGGCATGAGGGACCCAGGGGGGCTAGATTGTGGTTTTAACACTATGGGGTCAGGAATACGTGTTTGTGTTCCTGACCCTATAGTGATCCTTTAAATCTGGCATTTCCAATCAAATAGGGAAAATTGATTCTCATTCCATCCCAACACATGATACTTTTTGGGATTGAACATATACTCCATCCAAGGATCCCTCCATCCGCCATACTCCAAAATCAAGAAAGGTATCCCACTAGTGTTGTCTTGCCTTTTCATCACTATTCTCCACCTTGCCAGGATTATGGCTTGTTTTCATCTCCAATTAACATCATCTTTCCAGTGCCACTCCATTATCATGCTCTTCAATGTTTCAGGACCTTTAATCTTCACCTGGGCCTTGCATACTTGGATGCCTTTCCTCTGAACTGCAAAGCCAAGTAGAAACTTACCTGGTGACTACAGCATATGTATTTTTTTTTAAATAGCTGAGCCATACCAGTACCAACCCAGACTTCATTATCGAATATTATACAAATACGCTTGGCTGGGGCACGCGTTATGGTCCTATCTCCATTGTTGGCAAATGGTCTCCCTTCAAAAAGACTCTCCGTGTCAACTGTCTCGAACTTCTGGTCTGCTTTTTCTCTTTCTGCAATCTCTTGGTGGTATCCACAAACCAGTACTGACTTAACGCATGGGCAAACTGGGCAGTTGTCCAGGGGCCTGACAAGCATAGGGGCCACATAGGTTTGCCAACTTTTTAGTATATCATAACAGGAGATTTATTCAAAACCTTCAAACCCTCCCTATTAAAACATTGAGATGGACTAATCACCTCAGTATCAGCTGTTATCTATACATGCGATATTGCTATTGTGAGTAAATATCGCGACCTTGACAAATACACAACATTCATGTATTTATTGTACATGAGCAAAAGAAATCCTCACGTAATTTTTTGAAGCAAATCCAGCTATAATAAAGTTATATTATTCTTTATTTTTGCAGTTTGGGTAATTACAGACAAGCTTGTGATTTCACAACAGCCTCGACAGGCATTCAGTATTATACATATTGGTACATAGGCATGGCATGTAAATACATTGCACTATTTTAAGGTAAAATAAGGTGAAGTGAAACAAGATAAAGTAGGCTAGGTCTAAGCTTATACTGAACTATTAAAAGTGTAGTTAATTCTCCTGACATGGTGATATCCAACTAAAATAATACAGCAAGCTAGATTCACATGTCTTAGCTAAAAAGGTACTCTAAACCAGACGTCGTAATGATTAACTATCAGCAGTATATACCACACCAGAGAGCCCTAGGGATAGAGCAGGGTCGTCCAATGTAAAAGTTATACGGCTTGCTAATGCGAGACTGCAAGAATATGAGAAAAGTTTAGGGTCTAGACTGAATTAGCCCAGTAAGCTGATTAAGTATGCTGAGATAACAGATAGCAAACAGTGCTGTTATAAGGAACAAGAGGTTCAAGTTGGCGATCAGCCTATGCCAATTGCAGGTATCTCACAGTCCCACATATTAATGCAGTGCCGGCTTTGAGGTAGAGATGTCAGCCGGGGTCCTTGCGTTTGCAGCTGCTTGCCTATCTACATACCATCACTCTGAGCATTACCTATTATGGGGGCAGCCAGACGCAATGCACGCCTGCATAGTGTCTTCCTCTGAGGATTCCGACATGGCCTCCGCCGTCTCCGGTGTGTTGAGCCCACGCTAAGGGTTACTGAGCGACATTGAGCTCTTTGTGATGTTCCGGGTTGCCACAATGATATCAGGGGAAGGATGAATCAGCATTCTCCTCATCCTCCTCCATAAAGCCCTAAAGAGAGTGTCCAGCCTGGATTTAGTGGTGGACTGTTCTCGCTGGTGCACTATGGGGACACACGACCGCCACCATCTCGAAAATGCCGCTTTTAGAGCTGTCGTACGTCACGGCACTGCCACATGTCTCCCATGTAGTGCAGGGACCCTAAGGGTAGAAATCAAGCGAGCTCACAATCTAAAAACACAGATAACAAAATGGTTTGGCCATCTTGGTTTTGATGGTTTCCATCAGTGTGGGACGTTAATGTTGTCCTACATGTTTTTGAGTCCTGGGCTTATAACCTAGATTTGCTTCTGCAACAATTATCAATTAAACAGGTCAGGCTATTTTGCTTATAAAATATTTAGGCCTTTTCTATAAATATCTATTATAATTTATTATATATGGTGAATGGTGCTCCTTCTCCAACAGTCACCAATCTCTTTCTCCATCTCTCTCTGCATCTTATGTGTCCATTCACCAACCATTTCTGACTTTTCTGCCTCGATTTAATACGCTTTCCAATTTATTTATTTTTTTTGAAAATCTGTTTATTTATGATAGGGGAAAAGAGAGATTACAGAAAGGATCGGCTCGCAGGCCAACAAAGAGTATAAGTACACCTCGGTGGAGCCGGGTGGGTGTATTTCAAGATCGGTTGTATCAAGAGTAACATTGCATTTATAAAGGTTGAAGTACAAGACAGTTTTTCAAGTTTACATATAACTTTTAGGTAAAAGCATAGTTAGAGTTGGTTAGATTTCTGAGTATGCTTATTGAGTGGTGTCAAGCACCTGGACCTACATATACATTGTTGACTACAAAACAACACTGTACATTGTGCCAGAACCAGGCTGGGCGGCAGTTTGGAGATGATGATGAGGTGTTGCATATGTGTCAGAGGGAGTATTAAGTGAGTAGATGAGTGTGTATGTCTATGTACTTGATCGGGACATTATAACCGGCCATCTCTTGAGCGAGTACCCGTGTCTCTCGGCTCAGGGTGTCCGGGGTGATGTTGCTATCCAGTGTTTCCGTTACATTACTTTATTGTCATTTATTTCAGTACGATTATGTATCTTGAGATGGGAAAGTAGAAAGGTAGAGATAGGATGAATTAGAGTGGTTGTCGTAGTGGGCCCCCTCCCAGCTCCATGGAGCGCAACCCGCGCCCATAGCAGCGCCACCGACTCGGTGTAAGTGAGGTGCTTTTAAATGGGTATCGTGTATTAAGCCCCGTGGGGTGTGTGCGCGTGTATCAGGTCGTCGGGACCGTGTCTGTTTTGCCAGTCCTGGGCGGCGCCCTTATTGCTGTGGATGTCCTGCCACCCACATAGTCAGTGGTGTAGAATGTTAATTGTCGTTTGCGTCACAGTCTTCCCCCTTGTACAGGAGGTCTATCGCCTAGTAGCTTGGTATGTGAACCATGGCTGCCACCGTTCCACGTGCCTGGTTCCCCTACCCGCAAGGGACGCCTGTAGTGCTTCCGCCAATTGTATGTCTCCGACCCTGTGCAACCATTCCTCAACCGTGGGGACCTCGGTCCGCTTCCAGTACGCGGGTATGAGTGCTTTAGCCGCGTTCAGTAGGTGGCGTAGGATGGATTTCTTATAACCAGAGATAGACCGAGTGGTGATATGTAGTAGGGCCAGTTCCCTGGACCATTCCGTGTCGTCTCCCAGCATCGTTTTGATTTCAGATTCGATGTTGGTCCAATATGGGGTGATGAGTTGACAGTCCCACCAGATGTGCACTATCGTGCCCCTCTCCTCTTGACATCTCCAGCATGTGGGGGATGTCGTCGGGAATATCCTGTGTAGTGCTACTGGTGTTCTATACCACATGGATATTAACTTATAGTTGACTTCCTGATAATGGGAGCTGGAGGAGCTCTTGTATTGCCAGAGGAGTGCTGTGTCCCACTGTGGTTGCGAGATCAGGCTCTCCAGTTGTTGTTCCCATAGTCTCCTGAACGTGTTGTTTGATGTGGTGTTTCCCACTAGCAGGTGTTGGTAGAGTAGTGATACTGCCTTGCCAAGCGTGTCTCCCCGGTGACATATTTCTTCAAACCACGTAAGATCTCTGTGGAGGCATTCCTTATGCGGGAGAGACCCATAATAGTGTGTAAGTTGCGCTTTCCAATTTATTCAATACTGTTTCCAAATAAATGATCTACAAAAAATTCCAGAGACTTTAATTGTGACTTATGTCGATAAATCATTTGAAAAGTGTTTCTAAGGTGGGAAACCCAATAAATTGAGTCATTTGTGAGAGTTGTCAATTGGTCAGTCATATTAGGATTTGTGGTTCATAGTCTCCCAGGGTGAAAAAATTTACTCATACTAATCACTTCTCTCTTGCTCTCACCATGTAAAAACTTCCTCTCTCGGCAGTGAGTTTGAACATAAACTCGGCAGTGAGTTTGAACATATGTCAAGCAAGCCAACAACATATATCTGAATGCAGTGCATGCAACTGTGCTTAACTCTCTTTTATACTAATATACAGTATATACAAGCAAACATGCTAGAGCTTAGTGGATTAATCACAAGGCTAGTTGTCAATGACATAAGGACAGCATAGATACCAGTAGTCCCAACTGTACTGGAGGTAGGAGAGAGTCAATGGTGATACCTGTAAAAAAACTGATTAACAAAGCCACGGCATGTGGGTGCATCAAGCTAGAAGCAAGTAGTGTAACAGTGTTTGGCATAATTTTGGCATTGGAATTTGTAATCAACAAATCTTAAATACATTTATGTAACACTATAACTGAAAGGAAAAGGTTGATATAAAATCCCAATAAGGAGTGATTGCCTCTGTCCAACCAATTTTCTTATCAGCTTTTTGGCTCGCTAAATAGAGCCAAGAATAGCTTTCATTCCAATTACACAATAAGCAATCTGCATTTTGGAATAATGTAGAGGATATATCAGCACACTTATTCCAAGATATAACCTTTAAACTCCAGCAGCAGAATGTGGGAATAAGCACTTGGATAGATAATTAATGATTTTTGATGTACTATAATGATTTTTGAAATGGTAAACCGAAGAGCAGGATAAGGAAGTGCAGCTGTCATGAAGATCGGAAAACTAAGCACAAGAAAGAAGGTAATCAAGAAAATTTCAAGCTTGCAAAATGTTTTCCTGCCCCGGAATTTAGTTTAAACGAATCAATCTTTCAGATCTCTCAGAAATGTTGAAAACATAAGAAACTTGAACATGCATCTAAAAGTAAGTATTGATCCTTTTAGATTATATGGCTCTACACGCAGTGCATGGTAGCCATGCGGGCTGGTTATAGCACCTTAAAACCAGGAAACCCAGGTTTGAATCACAATAAAAAAGGAGGTCTGCCATCCATGTTAGCAATAATGTTTTGAATAAATGTGCAATGACACTAAGAAATTAGGTTTGTTGTATCATAATGATATGGGAAAGCTGTAAAGTAAATACGGTAATACAAAGAGCTATTATAGGTTGCAGATTTAGAGGGACATTCCGAGCACTAATACAAATTTAATGTATTTGATGATATGCTCATTAATATGCTGCATTTTTGTATACTCAAATCTTTGCAGAATGCTGCATCATATAATACTACCTCCTTAGCCACACCCACTCATTCGAGAAAAGAAACGTCCTTCTCAATGTATGTACACAGCTCAGCTCACTGACAACACTCAATGATCTAAAAGTGAAAAAACTAAAATAATGAGAGCACTCTACCCTTATTGCACACTTGGGTATACCAATGCTTTAAAATCCTGTAGATCAAAACATAGAAAAACCACAACATAGGGTAATAACGTACAAATTACAGGTGTAACTAAATTGAATAGCTTAGTTACACCTGTAATTTGTACGTTATTACCCTATGTTGTGGTTTTTCTATGTTTTTAACTACAGGATTTTAAAGCATTGGTATATGTGGCGAAACCAACCTCGCCACTATGAGCTGGAGAAGCCTGGTTGCTCGCCTGCTTCCTTTGGACTATGGACCAGACTTTAAAAAGCTTTATTTTACCTGCAGAAAGGCATATTCGTGCCTTTCAGCCGGGGTGTTCAGTAGATTCCAGCTACCGAACAAACTACCGTATGAGGGACCACCTAGGAGATGGAGTGTGCCGTCAATTAACCGCCCAGAAGCTGCGGTTAACCGCAGCTTAATTGATGAACGCTGGGTGGCCTTTGTTCGTTTGCCGACCACGAGGTAGCGGCCATTTTAATCGTGCGAAAGACCAGCGGTGTTCGGCGAGGATTCTATGGAACTATAAACGGACACTTAATTGCACGAACACCGCTGAGCCGTCTGTCGCCTGGTTCCTATCGTACAAGGTTAACCGAACACTGGAATTCGGTATTTCTATGGGAATTGTAGTAACCCAGATAGCTATACCATGGAGTCTATTTGTGTGATTAAAGACTTTGGCTCCATGGCGATTAAACTGTATTCGTGTAGTCTGGGTGCCAGTCACTTAATAATGTGCACCCAGACCTGAGCTATCTGGGGATATGTAACATGTCTGTGTTGGGTGGAATAAAAGTGACTTTATATATTTTAAAGCATAATACTGTATTTAGATCCCCACATGTGTAATGGAGTCTTGTCTTTGTCCTGGGAGGTAATTGGATTACCTCTACAATTATCTCCAGGGCAGAAGAGAGGAAACCAGGATGCATTGTGGGAATGTTTACTGCTGTGTGTCTGTAATTGGTTTATGTCTGTCCTTTGTTACAGTCTTCCATTTGGTCCCCTAGGGGAGTGTCCACCAGGTGGGAGACCTGCATAAATACTGGGCAGGTAGCCCTGAGTAAATGAGTTGCTGTTTAACCCTGAAGCTGGAGTGTGTCTCTTTCTTGGGGGGAAGGGGACTGTATGCCGACTGCCAGGAGTGTAAGCTGTCCATATTGCTTTTCCTGTTCGGCTGCTTCCAGGGTTCGTGTGTCTGCTGTTCGAGAGTTGGTGAATGCGTGCAGTTTGGGAGTTCGGGAAGTTGGTGCTTATGGTAGCTGCTGGTCTATGGAAAAGGGGATTATCGCCTAAACGCATTTTTCCCCTTTTATGCTGAAACGGTCCGTTACAGTATACCCAAGTGTGCAATAAGGGTAATGTGCAATTTTGATTAAGAGTGCTCTCACCATTTTAGTTTTTTCACTGTATGGTATATATTTTATGTGAATAAGTGACTCACATAGGTGATAGTAGCACCACTGTTTTTAACCTTTTAACTTTTTAACTCTATATTTGCACTCAATGATCTAAACTACCTAGCATTCTGCACAGGGCCGGTGCAAGGATGTTTACTGCCCTAGGCAAGAGAAAAATTTGCTGCCCTCCCCCTGTCCCATCACAATGCCCCACCCATACTTACAACCAGATGAGGATGGTGATGGGCTCTGGCTGCAGTGTGGTGTAGAACAGGCTATCTGGAGGCTGTTTGTAACTGTGGTCACAAAATTCAATGTTCTGGGAGAACGGGAAGCAGCTCCATTTTTTGGGGCCCCTTACACAGCTCAAGGTCTGGGCCCCAGGGCCTGACGGTGAGTATGCCCAAAAGACCCACCCATAAGTCCACCTACATGTTCCATCCATAAATTCGCTCTCAGGGAGTGGAGTGTGCAGGGGATGTGTTACGTGTTAGTGTAGAGGATCTAAAGTGTGTGCTTATGTAATGTAGTGTATAGGGAATCGGGATACCAGTTTGTGTAGGTGATGCAGTGTGTGTGTGTGTGTGTGTGTGTGTGTGTGTGTAGTTGATGCAGTGTGTTTTTGTGTGTAAGGGATGTATTGTGTGTTTCTGGTTGTGTGTAAGGGATGCATTGTGTGAATCTGTGTTTGTTTGCATAAGGGATGCAAGGTGTGTTTCTGTGTATGTAAGGGATGCAGTGTATGTGTCTGTAAGGGGTACATTGAGTGTGTGTAAGAGATGCATTGTGTTTTTGTGTGTGTATAAGAGAAGCAGAGTGTGTTTGCCTGTGTGTGTAAGGGATGCATTGTGTGTTTCTGTGTATGTGTGAAAAGAGTGCATTGTCTTTGTGTGTAAGGGTTGCATTATGTGTGTGTGTAATCAATGCATTGTGTGTTTCTCTGCGTGTAAGGGAAGCATGTTGTGTTTCTTTGTGTGTAAGGATGCATTGTGTGTTTCTGTGTATGTATAGGGATGCATTGTGTGTGTGTGAGTAGTGTGAAAGAGAGAGTTTTTGGGGTAGGATAGGGGCTGAGTCCTACCAGCCCCTCTGTGCTTCTTCCCCCCCCCCCTTCCCCAGCCTCCCTCCCCACTGTCTCTTAGTGATCTCCCCTGCCCCTTAGTGATCTCCCTGCCCCCTTTCCTGTAGTGCTCTCCCATCCTGTCTCTTAGAGCTCTCCCCTCCTGTCTCTAAGTGTTCTCTCCTACACCCCCATCTGTTAGAGCTCTCCCCTGCCCCTTAATGGTCTCTCCTCCCCTGTCCCTTAGTGGTCTCTACTCTCCTCCCCCAAATCCCTTAGTGGTCTCTCCTCTTCTCCCCCCCTTTCCATAAGTGGTCTCTCATCTCCCCCTTAGTGGTCTCTGCTCTCCTCTGCCCCCTGTCCTATAGAACACTCCCTTCCATCCCTTAGAGCTCTCCCCTGCCCCTTAGAGGTCTCTCCTCTTCTCCCCTGTCCCTTAGTGGTCTCTACTCTCCTCCCCCCCAATCCCTTAGTGGTCTCTCCTCTTCTCCCCCCTTTCCATAAGTGGTCTCTCCTTCTCCCTTTACATTAGTCATCTCTCCTCTCCCCCCTTTCCATTAGTGGTATCTCCCCTCTTCCCTCCTTTCCATTAGTGGTCTCTCCTCTCCACATTTTGTTGTCTCTCCTCTCCCCCCACCCTCCATTAGTGGTCTCTCTTCCACCCCTCCTCCCTCCATTAGTGGTCTCCCCCCACGTTCTCCTCACCCCCTCCCTAACTTAGTGGACTATCCCCCACCTCCCCATGTTCTCCTTACTCCCCCTAACTTAGTGGACTATGCCCCCCTACATTCTCTTCACCCCCCTCTCTTAGTGGACACTCCCCCTCCCACACACATTCTCCTCACCCTCCCTCCCATGTTCTAGTGACTCCCTCCCTTAGTGGACCCCCCCATCCCTCCCTTAGCGGACCCCCCCATCCCTCCCTTAGCGGACCCCCCCATCCCTCCTTTAGCGGACCCCTCCATCCCTCCCTTAGCGGACCCCCCCTACCCTGTGTAGCATGGCCGAGCTCCTCTCCAGTCCGCTGTAGAGGAGCTTCTGTTTCCTGTACCCGGCCGGATTGACAGGAAGTGCACACTGAGTGAGCACTTCCTGTCAGTCCGGCTGGGTACTGGAAATAGATGTTCCTGTACTGCGAACCAGAGAAGAGCTCGGCCACGCTACGCTGAGGTACTGACAGGAAGGAGCGCTTCCCTCCTGCTGATCCGTCATACTTGTGCAACCGGGCAGGTGCGCCCTAATGGACTTGCCGGTCCGGGCAGTGCTGCAGCCACCTGAGGCTCTCTATAGAGCACTTGGGCAGCTGCAGCAGGAGAGGGGCCGACGATGAGGGCGCAGGGCGCACCCTCCTAAGTGGCACCCTAGGCCTAGACGTCTGCCTAGGTCGCAGCGCCAGCCCTGATTCAGCAATCGGTAGGGCTTGGTTTACATGTCACCTGCCTGCTGCTCCCTCGAAAAAAAAACCAGGCAGATAAAGTGAGTCTATTGTATATGTATCTATGCACATATTTCTACTAGTCATTTATTGTATTATGTGTACACATAGTTACATAGTTACATAGTTACATAGTTAGATAGCTGAAAAGAGACTTGCGTCCATCAAGTTCAGCCTTCCTCACACCTGTTTTTTGCTGTTGATGCAAAAGAAAAGAAAAAAAAAAAAAAAAAAAGAAAAAAACCCAGTTTGAAGCACAATTTTGCAACAAGCTAGGACAAAAAATTCCTTCTTGACCCCAGAATGGCAGTCAGATTTATCCTTGAATCAAGCAGTTATTACCCTACATTGAAAGATTATATCCTTGAATATTCTGTCTTTGCAAGTATGCATCTAGTAGCTGTTTGAACATCTGTATGGACTCTGATAAAACCACTTCTTCAGGCAGAGAATTCCACATCCTGATTGTTCTTACAGTAAAAAAACCTTTCCTTTGCCTTAGACGAAATCTTCTTTCTTCCAGTCTAAACGCATGGCCTCGTGTCCTATGTAAAGTCCGGTTTGTGAATAGATTTCCACACAATGGTTTGTATTGGCCCCGAATATATTTGTATAATGTTATCATATCCCCTCTCAGGCGACGTTTTTCTAAACTAAATAGGTTTAAATTTGTTAACCTTTCTTCATAGCTGATATAAATATGTGTGTATATGCAGCTGTTTCAATACATGCAATGTTGAAACATAATGTTTGAAATGGTTAGGGTAAATTTGGGGTTTAGGTTAGAGATGGGTTAATGTCAGATTTACCTTCTAGTGGATTAAATGTATGAGATGGATTATAATTGTAGGTGTTTAGACTTATTGGGATTAGGTTTAGAGTGGGGTTAATTTGAATATAGAGGCACATAGGCATTTTAATTTTTCAGAGACTTTAAACTTAGTTTTGAGGTAAAGGGTTTTGTTACAGGTTTAGACTTTACATTTTTAAAATTGGGATGAAGAATATAGTTTCTATAGGTTTTGGGATGGGGTTAAATTTAGGGTTAGAGTACAGACATTTGGAGTCTAAAGGGTTATTTACAAAGTACTCACCCTCTTATAGTACTAGAACTGTAGGGGCTGTTATACAGTGTGCATCACTCAGTTCTGTCCCTGCTCCTCCTGCAAGGAATTTTCTGTGTTAAAGGCTTTTGTGAATTGAATCATAGATGGCTGACGACTACAAAGGACACTGACCAATGCTCCTGTTACTTGTCTTCCCTCACTATCACACCTAAGCTCCAAAAAGGCACATTATAAGTGCTGTACAAAGGCACCCCTAGAGGACAAGTGCCCAATCTGCCTAATGGGAAATAAGACCCTGGTAATAGAAGGAAAAGACACCAAGGGAGACATAAAGGCCTTGATTTAGTAAACTTTCCAAATGATCAAAAAGAAGGAAAAAAACAACAATTTTAGCAATTCCCAATCCTTCTTGACTCTATAATGGCAATCAGATTTCTCTTTGGATCAACAACCTATTATATCCTTGAAAACATCCAGGTTTCTTTCAATATCTATAGAATTTATTATATGGTGAATGGTGATCCTACTCCTATAGGCATTTCCTCTCCTACATCTTAATTCTCTTTCTAACCAGTCTCTTTATCCATCTTTACCTTATGTGCTTCTTCTCAATTTCTCCAAGCATTTGTCGCTGGCCTCGATTTAATACGCTTCCCAAATTAAAACCAGCTTGCGCAGCTGTTGCTGGTTAGGGTCTGTTAGCTGTGTCTGGTTAGTGCTGTTAGGAACTGATCTGTGTGCATAAGTTTGATAAGGAAGGAAGAATGGCAAAGCAGGCAAACTCTGTTGATATTTAGCACAGGGCAGTGGTGTATCCTGGTTTTGTGCTGCCCTAGGCAGGACAAAACTCAGGCGCCCCCCCCCCATCCCCACCCAACCCTTCCACGCGCCACCCCCACCCAACCCTTCCACCCTGCCCCGCATTCTAAATACACACACACACACACATTCACTGACAGAAACACATACTCACTAACAGACACTCATTCACTAACAGGCAACACACACTCACACTCACTAACAGACACACACTAACAGACAGGCACACACTGACAGACAGACACACACACTTACAGACACACACATTTACAGACAGACACACTTACAGACAGACACACTTACAGACAGACACACTTACAGACAGACACACTAAGAGACAGACACACACTAAGAGACAGACACACACTAAGAGACAGACACACACTAAGAGACAGACACACACTAAGAGACAGACACTAAGAGACAGACACTAAGAGACGCACACTAAGAGACGCACACTAAGAGACGCACACTAAGAGACGCACACTAAGAGACGCACACTAAGAGACGCACACTAAGAGACGCACACTAAGAGACAGACACTAAGAGACAGACACTAAGAGACAGACACTAACACTAAGAGACAGACACTACGAGACACACACTAACACTAAGAGACAGACACTATGAGACACACACTAACACTAAGAGACAGACACTATGAGACAGACACACACACTACGAGACACACACACTAAGAGACAGACACACACACTAAGAGACAGACACACACACTAAGAGACAGACACACACACTAAGAGACAGACACACATACTAAGAGACAGACACACATACTAAGAGACACACACACTAAGAGACACAGACTAAGAGACAGACACACACACTAAGAGACACACACACTAAGAGACACACACACTAAGAGACACAGACTAAGAGACAGACACACACACTAAGACACACACACTAAGAGACAGACACACACACTATGAGACAGACACACACACTAAGAGACAAACACACTCACTCACATTAACACTCACTTTTTTTTATTTTATTTATTTAACAACCCCCCCCCCCCAGCCTCCTTACCTTTAGGAATGCTGGGGGGGTTCTCTCTCTTCCTGGGGCTGCCGGTCGGGCTGCTGGGCTGGCTGTTAGGCGCGGGCGGCACTGGCGAGGGAGCACTTTCCCCTGAGCTCTCTGCTCAGCTCCCTCGCGCGCCGCCCGCAGAGTGAGGCTGGGAGGCGGAGCCAGAATATGACATCATATTCCGGCTCCCAGCCTCACTCTGCGGGCGGCGCGCGAGGGAGCTGAGCAGAGAGCTCAGGGGAAAGTGCTCCCTCGCCAGTGCCGCCCGCGCCTAACAGCCAGCCCATCCGGCATGTCTGTTAGCCGCAAGGCTAACAAGGCATTTGCCCTGGGCGTTTGGGGGCGGCTTTTTTTGCCGCCCCCTGGAAAATGCCGCCCAAGGCAAATGCCTTGTTTGCCTCGCGGCTAATACGCCCCTGGCACAGGGTGGTAAGCACAGCAGCAAATTGTAAATGTCAGGGCAGGGAACACATATAAAGATCGAAAATGGTTGCAGAGCAAGAGAGAGAGAAGGACTACTTTGTGTCAGTATTTTTCCTACGCCTGACACTTCTTGACACTAGGCCAACTTACAGCCATCTAGAAGTGTCAATCCCCCAGCTGTCCCCAGTGACGGATGCAAGGAACTGGCTCTGTCAATGGTGGTCGAGGAATCAACTAGAGTCCTCAATGCTGTACTCACGCTCATGCGTGAGATTACAGCAAGTGTCGTTGGCTCGGGGGGCGTGGCTGGCGGCCGAGGAGAGCGGTCGCATGGTGTGAGAGCTCCCGGCCGTACAGGACCTCAAAGCTAGAAACCACCAAGCAAACCGTCCCTAATATAACCTAAAGTGGGTAATTCCCCTACCGACCTGTCGCCATGGCTCCTGCCAAGCAAACGAAGCTCACGGACCCGATCCGACCGCAAAAAAAGGACAGGACGCGGGCCGCCCAAGATGGCGGCGAAGGGCCCACGCTTTCACAAACCTCGGATTCAGCACAAGAACCTGAGACTGAGGTAAACCCTTATACAGATGCCCCGGCCACAGAAAGGAAGCTCTTTACAATGCTGCAGGACTTCAGAGTCACTCTGCAGAAAGACCTTCGCCAGGCTACTAATGACATCAAAAGGGAAATAGCAGAGCTGGGGGAGAGGACGAACAGCTTGGAAGTCAGGCAGGATGACATGTGCTCAGCGCATGATATGCTGGCAGCGACTGTACAGCAACTAAGTGAAGAGCACAAGTCCCTAAAAACAAAGCTGGCTGATATGGAGGACCGCTCAAGGCGGAATAACGTCAGATTCCGCGGGATCCCGGAATCCGTGTCAAATGACAGCCTCGTGGAATACATATTGTCACTATGCAAGACCCTGGTGCCGACAATACCAGCACAGGAGTGACTTATGGACCGGGCGCATCGCTTGCCAAGGCCCCAGAGACTTGCGCAGGATACGCCACGTGACACTGGTGCGGTTCCATTATTTTAAAGCTAAAGATGCTGTTCTAGCAGCGGCCAGGAAAGCGTCGACCCTGCCTGCACCCTATGAAACAGTCCAACTGTTTGCAGATCTTTCGGCTCTGACCATGAGCAGGAGGCGAGAATTTGTGACAGTCACGAAGATGCTCAGAAACAACAACCTCCAATATAGATGGGGTTACCCAACCAAGATCATCGTCTGGAGAAATGGAAGAGCACATACAGTACACGAACCGGAGGTGGGCATGCGGCTACTAAAAGAATGGGGTCTATTCCCAGTGGGGTCTCCGGATAAAGCACCGGCAGAGTCGCCGAAACGCCCGCAGAGAGAGTGGCAGATGGCAGGCTCACCCACCTTGAAATAATGCTTCTGAATGGACCCTCTCAACCAGGCATTGCCATATGACGCACAGAGACTGTTCTGATTACCGTCAGACAAATGAACTGACAAATGTTGTGAGTATGTATGCATATGCACATTTGCACAAGATTGCACATCACAACCTAAGCACCATACATTAACGGCAGGGACACGTTGAGAGACTAGAAACAAAAGAAAAAAAAAAGAGAGAAAATCCAGAAGTATGGGATGAGTAATAAATGGGGGCCAGGAATTTAAGGGCGGGGGGAGACCTTGATCCCCGGTTTGTAAGGCTATACGAGATACAAAGCAGCACCGAGCACAGGCAAGGTGCGCAGTTTATGCAAGTGTTCACACCTACCTACAGGGCTCTGTAGAAAGGTTGCCAACTCCCTCCGGGGCAGGGCACTCAGGGATAAGGGGCGGTAAAATAACTGCATATGAGGTCATGAACACGGTTTTCATCGTCAGTCAGACCCCTAGGGTGTGCGCGAGGAAGGGGACAATCTCCCGACTCCTGCATACCTTCGGAAGAGCGCTGAAGTCGAATATGGCGCTATGTATATACCTAATTTTATTATTGTTTTTAGTGTTATTTCCCCAATTTTCTCCCACAACCTATTCCACCTGGACAGCACCGACCTTACTTGCATTACTTAATCATCCACACATATACGCTCCACATAAGCAAATCCGAACAGGACAGAATGGATGACACACTGAAAATCCTAACCCTAAACGTGAAAGGCCTCAACAGCCCCCATAAGCATAGACTGGCAGCGCAAGAAATGGTCAGGGCTAGAGCCGCAATAGTCTGCCTGCAGGAGACCCACTTCTGTATCCGGAACCCTCCTAAATTTACAGTAAAACAATATGCCCAGAACTTTCATGCCTTTGCTCCAACTAAATCCAGGGGCGTTGCCATATACTTTCATAATGATTGGGCGTTCTCCCTCTCCAAACAATACGCCAGGCGGGATGGGAGGCTACTGATTTTGGTGGGTTCATTAAATGGCCCACAAGTGACGGTAGTGTCACTATATGCCCCAAATGACTCGCAAAAATCCTTTTTAAGTATGGCCTTCCGTACAATATCACGACATAAACAGGGCCACACCATAATATGTGGGGACTTTAATTGTACTCCCGACCCCTCCCTTGATATCCGCAGGGCGAACGATGAATCGCCAAAGTCAGCCTCCCTGGCCTTGGGTCACCACTTGAGTACTCTCATGAATGAGCATGATTACTACGACACGTGGAGGAACCTGTACCCCCAAGAGAGGGATTTCACCTATTACTCGCCCATGCACATGACCTACACCAGAATAGATTTATGCCTCCTTGACACCAGAACTCTGCCATTTGCATTAAGCATCCGCATAGGACCAATCACGTGGTCCGACCATGCCCCACAACTGATAACGATCAAAATTCCATACCCAGCTAGAGGACGAGGCACATGGCGCCTCAATGAGGGCCTCTTAGACACCCCGGGACATCTACGGCAAATACAAACCCAGGTAAAAAACTATTTCGAGAATCACGCAAATTGCCAGACGTCAATAACTACCCAATGGTTAGCCCACAAGGCAGTTATAAGGGGAGATATAATCCAGATAGGAGCGAGGGCTAAAAAACAGTTCACCTCCGAGAAAACACGATTAGAACAAGACATAATCAGACATGAAGAGGCACACAAACGCAAACCCAAAGACAGCACGCACGAAAAATTAGTAGAGCTCAGGTCAAAACTTAGGTCCCTACAACTAATAGAAACAGAAAAAAAGTTGCGATTCCTCAAACAATCATATTACTCCATGGGAAACAAGGCGGGTAAGCTCCTAGCTAAGAAGGTCCACCAAAAAAACTACAATCGAAATTACCCTATATTACCTCGGACCAAGGGGTGAAACTGTACAACCCCCAGGACATAGTCAACGAGCTAGCACGGTACTATGCGTCCCTATACCAATTAGACGGGGACATGGGGACTCACCAACCGACTAAACAGGAGATAGCACAGTTTATTGAGCAGGTAGACATGCCACGCTTGTCCCACACACAATGCTCCTACTTAGAGGAACCCTTCTCAGAGGAGGAAATAGAGAAGGCCATCAAGTCCCTTCCCAAACATAAAGCTCCTGGCCCGGATGGGCTGTCAAATTACTATTACATTAAGCTAGAACATCACTTGATCGCTCCCTTAACCAAACTTTTTAACAACATTAAAACATCAGGGGAAATGCCCAAGGAAATGCTGGAAGCATTCATTGTGACGTTGCCCAAGCCTAACAAACCCCCCACCCATTGTGCCAATCTGCGACCAATATCCCTTCTTAACGCGGATACTAAGCTATACGCCAAACTGATAGCAACAAGACTCAAAACAATACTTCCGGATCTCATTTCCGAAAAACAGGCAGGTTTCGTTCCAGGGAGACAGGTGGGGGACAATACCAGACACTTTTTGAACCTAATAGACTGGGCGACAACATCGTCCCAAAATGGCCTGATTTTGGCGCTAGACGCCGAAAAGGCTTTTGATCGCCTGCATTGGGGCTATATGTCACAAACGCTAGCCAGAATGGGATTCTCCCCAGCAATACTGTCAAGCATTCTAGCCCTTTACCAGAAACCAACTGCCAGGGTATTCAGCACAGGTTTCATCTCTGACCAGATAGAGATCAGGAATGGTACACGGCAGGGATGTCCCCTTTCACCCCTCATATTCATTCTAGGTCTGGAACCCCTTATACGCCTTATCAAACATGACCCATCCACACAAGGACTCCAAACACCAGGGGGCACAAAAAAAACTAGCATTATTTGCGGATGATGTTCTGTTATTTATAACGCATCCGGAAACCTCACTCCCACACCTACTGCATAGACTGGATACATATAGGCAGGTATCCTATTACAGGAATAACTCCCTGAAAACACAGGCACTGCCTATCAATCTACCAAGTTCTACTGTCACAACACTACAAGCACAACACGCCTTTGACTGGCGGAAAACCTCCCTGCAGTATCTGGGGATCAAGCTCACAAAGTCTATCCAATCCCTACCACAGGAAAACCACTACCCGGTTATACACAAACTCAAGGTCACACTCGAGAAATGGGAACGATTAGAGGTGTCCTGGC
Source organism: Pelobates fuscus (assembly GCF_036172605.1). Lineage (NCBI taxonomy): Eukaryota > Metazoa > Chordata > Amphibia > Anura > Pelobatidae > Pelobates > Pelobates fuscus. Next base: position 133,038,024 of record NC_086318.1, on the reverse strand, counting down.
TAGGCCGCATCAACCTAGTAAAGATGATGGCACTGCCGCATATACTGTACCTGTTCAGAACCTTGCCTATTGCCCTCCCTAACAAACTAATCAAACTGCTACAGAATACAATAAACGCACATGTGTGGAAAAGGAAACCCCCAAGAGTAGCAAGGGGTACTCTAGGGCTCCCATGCACTAGTGGGGGACTGGGTATGCCTGACATTAATGCATACTACAAGGCATCAGCCCTGGCACAAGGACTAAGGCTATTACGCCCCACAAATGCGCAACAAAAACCCATCTGGTTAGCGATGGAAAGTGCATGCCTAGGTACACAAGATATGACGAGGCACCTGTGGGCAGGGGGATACTCCCAAGCTGCAGCAGGAAAGATGCTGCAATGTTCGAAATTTTTGCTAGAGGCCTGGAAAAACTGGAGCCCACATATAGTAGACAAAAAAACACTCTTTTACGCAGCCCCTCTGGAAACATTAGAAATTTTCTCTCCTGACCTGCAGGTGAATTGTTGGAGGGAGGGAGGAGCGGGCAAGGTCCAGGATATACTAGAGGGGTAAAAGATAAAGCAGTTCCCCATCCTGCACAACGATCTAAGGCTTCCGACGAAAGATATCTTCCTATATCTCCGCATAAAAAACATAGTACATTCACATATCCAACGTAGCAGTGCCCTCCCTATCGAACCCCATCTAACGCTAAAGCAGGCACTATCCCACGGGCACATGAAACCGATGTCAGCATGTTATAACGCGCTTGTCACCAAGATAGCACATGATAAGCCGGCATACATGATTCAATGGGAGGAGGACCTGGGACTCCAATTTCCCACAACAGACTGGCATATGCAGGGCTGCCATCAGAAATTTTGGGGCCCCTGACACAGCTCAAGGTCTGGGCCCCCTGGCGCCTGCAACCGAGTCCCCCCCCCCGAGTCCGCCCACAGGGATGCAGTGTCTGCAGGGCCGGTGCAAGGATTTTTGCCGCCCTAGGCAAAAGTAAAGTTTGCCGCCCCCCCATGTGACATCACAGTGCCCCACCCATATGATCTGCCATGTTAACTAACACAGTGCTGCAGTGCCGCCGTGTTTACAATAAAAGGCCTGCAGGGACATGCTATAGACACCAGAACCACTACATTAAGCTGCAGTGGTTCTGGGGACTATAGTGTCCCTTTAATGTGAGGTAAATTAAAGATTAGTGCCACGAATAATATACTAGATTGCCTACTTACAACCAGATGAGGATGATGATGGGCTTCAGCTGCCGTCTGGCTCCACTGGTCTGGTGTAGAACAGGCTCTCTAGAGGCGGTTTGTAACTGTGGTCACAAAAATCAATGCTCTGGGAGAACGGGAAGCAGCTCCATTTTTTGAGGGCCCTTTACACAGCTCAAGGTCTGGGTCCCAGGGTCCACCTTCATGTTCCACGAATGAGTTTGTTCACAGGGGTGTGTGGGGGGGATGTCCTGATGTGTGTAAGGAATGCATTGTGTGAATCTGTGTTTGTATGTGTAAGGGCTGCAAGGTGAATTTGTGTATGTATGGGATGCAGTGTGTGTGTCTGTAAGGGATGCCCTGAGTGTGTGGAAGGGGTGCATTGTGTGTTGCTGTGTGTAAGGGATGCATTGCTTGTGTATGTGTGTCTGTGTGTAATGCATTGTGTGTTTTTCTGTGTGCAAGGGGTGCATTGTGTGTGTGTGTGATGGATGTCAATCTCTCCCCCTACCCCCTCCAATTTCCTTCTTCTCCCCCCCTCCAATTTCCTTCCTTCTCCCCCCTCCAATTTCCTTCCTTCTCCCCCCTCCAATTTCCTTCCTTCTCCCCCCCTCCAATTTCCTTCCTTCTCCCTCCCTCAAATTTCCTTCCTCTCCCCCCTCCCTCAAATTTCCTTCCTCTCCCCCCTCAAATGTCCTCCCTTCCTCTCCCCCCTCAAATGTCCTCCCTTCCTCTCCCCCTCCCTCAAATTTCCTCCCTTCCTCTCCCCCCCCAAATTTCCTACCTTCCTCTCCCCCCTCAAATGTCCTCCCTTCCTCTCCCCCCTCAAATGTCCTCCCTTCCTCTCCCCCCTCAAATGTCCTCCCTTCCTCTCCCCCCCTCAAATGTCCTCCCTTCCTCTCCCCCCTCAAATGTCCTCCCTTCCTCTCCCCCCTCAAATGTCCTCCCTTCCTCTCCCCCCTCAAATGTCCCCCCTTCCTCTCCCCCCCTCAAATGTCCTCCCTTCCTCTCCCCCCCTCAAATGTCCTCCCTTCCTCTCCCCCCCTCAAATGTCCTCCCTTCCTCTCCCCCCCTCAAATGTCCTCCCTTCCTCTCCCCCCCTCAAATGTCCTCCCTTCCTCTCCCCCCCTCAAATGTCCTCCCTTCCTCTCCCCCTCCCTCAAATGTCCTCCCTTCCTCTCCCCCTCCCTCAAATGTCCTCCCTTCCTCTCCCCCTCCCTCAAATTTCCTCCCTTCCTCTCCCCCCTCAAATTCCTACCTCTCCCTCCCCCCCAATTTCCTCCCTTCCCCCCCCACTCATTCATATTTCCTCCCTCCCCCCATTCATATTTCCTCCCTCTCCCCCCTCAAATGTCCTCCCTTCCCTCTCCCCCCCACTCATTCAAATCCCCCCCCTCCCTCAAATTTCCTCCCTCTCCCCCCCACTCATTCATATTTCCTCCCTCCCCCTCCCTCAAATTTCCTCCCTTCCCTCTCCCCCCACCCCCACTCACACAAATTTCCTGACACCCGGCGGGCGCGCGAGGGAGCACTCTCCTCTGAGTGCTTCCTCTTCAGCTCCCTCGCGCGCCGCGTACTGATGCCGGAGCCGGAAGATGACGTCATCTTCCGGCTCCGGCATCAGTACGGTGCGCGAGGGAGCTGAAGAGGAAGCACTCAGAGGAGAGTGCTCCCTCGCGCGCCCGCCGGGTGTCAGCAGGGCCAGCCTCTGGGGGGCCCTGAGGTGACCGGCTGCTGGGCCCCCCAGGAGAAGAGGCTGGCCCAGTGGGAACATACCGGGTCGCAGGGCCCCCTGCGACCCGGTATGTTCCCACTGAATGTGGGGCCCGGACGACCTGAGCAGTCCGGGCCCCCCAGGACCGCCGGGCCCATGACAACCGTTGCGGTTGTCATGCCCTGATGGCGGCCCTGGGCATATGGCCCTAGCAACCACGAAAAGAGCATCGCAAAGCCTCGCCCTTTGGGAGGCTTACTGCAAAGTCCTAATGAGGTGGTACTTGTTACCATATAGACTGGCACGTATGTACCCGGGGACATCTGGGAAATGCTGGAGGTGCAAAACCGATGAAGGGACTATACATCACATCTTCTGGGCATGCCCCTCGCTAGTAAAATTTTGGGAAAAGATATCCTCCCTCCTATTGTGCAGGACGGGTACAAGTCTACCTGTGAAACCAGAACACTACATTCTCCACCTCATACCTGATATTGCCACCCACCCTCATAAGAAGGTGATTATTAATGTACTCACAGTGCTGGCAGGCTGTTGGAAGAGCAACAAAATTCCAACAATAGATATCATCACTAACAAAATGGACACTATTAGCGCATACGAAAGGATGGCAAGCAGGGTAAACGGTTGTAGTGAGAGATACGAAAAAGATTGGGGCAGCTGGCCAGCTGTGTGTTAGACAGGTACACGGAGGTCATGACGCCATAGGTGTTACACAGCAAAAGGTTTAGGGTGAAACAGAGGTAAACATGCCAGTGGCATGAAGAGAGTCAAATCCACCAAAAGTCAAATTCACCAATGTAAAATGTGTTGTCTAGGGTACCCCCCCGCCCCTTCCCTCCCTTCCCCCTTTTCTTTCTGTACCCTCCCTGTCTCATCAGTTAAATGTTTAAACTTTAATAGCAATACAAATGTTTATCAGACGTGCACCAGGATACGAGAGGTTACCATTGCATTGTGATAGATTGTAACGCATGTAACACAGGTAGAATAAGTAGCATACCATTCACTATGTCCAAGTGTATATGTGAAATCCGAGAGTAAAACCGGTGGAAAAATGTCAAAGGGTCTAGAACTCATATGTAAGGATGCTAACCAAGCCTCATGCAGGAGTTGAGCCCACAGCTGCGACTGTGCTGGTATTGGAGTAAAACGTTGCACTGCGCTGCACAATGTCTGAACTTTATTTTGATTCAATAAAAAGACAAATGAGAAAAAGTGTCGTTGGCTCCTGTCTCAGAGGATGACTGTTCACAAGAAGGTGGGGTCGCCCACAAGGGATAAGTTCAGGTAAGATAAATTCACCTTTACCTGCTCTCCCAGATGCCCAGTGGCGATGTCACCATCAGGAGTATTTGCAAATTATGCAAAGTCTCCAGTCGGTGATAATGCCAATTTAAATGCATTAATGTTGTATTGGTGCCTGGAGTGACCATTTAATGCAGAAACTAACATTGCCTTAAATAAGTTAAACCTTTTAAACATTTCCAATGTTTTTTACGAAAACATCAGTAGTATTATATTTAGGTTTTTTTGTTTTTTTTTGCATTTACTTCCAGAAGCCCCTAGAAGGACAAGTTTATATAGTGTTCAAAGCCTTTTTAAAATCACATTCAAGACTGGATATGACTTGACTATAAGCCCTACGTTAAAACCTTGCAAACATTAAGAGACACAAGCTATATGATTTGCCCATAGACAACAATAAAAGCGTGTCTCAATGATAACTGGTTTAAGGGAAAGCTATTATAATTGCTATGAGTATTTAAAACAATTTCTTGTATGTATTATGGTCCCTTTGCATAGATATAACTAAATACCTTACTTTTGTGTTCCCCCTGGCTTACCCTTGCTCCATGGGAGCAGCCAATCCTAATTTGCTTTGATCCAAAGCACATCTTATACAACCAAAGCCCATGGAGGTAACCAAGAACCAGCTCTCATTCGCAATTCAGATGCCATGTGCAAATGTCAGGCATCCCAAAAATGCTCCTTGAGCTTTTATCAGCTGTTCAAATTGTGCATAGTTTCAGAAGATACATGATGTTTCTGAGCTAAGACGACTTAAAGATGGACACCTTCTACAGAGCAAGTGTAAGACAGTAGATATAGTGAAAAAAATATAAGTATATATATATGTATATATATAAAAAAAATGCACCTGAAACAAATATGTGAAAGAAATATGATCATTTCTACCAATTTAAAGAAAACCGTAATCTCAAAATAGATTGTGTGAATTGTTGTACCTTAAAAAGTGCAATTTGTTGACTTCTAATCAAACTGGCAGAAGTAGAAAACCAAAATAGTGAAATGAAAATGAAAAGAATAATAATCACGTGATTAAAAAAATGAATAAAAGAAACAATGGAAACTATTTTGAAAAAAACATGCATTGAGGTCAAATAGGAATTCTGTTGGAAGCCTTGTGGACAGCTACATTTGGCATTGTGGGAGCACAAGCATGCCTGTATTTCACTGCAGCTATCAAAATTGTAGATTATGTCGATTTTTCATTAGCATAGAGATACAACCAAAATATATACATTTGTCAGCAATTTGGTCATTACGATGTCAAGCATAAATACAATGAGGTATTTACATTGCCAGTGCACTGTGATGAGGGTGGATAAACATGCATTCTTCCAAATTCATTAACTTATTATATCGTTATAAAGAAAATAATAATTGTATGAATTCTTTTATGGAGCTTTTCTTGGGCACTGTGACATCCATTCCTAATCCTTACCTTACATTCCGCATGGTTCAGTATAGATTCACTCATTTTCAGAAAAACATGGTAAATTTGAAAGGAAAAAAAATACTAATTAGGATAAAATTACAGATGATTATTGCTGTTTCAACATGTGTTAAAATGAACACTGCATAACACATATGCTATGAAGCAATGATTAATACTATTAAACTTGAATTATTTTCAGGTATGTGTATTATAAAATGTACATAATATCCAGTGCGTAGTCCGCTGCTGCCACCTGGAGTCTTAGGATGATATTCATAAAAGTGTTTTTTCCTAAAATATAAAATTAAACAAATGATAAATCTATGTATAGAATAATAATAAACACCTAGCATACAGAATGTATCATATAATTTGTTAATTAATAAACAAACATAACTATTGCCACCACGTTTGCCTATATCTACAATATAAACCAGATTAAAAAAAGTTACTTACATACTATCCAAAATCCCTATGCACATTTAAATACCTTGAGGTTTTTTTTGAACATGTACCTAGGGTTTTGGGATAGTAACGTGTTTCTTTGGATTTTAATTATATATATATTGGGGCAGATGTGTACTATAGTCATTGCTGCTGCAATGATTTATATAAATTTATATAAATATACTTATTTATAGAGTTATATAAATTACTGAGGAGTGTGTCACTTTTTAATTTCACCATATTTTAAAGGAATAATCTAAAGTTATGAATACATGTATAATGTTAGAGTGTAAATGGTGACTTTTAGGTTGTAGCCCCTCCTCCCCATGAAATGTGAATTAAAGTAAAACTCATCTTTCATCTAACGCGTCCTGACCTTGCAGCGGCTGCCAAACCTTCTCCTTCTGAGATCATCGAGATGCATGGTACTCGACCAATCAAATGCTTCTCCCTAGAGAAACACTGAAAGCCCTACTGCAAATGAGTGCCAATTGTCTCAATGTGTCAATAGAATTCTACTTATAGAGAAGTATTACTTGAGTAGGGGACACTTAACTGCATTCAGTGTTATGATGTGGAAGTGCCTTTGACGTCTCATTAACAGCCACTAGAGGCACACTAGTAACAAATGTAACATTAATGTTTCACAGCAGTGTTTACATTTGTCACAGTTCAGGGACGCTTCTAGGGACCAAAATCATTACATTAAGTTGAAGTGGTTTTGGTCATTAGAGTGTACATGTAATAATATATAAAATATATGTGTGTAATATATTCATAGCGTAGTCACAAACCATATTTAGCAGTTCTTTTTTTTTTTTTTTTTTTTTTTTTTTTTTTGCAGGTACCGACAACTTGTATTTGACATATATAAGGCATAGGCTAGATCTGCACAATTTTAACTTTAAAACATTCAGGCGTAACGCAAGGCAAACTATTGTCTTGTGGTCAGGTAGTTAAGAACAAGGTAGGAAATAGCAATACTAGTCAACAACGGGATTAAATCTGTAGCATAATTACTAGCATAGACATAAAGCATCGCCACAGAGATTTGCACTTTACTATGATAAAACAGACGTAAACTATTCAGCATGTCACATAGTGTAGGAAGCCTGTTGCAAAGGCAATGAGGCATACTCGAGTGCAAGTATAAATGATAAGTGAGAATAGCTAGTGTTAGTGTGTGACTCGTTTGCTATAGCTTATACATCTTTCATGTTGCTACTGGGTGTGTGTTATTAGGTACATTACTGAGAATGGTATGTAAATACAGTGATAAACCAATATCTAAGCGTTTGCATGTTAGGACACGATATTAGATTGACAGGTAAGTAAGAGATAGGGTAGAATAAGCATGTTAGACCAGGGTAACCCATTATGGATGAGACCCTCAGGTCCAGGCAGGTCCATGGTTGCTAAGCGAGTGTCCTTGAGGACCTGGGCAAGGGCATTGGTAAGTGTCTCTATCCCACTCCGCAGGGTGAGGCAGCGCAATGGTCTTGGGATGCTTGGTTGTCGGGCAGCGAGGAGGGAGCCTGTGTAACCCACTCACGGTTGAAAGGCAGCAGTGCTGTGCTCGGTAGTTCTTCCTTGGCAGAGACTTTGACAGCTGACTTGTTTGCAGGATGCTTCCAGTGGTTTCTGGACTTGTGGAGTCTGCTTGCCACTTGTCTTCGGCCTGAGGCCTTAAAGGGAACTCGTGCCGTCTTGCCATGGATCCCGTTGGGAGGATCATGTGCCCAGGGTAACTTCGAGTCTCCCCAGGTGTATGGCTGGCGTAGGAGAGGTGTCTCCAGGTGAGTACCCAGCCCAGAAGAAGGGTGGGTGGCTGAGACTGCAGCTTCGTCCATGCGGGTATCTGGGTCTTCTTGCTTAATGGAACCAGTCGCCAAGGGAGCTGCTGTTTGATTCTCTGCTCGTGCTGCGATCCGGCACCAGAATGTCTCGCAGATCTTATTAAAGGCTGCGTTAAAGTTGGCTTCCCAAGTCGTCGTGGGAGAGTTCTCCGCTCCGTCGGCCATTTTGGATGCGGCCCAGGAGCGGGAGGTTGCGGTGTGTCTCTGGGAACCATTCTCATGCGTCTGTATTTCCCCAGCAGGGACCGGGATGACCCCCGCCGGTCCATAGGGGGGGGAACGGGCTGCTTGCTTGAATTCGGCGGCCTCAGGGCGGAGGATCGGCCGTTTCCTCCCCCCATGAGTGCCCCCACGAGGGTAGGCCTCAGAACTGGTGCTCGGCTGTAAGTCGGCTGGCGGGACTCCGGAGTCATCTGGGAGTGTTCCCCATCGGTCAGGTACGATGTGCTTACTCGCTGGTTGCTTTTTTGGGGTCAACATCCCTGTTTGTGGCTGGATTCTCGCAGTTTGTGTGAGGAGCTCACCAGGCACACGTCTGTCGGCCATGATGGTCAGGCCCCGCCCCCATATTTAGCAGTTCTAATGAAACTACAAATGGATAAGTGATTTCAATAATATTCTAAATAGCTTTTTAATTATTTATATATAGACAGAGACAGACAAAGGGAGAGACGGACAGACAGATCAATGTATATAGATTCAGACAAGTGCTTATATTAGTTTACTCTTTCATTTTCGTTTTTTAAATTTCTGTTTTTACTAGATGCATATTTGTCAAATTTCAACGGTATGATTCAACATTATTTCTAATCATTAAAGGGGAACTGTCACTTCCCATTTGAAAAAGCCCAAGTGGTGAAACGCGTTATGGTTATTTTGATTAAATAACACCAAGCACCTTATAAAGACATTCACCTCTGAGTGAGACTCGAATATTTTTGGATTTTATTTTCGGTGATTACTGATTTTACCAGAACTTTAGTCCCACTGTCTCAGTGAGACAACACACACTGTATTGTCCTTCTTGTTGATACTTAGTATTGTGTTGTTAGTATTATTTTTTACCATTTACATATTGGCGCAGCCCTTTCCTTGTAATCATTTGTGTCACACGTTCTCTCTTCAGATGGTTTGAGGGTTACCTTCTGTTAGACCGCTGCCTACTTCACTTCTATTTTTATTAGCGCTGACCCTTTTCTATTTTCTGCCATGGCTTTGCCTTGTCTGAACTAGATTATGATATCATCTTTAACATAAATTTAAAATAAAATGCAACTTATGAAAACAAAGCTTGCTTAGATTATTGGTGGTATTCATTGTTTTATTAAATTGTGTTAAAGGGACTCTATAGACACCAGCACCATTACAGTTTAATGTAGCGTTTCTAGTGTCTACTGCCTGTCCCTGCAGTCTTAGCTCTAAGAAAAAAGGCAGTGTTTACATTGCTGTCTAGTAACACCACTAGCTGCTGTCACTCTGACACTGGAAGTGCTTCTTAGTGGCTGAGTGACTGCACATGGAGACGCTGAATGCTCCCCATAGAAATGCATTGATTTGCGCATGCGCAACATAGCCAAACAAAACTTTCTCATGGGAAAACATTGGATCGATGGATTAGACGAGAGAAAAGGTAAGTATATCAATCTTTTAACTCCACTGAGAAAGGGGCCAATCACCTAAACCGCTAGTTTAACACTACGTGTTTGTATTCCCAACACTACAGTGTTCTTTTAAATCCAAATAAGAGACAGTTCCCCTTTAAGGGGGGATTTTGGGGTTATTCACTAAAGTGAGAATTCAAAGTGAATTTTAATTTAAAGGCCGAAGTAGCCAGAATTGAAGCTTAGCTGACTTAGAAAATTTTCAAGATCAGCTGTTTGGCCTTAAATTTGAAGTTCACTTTAAATTCTCCCTTTAGTAAATAACTCTGTGAGATATTTGATGTTGTGGCCGGAGGTGGCTCATGTCAGTTCTGTGCATAATCTTTACATAGGTCAGTCAATGGTTGAGACAGCTCAGCTGATTCCGTTTAGATATTGAATGACCATCAGGATATGCATCAGACGTCTCAAACTCTGCAGAAGCCAAAAGCACATCACCGGGCATAAAACGAGGCTAGAACAATACGATACATAAAGTATTACGGTGGGGGGGAGCGGGGAGACAGGAGAGTGGAGTGGGGGGGATGGCTGAGGGCCCGATCTGGCGACGCGAGGCGGCATCCTCGCCTTGAACTCACAACACGAAATTCTGGGAAACATCCTCACAAACAGAGATGCTCCAGAACCCCAAAGAGAGGAGAGTGAGGGAGAGGGGGGCATATTTTATTTTAAATATGTAATTTTTTTTGTTTTTTTTTAGTCCCCCCTCCCTGCTTCTTAATTGGCCAGGTGGTCCGGTGGCATGGACTGTGGCATGGACTGTGCAGTGGGGGCCCAGCAAGCTCTTACTTGAGCTCCCCTGTCTAAATTTTGCGTCCCCCCTTTTGAAAAACAAAAATGTCACCATCAGTAGTTTTGTACGTGTTGGATGAATCTAAGAATGCCAAAAATGAAGTTAAACTTCCTCCTCGTGACGTCTTTGCTCCAGGCATCAGACTTATAGTCGCAGATCATTTTTAAAACTGCTGCAGTTATAAGTTACTTTGAGAAGAAACTCAGGGTGAGGGTCCTCTCTCCATTATAACATTGCAGTTACAAAGTTTTAATGATGCTTAGAGTGATCCTTTAAGCTGTCCCATGCTTGCTTCATCATTGCATGCCATTCACCATTAAATGATCGGCCTTTGGATCTCACAAACACAGTGACAATTCACCCATGCTTTCAGTTGCATTCTTTTGGAAAAAAATGTTGATAGTCTACTTCATTTATCTCTGCCTGATTTTTGTGTAGTCTAATTATAAACTGTTTACGCAGAATTTTTATTTTTATATATAAGAATGAAATCAATCAAACATATCAGCCAAATCATATGTTTCGTTTACCAAACTCCATATCTCTTCCTGGATTAAAGCGGACCCAATAATTTTGGCATTTTATGTGTGAAGTTTTAGTAACTGAAGAAGTTCATGTTAGATGAACGAAATGCGTAGGGTTGCTTTTATTCACATCGAGTCAGCTTTCATCCAGTAGGAGAAGTGAAGTTTGGGAGACAAAACCTACAATTTGTGGTGATTTTATATTTGTTTTTTACATCTGTAAGTACATTCTATAATTTAAAAAAAAATATGTTAAGGTTCTGTGCTTTGTCTTTCTCCTTTATATTAAGAAAGAACCGAAAATAACTGAAATAAGAAATGTGGCTGCTTTACCCTTGAATGGGAGATAACTTGCAATACGAGATACCCTATGCGTGTATAGTATTAACTCGAAATTTCGTTTATTTAACAGTATTCTCCTATGACGGCTATGTTTATTTGTGTAGTACATGATATTTTAAAGATTTTTGAGGAGGCTGCCTTTTAAGATAGTGCACACTGGCAGATTAAAAGAGGTAATATATTTCTTATTGAATATCTTTGTAAATGGGTTCTGACTTGTGTGGGTGAGAGGGATATATTATTTATTTTGCCTTTTACTGGCTTGAAGGCATGGAAAATAAATGACTGATTACACTGAAATAACAAATGCAACCTAAGCTATGAGAACGCAAAACCCTTACTAAACAAGGGGAACAATCATAACTAGCATAAATGGACAGCCACAGAAAGTCTGCGTGGGGTTATAAAGGGAGGATTTGCAATGACTGCAGACAAGAGAACTGCAGGTTTTGCCAGTTGTTTTTAGATATACCCACAATGAAAAAAATGCTTAATTAAATGATTGCAAGTTTTCATTTGGGTTATATCTACTAAACAGTGATTTTTATTTATTTTGTATTTGGGCAGCAGAGTGTCCTTTTAAGTTTAAGGGGCACTCTAAGTATCTTCATCACTACAGCAGGTTGTAATATGGACCAACATGCCTCTGGTGCCATACCCCAGATCTGTGCCAAACCATCCAAGCAGTTTGATGCAAACTAAATGTCTGTTTGCCAGTGGCCTAGCCTCTGACTTGGAATATTCCTTTTAAGAAGGTCACATTTCCACATAAGCAATATCAGTTTTGTCCAAATTAGGATGACATTGGTTGGCTGTAGCAGGTGTGGTGCTTAGAGTGGCCCTTTAACACCTTTGAGTACTGTAACCAAGAGCCATGGAGTCTGATTAAAATATTGGATAATATTTGGAAATATTGAAACTATTATTCTAGGTCCTCTAGTACTGTAATGCAAAAAGGACTGTGCATCCTCTGACCCTCAATTCATTGGGCTTGAGTGATATTGCCTTCAATGTTAGAAATAGGAAGTAACATGTGATGATGTGTAAAATTTTACAGGATATTAACAAGGAGCATGTTTTTTTAAATTGTGTATTATTTTCGATTGGTTGTTTTTGCATGTTTTAATGCATTATAAAAGAATGAGTCAGTTCCCTTACTTTTGATTTATAAGGTTATTTATGAGTTGCAACGGTTTGGGGTATGTCTTAACTCCTTAAGAAGGCAATCTATCAAAGCAAGAGCCTCTACGCAGTTACTTCAGTGCCCCATTTCTCAAGCTGGTGGACCATTCTGTAAGTAGACATGTAGAGGGGCCAAATTACCAGACAATCTAATCTTTGCTCGAGTTCCCATGGACGCACAGACAGTTTATGTACAAACAAGTATCTTCATTTCCCACTTCTGCTTTATGTATTCAAATACACAAATACAGGATAACTTTTTACGTAAATTCAAGCTCCTGCACTCTTTGCTCCTGTAGCCCCTCTAGCTACTTTACACACAGTGTCCCCAGTATTATCTTTGGATCTGTGGGTAACCAGGGGGATTCACTTTATCATCTACTACTAGTGGACTCTGCGGTCCTCCAGTTTAGCTCTTTACAAGTCACATATAATTTACCCTCTTGTTTTATTTCCATTTTCCTCCAGTTATCCAGTCTTATTACTATTCATATATAAATATCCTGGGGTAAAGCTACGGCTTCTTCTACGCCCGCCCCAAAAATACGTTGTTGGATGGCTTACAGTATTTCTCGCATAAATGGCTTTCTCTTTATCTAAATATGCTTGTAGATATCCTTAAATGATTATTTCGATGTAATTATTAACTAAAGATAAATATAGACGTATAGATTACATGTGTTGTTTTTTTTTTTTGTTAATCTAAGGTCATGTATTGAGAGTTTGTACTACTGACAACCATGGAAACAATCCCTAAACTGGAAATTATGGAAAACTGACAAGGAATAGCAAATGTTGGCCAAAATCGCTGAGTTGGTGGATTTTTTTTTTCTTTTGGCTACTTTGTCCTATAATTTGCATCTTCTTTTTCAATTCTCTACATTAATTAATTTGGAAACCCAGGTTCGGATCCCAGACAGATCATCTCACCAGTGTCTTTGGGCAAGAGACATACTGATATGTCTCATCAGTGAGTTTCTTTGGGTAAAACAATATATCTGCCTATCTAAAATCTTCATAGAATGTAAGCTCATTTGAGCAGGGCTACTTTACCTCTATATATCCCCTTTTTATAAACCGCCACAGTATACGTTGGCGCTATGTAAATGCTAATAATAAGTTATTTTTATACAGAGAATGCTAATAAAATCTACATATGTCTGCATATCTCCATAGTGTTTAAAACCATTTTTATACCTTATTATTAATTAATTTGTGTTTATCTAGGCTCCATTAAAAAAGGACAGAAATGAGAATATTCACTAAGGTCCAAATGTACCTCTTAACTGCAACATTCAGGACAATATCCAATAGTTTGACCTGAAATTAAAATGTTATACTTTTCCTTTTATGCATTAATTTATTTTTAATCCTTCTTGTGCTATCTGCTTTTGCAGCCAACGATCCAAATTAATTCTTTAATTTGGGAGTAATTCAGAAATTTCTCAGGATTAATTACTGAGCAAGCTAGTTAGCCCTATATTGATGCTATTTCTGGAGGACTTTTAAATCTTTTAGTGTGAATTTGGATAGCTTTATTAGGATCAATTCATAGGGTTTTGCAAAGTTTGGAGTACAGAAGATGTAGGCAATAACCCCAGTACTTTAGGGCTCAAGACGTTTGCTCCTTGAACAGATTATTGTGCAAGGAGCTCCCTGAAATTGGACAAAATACTGTTATGTCCTTATTTAAACTCTTTTAGGTAGGACTGAGGGTTAACCGATTTACTTTATTTAGCAGGGCACCATAATCAGAAAACTGGTGTAAAGTTGTGAAAGTTGTCATATATGGAATATACCTGCTTGTTTCAATGAAATACATTTATTATTTAGGTCACCACAATCTAAAGGGACACTATAGTCACCAGAACCACTACAATGTAATGTAGTTGTTCTGGTATGACTACAGCCTGTCCCTGCCTTTTGCTGCCTTTTCAGACAAAAGGCTGTGTCGACATTGCTGCCTAGTGATACCTCTAGCGGTCACTTCTCAAACAGCCACTAGAGGTCAGGGCCAGCTTTAGGGATGTGCAGTTGTACAAGGAGCCATGGTAGCAGGGGCACCAGGCTGCCGATATAGCTCGCACATGCAGGGGCCGGTGATGAGTGGCAGAGTTTCAAAAGCCGGTGAGAGCGAGGGCCAATCTAAATATGTTACTGGGTGGAGCTAAAATTATGCTAGCAGCTAGATGGGCAGTGGGCTGGATCTGCCTGGTTAATGCTGCACACTGAAGGGGAAGCAGGAAGGAAATAATAAAACCAAATACAGTATAAAAACACAAACGCGTATAACCTAAGGATAAGGGTTTTTTAAAGTTCACTTTCAAAAAGCCTTAGGTGAAACGCGTTATTGTTATTATACTGTATTTTGTTTTATTATTTGTTTTGGACCTTTCTACTTTTATCTTTAAAGATTTTAATCAGAGGATTCCCACAGATATTTCCTTGATGGGGAATATACTACCTACTCATATGAGGATTGAGCAATACCTGAAATTGCTGTCCTCTTGTGAGTATACCTCCTTTTCATCTTTTTATCTATTTTTATACTAAATAGAGCACTAGATTCCGTTTTTATTTTTATTTGTATACAACAATAACTTCTGACTACTACACTGTGGCATACTGAAAAAGGGCACCTCCACTACTACTGAAGACACCTTAGTACTGAGACCACCAACATATCCATAGACAGGTATTGTACCGTCCAGGTGCATATCTCTGGAACCAAGCACAGGGTCCAGAAAATTGTAAGTGCATTTTGTTTTATCTATAACTACCAGTTCTGAATATACTACACTATATTCCGCTCTCCTTTTATTTCCTATATTCGTTTACTCCCACTCGCTGCTTCTCTACATTTCCTTTTCTATCTACAACATCTCTAGAAGGAAGATACTCTAGTTTGGGAAGTTTAAGCTGCCACATGTATTAGAAACAAGCGCCAGAAATCTTTTTTTTTTTATCTACTTAATAAAAAAAGGTAACTATCTATAACTGTGTGTGCATGTGTGAATGTCTGCCTGTAACTGTGATTGTGTGTGTATATGCCTGTCTGCCTGTGACTGTGTGCGAGTGACTATGTGTCTGGGACTGTGTGCACGTGGGTGTATTTGACAGTATATGTGTATAACTGTGTGCATCTTACTGTGTGTCTAAATGTGGGACTGTGTGCATGTGACACTGCAAAAATACACAACTGCATTCACACATTTGGACCTACATGAATTTGTTTTTAATCTGAATTAAATACCAATCACAAATATACACACAGTCAGTATCCATAACAAATATCACACATGAAGGCAAAGGCACAGACCAGATTCCATAGATGAGCGGGTGTAACAGAGAAGATTTTTTTTGCACAGGGCCCTTAAACTTCTAAGGCTGTCTCTTCTAGATGTGCTTCTTATTCTAGTGCTGCACAGTGTGCTTGGAGGCACTAAAAGCTCAACATAGTGCAGCTCTATGAGGAGATGCTGTTTGGCCAGGGCTTCTTTTTTCCCGCGCATGCACAAGAGCCTCCCAATGCAACACCAGCGCGACGATGGAGAAAGGGTAAGTTTAAACACCTTTACATGCACTTGGTGGGGAGGATGGGGAGGTGCAGCTAAACAATGGACAGGTAACTGCTTGTATTCCTAACACTAAACACTAACACTAGTAAATCTCCCTCTGTGAATACATTTCTGCTTCTGAAAGAAAACCCGAATGCCACTCAAATCGATCCCATTTTTTTCATTCTGTTCTGCTTTGATGGTTTAATCTGCTCTCGACCAGCTGCCAAAGAAGATGTCAAGTGCTATGGCCAATGTACATAGAAAATGTTTATTAAAAAATCTGAATATTTATGCAAGAATGTCTGCAAGACAAAAATGGGACATTTTCTTTCTCTCTTTTTTCTCTCTCAATGTTCTGCCATGAAAAATTGACAGCCTTCACATTTTAAAATCATATATTAAATGTGTCTATTTTTACATTTATCACATTTATAGCTGATAAGTCCATCCCTATTTGTTTCCTTAAAAATTCTCTTTGGTATTCAAACCTGTGCAAAATTTGAATTTAATTGAAAGCTAACTCAGCTTGAAGTTGTATTCACTTGAAATATATTTATTATACTTTAAGTTAGTGCCTAGAAAGAAGGCTTTGTGAGAATAATTCACCATATACCTAAAATAGAAACAGGAAAATATGGGTAATATGACAGTGAAGATAGAAAGGTCGAGAGGATGATATTAAGATGCTTTGAGAACATATTACGAACCTTTTCAACTCACCCTGTGATGGGATATGTAACAGTTTTTTTTTCTTTTCTTTTTATCTAAATCATTATTCAGGTTGCTTCTTGAAAAGCATGCCCATTAATGTCCAAAAATAATATTATCCTTAATCAGTTAAATAACCTATTTAGATTCTTTAATGGTTCCATCCTTCGGGGCATGCCTTTGGCACGGTGCGGTAGTAACCGTTCTCGCAATATGAAGTACCACTAGACCGGCTAGTCACTTGTGGCAGGTAGCGTGGAAATCTCAATAAAGTAAACTCTTAGTATTATCAAAATTATACATTTGGGTCTGTTAGCGTGGCCTAGAAAAAGATGAGGACAGGCTCATCTCATTAAAAGAGAAGAAATAGTGGAATTAGCTTGAATCTAATTACAAACCACACTATCTAATGTAAAAACATGACTGTTTTTTCACTCCCATTCATTTTGACTAGTAATTAGTTTTGGCCTCTAAAATGCCACCCTTTAATCATCCAAACACAGATGTGATTTGCCATGCAATTTAATCTTGCTTTAATGAAGAACTAATGGACGCATCGCAAATTACTTTCCCTGTTGGAGAAAAAATTCTATTTCCTGCTTTTCAAAAGATCAAGAGTATCTTGTGATAATAGGCTGAGCAGTCCTGCCGTCCTGGCTGTACAGAGCAAACAAGCTCTTTTACTCAACTCCCAATTCAATGGAGAAAAAGAGGCTACAATTAGCAACAAAGCAGGGAAAACGCAGCATTGCAGGCGAATCACTTTCTGTAGCTCAACCCCCAGCAACCACTGTCTTGTTAGAGCCAGGGCTAAAGTGTCAGCAACGAACAATGTACTGTGATAAATTACTCTCTTCAAACAGCTGCACTGCTAATTTTCAATTATACTCACAAATGGCTCTCGGATTGGAAGAAAATGAAGTGCATGGAGTGAACAGTAGCAGATTTTCATGTTTGTTTGGTGGAGAATTTGGAGGTGTGAGAATGACATATTTTGTAAGGAGCTTGCGTTGAGTGATGTTAGGGTGTCAGCGCTTGCTAGGGTTTCCCAGTATTTCAGACTGGAACTGGAAAAGGTCTTTTGGAAAAGCATTCCTCTGTGTGTCAGTCTGGTACCGAAAATGTTCCCCTGTGCAACTTTTCCTAATACACAGTTTCCAAAAAAATGAACTTTGGCTTTTCGAATAACACAAAATAATTGCACTTTACCAGCTGGGTGTCTTCTTTTACATTTTGATCTATACTTTACTATACTGGCCAATATTTTGTTGTTATTCCAAACAATTACAAGTGTTTATGGGAGCAACTATATCTGCCAACAATTAAAAATATCAGTAATGGTTTTCTTATTTTTCCAGCAATATGATTTTGTGGCAATTATTTTTAAATGTATAAATATATAGGTCAAGGGAGAGAGACAAACACACATATACAGTATATTGTTTGTTTTTGACAGCTGGATTGATTCAAATATTTTGAGTAAATCATGTTGCAAATGGTTTGAGTAAATGAATTATGCATTTTTTTGTTATTTACCTTTAAACACTTAAACCTCTGTTCCATTACTAGTATGGTGAATTAAGAATAGGTGGAGTCACAGTTATATTCTGAGAAGTTTGGCACATTATCGTAAAGCAGAACTGTCACTTCTAACATTTTCAAAATACAATAGCAAATTAAATGGGTTGTTTCATTTTGTAAACTTTTCATTTGCTTTTATTTTGATGTTTACATCATATGGCCAGCTTTTCAGGCACAGCCAGGGGATACCATGAAAATAAAATTAACCCCAGCAGTGCCATACACACAAGCAGTGGCATACATACCGGGGTCGCAGCCCAGCCCAGCCCACCAGGAGGCCCGGCCGCCCTGCGACCCAGTATGTATGCCAGTGTGGTCAGCCTCTTCTCCTGGGGGGCCCAGGAGCTGGCCACCTCAGGGCCCACCGAGGTGGGCCATATTCCAGTTCCGGCATCAGTAAGCAGTGCGCGAGGGAGCTGAACAGGAGGATCTCAGTGTTCCCTCATGCACCCGCAGGACCGGCCGCCAAGCAACACCACTGGACCCCAGGGAATCCCTTGAGCACTCCTAAAGGTAGGGAGGCTGGGGGATTACATTTTTTTAAAAAACATGTGCATGTGGGTTAGTGTTAGAGTGTGTGTGTGTGTTAGTGTTAGTTTTTATGTCAGTGTGTGTGTTACTGTGTGTGTGTCTCCTAGTGAGTGTCAGTGAGTGTGTTAGTTTTTGTGTGTGTTAGTTTGTGTGTGTCTGTTATTGAGTGTGTGTCTGCTAGTGAGTGTCAGTGTATGTGTTAGTATGTGTGTCAGTGAGTGTGTTACTGTGTGTCTGTTACTGAGTGTGTTAGTTTGTGTGTGTCTGTTAGTGAGTCTGTTTGATTTCTGTTAGTGAGTGTGTGTTTGTCAGTGAGAGTGTATGTTTTCTAAGTGAGTGTGTATGTGTGTCTGTCTGTCAGTGAGTGTGTATGTATGTATGTTGCTGAGGGTGTCTCTGTCAGTAAATGTGTGTGTCTGTTAGCTAGTGTGTATGTGTCTGTTCGTGAGAGTGTGTGTATGTTTAAAACCCCTTCAGTTCTTACCTTTCTCCAGCGTCGCACTTGCTTGGTGCTGGGGATCTCTCCGCCCTAATCCACCTCTCAGCTCCGAATGCGCATGCACGGCAAGAGCCGCGCACGCATTCAAACCTCCCATAGGTAAGCATTACTCAATGTTTTCCTATGGACGTCCAGTGTCTTCTCACTGTGATTTTCACAGTGAGAATCAGGGAAGCGCCTCTAGCGGATGTCAGTGAGACAGCCACTAGAGGCTGGATTAAGGGCATTGATGGATACAGAAAAATCATATGCACAAATTGAAAAAGAAACACTGGGACTAGTTTACGGATGTGAACAATTTCATGTTTATTTGTATGGAAGATAATTCTCAGCAAAAACTGATCACAAACCTTTGATTCACATCTACCAAAAGGGCTTGATAGATGCACCTCCAAGAATTCAGCGCTTGCTGCTGAGACTTCAAAGGTATCATTTCACCTTGGACTTTATAACTGGCAAGGAGTTGGTGGTCGTTGATGCTCTGTCTTGAGCTTATTTACCCTTTAATATGGAGGACTTACAGTTGCAGAAAGAGGTGACTGTTCATGTCAATCTGATCTTGAAGACAGCCCCATTAAGTCATGCAATGTGGACAGCAATTGTACAGGTACAGAAAAGGACGCTTTTCTAAGTCAAGTGAAGAAAGCACTTTCTAGTGGCAAATCTAAGATACTAATGCCATCACTGTATAAACCATGCTTTTCTAAACTTTCTTTGATAAAAGGGGTGCTTTTGAAAGGACAGAAGATCATTGTACCAGTGAGTTTGCAAAGTAAAAGTTACCTCAGTTACCTAAAGAGCCTATACTGGATAAAGACTTTCCTCTGGCACCCTGGGAAAAGTTAGGAATGGACTTGTTTGTTTTTAAAAAAAATCAGCATTATATCTTGGTCATGGACTACTTATCTAATTACCCAGCAATAGCATTATCGGAAGAAGAGTCAGCAAGTACAGTGATCAAAAATGTGGAAGCAATTTTGGCGAGACACGGCATTCCAAGAGTAAAAATATCAGACAATGGTCCTCAATTTAATTGTCGAGGGTTTTGGCCAGTACCTATGAATTTGAACATCAAACATCCAGCCCAGGATATTCACAAGCAAATGGCTTAGCAGAAGCTGGAGTAATGGTAGTCAAAAACATACTTCGTAAAGAAACAGAAGCAGACGAGGATCCATGTCTGGCTCTTCTTAGCTATAGAGCTACCCCCTTTTAAATGTGGGAAGTCACCAGCAGAATTATTGTTTGGCAGACAGATGGTCACACGAGGAGCAGTTTTGAAACCTTGAAAAATGTTCACAGAAAAACATGTAATTGAAACCAAATTAAAACTCAGAGAAAAAAAAGGAATGAATACTATGACCGAGCTGCAAAGCCTTTGGAGAATCTTCAGGTACAAACTCCTGTACGAGTACAAGGTTCAAACCACTGGAATAGTTATGCAGCAATATGCAGATGCCAGAGAAACTTTACAAAGTTAGAATGACTTGCCTGCTAGTGATGCAAAGCAAACAATGTCAGGTCGATATATCAAAAAAACCTAATCGTCTCATTGAACAATGTTAAAAGAGACTGAAGTTATTTCACATATACTACAGTTTAAAATAAATTTGGACTTTAAGTTTTCTGTTTAAAAGAAAAAGGGAAATGTGTGATATTGAGATTATCAGTTGGTATGAACCATATCTAACCTGTGCACAATGGTACAGTCAGGAAGTGGCTCTTGTAGCCCCATGTAGCTAGAGCGCAGCTAAGCGGAAAAAGGCCTTGACAGGGGTTAGGAGGCGGGCTTAGGAGGAAGTAAGCAAGGGTTGGAATTATGGGTAAGTAGGATTGGCTATTTAAATGAGCAGCCATTTTAGGTGAGTCATTCTAACTTTCTACCTGGTTGAGTTTGTCCCACCCACCCTCCCTTTGTTTGTTATGTGTTTATTAACCCGTTTCTTTCACAGCGGCGGGACGGGGAGCCGAAGGAGAGGAAATAGGCTCCCCTGGATGAACGTGAGGTGGAATAAACAGATTGTGGTCATCGGTGGTTGAGAGGTTTCGAGTCCTGGAGGTGACTCAGAACCTGGTGGGGCAGGGGTATCCGGGTATACCCCTGCCGTGGTTAATGGATGGTTGGCACTTTGGAATGTTGGTGTATGTTATAAATATGTTATAAATATGTATATGTGTTATTATATGGGGGTCATTGCCTTTTGTATGGTAGCCGAAGGAACAGGATGCGAGGGGGCGGAGTATGGGGGGCAATGACCCATGTTTATATGTTAATTTATTATTGTTATTATTATTATTATTATTATTATTAATTATTGGTTAATAAAGCTGTGGACAAATTTCCCCATAATACTTAGTGTCTGTGTGTTATTGGGTTAGGATATGGGGGTGGTTTGTCCTGGATTACGACTGCCCAAATGGCGACTATACACCTGTCATGCATTGTGGGAGTGTGGTTGGCCATCAGAGCCAGACTGGGGATACAAAGCAGCCCTGGAAAAAAAATCTATGCCAGCCACAAAAGTCATTGCGCCATATATTGTCGCATTTAATATGTAAGGCTATGTCTTGCCATCCAAGATGATTAAGTTATATATATATATATATATATATATATATATATATATCAAATATATATTGCTTTTTCTAATATAAAATATAGGTCCTTTCAGAGTAAAAGGTTTAATTATACAGTAAGCATACTCACATGCAGACACAGACAATCTCACTGACACACACAAGCTCATTGATACGCAGCCTCATAGACAAACAGTCTCACTGATATATATAAGCTCATGGACATAAAAACACAAGCTCACTCACTAGCAGACACACATTATTATTATTTTTTATTTATATAGCGCCATCAGATTACGTAGCGTTGTACAATGGGTGGACTAACAGACATGTAAATGTAACCAGACAACTGGACGTACAGGAACAGAGGGGTTTAGGGCCCTGGTCCTTGAGCTTACATTCTAGAAGGAGTGGGGTATAGTGACACAACGGATAAAAGTAGGGGTACGAAGTAGGTTGTTAGAAAAGTATTAATTGAGGGATTAGTAGGTAAGTTTTGACAGTTGTAGGAGAGGAGTCATGGAGGGTGGGGGATGAAAACCTGCTAACCGTTTAATTGCTATGCTTTCTTGAAAAAGTGAGTTTTCAATGATTTTTTGAATGAGTGGAGATTGGGTGAAATTCTTATGGAGAAGGGAAGGGAGTTCCACAAAAGAGGTGCAGCCCTGGAAAAGTCTTGGAGGCGAGTGTTAGAGGTGGGAGTACGGACAGAGGATATACGTAGGTCTTTGGCAGAGTGTAGAGGCCTCGACGGGACATACTTGTGTATTAGGGAGGATAGGTAGGTTGGAGCAGCATTATGCAGGGACTTGTAAGCAAGCACCAGAATTTTAAATTGAGCCCTATATGTAACTGGAAGTCAATACAGGGATTAACAGAGCAGGGAGGCACAGAGTCACAGACTTGCAGAAGCGTTTCAACTCAGTCCGAGTTTTCATCAGTGCACTGATGAAAACTCGGACTGAGTTGAAACGCGTCTGCAAGTCTGTGACTCTGTGTGTTACCATATGGGACCTGCACAGTTATTATTTTAACTTTTATTTACAATAAATTTATAATTTTTTATTCATCACTTTGCTGCTGTTTTTCCTACTTCTGGGGGATACCATTCAAGATTCTCCACAGAGCCTTCTGAGGCACCCTTGGGCATCATATACAGAGCCTGGCACGGCTCTGGAATTCGTGAGTGTATTCAATCACTTCCACATTTCTTTTTTCTGCATATACAGGCTATACTATGTACTATTTTTTATCTTTATAGGTCTTTATATGGAACATCTCCTATACGTACCTGTACATGTATAAGTATTAATATTGCCTGTTCTGATACACAGGGAGTGGTGTGTGTATTTGGCACTTGTTGCTTTTAGTACCCTCTGTTATTAAATCGTATATAATCTTTTATTCTCAATGATAAAAAATATGACAGTTTTTCTCTAAGGACCAATGAGTCACTTTAGTATGTTTACAGAAAGTCCTACTTTTTGATGTTTTCAGGGCTTTGTAGAACTGACGATGGTAAATGAATAGAGAAAATTTATGCCAAACTTACCGTAATTTTCTTTTCCTGGCTATTTCTCATGGCAGCATCACTTATGGGTAGCTCCTCCCTTAGCAGTCACAGGACAGGAATTAATTAGATTAATTAATTAGACTGATAGGTATAAAGAGTCCCTCCTCCCCTTACACCACAGTCCAATTATAAAGCTGAAAATAAAAATGGGCGGGAACCCTGATGCTGCCATGAGAAATAGCCAGGAAAAGAAAATTACGGTAAGTTTGGCATAAATTTTCTCTATTCCTGGCTAATCATGGCAGCATCACTTATGGGTAATACCCAAGCTCACAAAATTAGGGTGGGAATAAAATTATGATAAAACACACAGAACAAATTATTATGCTATGACTGAATTTAATATCCACGGGACAAAGAAACCGTAGACAAGACACTCTTCCCAAATGAGGTGGAAGGAGCATCCACATCAAGTTTGTAGTGTTTCATGAACGTCATCGGGGAAGACCAGGTGGCTGCCTTGCAAATGTCATCGTATGGAACCTCTGCCCAATTAGCCCAGGAAGTTGACAATGCTCTGGTTGAATGAGCCTTTATCTTCAGTGGAGGAGAGCGATCTTTACTGAGATAAGCCTTTCTGATTACAAGAGCAATCCAACGCTTTAATGTAGATAGAGAGGCTGCCTCACCTCTCCTGGCTCCTGAAGGCAAAACGAAAAGCTGGTGAGTTTTTCTGTAAGGAGCAGAACGTTCAAGGTACACAGACAGGCAGTCCATAACATCCAAACGATGCCACTTGATCTCCTCTGGTGAAGAAGGATTGGGATAGAAGGATGGCAGGACCACCTCTTGAGATAGATGGAAACGAGAGACCACTTTAGGCAGAAATGCTGGATTAGGTTTCAGGCACACCCTATTGTGGTAGAATTGGAGACAAGAAGGCAAGGTGGAGAAGGCCTTGATCTCTGAAATTCTCCTAGCGGAAGTAATTGCTACTAAGAACAATGTTTTGTAAGTTAGGAGGACAGCATCCAAATTCTCAAGAGGAACGAATAGATCCTCAGACAGGTAGTCGAGAACAAGCGGAAGGTCCCAAGGAGGGGTAGTGGATCTCGAAGGCGGTCTCAACTTGAAAGCCGCCTTGAAGAATCTGGAGATCAATGGGTCTGATGACCAAGAGGTGTTGCACAAAGCTGACAGGGCCGAAGACTGAACTTTAAGAGTGCTGATGCTAAGACCCTTATCCAGACCTTCTTGCAGGAACTCCAAAATGTCAGTGTTGCGAGGGCGTATGAAGTCAACTCGCTTGGCCGAAGCCCATTCCTGAAACACATCCCAGATTCTATGGTAGCATGAAGACGTAGAAGCCTTCCTTGAGTGTAAGAGAGTATTGACCACTGCTTCTGAAAGGCCTAATTGTTGAAGTCTTTCTTTTTCAAGACCCACACCCCCAATTTGAGGCATTCCGGATGAGGATGGGATATTGGACCCTGCGTTAGCAGATCCTTCAATATAGGCAGGGGCCGAGGCTGTTCCTGGCTCAGCGTTGACAGTAGGGGAAACCACGGCCTTCGAGGCCAAATCGGGATTACGGCAATAACGGTTTTCCCTTCTGCCCAAACTTTTCTCAGGAACCTGGGTATCATGGGTAGGGGAGGGAACGCATACCCCAGATCGAACGACCAAGGAAGAGATAGAGCATCCTGGCCCAGTGCCTGACTCTCTGGGTGGAGGGAGTAGTAATTCTCCACCTGGCGATTCCTGAACGAGGCCATCAGGTCGATCTGGGGCATGCCCCACTGACGGGTGATCCAAGCAAAAACTGACTGGTGAAGTTTCCTATCTCCCGGGAGAATTTCCGATCTGCTGAGAAAATCCGCCGCTACGTTCTCCGAGCCTGGGAGATAGATAGCCTTCAGTCCCTGGAGATAGGTCATGGCCAGCACCATTAGAGGAGCTAGCTCTTTTAAGAGCCGCTTGCTCCTTGTGCCTCCCTGGTTGTTTATATAAGAGGCCACCGCTCGGTTGTCCGTCTTGATCAACACCCAGGAACTCCTGATCTTTGGAAGGAACACCTGAATGGCCTTGGAAACAGCTCGCAGTTCTCTTAGGTTCGAGTGGAGCCGACTTTCTTCTCGAGTCCACCACCCCTGAGTCCATGAGGAATCGAGGTGGGCACCCCAACCAGAAGAACTGGCATCCGTCGTAATGACGGTCCACGGAGGTTCTTCCAAGGGAATCCCGTTCCTCCACCAGTCCAGCTCTCTTCTTATTGGCAGGGGCAGAGAAATTTCCTGATCCCAATCCGTTTTTTCTCTGTCGAACTGGAGAAGAAAACAACTCTGTACCGGTCGAAACTTCCATTGGGCCCACTTCACCAAACCTATTGTAGACGTCAAAGAACCCAGGAGACTCATGACTTCCCTTGCCGAGGCCTTCTCGAGAACCTGGAGCTTCTTGACTTTGTCTTGTAACTTCAGGACCCTCTCTGGAGACAAAAATACATGAGCAGAAATGGTATTTATCACCGCTCCGAGGAACACGATGGTCTGAGACGGAATCAGGGAGCTTTTTTCTATGTTGAGAAGCCACCCATGATCTTGCAGGATGTTCATTGCCATTAATGTATGATGCTCCACTATTCCTTGCGAAGGCCCTACGATGAGTATGTCGTCCAGGTAATGGAATATCTCGATACCTCTCATCCTTATGACGGCAATCAGAGAGACAAGGACCTTCGAGAAAGTCCTTGGCGCTAAGCTGAGACCAAACGGAAGCCCTCGGAACTGGAAATGTCTTCCTAAGGCCCAGAATCGAAGGAACTGCATGTGATTGCTGTTTACAGGGATTTGGTAGTAGGCGTCTTTTAAGTCTATGGAGGTCATCCAATCTCCTGGTTTTACGCACTTTAGGATAGTCTGTAAGGATTCCATTTTGAATGTCCTCACGTCTAGAAAGGCGTTCACTCCTTTCAGGTTCAGGATGAGACGCCACTTTCCCTGGGGCTTTGGGGCCAAAAACACAGTGGAATACATCCCCTGGAATCTTTCGTGAGAAGGGACTTCCTCCAACACCTTCTGTCCCAACAGAGTGGAAATGCAAGTCCTCATGGCCCTTCGTTTGACACCTTCTGACACTTTTGATTTTCTGAAATGGGCAGCACGTGGACGAGAGGAAAATTCTATCCTGTAGCCTTCTTTTATGATTGAGGTGACCCACTCGTCTGTGACATTTGCGGCCCACACCGGGTAAAAGAACTGCAGTCTTCCACCCACCGTACCCGGATGGGCCCGAGGACCTTCAGAAGGTCTTCCCGGAGGTCCTGGCACCTCTACCTCTGGAAGCCTTATTGGAAGAGGAGTGAGAGAAGGACTTCCACAAAGAGTTCCTGGAATACTCCCTTCCGGGCTTGTAGCTTCTACTGTCCCGAAAGGACCGATCCTTAAATCGCCTGGTTTTCCAGGAGGAGGAAAAACCCTTTCTGCTGACTTGTGGAAGAAAAGCTTTTTTCCCATCAGCCGCCTTCTGAATGGCATCCTCCAGGATCTTACCAAACAGGAGGTCCCCTTGGAACGGTAGACCACACAAGGACGCTTTGGAGGCATAGTCCGCCCCCCAGGAATGAAGCCATAAAGCCCTTCTGGAGGCCACCGATAGGGCCATACCTTTGGCAATCATGCGAGTGATGTCCAGGGAGGCTTCAGAGCAAAATTCAGTAGCAAGGCTCAAATCCTTGAGACTTCCCAGGAGATGTTCTCTACAGACACCTTGATCAATATCTTCCTCCAAATTAGCGAGCCAAACTCGTAAGGCCCTGGAGAGAGTGGTCAGCGCCACTGCCGGATGAAGGGCGGAGCCTAGCGCCAGATAGGCTTTAATTAGGTCACCATCCATACGCTTTTCCATAGGTTCTCTTAAAGGACCACTCTAGGCACCCAGACCACTTCAGCTTAATGAAGTGGTCTGGGTGCCAGGTCCAGCTAGGGTTAACTAATTGTTTTATAAACATAGCAGTTTCAGAGAAACTGCTATGTTTATCAATTAGTTAAGCCTTCCCCTTTTTCCTCTAGTGGCTGTCTCACTGACAGCCACTAGAGGCGCTTGCGTGATTCTCACTGTGAAAATCACAGTGAGAGCACGCAAGCGTCCATAGGAAAGCATTATGAATGCTTTCCTATGTGACCGGCTGAATGCGCGCGCAGCTCTTGCCGCGCGTGCGCATTCATCCGACGGGGAGGAGAAGAGGAGGATCGGAGGAGGAGAGCTCTCCGCCCAGCGCTGGAAAAAGGTAAGATTTAACCCCTTTCCCCTTTCCAGATCCGGGCGG
Source organism: Pelobates fuscus (assembly GCF_036172605.1). Lineage (NCBI taxonomy): Eukaryota > Metazoa > Chordata > Amphibia > Anura > Pelobatidae > Pelobates > Pelobates fuscus. The sequence continues at coordinate 133,010,235 of NC_086318.1, read as the reverse complement.
GAGGGGGTCCCTGAGGGTGGGGGCACCCTCAGGGCACTCTAGTGCCAGGAAAACGAGTATGCTTTCCTGGCACTAGAGTGGTCCTTTAAGTATGCCATGGAGTCTATAGGAAGCGTGGTCTTTTTAGCCATATGGATCACTGCGGCATCAACCTTGGGAACCGAATTCCAAAGGCAGCAGTCCACGGTAGAATAAGGATAAGTCCTTGTGAATTTGTTTTTCAAGGTGGACTTCCTCTCCGGCTTATTCCACTCCTGAAGGATCATGTCCTTTATAGAGGAATGCACAGGGAACGTTGGTCTATTAGGTTTCAGATCCTCAAAAAACCTGTCAGCCTCTCTCAATACAGACTTTTCTTCCGTGAGGCTAAGAGTGTCTCTGAGGAGGTTAATAAGCCGATCTACAGATTTAGAGTCCAGAGACCTGGAGGCATAGTCAGCCTCCTCCTCCCCCTCATCAGAGACCTCCCACATGTCCGGATCCTCCTCAGAGCTGGAAGACTGAGGTTCCGCTCTGCGTCTCTTAGGAGGGCCACCACATCCCGTGGTAGACTTAAAGCCCTCAGCAATTGCACGGGAAATCCAGAGCTTAAGATCATCCTGCGGTGAAGTCTTACTGGGGACATTAGCCGCTTCCGACAAGCATTCCCTGCAGAGGTTCCTTCCAGGTGGAGCAGGTGATGAGCAATTAATGCATTTATTGGACTTTTCCCTTGATTTCCTCGCTGGGGAATCCAGATGCTTGCTGGGGCTGAAATAAAGCCATATATGACATATATTACAGGCTTAGTTAGGCACTCTTTTTAACAACCCCCCCCCCAATAGAAAAATTGAATGGCTCACCTATGTTTTCTAGAGAGGGATCTTGCAGAGGCAGAGGGGGAATCCATACTACAAGGGAGAACCAAAGGGAAATTCAACACACAAAACCTAACCAAAAGGTCAGAGCAGACTGACCAGCAAGAGAAATTATAACAACCATAAACAAGAAATATCAGGAATCCTACCTTATAATGACACAAAGACCTCCAGGCAGCCAAGAGACAGCAAAGGGCGAACTGCAGGGGAGCCAGGAACGAGATCGCTCGAACAGCTGATGCAGCGCACAATCAGACTGTCAGAATCTGCCTGTTTAAATAGAGCCGGGGAAATCATCCGGTCCGCGCATGCGCAGACCGCTGGAACGCCCGCCGTGCGTTCCAAACGCTCGCGGCCAAGGAAAATCACTTCCGGGTTCGCCGGATCCGGCCGCGAGCACCAGCCTGTCTGCTGGAACGCAAACTGTGTCCCAGCCTGCGACGCCCGAACCCCCAGGAAGCCCCAGGCAGTCGGGGAATAGCCCCATGGCCAGAAGGCATAGCCACCAATCCAGGAGACCCCACAGGGAACCGGACAACACACCAAACCACAGGTAGGACCACTCCAGGGCCCCATAGTATGGATTCAAAGAACTGCCAGAAATAGGTGCGGGGGGGGATTTTGGACCCCAATTAAGAGGGGCAAGCTGATAACAAGGGGAAATTTTTAAGGAAGACCAACCCCATCAGACAAATAGAAATCCAGTGTCTCCCTCAGAACACCTAAATCCCACGTAGCGGTTCAGTACTTACACAGAACCTGACCCAGTTAGTCCTGCTCATGCAGGCTGTTTACTGGGGCCTTCAAATGAAGAGAGGCTGAACTTCATTTGGAACGAACCCACGACAAACGCAGGAAGGTGGCCATAAAAGAAAAAGTTAAAAGTCCTGTAGAACTTGCTAAGGACAGGAAAAAAGACTGTGGTGTAAGGGGAGGAGGGACTCTTTATACCTATCAGTCTAATTAATTAATCTAATTAATTCCTGTCCTGTGACTGCTAAGGGAGGAGCTACCCATAAGTGATGCTGCCATGATTAGCCAGGAATAGAGCATTTTATGTTGCCATAATGATATAGATTTTCACTGGTCCTTCACTGGTTAAACTGATTTTATCCTCTGTTTGGCAGTCATTGGTGCTTTTTTTGGTTCCCGAGACCCAGTAATATTTTCATCTCTCCTTGCAAATGTTATCACACCCACACTAAAATCTTACATAACTATATCTGTGAATGAATGTGTATGTGTAATGCATGGATAGTGCAGGGTATTGGGGATTAGGTGTGAACTACATGCACACAGCACAAGTTGGGCTGGGTCTCGGCTGGGTCTTGGGAAACAAAAAAGCACCACTGACTGGCCCTGCAGAGCTCAGTATGCGCGGAGCCCTCCATGGGTGAACATGGATAATTGTTTTTCTTTTTCTTTTAAAGTGCGTCGGTTATTATGGAATTTTATTTGGCCTTTTTTGGGGCTGAAAAAAAACAATTTTAGAAGAAAGAAGACATCAAATGGTTAGTTTTATTAATTTTTTTACAGGTATTTAGTTTATGGTCCCCCCTCATTATTTTTAGAGTGAGGGGGGTAGGTAGGGGTTATTTTTTGGGGGAGGGGGTGACTAGGGGTTTGGGGACCCCTAGTCACCTGGGGGGGATACATTTTTATTTAGGGCCCCCACCCGCGACTCAGCAGGGGGGGCCGGGGGGAGGACAATAGGTCCCACCCTTTATTGATATTTAGGGGCCCCCACCCACCGCTCAGGGGTGGGTGCCGGGGGGGAGGACAATAGGTCCCCACCCTTATTAGTATTTAGGGCCCCCACTCACCGCTCAGGGGTGGGTGCCAGGGGGAGGTCAATAGGTCCACCCCCTTATTTTACTTTAGGGCCCCCACCCCTCGTTCAGAGGTGGGGGCAGGGGGGGAGGACAATAGGTCCCCCCCTTATTGATATTTAGGGGCCCCATCCGCCGCTCAGGGGTGGGGGTTGGGGGGGGACATTTTTTTTTTAACAGTGAGTAGTCACAGGCTGCTCACTGTTTAATAGACATGCCCCTACTCGCGGTATAGCGAGTAGGGGCATAATTTACTAATACTAAGTAATCTTTACTTAGTATTAAATTTGGCTGAAAGACCAATTTATGTCTATCAGCCTTTTAGTAGATAGCTCCCTAATACCATGGGAATTAGGGAGTCATCTACTTATTCATTCCATTGACAGGCTAAGTAACTTACATTTTATATGAATGAATGTATGTTACTTGATTGTTATAAGTGTTGCAAATGCTTACATCTGAATCCTGGCTATGTTTGTATACTTTTTATTTAAACTTGTATACAGTGTAACATTCTTCATGACAGGTGTATAGTCGCCATATGGGCAGTCGTAACCTAGGACAAAAACCCCACATCCCTAACCCAATAAGACGCTGACACTAGGGTATATGGGTAAAATTGTCCACAGCTTTTATTAACCATTATAACCATTTGTTTAATAAGTTATCATCAATAATAACACTCATAAATATAATAATAATTTAACATATAAATATGGGTCATTGCCCCCATACTCCGCCCTCGCAACCGCATCCTTCTTTTAATATAACAGGCAATGACCCCCAACATACCAACACATAAATATATCTTTAACAATTTTCAACCTTATTCCAACATAACCATTTAAGTGCCAACCATAAATAACCACGGTAGGGGTATACCCGGATACCCCTACCCCACCAGGTTCTGAGCCACCTCCAGGACTCGAAACCTACCAACCACCAGTGACCACAATTTCCATGTCCGTGACGTTCCTCATGGGAGCCTATTTCCTCCTCCTCGGCTCCCTAACCCGCCGCTGTGACAAAACGGGAACCATTAGTGAGCTTGACAACCCAAGGGAGGGTGGGCGGGACAAACTCGGCTAGGTAAGAAATTAAATGTGCTCTGCCTAAAATGGCTGCCTATTTAAGTAGACCAGCCCTATTACCCACAACCACCCAGTCCTGGCCGGCTCCTCCTAAGCCCGCCTCCTAACCCCTGTCAAGGCCCTCCTCCGCTAAGCTGCGCTTTGGCTCCTTGGGGCTACATGACAGGTGTATAGTCGGCATATGGGCAGTCGTAACCTAGGACAAAAACCCCACATCCCTAACCCAATAAGACGCTGACACTAGGGTATATGGGTAAAATTGTCCACAGCTTTTATTAACCATTATAACCATTTGTTTAATAAGTTATCATCAATAATAACACTCATAAATATAATAATAATTTAACATATAAATATGGGTCATTGCCCCCATACTCTGCCCTCGCAACCGCATCCTTCTTTTAATATAACGGGCAATGACCCCCAACATACCAACACATAAATATATCTTTAACAATTTTCAACCTTATTCCAACATAACCATTTAAGTGCCAACCATAAATAACCACGGTAGGGGTATACCCGGATACCCCTACCCCACCAGGTTCTGAGCCACCTCCAGGACTCGAAACCTACCAACCACCAGTGACCACAATTTCCATGTCCGTGACGTTCCTCATGGGACCCTATTTCCTCCTCCTCGGCTCCCTAACCCGCCACGGGCTCAGACCTTGACCCCTTAAGCTGTCTGAGCTCCCCCACCCCGGAGAAAGAGTGCCCTTTGCATCCCCTCCTGCAGCCCCAGGTTCAGCAGGTCCCAGCCCACAGCTGACAGGTGAACGCCGTCCGGGCGATAGTACCCTGGCAAACCACCTTCCAGTTCCACGTGTCTCACCACAACTCCCCCCAACTTCCTCCCGAAGCTAGCCATCAAACTATTAACCTTGCCCCTGCATCTATCCAAAGCCGCGTAGTCCCGGGCGTGCCTCCAGCGCAGCCGCGGGACCATTTCCGACCATACCAACATGACCCCGGGAAGCAGATCAACCAGCCTGTTAAGGTCCTGCTTCATCCACTTTACTAGCCTCCGCTGCGGAATGAGGCCCAAGTCGTTGCCCCCCGCATGTAGTACCAACATGTCGGGCCTTACCCCGCTTGCCACCTTCCGCAACACCACCCCGCATATATCCCTCCAGCAATATCCCCTGTACCCAAGCCATTGTATTGTCAACTGGTCCTTTGGAAAGCCCAGCTGCTGGCCTTTCGCTCGAGCTGCAGCCCTCCTGGCGGCCCAGAAGACGAAGGAATGGCCCACGATCCAAGCAACACGACCTGGGGAAGGAGGAAAAGAACAGTATAAATACCCCCCGGGCCCAACAGAGTGCCCCCTCCCCCACTAGCGCCCTAGCTAGCACTCCAATAAACCTAAACGAATATAAGATCGAAACCTGACAGACTCCCATCTCCCGATCCTCTTGACCAGTTCGTCCCCCAACCCCAGGCGCGCGGCCTCCGTGGCTGCTCCGATGCGAAATGAGTGGGTGCCGTAGGCGCTCGCACTCAACCCCAGCCGTACCAAGCCCTTCCGGAAAACTTTAGTGAATTGGAAGCGGGATAGCGACGAGCCGTCCGCATGCACCAAGAACGACCCGTCCACCGTCCACTATCGGCCTCCGCTCCAAGTAGTGCACCACCGCAGCCACTGGACACAAGGTCGAACCCGGCAGGGGGCCCAGGGTCACGTCCCTGCATGCCCCTTTGACGTCAGTCTTAGACCTGGCCAGGTGCACCACCAACTTTCCTTCAAGTATGCGAACCCCCGCTGCCTGTATGCCCCCTGATGCCGACCGTGTGGCACTCACCAACTCACCAATCCTGAAGGCCCCGAAAAAGGCCAGGAGGAATGCCGCCGTAAACAGAGCCACTTCAAACCCATCGAAGCAGATGTCAGGCAAGGCCCGAATCAGACCCCCCCAGCACCCGTACCGACACCGGGCGCCTAGCGTCCGGCACCCTACGTCCCCTCCGGTAGCCCTTAAGGGCCTGCCGTAAAACAAAAGTTTTTGTAAGGTCCTCCCCCCCGCGGAGCTTGAACCAAAAGGCCATTGCCGCCATGGTCCTGTCCACTACCGCCGGAGACGCACAGCTTGCCAACAAATGGAAGATGAACCACAGGAAGGCGTCCAGCGGTGGCTCCCCTGACGCTCGCCTCCCCAGCCCGTCCCAGGAACGCTCCCATGCACCCCAGACCTTACTGTAGGCGGCCCAGGTGGCCGGTGCGAGCGACGCTTTCACAAGTCCTCCAAGCATGACGTTCCTAACTGCCACATCTCGTCCGGGCACGCCAGGCCCACGTCCAGCGCCTCCGGGGCCACCGTCCGGAACCTGGACCACTGAAAACGAGACAGAGCATCAGCCACCTCGTTCAAGTACCCTGGTACATGTCGCGCGCGAAAGACCACATTAAGGGACATGCACAGCAAGACAAATCGCCGCAACAACGCCACCACTGGCCTAGACGCTGCGGACAGGTTGTTAACCGCATGCACCACGGACATGTTGTCCGAGAAAAAGACCACTTTTTGGTCCCGCAAGCTATCCCCCCACAAGGCCAACGCCACCACCAACGGGAACAGTTCCAGAAAGGCCAAGTTACGCATGAGGGGGCTCTGCCCCCACGCCACCGGCCACTTTTCTGCGCACCATTGTCCACCGAAGTAGGCCCCAAACCCCACGCTGCCCGACGCGTCAGTGAACAGCTCTAGCTCGGCTGTCGACACGCCTTCCCGTCGGAAGAACACCGTCCCGTTGAAATCCCTCAAGAAGGTGTCCCACACGACCAAGTCAGCCCGCATAGACGAGGATACTCGTATGAAATGGTGTGGAGACCGGACCCCAGCCGTAGCCGCTGACAAGCTGCGGCTAAACACCCTACCCATCGGGATCACCCGGCAGGCGAAGTTGAGCATCCCTATCAACGACTGCAGTTGCCGGAGCGTCACCTTACGCGCCTGCCTCACCGCACCCACTTTGGCCCGTAGCGCCTCCAATTTGGACAGCGGCAGACGGCATTCCCCAAGCTCAGAATCGATCTCCAAACCCAAGAAGCTAAGGCACCCGGTCGGGCCCTCCGTCTTCTCCGCCGCTAGCGGCACCCCAAATCGGCCAGCCACCCATTCGATGGTCCTCAGCAGGTGCAGGCAAGCCGGAGAGCCAGCCGGCCCCACACAGAAAAAATCATCCAAGTAATGTACCACCGCCCTGTCCCCCGCCTCAACCCGCACCACCCATTCAAGAAAAGAACTAAACTTTTCGAAATAGGAGCAAGAAATGGAGCATCCCATTGGGAGGCACAAATCCACATAGTAGCCCCCTTCGAAAAGACATCCCAGCAGGTGATGACACGCCGGGTGGACAGGGAGCAGCCGAAAAGCCACTTCAATGTCAACCTTTGCCATAAGAGCCCCACGCCCAGCCTTCTTCACCAGCTCGACCGCCTGGTCGAATGATGCATAAGAGACCGAGCACAGCTCCTTATCAATGTCATCGTTAACTGACCCGCCCTTAGGGTACGACAGGTGGTGAATGAGCTGAAACTTCCCGGGCTCCTTCTTAGGGACCACTCCAAGAGGGGAAACCCGAAGGCCCTCTACCGGCGGTACCGGAAACGGCCCAGCCATCCTACCCAACATAACTTCCTTACCCAGCTTGTCCCGTACCACCCCTGGAAATTCTGCCACTGATTTTAGATTACGCGGGTGCCCCATGCTCTCCCTAGCCTGGAACGGGATAAAGAAACCCTGCCCGAACCCGGCCCTGAGGAGCTCGGCGTCCGCCCTATTACCGTAGTGGCTTAGCCAGGGTTCCATCGCGTCTAGCCTCACTGGGGTTAGTCTCCTGGGCAGCGGAAGCCCCTCCACCGCCAACCGCGGACCCGGCTCCCGATCCCCCAGACTTACCCTTCTTGAAGCAGCGCTGCAGCCCATGTGCCCCGCAGCCGGAGCATTCATGCTTAAATCGGCAGGAAGCACCCCATTTGCATTGGCCTTCATTGAACAGCCAGCAGAGTCCCTTTTGCGAGGCGGCCGACGAGGCGGACTGTCCTTTTGCGCCAGCCGCATGCTGAAAGGGCTGTGCCTTCTGCGCCATCATCAGCTTCATCCAGAGAGGCAGGTCCATCTGGTCCCACCTCATACCGGGATTAGCCGCCAACCGCTGTCGGAATGTAGCGGTACTTACCCTCTCCAGGGGCCGGCCGGGGTCCTCTCTTCTCGCCGCGCGCGGTCCTGCTCCTGCACGAGCCGCGCGCGGCTCAGCCAACGATGGGATCAGTCAGGCGGGCAGTGACCGCGAGAAGCGGTCACATGTCCCGCCCGACACTAAGAGCGCGCCGCGCGTCTCGGGCGCGCTCTTAAAGGGACAGTGGGAGACTAAATTAGAATCAGTCTCCCATTGGCCTCTGTCAGGCCACATTCCCCATACACTCACGTTTTGGGGGCGTGGATATGACAGGGGCCAATCAAAGTGAACCTTTGGGTATTTATACTCACCTGTTTCCCTTGCTCTTTGCCCTATCGTGGTTTCTGTCCAGTTCCCTTTAGTGCTTGTATCGTTCAGTTGGTTTTTTGGTGCTTGACCTTGGCTTTGTTCCTGACTCCGCTTTCTCCTTATCCTTGCTTGCTTATCCGCTGTTTTGTTCTCTGTGTACCAGTCCTCGGCTTGTTCTACGTTACGCTGTCTCTCAGTTCCCTTGACCTCGGCTTGTTCTGACTCTGTCTTTCTCTCGTCCTAGTCCGGCCATTCTAAGGTCCGGTAAGACGAACTCTGTTTCTTGTCTCGTGACTGTTGAACTATTCCTGCGTGTTGGGGTATATTACCGTGACATTACGATAGGGCCATGGACCCCGCAGGTTTAGGACAACAGATGGCCACTCATGAGGCTAGATTCGCAGAACAGGATCACCGTATGGATCAAATGGCTCAAGCCATCCAGACACTGTTATCCAGATCAGCTCCGGTACCTGTACCTGCGCCTCCTGTAAACCCTATACCAGATACTGCTAATATGCCTAATGCTTCAGCACATCTAACCCCGCCACCTAGGTATGGAGGGGACGCTAAGACATGTAGGGGATTCCTTAATCAAGTGGAGTTCCACTTTGAAATGTACCCACGTTCATTTCCCACCGATAGATCTAAGGTGGGCTTTCTTATGCACCAACTTACGGATAAGGCACTAGAATGGGCAAATCCTATTTGGGAGGCTAATGGGCCTATGGTACACGACTTCACTAGCTTCCTCGCAGCGTTTCGTAGAACATTTGACACGACTAAAAGGTCAAAAAATGCCGCCAGGGCATTAATGAGAATAAAGCAAGGATCTAAATCTGTAGCCGATTATGCTATTCAGTTCCGTACCCTGGCCTCACAGGTAGATTGGACTAATAATGGGCTTACTACCGCGTTTCTGGAGGGTCTGTCTGAAACTATGTTGGATGAGGTAGCGGCTAAGGACCTCCCTGTGCCCCTGGAGGACCTGATTGACTATCTTATCGATATAGATAACAGGATCCGTGACAGGTTATATACCAGGTCCAGAAATAGACATTTTGTTCCCGTTAACTCCCCTAGAGCTGAGACTCCCGAGGGATCTAAAGGTTCTGAGGAGGAACCTATGCAGTTAGGGGTTGCCAAACTCACTGAGGCTGAAAAGCTTTATAGGAGAAAGGAGGGACTTTGTCTTTATTGTGGTAGGAGGGGTCATATGAGACAAGAATGTCCCGTGCGTCCGGAAAACTATCGCACCTAAGTCCGTATAGAGGACTGGCCTTGGGTGTGACATCACAGTCCTCACAATTGCCTCTTAATAAATTACTCCTTCCTGTTTCCCTGCACCTTGATAGTAACTGCATAGCAGGGAATATACTAGCCCTGGTTGATTCCGGAGCGGCCGAAAACTTTATTGATTCCAGTTTTGTCAAGGAGAATAACATACCCACCAGAGAGAAGGAGACACCCTTGGCCGTTGAGGCCATAGATGGTAGACCATTATGCTCTCCAGTTATCACTCATGAAACTGTTCCACTTCATATGTCTACAGGGGTGTTACACTCTGAGACCATTCGGTTTCAGATCATTACTTCTCCTTCCTCTCACCTCGTGTTAGGGTATCCTTGGTTACGTTCTCATAATCCCACCATTGATTGGGAGTCAGGACAAATAGTTTCTTGGAGTGATTCTTGCCAAGAGTCTTGTATTGTTAAAGTCACCCCTTTGAATTCTACTAATATTCCTCCCGTGCCTACGGTCATACCCTCTCAGTACCTGTCTCTTAAATCTGTTTTTGATAAAAGGGAGGCTGAAAGATTGCCACCTCACAGGCCTTACGATTGTGCTATTAATTTATTACCTGGTACGATGCCTCCCAAAGGGAGAATATATCCTTTATCTCCTCAGGAGAATCTGGTTATGGAGGAATATATTAAGGAATCTCTAGAGAAAGGATTTATAAGAAGATCCTCTTCCCCGGCAGGGGCTGGTTTCTTCTTTGTATCTAAGAAAGATGGCGAATTAAGGCCTTGTATTGACTATAGGGGCCTAAATAAAATCACCGTCAAAAATGCGTACCCCATACCTTTGATCACAGAACTATTTGATAGGCTTAAACAGGCCACAGTTTTTACTAAATTGGACCTTAGGGGTGCTTACAATCTCATACGTATCAAAAAGGATCACGAGTGGAAGACTGCTTTCAATACCAGGAGTGGCCACTACGAGTACACTGTGATGCCCTTTGGTCTTTGTAACGCCCCAGCAGTTTTTCAAGAATTTATTAATGATGTCCTACGTCAATTTATACATACATTCGTTATAGTATACTTGGACGACATATTAATTTATTCTAATGATTTACAGACTCATCACATGCATGTTAAATTAGTGTTGAGAACTCTTCTGGTTAACGGTCTCTATTGCAAACTCGAAAAATGTTCATTTGATCAATCTGAAGTCCAATTCTTGGGTTATATAATCTCTGCCAAGGGTTTTCGTATGGATCCCAAGAAACTGTCTGCCATTATGGAATGGCCTCTACCCCAGGGTTTGAAAGCCATTCAGCGTTTTCTGGGGTTCTCTAATTATTATAGGCGTTTTATTAAAGGGTTTTCTGCCATTGTAGCGCCTATAACCAGAATGACCAAGAAGGATGGTAATACTCATGTCTGGAAACCAGAAGCACTCGAGGCCTTTGAATTCTTGAAAGCTACATTTGCCTCTGCTCCTGTTTTACAGCATCCTGTCCCTTCCCTGCCCTTTATTCTTGAGGTTGATGCGTCTGAGATAGGGGTAGGTGCTATCTTGTCTCAAAGAGATTCACCTGAAAAGCCGTTACACCCTTGTGGCTTTTTTTCCAGACAGATGTCCAAAGCAGAGAGGAATTATGATGTAGGCAATCGTGAACTCCTTGCTATCATTTTGGCGCTCAAGGAATGGAGACATCTGCTAGAGGGTACCAGGGATCCTATCCTCATTTTAACGGATCACAAAAACCTCTCATACCTTAGTGAAGCAAAAAGATTGTCTTCTAGGCAGGCCAGGTGGTCTCTGTTTTTGTCTCGTTTTAATTACATAATCACTTACAGACCGGGTGATCGTAATACTAAAGCTGACGCTCTGTCCAGACAATTCGAGACTACTGACAAACTCGAGGTCGATGTTACCCCTGTCATTCCGCCTGACAGAATAATAGCGACTACTGTTCTTTCTATTTCGTCTTCTCTCTTACAAGCTATTCAGGCTAAACAAAACTTGGCTCCTGAGGAGAGGCCTGCTGATAAGCTATTCGTTGATATACCAGAGAGACGAGACATCTTGTCATTATATCATGACACTAGAACTGCTGGACACCCTGGTATTTCTAAGACAGTCTCAGCAGTTTCTAGATATTTCTGGTGGGCTTCCTTGCGCAAGGACGTCACCGATTACGTTAATGCCTGTAGCACTTGTGCCAGTATGAAGTCCTCACACAGAGTTCCTTGTGGGTTGTTGCATCCATTGCCCATACCCGAGAGGCCATGGTCCAATATATCCATGGATTTTATTGTTGAATTACCTCCCTCTAATGGTAAAACTGTCATCCTGATGATTGTGGATCGTTTTTCTAAGATGGCTCATTTTGTGTCTCTTGTCAAATTGCCATCATCCAAGGAACTTGCCTCTATCTTTGCCGGGGAGGTGTTTCGGTTGCATGGTATTCCCACTTCGATCGTGTCCGATAGGGGTAGCCAGTTTATCTCCAGATTCTGGAGAGCGTTTTGTGCGGAGATGGGTATCTCCCTCTCGTTTTCTTCAGCCTACCACCCCCAGTCTAATGGAGCTGCTGAACGTGCCAACCAATCTCTGGAGCAGTATCTTCGCTGTTTCGTGTCCCACCATCAGGACAATTGGGCTGACCTTCTTCCTTGGGCTGAGTTTGCTCGTAATAATGCTGCTCATGAATCCTCCGGTAACAGCCCTTTTTACGTTGTTTATGGCCGGCATCCCGTGGTTCTTCCAGCTGCATTCTCCTTACAGGGCATGCCAGCTCTGGACGAACATTTGGCTAGTCTACGTAATACTTGGGAGCAGGTTCAGTGTTCTTTGGTGGCCTCAGCTGCTCGCCAGAAGGTTCAGGCAGACAAGCATCGCAGGGCGGCTCCATCCTATGCTGTGGGAGACCGGGTTTGGCTTTCTACTCGCAATATTCGTCTTCGTGTGCCTTCTATGAAGTTGGCTCCTCGTTTTATTGGTCCTTTTCGTATCTTGCATGTGGTTAATCCTGTCTCGTATGCATTGGATCTTCCTAAAAATTTGCGCATTCCTAACGTGTTTCATACCTCCTTGTTAAAACCCCTCCTGTGCAACCGTTATACTCGGCATGTCCCCCCTCCTCCTCCGGTTTCTGTGGAGGGCCATGAGGAGTTTGAAGTGGCGGCTGTAATTGACTCTCGTTTGCTTCGGGGTCGCCTCCAATATCTGGTACAATGGAAGGGCTATGGGGCTGAGGAACGCAGTTGGATTTCCGCTGACGCTGTTCACGCTCCTCGCCTTGTGCGTTCTTTCCACGCTCGTTTTCCTGCCAGGCCTGCTCCTCTCCGCCCGGTGGGCGTGTCTTCAGGGGGGGGTACTGTAGCGGTACTTACCCTCTCCAGGGGCCGGCCGGGGTCCTCTCTTCTCGCCGCGCGCGGTCCTGCTCCTGCACGAGCCGCGCGCGGCTCAGCCAACGATGGGATCAGTCAGGCGGGCAGTGACCGCGAGAAGCGGTCACATGTCCCGCCCGACACTAAGAGCGCGCCGCGCGTCTCGGGCGCGCTCTTAAAGGGACAGTGGGAGACTAAATTAGAATCAGTCTCCCATTGGCCTCTGTCAGGCCACATTCCCCATACACTCACGTTTTGGGGGCGTGGATATGACAGGGGCCAATCAAAGTGAACCTTTGGGTATTTATACTCACCTGTTTCCCTTGCTCTTTGCCCTATCGTGGTTTCTGTCCAGTTCCCTTTAGTGCTTGTATCGTTCAGTTGGTTTTTTGGTGCTTGACCTTGGCTTTGTTCCTGACTCCGCTTTCTCCTTATCCTTGCTTGCTTATCCGCTGTTTTGTTCTCTGTGTACCAGTCCTCGGCTTGTTCTACGTTACGCTGTCTCTCAGTTCCCTTGACCTCGGCTTGTTCTGACTCTGTCTTTCTCTCGTCCTAGTCCGGCCATTCTAAGGTCCGGTAAGACGAACTCTGTTTCTTGTCTCGTGACTGTTGAACTATTCCTGCGTGTTGGGGTATATTACCGTGACACGGAACTGCTCGTCATACCGCCACCATGCCAGCCCGCCATAGGTGCGGTATGCCTCCCAAATCCCGTCCAAGTAGCAGAACAAGGAAGAGCAGACGCCCGGTGACTTTTCCCCTATCCCGCTGGCCAAGACACAAAACGCCCTCAACCAGTTCCCAAAGGATTTCGGTATCTTGCGATACTTCTTCCGCTTCTCCTCCTCCTCCTTCTTCTCATCTTTTTTATCTTCCTCCTTGAGGTCAATAAGTTCCTCCAAGGGAAGGAGAGAGAAGATCTCTAAGTACTCCCCCTTCCAGATCTTGTCTTTCACCTCCTGTTTAAGGTGGACCCCAAGCGGGCCTGCAAACGATACGTATGCGTGCTGCCTTGCCGCATCCGACACCCCCCCAGTCAGTTCCGCCCGCTCGTTCCCAGCATCTCCTGCGCCGGGTGCGGCCCCTGCCTCTACACTGCTTGCCGGCGCCGCCGGGGTCCCCACCCCAGGCCCACTAGCCGCTACCCCCTGCGCCCACACCTGCCCAACGCTCACCCCTGAACCACCCCCCGCCCCCAATGAGTGGAGCAGTGATTGTAGTGTTTGTATTAGCGTGTCTGAGTGCAATGATCCGTTGGACTCACCGGCCAAGCCCCCAGAACCGGAAGCGCCCGGGGCTGCGATGGGAACTGCTGTGCCTCCACGAAGGGCAACGTCCACTGAAGTCCCGCCAACCGGGGAGCTCACCCGGTGCCTCCTGAACACTGATGAAGAGCGGCTCGCGACCTGAAACGAGGAGAAGAAGTCCTGGGCAGGGTGCACTGTTCCCCAGCAGCCCTCCCGTCCCGACCCAGGGAGCGCCTGCCGACCAACAAGGCCTCCCGGCACCCGCTGTCCTGTCGCTGCTTTCCAGGGGCCACACCCCGCGGGCTACGACTCCTACCGACACCACCTAAAACCTGCCCCCGTCGACCATGCCTGGGGGACCCACCCCTACCTCCCGCGGACCCACTAGACGAAGATCGACGTCGCCGCCTCTCGAAATGCCTACCGGCCCTAGCGCACCTAACTGGGGAGGGACTCCCACTGCTAGACCCAGAACCCGACCTAACACTGGGCCGACCCCGCCTACGACCCCCCCTCTCAGCCCCTGAACTACTAAGGGCCCCACCCTCCTCACCCCCACTGCGCCCTGAAAAACTGCCCCTACGCTTCCCCCCCTAACCTCCGCTACCCCCTGCCCAGCCCTCCTTGCCAAACCCCCTGACCGACCAGAGGGAAGAGCCCGCTGCCTGCCCTCCCCCCCACCTCCCCTTCTCCGGCCTCCTTACCACTGGACCCCTGTGCCACTACGGCCCGACCACCTCCCGCCCCCTTCTGCCCTCGGCTAACCGGCTCCCCCTCCCCCCCACTACCAGTCTCTTAGGGGAAGCCCGACCCCCCTTTCCCCCTACAGCCTGGGCCCTGTCCTTCCCACGAGCATGTCACGTCTAAACATTTGTTATGAAGGAACACAACTGCAGATTTCTTATAGTTTGAATATTTATTATAAAAAGTAAAAGGTATTGACTTTAAGTCCAATTACAGGTACTGTAGCTTTAATTAATAAACGATAACTGAAGTCCACAATTATAGGCACTGTAGCTTTAAGTAGTAAACGATAACTGAAGTCCACAATTACAGGCACTGTAGCTTTAAGTAGTAAACGATAACTGAAGTCCACAATTACAGGCACTGTAGCTTTAAGTAGTAAACGGTAGTAATTAGCAGACACTGAATCAGAAAGAGTCTCTTAGTATTATATATGAATTAGCTGTTCCATAGACTTTAACTGAAGCAAGACAGATGCAGCTAACTGAGATAAAGTATGAGTTGAAGTTAGCTGTAACGGGTTTGTTTTATCGAAGGACTTTGAAGACAGGAAATAACAGCTTTGAGATGCAACGCTTATCACAGAGGTTTTACTTAGCTTCCGGCACATAGAACACTGGTTCCCGAGTTCTCCTCAGAGGCGGTTATCCTGGAAGGAGAGAGTTCAGCTTTAGTCGTGGATGAGGAGAGGTGAAGGGAACTTGAAGTCTTCCAGTCCGGTCCGGTAACAGAGGGCTTTCACAACGATGTTGTAGCCGGTTCGTGAGTACGGAACGTAGTTCAATAATCCAGCGTCGCTCAGCTGGTGCGGTCGGATTAAATAAGGAGACCGTGTCATAAAGGGGTGTGGCTAAGCTCCGTGGAACCAGGAAGTAAGAGGATACCATAGTTAAGGCATGACAGTACCCCCTCCTTAATGAGCAACCTCTGGGTGCTATTGACTTGGTTTAGAAGGGTATCGCTTGTGGAAATTGGAAATCAATTTGTCAGCATGAACGACAGAGGAGTTTTCCCATGTATCTTCATCAATTCCATATCCTTTCCATCTGATGAGGTATTGTAAAGAGCCACGATGGATCCTTGAATCCAGTATACTTTGAATTTCGTATTCTTCTTCACCCTGGACCAATATGGGATCAGGAGAAGTAGTGACATTTCTTTGGAAAGGGTCAGGATGATAAGGCTTTAGTAAGGACACATGAAAAACAGGATGTAGCTTCAAAGTAGGTGGAAGTTTCAATTTAACAACGTTACGGTTGATAACCGATATTATTGGAAAAGGACCAAGAAAAAGGGAACTTAACTTCTTTGATGGACGGTTTGTAGAGATGTTCTTTGAGGAAAGCCAGACAAGATCACCGATTTCATAAGAGGGTGAAGGTTGTCTTTTTGTATCAAAAAACTTCTTTTGATTGGAGGAGGCCAATTCCAGATTTTCATGTAATTTCTTGAATAAAGAGGACATATGATTGGATCTTTGGCATACAGAACAAGATTTGACATAAGATTCAATAGTTTGGTCTTGACGAGGCCACCAATAGTATCTTTTAGACAATTCAAGGGTCTTTTTCATACCTGGATGACCTGCCAGAGGAGAATCATGAATAAATTCAAGTACTTTAATTCTGAAAGAGGGAGGTACATAAATCCGGTCTTTAAAATAGTAGAGACCGTTTTTCTTGGATAATTTCATTGATTTAGGAAGTTCAAGAGCATCTTCACTGAGATCTTTAATGTCGTCAATAAGAGAAGATAAGATTCCAATGACTGTAGGAGGAGGAAACTCCAGTTCGGTGTCAGAACAACATGAGGTTTTAGCTGGTTCTTTAGTAGACTGAAGAATTGGAATACGTTGTAAGCATGTTTTCTTGCAATAATCGGAATTAAAGGCAAGAGAGAAAGGAAACCATGAGATTTGAGGGTTGTGGTTCCTTAACCAGTTGATCCCTAATATAATAGGAAAAAATGGTGATGAGATAACATCAAATATAAGACTTTCAGTATGAGTATGATTGATGGTTACTTTTAGAGGGATGGATTCATGAAGTATTGGTCCCGATGAAATGAGGGACCCGTCAATCACTTTAACAGGCACAGAAGTTCTTTTACGAACACAAGGAATTTTATTCTTTGTTACAAAGGCTGAGTCGATGAATACTCCATTTGCACCGGAATCGATAACAGCCTTGGTTATAATTCTTTTATTGTCCCACTGTAATACAAGAACGATAGGGGACATTTGAGTATTTGCTGTAGAGGGAAGTACACTTAGGATGGAAGAGGCATGAGACTGCCTACTGCCTTTTATCCGTTTCAATAAAGGACAATCAGAGACTAAATGAACTTGAGAGGCACAATACATGCAGAGGTTTAATATACGTCTTCGATTTTTCTCTTCAGGAGTGAGGGGACTTCTTATTATCCCTATTTCCATAGGTTCGATTGGTTCAGATGGGTTGTCAGGAGGCTTTGGAGCGCCTATTTCCATAGGTTCACTTGGTAAGGAAGTCTTTTCTGGAGCTTTTGAGGGAGTGAAAGGTTTGCGGTCTTTTGAAAGAAAAAGGGATTTTTCGGCCTTTCTTTCTCTTAATCTTCTGTCAATGCTGATTGATAGGCGAATTAGAGCGTTCAAATTAGTAGGGAGTTCTGTTCTAGATAGTTACTCTTTTACAGCTTCAGATAAACCAATTCGAAACTGGTTGCGCAATGTGATGTCATTCCATTGCGTTTCTATAGCCCATCTTTTGAATTCAGCAATGTAATCTTCAACGGGTCTATTTCTTTGCTGTAGTGTTCTGATTGTTAAATCAGCTGTAGCTTGTTTGTTAGGATCTTCATAGAGAAGAGACATGGCTTCAAAAAATTCATCCAGTGAGTCTAAAATGGGGTCATCGTTTTCCAAAAAGGAATGGGCCCATGACATAGGTTCACCTCTTAGAAAGGAAATAACCGAACAAACTTTAGTTCTTTCTGTAGGATAAGATCTAGGTTTCAAAGCAATTAATAGTTTGCAAGAGTTGAGGAACTCCCTATATCTGGAACGATCTCCATAGAACTTTTCAGGGTTACATACAGCAGGATCACTAGCCGAGTGCAGAATGGTTTGAGGTGTATGAGTTTGTAGATCTCTGACATAAGTGAGAATTCTTTCGTTAGTAACTTGCAGGTCTTGCACACCTTGGGCTAGTGTATTAACTCTTTGATTCAGCGTAGTTATCGTAGAATCGAAATCTGCTGGATCCATTACAAGGGCTGGATTATTCTGTCACGTCTAAACATTTGTTATGAAGGAACACAACTGCAGATTTCTTATAGTTTGAATATTTATTATAAAAAGTAAAAGGTATTGACTTTAAGTCCAATTACAGGTACTGTAGCTTTAATTAATAAACGATAACTGAAGTCCACAATTATAGGCACTGTAGCTTTAAGTAGTAAACGATAACTGAAGTCCACAATTACAGGCACTGTAGCTTTAAGTAGTAAACGATAACTGAAGTCCACAATTACAGGCACTGTAGCTTTAAGTAGTAAACGGTAGTAATTAGCAGACACTGAATCAGAAAGAGTCTCTTAGTATTATATATGAATTAGCTGTTCCATAGACTTTAACTGAAGCAAGACAGATGCAGCTAACTGAGATAAAGTATGAGTTGAAGTTAGCTGTAACGGGTTTGTTTTATCGAAGGACTTTGAAGACAGGAAATAACAGCTTTGAGATGCAACGCTTATCACAGAGGTTTTACTTAGCTTCCGGCACATAGAACACTGGTTCCCGAGTTCTCCTCAGAGGCGGTTATCCTGGAAGGAGAGAGTTCAGCTTTAGTCGTGGATGAGGAGAGGTGAAGGGAACTTGAAGTCTTCCAGTCCGGTCCGGTAACAGAGGGCTTTCACAACGATGTTGTAGCCGGTTCGTGAGTACGGAACGTAGTTCAATAATCCAGCGTCGCTCAGCTGGTGCGGTCGGATTAAATAAGGAGACCGTGTCATAAAGGGGTGTGGCTAAGCTCCGTGGAACCAGGAAGTAAGAGGATACCATAGTTAAGGCATGACAGAGCACCCTTAACACCAGCCACATCATGGGGGGCCCCTTGAGGATCCCCAGCACTTGCCTGCTGCTTCCGGCTCGCCAGGGGCCCTCTCCGGGCCGTCCTGCCCTGGGCCCCGTCCTTCCCGGCCTCCAGTGGAGTGGGTGCCCTCCCGGGCTGCATCCCAGACGGGCCTGGCCCTGGAGAGGGCCGTTCATCAGCCGCACGCCTCCGCACGCCAGGTGCCACCCCACCGGGTCCGGTGTGCGCACCGTCAGCCTCTTCAGCCGCCACCCGCCGGGAAGCACCTCGCCTAGGCCCGGGCCGCGCCGCGGGAGGCGGGGCCTCAACCACGGGGTCCGCGGGCCTGCTGCACGTGCCGCTTCCGCCCGCGGCCTCCATTCCGCCGTCACCTCCTCCAGTCCCGATCCAGGACTCAGACGCCGCGGAGGCCTCCTGGCCCGTTGTGGCCTCTCTCCGCCGCCATCCCTCTCCGCCGCCGCCGTTAGGATCTGGTCCAGTTGGGCCCGAACCCAGCCCGCGTCCTGTCACAGCGCCGCCGTCCGGATTCCAGCCAGTAACCTCTCCACCTCGTCCATGGCCCTGCAGAGGAGACAAAAAGGAAAAAACCCTACCCAGCAAAGCAGTGAACACGAAGTGCACACAAACTCGGCTAGGTAAGAAATTAAATGTGCTCTGCCTAAATGGCTGCCTATTTAAGTAGACCAGCCCTATTACCCACAACCACCCAGTCCTGGCCGGCTCCTCCTAAGCCCGCCTCCTAACCCCTGTCAAGGCCCTCCTCCGCTAAGCTGCGCTTTGGCTCCTTGGGGCTACATTCTTCCAGTGTGTAAGTATATTAGTACTGTGCTTCGGCACTTTGACACTTCGGAACTTCGGCAACTTCAGCACTTTGGCACTTCGGAACTTCGACACTTTGGAAATTCAGCAATTTCGGAACTTCGGGACTTCGGCTATTCGGCACTTTGGCAATTTGGCAATTCAGCTATACGGACATTCGGATGTATCTGAATGTCCAAATTGCCTCAAATTGTGGCCAGTGATAGGCTGTTTTCCTGTCCTCTATGACTCCCAGCTTTGCTAGTACAGTAATGCTGGGCTGAGGGCACCAGCCTATCACTGGCCACTCATTCAGAGGAATGCTTAAGAAAAGTATGTACTTTTGTGAAGCATCATTTGCTATTGGCGGCCTGTAATAGATACAGGTTAAAGTTAATGAATTTTCTTAGACCTACAGCACATGTGCTATGATTGATATGTGTGGAGTGTAGAAGGTCCTTGTAGCAATTTTGTTTCTGTTGTCCCTTGTCAGACAATTCTTCAGTGTAGAATCTATGCTGAAGATTTGACCGACGGGTGGGAGAAAGACCTATTTTTAAAAAGTTTTTTTTTCTCACAAACTATACAGTTGCTAGCAAAGCTGCTATCACAATGTATAAGTAGAATATAATGCTCTTTAAAAATCTGACATGACAGGTACCCTTTAAAACCCTAGATGTAGAACTTATTCTTTTAAAGGGAACATATACTCCCGAAAAGAAAATGTATTATACATGTGCGGCCAAATGCCTATCTGCAGCATTTCATTCCCACACCACATTTTAATCGGTCTGGAGGAGGAAGGGCCTCTAGTGGCTGTCAGTATGAAACCCACTAGAGGTGGAGTTAACTGTCCAATGTAAACATTGCAGTAAACATTGCAGTTTCTAAAATAAACTGCAGTGTTTTACTCTGAAGGGTTAAATGACAGGACCACTGCACCAAGACCACTTCATTGAGATTAATCTTTCTGGGTGACTATAGCACTCCTTTAATTTGCTTCATATTCACTTGGCCACTATTGATTTAATAACCCGGTATACAAATGTTAAACTTGTGTTTTGCTGAGAATGCTATTAAAACATTGACTCCAAGCACCAGGAAAATTATTCTTTAGTGACAAACGATACAGACAAAAAGTAGAATGTTGGAGATATTACTGAAAAAATAAATATGTACTTACATGGAAATAAGCTTTAGTGAATGTTATTATTGTTTGGGAGGACTATGTTTTCCACAGGCGGCATGTATGTTTCATCCATCTTCTCGGACTTAATTATGGATTATCTATGGTTACTAAGTCCATGAATGTCAATGAACTGTGCAAAAGGGTGATATATTGCCCTACACCTGAAAAAGCTTTATTCCGTTCTTTAAAGGAAAAAACTGCTTGCACTTCCACTGGTATTACGTATATGGCCTTTTGTTCTCCCGAGTGCTTGGAACAAATTGCTTTTTCTTCTGACGATTACCGTAGAGTTTTTTGGACAGCTTGGGATACTGCTATTTTGGAGCACGTTGAGACGGTGAAATTTAGGGCGAGCAGCCGTCCTGTGATATTAAGATATTGTCAGCCGAGCCCCATATACATTCACAGCTTTTCAGGTATTTAAAATCTGGAATAAATACAAAGTATAACATTGCACGCTGCTAGCACAAAAAGGGTTAGCAGTCACATATACCTATACAATTATTGTAAAAAGGATACATATGAAACACTGTAAGTAGACCCATGAGCACCGTATTTGCTGCCTGTGAAGTGGTTAATAATGCAGCTGCCACAAATCCGTTCAGTGCGTTGTATGGAGAGGCACTTTTTTATTTTGCTGAAGTGGGATTTTCCTCTTTTGGTTTATAATTGTTGCAGAAATTTAAACCTCAACCCATTTCAGTGATAGCTTATGCTAAGCTTGTTAGTGGCGTCTGATGGTCCACGTGATAGGGCTGATGCATTACCATAAATCAGCAGAATTAACGATGATCTTCAGAAACATGCCTGAAAGTGGGTGACAGAAGCCTGTGCTTTGGATGCTCTGAATATTATGATAACACTTAATATTAAATGTTTATAATCTACTTAAAGATGAGCTTAGAGTATATTTTATATTTGTGCCAAACCTATTATAATAAATTCCATGCTATTTGAGATTCCCTAGGACAACTATCCTGGAAATTAAGAATTTAGATGATGTTTTATTTGGAACTTTCTTTGCAAAACTAACATGCCTTCCTGCAGCATATTATATGCAATATTATTACTTACTATATCTATATGTAATCATTTACAAAAAGTGGACAGAATGTACTTACAGCTACCACTTATAAATACATGTGTCTAGTGCCGGTCAGTCCAGCTGCTACCTGATGACATTTCCTATAGCCTGGCCCCTTGCCTGACACTCGCCTAATACGCATGTGAATTTCCGCATTCGCCTGTCCAACTTTCGGAAGCAATGATAGGATGAAAGTGTGGGGCTAACTAGTCCCCATCATTATCAGCCTTCTATTGTCACACAAAGTTGAAGTTCACTTGCAAAATAGATGAGACAGGAGAGCTGGTCTACAGAAATGAGCTGAGGCGTTTTTGTCAAACAATTACTATGAGAGTATGGTAGTACATATCAATATATGCTACATTATTATTATTATTATTATTATTATTATTGGTATTTATATAGTGCCAACTAATTCCACAGCGCTTTACAATATTATGTAGGGGGGGGGGGGGGGGGAGGGAATTTACAATACATGAGACAATTACACAGTGACACAGGAACAATAGGTAGATGAGGACCCTGCTTAAATGAACTTACAGTCTAGATGAGGTGGGGTACAAATACATAACAGGCAGCAAGGGTGACAGCCACCAAACAAGGTGGAAAGGTAGCAGAACTGGAGGTGAGAGTCAGGGCCGGATTAACATAGGGGCTGATGGAGCTGCAGCTCCAGGCCCAGGCCCATGGAATAGGCCCATTGATTTAAAAAAAAAAAAAAAATTTTTTTTTTTTTACACACTACTCTTAGGGTTGCCAGGTATTTCTCATGTATTTCTTAGGGTTTCAAGGTATTTTTCATAAGTATTTCTCAGGTATTTGAGGCTGCCTAGCCGGTGCCTGTACTGCAGTAATACCGGCAATACAAATGTCTGTCTCAGTACAAAACAGAGATTGTTCTGCAATACCAACGCCAGCCAGTAGGGGTCGCTGTTTGTGTGGAGAGAGGCAGTGATAAGAAGTTACGGCATCTCCCTCCCTGCCTCTCTCTACTCACTGAGAGTCCAGACAGCAGCTCCGAGACATGGGGACGCTGAGACATTGGGACACTGGGGAACATGGGGACCCTGAGACACTAGGGACCCATGTCTCCCAGTGGCCCCTAGTCTGTGTCCCCATGTCTCCCAGCCACTGTCCCTAGTGTCTCAGTGGCCCCATGTCTCCCAGTGTCCCAATGTCTCTAAGTGTTCCCTAGTGTCTTAGTGACATTGGGACACTGGGAGACATGGGGACACAGACTCTAAGGGACACTGGGAGACATGGGGATACAAACACTAGGGGACACTGGGCAACATGGGGACACTGAGAGACATGTAGACACTGGGGGACACAGGGAGACATGGGGACACTGGGCGACTTTGAGACCTAGGAAACATGGGGCACTCCCAGTGTCCCCATGTATCCCAGCCAGTGTCCATAGTATCTCAGTATCCACATGTGTCCCTGGTTTCTCTCAGTGTCTGTGGTGTGCCAGTGTCCCTAGTGTCTCAGTGTTTCATAGTCTCCCAAAGTCCCCTAGTCTCCCAGTGTCCCCATGTCTCCTAGTGTCTCAGTGTCCCCTAGTGTAAAAGAAAAAATCTCAGGCACTCACAGTGATAGATTTAGGCAGGTTTATTGGACACTGCAACGTTTCGACCTGTACCCAGGTCTTTATCAAGTCTCCAATATCCCCTATGTATCAGTGTCACCTATGTATCAGAGTGTCTCAGTGCCCCATGTCTCTCAGTGCCCCATGTCTCTCTGTGCCCGTAGTGTCTCTGTGTCACCTAGTATAAAAGAAAAAAGAGCTAAACTCAAGAGGCAGCAATTGCCCAGAGCACATGTCTTACATTGGGAGGTCTGTGATTGGACAGACACAAAGCCTGGACAGGTTTAGAAGGGGAGGCCTTGCAAAGGCAGACAAAAGAGCAGTAGCTTTTACAAAATTATTATTTTTTTCATTGTTATGCATGTAAAAATGCTTAACTAGAGGGGTGGAGCCAACGCATGAACCTGAACAGACGCCATTCCTGAAAGCTCCTCACAGGCCCTGTCAAAATCGCCTTATATCATCACCCCGAAACGCCATTTAGCCTTGCCACCCCAAGAATTGGCACCGGGAAGCCTACCCGCACAGTTAGATGCCTTTCCAGTACGCTCAGCGACAAAAAAAACAGAGGCGTAAAACTGCGGCCTACCAGCCACTGACACCACGAGGCCTGGAAACGTTCCTTGATCAATTCTTCGAGGCACACAGCCCGAGCAAGCCAGAACAGCCTGAACCTACCTCACTTTCAGACTCCTCGAGCATGAAACACCGGACACAAAAACCTGACAGAGACATAGGGGCCATGCTCCAACACAAATGGAGACCTTACACATGGAAGGGGCACCAACACTAGAGTCAGCAAACGGGGAACAAGAAGCAGTCAACAAGCCTGACACTGAACCCACCTTAAGCCTGCAACATACAGACAGCTCGGCCCCAACTAATAAAGGGGATCTCAAAATCCTCCTTGCAGACCTGCGCAAAATGATGGCAGCTGACCTAGTGCCCCTACGATCCAGGCCAATACTGTACGCATTAAAGCGATAGAAGAAGAAATCACGGATGTCAGAACCACAGTGAATCACCTGAACGGTGAGATCCCACAACTCCACACTTACTATTACAACATGTCCCAGCGCCTGACTGCCCTTGAGGACCAGAAGCGCCGCAACAATATAAAGATCTGAGGCATCCCCGCCACAGTAGTGGCTGAAGAGCTGCCACACTACGTCAGGAGGCTGCTTACATCCATTCTCTCGCCCCCAGTGGCCAAGAAAATTGTCCTGAAAAGCATATTCACGATCACTAATGCAGCTAAAGCCTCTTCAGCAGAGTCAAGAGACGTCATAATTAAATGCACCTCAACGTTGGATAAAGCCCATATCATGGCAGCACTACGGGGGAAAACCCCACTGACTCTTGAAGACTCCTCGCCTAACTTCTTCAACGACCTATCCAGGGCAACACTACAATGGCGCAGAACCCTGGGCCCTGTCACTACCCACCTCCGATCCTCAGGCGTGACCTACCGCTGGGTAAACCATGGCACTCTACTGGAGAACAGAAACGGCGCCACATACACACTCCGGTCCCACACTGACACACCAGTGTTCCTGGCAGCATTGGGTCTCCCCGCACCCGATACCACCCCATTACCACAGGCCCCATCAGAGATGCTAAACCCTCATAACATCACCACATTTGTGCCAAGGGTCTCAACACTCACCACCCCTGGGACTTGAACACTTGGAGCAGAAAAATTAAGGACTCAAGAATCCAGGCGGCAAGACATAGGAACGCAAAGCAATGGATCACACCAGATGGCTCATTTTATTGTTTAAACAACGTTTGACAATAACTGTTTTTTTTACTTCATATTGTATTTAGTTAGACACTGCATGTTCTCCCCGCCTAACAATACACGTAATGTCAGTTACAGGCTCCTATGAGTAGCAAACGGGCCACAATGCACATTGAACAGACCAGGCACGGCAGAACACACACCCGCACAGGTGCCACACCCATCACAAACACCTCTTGAAATCCCCCCCACCCCACGAGCCCTAGGCACTGGGGTAACCACTCACACCAGCCCTCTCTCTAATCATGGGGCAATCATAGGTGCCCAGCTTGCCCACCCATGTACAAACACACATGACCGGCCTCAGTAAAAACAGGCTAGCCAGAGGCTCACGAGAATCACGAGCCACCATGTCATAATACCACAGCACATGCGTGACACACCTACGGACACCTACAGATATATACTGACGCATAACAGCCTAAACATCCTACAACACCTGGGTTACTATCCTGGCCCGACACTGCAACACTCACACCAACGCTGACTAGGACAGCTCCCTCCTGTCTATATAAAAAAAAAAGTGCCATGAATCTGTCATATAATGCTGATCTTGTAACTACTACTTTCACTACCTTAATTGACCAAATACATGTATGGTATATTACAAGCACTACAAAAATAAAGATTTATTAAAAAATTAAATAAAAAAAAACCTCAGGCACTCACTGTGATAGATTTAACCAGGTTTATTGGACACCGCAACATTTTGACCTGTACCTTGGTCTTTATCAAGTCTCCAGTGTCCCCTATATCACAGTGTCTCAGTGCCCCATGTATCCCAGTGTCCCCTTGTGTCTGTCACCCAGTGTCCCCATGTCTCCCAGTGTCCCCAAGAGTCTCAGTGTCCCCAGGTCTCTCAGTGTTCCCTAGTATCTGTGCCCCCATGTCTCCCAGTGTCCCAATGTCTCTCAATGTCCCCTAGTGTCCTAGTGACATGGGGACAATGGGAGACATGGGGACACAGACACTAGAGGGCTGGGAGACATGGGGACACAGACATGCCCCCTTTTTGTGTATGTTCGCCCTTTCAGCTGTTCTGGTTATGTGATTTGTGTCAGTGGCCCACCCTTTTACCGCATCCATAGACTTCCTGCTTTACTGGACACTGCTGTTAGGGGATATGGGTTGACTTAAAAGATGAAAGCGTGAGATTAGCAAAGGGTATATGTTTTCTCATAGTTGCATCCTTTGAGTTTCCCTCTAGCACCATCTTCATCAGATACATGACGCTTAGGAGGTAGGACTGTTTTAGTGTTTTTGGTCAATAAGATTTGGAATTAGGCCCATCATAATTATCAGCACCAGGCCCACTGGGCTCTTAATCCGGCCCTGGTGAGAGTGGAGGGTGGCTCTTTAGGAGAGCGAGAGACAGACTTGGGTAAGTATAGATAAGTTACTCTTGGAGTCCATACGCATTTCTGAACAGATGTGTTTTGAGAGACTTCTTAAACAATTGAAAACTAGGAGAGAGTCTGATAGGGGTAGGCAGGCTGTTCCAAAAGAAGGAAGCTGCCCTTGAGAAGTCCTGCAAGCGCGAGTTAGCAGTAAGGGTGCGAGCAGCGGACAGGAGAAGGTCACCGGCAGAGCGGAGAGACCGAGAAGGGGCATATCTATGAATCAGGGAAGAAATGTAAGAGGGCTTAGAGTTGGTTAGAGCTTTATAGGTAAGGGTTAGTAATTTGACACCTATATGATACAGGAAGCCAGTGTAAGGATCGACAGAGGGGCGAGGTATGGGAGGAACGACGGGTGAGAAAGATCAGCCTAGCGGCAGCATTCATTACTGGTTGTAGCAGGGCAGTTCGGCTTTTGGGGAGACCAACTAGGAGAGAATTACAGTATCCATGCAAGAGATTATTTTTTTTGCGTGGGTTTTTTTTTAAGGTGGAATCGACAGGTCTTAGCAACATACTGGATATGTGGGGCAAAGGTGAGGCCAGGATCAATGATAACAGCAAGACAACAAGCTTGCAAGGATGGACTGATGCATGCACCATAAACTTGCAGGGAGAGCAAAGGAGGTGGATAAGCATTATGAGGGGGAAAAATAAGAAGCTCAGTTTAGAGAGATTGAGTTTCAGAAAGCAGGGTAACATCCAATCAGAAATAGAAGAAAGGAAAGCAGTGACACGTTACAGGACCGCGGGGGAGAGATCAGGGGAGGAGAGATATATCTGGGTGTTGTCGGCATGCAGATGATAGCAGAATCCAAAGGATTAAATGAGTTTGCCAAGAGAGGCAGTATAAAGAGAGAACAGAAGGGGACCAAGAACAGATCCTTGGGGGACTCCAACCGAGACAGGGCAAGAGGAGGAGGTATCATTGCAAAAGGAGACACTGAACGAACATTGTGAGAGATAGGAGGAGAACCACTAGAGGACAGAGTCACAGAGTCTGAAGGATTGAAGAGTTTGGAGGAGAGGACATGATCAACAGTCAAAGGCAGGAAAGAGGTCAAGAAGAATTAGTATGGAGTAGTGGCCTTTGGATTTAGCTGTGATTAGGTTATTTGTAACTTTAATAAGAGCAGTCTCAGTACAGTGGAGGCGGCGAAAGCTAGATTAAAGAGGATGAAAGAGAGCAGTTTAGGATGTGTGTTAAGGATGGTACAAGATAAGGGGAGAGAGATCTGCTAATGTGGGAAGGTACTGGATCAAGCAGAAAGGTGGTGGGATGAGAGAAGAGGAGAAGCAAAGCCACCTCCTGTTCTGAAGCTGGGGAGAAGGCCTATAGGGTAGGGAAGGTATGGTCCATATGTGGTTGCGAGAGGGAGGAGCAAACGGGGGAGAATTCTTTCCTTAACTGTTAAATCTTGTCGGTAAATAGCATGCAAGTCTATCTGCTGAAAGGTCAGTTTGAAGGGTGGCTTGAGGTGGGCAAAGGAGAGAGTTGAAGGTATTAAAGAGACGCCTAGGATTGCGCGAGCAATAATTACATCATAACAACATCTGTTTTTTCTTTGGGGGTTTAGGGGTGGAGATTTGTTTTTTTCATTATATTTTCCCTTTTAAAGTATGTGATCTTTCCTGGAGAGTATTCCTGAGTAGTGTTCTTCAGAAAACATTGAATGCTCACTGGCACTGGTAACTCCCTCCCCTTGATTCTGCCTAAATAGTGGCGTAAAACATTCAGAGAGACAATCTGGTCAGCACAGCGGTTTGCGGCAGATTGACACTTGCCAATCCTGTTGGGCCAGCGCTGTAAGGGAGAAAAACTAAGCAAAACTCAACTTATCATCTAAACAGTGACTATGGCACTAAAGTATTAAAGCAATTCTATAGTGTTAGGAATACAAAGCTGTATTCCTAACACTATAGTGCCCTCTGGTCCACCTCCTTGGCACATCAATGGTCACTTACCTGATTCCAGGGCCAGTGTCCCTCTGCACTAGGTCACACTTCACCTCCTCCTCTGGACAACCTAATGTGCATGCGTGTGCAGGCCTTTTTCTAGGTTTCCTCTGACATTGGAGGTTCTCATGCAGAGTATGAGGACATCCAGCGTTGTTTAATGGAGTCAAACTAAGTGAAACTCCAGGAAGCGCCTCTAGTGGCTGTCTGATAGTTTCTCTAAAACTTCAACATTTTACCTTGCATGACTAAGGGTGTCAGAGACACTGCATCCAGACCACTTCAATGAGATGAAATGGTCTGGATTTGTATCTATAATGCTATAGTGTTCCTTTAATGGATTGTTAAACATATTTTGTTGGACATAATTATTTGTCTTGGTTTATCTATTGTACAGTGCTGCAGAATATGTTGGCACTATATCAAATCATTGTAATTTAAAGGGACACTATAGTCACCTGAACAACTTTAGCTTAATGAAGCAGTTTTGGTGTATAGAACATGCCCCTGCATCCTCACTGCTCAATCCTCTGCCATTTAGGAGTTAAATCCCTTTGTTTATGAACCCTAGTCACACCTCCCTGCATGTGACTTGCACAGCCTTCCATAAACACTTCCTGTAAAGAGAGCCCTATTTAGGCTTTCTTTATTGCAAGTTCTGTTTAATTAAGATTTTCTTATCCCCTGCTATGTTAATAGCTTGCTAGACCCTGCAAGAACCTCCTGTATGTGATTAAAGTTCAATTTAGAGGTTGAGATTCAATTATTTAAGGTAAATTACATCTGTTTGAAAGTGAAACCAGTTTTTTAATCATGCAGGCTCTGTCAATCATAGCCAGGGGAGGTGTGGCTAGGGCTGCATAAACAGACACAATGTGATTTAACTCCTAAATGACAGTGAATTGAGCAGTGAAATTGCAGGGGAATGATCTATACACTAAAACTGCTTTATTTAGCTAAAGTAATTTAGGTGACTATAGTGTTTCTTTAAAGGATAAATGCAAAATGATTCAAAAGTGTAAATTTTATATCACCACTGTAGACTTTGTTTTACGCACCAAAAGAAGATCTGTTTATACCAGGGTTCTGCTTTTTTCTGAATAAAAGTTATGACCTTTATTTTTATGTGTGTTTTTTTGTGAGCCCAATTTAAGGAAAAACTACTAAAGGAGGGTGTTCCACATTATTAAGCAGAGCACCATTTTCATGCAATATGGGGAAGAAAAAGGACCTCTCTGCTGCCGAAAAGAGTAAAATAGTTAAATGCCTTGGACGAGGTATGAAAACATTAGATATTTCACAAAAACTTAAGAGTGATCATCGCACTATTAAGAGATTTGTGGCTGATTCAGAGCACAGACGGGTTAGTGCAGATAAAGGCACATTGAGGAAGATTTCTGCCAGACCCATGCATCGGATCAAGAGAGCAGCTGCTAAAATACCATTACATAGCAGCAAACAGATATTTGAAGCTGCTGGTGCCTCTGGAGTCCTACGGACATCAAGGTGTAGAGTCCTCCAGAGTCTTGCAACTGTGCATAAACCTTCTATTTGGCCACCACTAACCAATGCTCACAAGCAGAAATGGCTGCATTGGGCAGAAAAATACATGAAGACTAATTTTCAAACAGTCCTGTTCACTGATGAGTGCCGTGCAACCCTGGATGGTCCAGATGGATGGAGTAGTGGATGGTTGGTGGACAGCCACCCTGTTCCAACAAGGCTGCGACATCAGCAAGGTGGTGGTGGAGTCATGTTTTGGTCCGGAATCATGGGAAGAGAGCTGGTCGGCCCCTTTAGGGTCCCCGAAGGTGTAAAGATGACCTCTGCAAAGTATGTGGAGTTTCTGACTGACCACTTTCTTCACTTGTACAGAAGGAAGAACTATGCTTTCCGTAATAAAATGATCTTCATGCATGATAATCAATGGCGTACATACCAGGGTCGCAGGGGTCGCGGCTGCGACCGGGCCCGGCCCACCAGGGGGCCCAGCCGCCCCTGCGACCCTGTATGTACCCACTGGGCCAGCCTCTTCTCCTGGGGGCCCCAGGAGCCGGCCACCTCAGGGCCCCCTGAGGCTGGCCCTGCTTACACCTGGCGGGCAGTCAGGCTGGCCGGTGCGCGAGGGAGCACTCTCCCCTGAGTGCTTCCTCTTCAGCTCCCTTGCGCACCGCACTGATACCGGAGCCGGAAGATGACGTCATCTTCCGGCGCCGGCATCCCTACGCGGCGCGTGAGGGAGCTGAAGAGGAAGCACTCAGGGGAGAGTGCTCCCTCGCGCACCGGCCTGACTGGCCGCATAGGAGCCCAGCAGCACCACTGGACCCCAGGGAATCCCCTCAGCACTCCAAAAGGTAGGGAGGCTGGGGGGATTAAATTTAAAAAAAAAAACATGTGTAAGTGTGTGTTAGTGTGTGTGAGTGATTGTGAGTGTGTGTGAGTGTGTGTGTGTGTGTGTAAGTGTGTGTGAGTGAGTGTGTGTGTGAGTGAGTGTGTGTGTGTGTGAGTGAGTGTGTGTGTGAGTGTGTGTGAGTGTGTGAGTGTTAGTGTGTGTGTAAGTGTTAGAGTGTGTGTGTGTGTGTGTGAGTGTGTGTGTGTGTGTGAGTGTGTGTGTGTGTGTGAGTGTGTGTGTGTGTGTGAGTGTGTGTGTGTGTGAGTGAGTGTGTGTGTGAGTGTGTGTGTGAGTGTGTGTGTGAGTGTGTGTGTGAGTGTGTGTGTGAGTGAGTGTGAGTGTGTGTGAGTGAGTGTGTGTGTGAGTGTTAGTGTGTGTGTGAGTGTTAAAGTGTGTGTTAGTGTGTGTGTGAGTGTTAGTGTGTGTGTGTTAGTGTGAGTGTTGGTGTTTGTGTTAGAGTGTGTGTGTCTGCTAGTGAGTGTCAGTGAGTGTGTTACTGTGTGTGTCTGTTACTGAGTGTGTTTGTGTGTGTTAGTGAGTCTGTTTGATGTCTGTTAGTGAGTGTGTATTTGTCAGTGAGAGTGTATGTTTTGTAAGTGAGTGTGTATGTATGTCTGCCGCTGAGTGTGTCTCTGTCAGTAAATGTGTGTGTCTATTAGCTAGTGTGTATGCATTTGTTCGTGAGAGTGTGTGTGTGTGTCTTCAGCACTTACCTTTCTCCAGCGCCGGACTCCCATGGCGCTGGGGATCCCTCCGCCTCTCAGCTCTGAATGCGCATGCACGGCAAGAGCCGTGCACGGATTCAAACCACCCATAGGAAAGCATTACTCAATGCTTTCCTATGGACGTTCAGTGTCTTAAAATGGCGGAAGCGCCTCTAGCGGCTGTCAGTGAGACAGCCACTAGAGGCTGGATTAACCCTCAGTGAAACGTAACAGTTTCTCTGAAACTGCTATGCTTTCAGCTGCAGGGTTAAAACTAGAGGGACCTGACACCCAGACCACTTCATTGAGCTGATGTTATCTGGGTGTCTGTAGTGGTCCTTTAAGTGTGTGTGCATCTGCATGCACTGGCGTACATACCGCGGTCGCATCCCTGCAACCCCTGCGACCAGGTGCCCGCCGCCATGTGTTGCTGCCCCGGCCCGCGCAGAGTAAGCGCGAGGGGGGGGGCCACGGATCAATTTTCGCACCGGGGCCCCATGGGTCATGTGTACGCCACTGATGATAATGCACCATCTCATGCTGCAAAGAATACCTCTGCATCAATGGCTGCTATGGGGATAAAAGGAGAGAAAGTCATGGTGTGGCCTCCATCCTCCCCTGACCTCAATCCTATTGAGAACCTTTGGAGCATCCTCAAGCAAAAGATCTATGAGGATGGGAGGCAGTTTACATCCAAACAGCAGCTCTGGGAGGCTATTCTGCCATCTTGCAAACAAATTCAAGCAGAAACTGTCCAAAAACTCACAAGTTCAATGGATGCAAGACTTGTGAAGCTGCTATCAAATAAGGGGTCCTATGTTAAAATGTAACGTGACCTGTTAAAATGTTTAAAAAGTTAACATGTTGTTATAAGTTTGATTGAAATAGCTTTTGATTTCAGTAAATATGCTGCAAACACAGCAAATTACAATTTTCAGTTCCTTACAACCTATAAAGTGTTTTGAAACTTACTGTGCGTAATAATTTGGAACAGTGCATTGTACGTTTTTTATGTTTAAAAAAAATACTGTTATCATTAGGAGGTTTGTTCAATAAAATTTGAATTGTACTATTAATAGTTGATAACATGAGAATTATGCTGTTATTTACATCAATTATTTAGGTAAATGAGAAAAATATATTTTGCATGATAATTTGGAACAGGGTGTATTTCTTTTATTTTGCAGGCATTGATAATTACAGGGAAAGGTTAACGGTGCATGGAGTGATGTATTGACTCTTTTTTTTCTTTTTCTTTTTTTATCACTTGGGTGCACCCCAAAATTATGCTATGGGGTGTATGGCACTATTTGTAGACATCTTTATGGTACAGGAGGATCTGATACTGATAGTGGCTACTTGGACACACAGCAGCCTCATCCTACACTCTTGAAGACCTCCGTCAATGTTTTTTAGCTCAAACTCCTTGGGGCCCATAGAACACTGTACTATAAAAATTTCTAATCTCACTGACCACACACACAGTTGTGCAATTCGTAGCTAAGTCATCTCATCTGGCATATTGAAAACCATTGCATGGCTTATTATTAATGTATGTGTTTATTTGTGTTTTTAATTAAAGATCCTTGCATCTCATTTCTTGCTGTGAACACATGGTATGCTTTTTGGTGGAAGACTATGGCAGGTGAGCTGTTTAAAGAGACCTACTTAACAGACGATCAGCTTTAGGATGGCTCAAATTGGTTATCTCTCTAGTTAAGTTATGGAAATAAATATTTCTTTATATAAAAATATTTGTGTATATTCGGAATACTGACCAACTTTAAGAAGTCAAATGCTGGCATGAAGTAGTCTGAAGTGATTCCTAACCATCTTCCTAAAAAAGGTGTTTGCAAAGACTGACTATTGCAGATACATCCTTTTTTTTTTTTAAACCCGATCATGGATGACTTAAAGCATGGGTCCTCAAACTCCGGCCCCCCAGATGTTGCTGAACTACAACTCCCATGATTCTTTGAATTATATAGATAGCCAGAGAATCATGGCAGTTGTAGTTCAGCAACATCTGGGGGGTCGTAGTTTGAGGACCCATGACTTAAAGGAACATTATAGTGCCAGGAACACAAACATGTATTCCCAACACTATAGTGTTAAACTAACTATTTAGGTCCCGGCCCCCCTTAGATCACAGTAAAAAGGTGTTTTTACTAACCTTTTCTCCCACGCTGCACCAGAAGTAAAGCACCCATAGGAAAGCACATGCGTGGAAAAATGCTGTGCTGCGCCTATCAACATCTCCTTTGTATCAATGCATCTCTAGCGGAAGCATTCAGCATCTCTGATATTGAACGTATGTGCGACATACTGTGGTGCACTGAGATTGGAAGCACATCTAGTGGCTGTCTGAATGATTGCCACTAGAGGTGTTACTATGTAGCAATGTAAACAATGCCTTTTCGCGGAATGCTGAGCCTGCAGGGGCAGGCTATAGACACTAGAACCACTTTAAGCTGTCCCTTTAATTATAACGCAACACATGGTGATTTGCATATAGTACTGCAAGCTGCTTCATATTATTTGCATAACAACTAGAATTATACACAGAGTTTTTATACAGTGAATATAAAATACATATTAGAATAACAAAGAATCCAAGATATATTTATAGACATCAAAAATAAGAGTTGATGCAAGTATGTAACATTAATAGTAAGGCAAAAGTACTGAAAATGGGTAGAGAGTTAATAGAAAATAAAAGACAATGACAAAAAAAAAACAAGTCTGTTTTGTCAGTGGAATATTTTATGCAGAAAGTGCCTTAGAGTTTGTTGTGCTACAGAAAACTTCTGAGATACTTTGCATATTTAATATAAAATGTATTTTCAAGGTTGTTTTGCAATTTTTAGGGGAAAAAATATCTAAGATGAAAACCATTTGCGTGGACTGGTTGCATTATTAAATGGCTCGGATTCGTCTTGGGCTGTTCCATTCTCTAATGATATTACAGGAGGCTTTCCATCTCATCTAATCTGTTAGTAAAATCCTAAAGTCACTTATGTCAGTCTCCGATGCAAGCCAAATGAGTCTTTCCAGTAATAAGAAGATTCTGAGAATTAGTTTTCGTTTTGCAGAAAATTGCCATTGGGGCAGGCACTTTTATCTAAAAATTTCACTCGTGCATAAGCAAAAAACTCATATTATTTGGTTACATTCCATCAGTGGGAGAAATAACATTGTGAAAATTCTATGCATGTTAATGATATATAGAAATCCACCTTCTTTCAGATAAAAATGAGTTTAATTTTCTGTTGCCCACTGCCTGGTTGGCCTTTCATAAATTACTTATGCACAGCTATTATTAAAATAGAGGAAAAGAAAATTAGAAAAACCTCCTATCTCTCCACTGGATTTAGCCAAAGCACGGCTGTGACAGGCAGAGTCAGCATTTTGTACAAATTCCGCTCTCTTGAAAAATTTTTGCATCTCTATACATTTCTATACCACTGTTGTAAACGCTCTGACCTGCCTTCTTACCAAATTAATCTAAGTCTTTTCTAGTTTTCTACTTTAATGGAATACTTGAGAGTCCTGCTGATCTATATTAATATATATTTATTGGTTCATTTGAATTCAAATATTTTGTACCATGTTTCCAATTCTACTATTCAGCGTTAAAATGCCATCTTTGCACAATTATGAGATTAGTAAAAAAATATATATGTATATATACATATAATTTTTTAACAGCACTATGTGTTTGCATATTTGACAATTCTGTTAAAAAGAAATACTAAAGATAGTTTAAGCATTGCTGCCAGCATGAAATATTTTAATTGGATTTGACACTCCAGTTTAAGGTCGTTACAGCACTGTGTTTGAATATCTACCTGACCTCTTGGTTTTAAATTTGGGGATTAATTTTTTTCTTTAAGGGTTTCAATTCCTTAGACCCTTTAAATGTCATCTATTGTTGGAAGAATCGTGGTCAGTTTAAGATGAAGTTTCTTTTGATCTACTAGCCAACAAAGGAAATCCTATTACTTAAGTGATTAAAGATCAATTATAATATAACTCTTTATTCTTGTTACTGATGTGTAATAAACGTGATTCAATTAATTTAAAAGGGTATATGTTCATAATCCTGTTCCTGATTGAACCTGTGCATTTTTCTTGTCGAAATGTACCGTTGTTGATTTTGATTTCCTGTTGTGACTAGTTAAAGGGGCACTCTGAGCATCTGCATGTCTAGTGCCATTGGTATGTTAAATCACAGTTTGCATTTTTTTTCTCGCTCTTCTTTAAACAAGAAACAAAACAATTAATAACAAAATAGTGAATAAAACACTAAAAATAAACAAGTATATATATTTATATATATAAATATATATATATATATATATATATATATATATATATATATATATAAAACCAGCGGGCTGCACTCACCTGAACATGCATTAATGGGCTAGTGCTGGGGGCCAATTTATACAATACACAATATCCAGCGCACTCACCTATTCACTAAACAGCAACTTCAATGTTATTTTTGTCCAGGTTAGGTGTTTTTTTAAAAAAAAAAAAAAACCTAATAAAATCTGTCAACATTGAAGTTGCAGCACCCCATTTATGCTTGTTCAGGTGAGTGCAGCACCCTGGTTTCATTTATATATATATATATATATATATATATATATATATATATATATTTGGGAGTCTAGCCAACTCCTTGGTTTTGCACCCCTCCCTGTCACAGGTGCCTCATCCCAGGGCCCTATTTAGCCTTGTACTGCAGAGAGGCCCAGATTGATTTTTTCCCCCAAGTAAGTGGGTTAATCTCATAAGAGCAGACAAAAGACTGTGAGAGTAGGACCTGCCAAGAATGTACCCCTCTGGTACATTGACATTGTGGCAGGCTTATGCAATGTATGATTATATAATGTCTAGGTTGGGTGTTAAAAAAAACCGAATAAAATCTCTCAACATTGAAGTTGCTTTTTAGTGGATAAGTGAGTGCGCTGGATATTGTGCATTTTTTTTTCCTTTATTTTATTTGTGCACATTGTGAACAACCCTGTTCGTACTGCCACAACAGCTGGCACAAACAGACATGTATGTATACATTAACATTAGTGTGGTTTATGAAACATTGCACTTTTGTTTTTAAGAAATCAGGATTGGTAACATATGACTGGCAGCCGGTAACCTAGAGTGTTGGTTGGTTGCCTGTGAAGGCATAGTAAGGCATTATTACAGCACAACGTGGCTCCGGTCCCCTGGGCACATGAATAATACTGTTGTTTGGTCAATATTCATAACTCTCAGGTGATAAATTGCTCCAGGTTTGGGATGTGTCCCCCTCCAAGGGTACTTGGCTGTGGGTCATACTGATTGCTAGGCTGTATTGTGCACGGAGGGGGGTGGAGGGGTGGGGGGTAGTCAGGGCTTCTAGTTTCGGTAGCCACTTAATAGGTGGGGATGATGAACGAAAACTTGTAACGGGCTTAGGTGTCCAGGGTAATAGGTATTTTACACTAGTATGGTACAAACAGGAAACAATTTGGAGTAAGCAGAGAGCAATTCTCACAACTATGGCATGATAGGTGATCATTCTACCCTGGTTTGGTGTAAGCGAAGAACCGTTTACACTAGTATGGTGTGGGCAGAGAATGGTTTACGCTAGTATGGTGTAAGCATAAAACAATTTACATTAGTATAGTGTAAGCAAGTAACAATTGCGGTATAGAGTTCCTCGGGAGGTGAAGGATATGAGGCGAGGTGTACCCCAGCACTACTGGATGTTGTTGGACCTCAGGAGTAGTAAACTGGGTTGAAGCGATTTCCGCCAGTTTAGTGTTCCTCTCGTTAAATCCAAGAATAATAGTAGTTGGGATTCTTCGAACGATAAAGGGGTTTTCCCTCGGGCCGCCGCCATGACTGCAGATTTGTCCTGTTGGGTTTGGAATTTTACTATAATGTCTGCCGTGGCGGTAGGGGGTGCATTTGATGGTTTGGGCAAGTGGAACAGTCCGTCAATTTTCACGAGTTTGGCCTGCTTGGGTTGCAGTAGTGTTGCTATTAGGCGCCTCACATAGTGTGGGAGGTCGGCTAGCCCTACATCGTCAGTTACCCCTCTGACCTTTAAGTTGGTCCTCCGTCTTTGGTCTTCTAAGGTCTCCAACTTCTCCGCCGTGCCCACTTGTGTGTGGAGGGCCGACAGTTTTTGTTCCAGATTGTGTAGTCTTGTGTTGTGATTGTCTGCTTTTGTCTCCAAATGAGTAAGCCTTGTGGTGGCCCCTTCCAAGGCCTCCCTGAATTGTGTGCGGTCGGTAGCTAGATCCTTTCTGAGCTCCGTGAACATTTTAGTTAGCAGTAAAAATAGTACAAAAAAGTGCAATATAAAATTAAATCGTCTGTATGACACAAAATATTAAAAGTCCAAAGATAAAAATTTTTTAGCTGCCAGACATAAAAGGTTATTCCGCAAACCTATGTGATAGAATGTCCAAAAGTAGATAAATATCAGCGCTGTGCAATAGCCCCAAATCAGTGTTTGTGGGGAAGCTGGGTATTGAGGTAAATGTGTATGATTTCCACCTCCATAGGAAATTAGGAGTATTCTGTGTAAACTTTGTATCCAACAGCAGTGATCACAGAAACGTATCTTCAAAGATACAAACCAAGCAAAGAAAGTGCAACACAGTTTATTAATATCATGTAAAAATAAAACTCCAAATCCTTTAAAAAACTCATACACAGTAAAAAAGATGGTGTTTAAATCCTACTTTCCATCTAAGGATCCAGAGTCCAGGATATGTAGCAGATAAGCAGTGTGCTGAAAGTATTACCACTCCCTTGGTGCAGTAGAAATCCAGAAAATGTCCAAGGATCTAGCCGAAATGCTGCAAGTTCAAATGGAGGGATGACAAAGCACTAAACTGCCAAAGGTGTCTGCCTGGAAAGATAACATATAACTCATCCACACGTTCCACCTGTACTCAGCTGGCTTTTTCAAGACCTGCTCCTGATGATCTAAAACTCCTATCATGCTCAGATTTTTGCTCTAACTGGTGAAATTTAACATATACAAACAATGTAGTAGGACTGTGAGTTAACTACCTGCTAAATAGCTTATGTTGATTATAATTCCAGTCTATTTCATCCTGTGGTTGGATAAGCCTGATAGAAATTTAGCCTCCATTATTCACCATTCGAATGGGCACATAACGATAGTATTTTAAAAAAAAGTTATTAATACAGCTTTAAAGTACGTTGTTTTTTTGTTTTGTTTCTTGTATGAATCCACTACTATAAAAAAAAAAACTATTTATCTGTATTAAAGGCTTTGGACTGGAGATTTGTACTTAAAGGGACACTACAG
Source organism: Pelobates fuscus (assembly GCF_036172605.1). Taxonomy (NCBI): domain Eukaryota; kingdom Metazoa; phylum Chordata; class Amphibia; order Anura; family Pelobatidae; genus Pelobates; species Pelobates fuscus. The sequence goes on along the minus strand of NC_086318.1, from coordinate 132,971,033 downwards.
GCACCCAAACCACTTCATCTCATTCAAGTGGTCTGAGTGAAGTGCCCTTGTCTGCTTAACCCTGCAATATGAAACAATGCAGGCTTAATACTATCTCTGGCTGCTGTCTTCCAGACAGCGACTGGAGACACAATCTGGTTTCTAACAGAGTTTAACTCTGTGAAATGTCTGTGGACAACCTCGTGCTTTGCATGAGGACATCTCATGTCTTCATATTCCCCATAGGAAAGCATTGATTCAATACTTTCATATGGGGAAACTCTAATGCATCCATGGCACATGTCTCACATGCGCATTAGGTTACCCCATCGGCGCGACATTGCAGGAGGAGACTAAGCCAGCAGCGACGGAGCCTCTGCACTGGTACGAGGTAAGGTAACAAAGGGTTTTTATCCCTTTCAACACCAATGGGGAGTGGACACTATAGCAAATACAGTTTTACATTCCTAACACTACAGTGTTCTTATAATGTTTCTCTGTGTGATATTTGTCAAAAAAATAAAAGATAATTTATTAGACATGTGCAATTCGTTTCGGTCCGAATATGAATTCGGACGAATTTCGGACAATTCGGACATTCGGGTACTTCCGAATGTCCGAAGTGCCGAATTGCCGAAATGCCGAGGTCCTGAAGTTCCGAAATTACCGAATTTCCAAAGTGTCGAAGTGCCAAAGTTCCGAAGTGCTGAAGTGCCGAAGTTGCCGAAGTTCCAAAGTCTTGAAGTGCCGAATTGCTGAAGTCCTGACTTGCGAAAATCCCGAATTTCGGAATGCCGAACTGAACCGAAAATGTTTCCCATGCACATGCCTATAATTTATATATTTAAAAAAAAAGGACAAATAAATAAATAATAATTTTAAAATAAATATATATATAAAACTAAATGAAGGTATCTTGCTACATCATGCAATGTAAATTTCCCGACTATAGCCATAGGTTTGTGGTAAAATAAATCATAAAATTAAATATGCTTTTGTAATAATATGTAGCTTTTTTTCACAAGAACATAAACTTCATATATTAGATGTGCCTCATCACCACTGTTTTTTGAAGTTTAAAGGGACACTATAGTCACCTGAACAACTTCAGCTTAATGAACTCTCCTCCAGCTCTGCTTCACTCCTACTTGATATTTCCTATCCTAATGTTTCTAATACCCCACTTCCTATAGACTGTAAGCTCATTTGAGCAGGGTCCTCTTCAACCAATTATTCCTGTAAGTTTTCTTGTAATTGTCTTATTTATTGTTACATCCCCCCCCCTCTCAAAATATTGTAAAGCGCTACGGAATCTGTTGGCGCTATATAAATGGCAATAATAATAATAATAATAATGAGGTTGTTCAGGTGAGAACTATAGCTCCCTGCAGCCTTTCTCATGTAAACACTGTATTATCTGAGAAAATACAGTGTTTACATTGAAAGCTAGGTACACCTCCAGTTGCAGTCACTCAGAATGCCACCAGAGGGACTTCCGAGTTGATTGAGGCATAAAACTCCTCAATCCACTCACATCTGCTGTCAGCAGAGCAAGCAGGGGTCAAGTCCTGGGTCAAAAAGTGCAGGAACTCACCCAAGATCCACTCCCCGCTCCCTCCCCCCCTCACCCCCTCACCCCAAAAAAAGATACGCTTGTATGCAGGGGCTGAGTAAGGGCACGGGGCTGAGGAGGGGGACAGGAGCTGAGGAAGAGGGACAGGAGATTGGGGGGGGGGGCATGGGCTGAGGAAGGGGACATGGGCTGAGGTAAGGGATAGGGGCTGAGGAAAGGGACAGGAACTGAGGAAAGGGACAGGAACTGAGGAAAGGGACAGGAACTGAGGGGCTGAGGAAAGGGACAGGAACTGAGGGGCTGAGGAGGGGGACATGGGCTGAGGAAGGGGGCAGGGCCTGAGGAAGGGGGTCAGGGGCTGAGGAAGGGGGTCAGGGGCTGAGGAAGGGGGGCAGGGGCTGAGGAAGGGGGGCAGGGGCTGAGGAAGGGGGGCAGGGGCTGAGGAAGGGGGGCGGGGGCTGAGGAAGGGGGGCAGGGGCTGAGGAAGGGGGGCAGGGGCTGAGGAAGGGGGGCAGGGGCTGAGGAAGGGGGGCAGGGGCTGAGGAAGAGGGACAGGGGCTGAGGAAGAGGGACAGGGGCTGAGGAAGAGGGACAGGGGCTGAGGAAGAGGGGCAGGGGCTGAGGAAGAGGGGCAGGGGCTGAGGAAGAGGGGCAGGGGCTGAGGAAGAGGGACAGGGGCTGAGGAAGAGGGACAGGGGCTGAGGAGTGGGACAGGGGCTGATGCTCGTATGCAGGGGCTGAGTAAGAGCACTGGGCTGAGTAAGGTGGACAGGGGCTGAGGAGGGGGACAGGGGCTGAGGAGGGGGACAGGGGCTAAGGAGGGGGACAGGGGCTAAGTAAGGTGACAGTGCTGTGGAAAAGGGACAGGAGCTTAGGAGGAGGGGGGGCATGGGTTGAGGAAGGGGCCATGGGCTGAGTAAGGTGGCAGGGCTGAGGAAGGGGCCATGGGCTGAGGAGGGGGACAGAGGCTGAGGAGGGGAGCAGGGGCTGAGGGGAGCAGGGGCTGAGGAGGGGAGCAGGGGCTGAGGAGGGGAGCAGGGGCTGAGGAGGGGAGCAGGGGCTGAGTAAGAAGACAGGGACTGAGGAGGGAGACAGGGACTGAGGAGGGAGACAGGGACTGAGGAGGGAGACAGGGACTGAGGAGGGAGACAGGGACTGAGGAGGGAGACAGGGACTGAGGAGGGAGACAGGGACTGAGTAAGGGGACAGGGCTTAAAGAGGGGGACAGAGACTGAGGAAAGGGACAGGGACTGAGGAGGGAGTCAGGGCTTGAGGAGGGAGTCAGGGCTTGAGGAGGGAGACAGGGACTGAGGAGGGGGGCAGGGACTGAGTAAGGGGACAGGGCTTGAGGAGGGGGACAGGGACTGAGGAGGGAGACAGGGCTTGAGGAGGGGGACAGGGCTTGAGGAGGGGGACAGGGACTGAGGAGGGGGACAGGGACTGAGGAGGGAGACAGGGACTGAGGAGGGAGACAGGGACTGAGGAGGGAGACAGGGACTGAGGAGGGAGACAGGGACTGAGGAAAGGGACAGGGACTGAGGAAGGGGGACAGGGACTGAGGAAGGGGGACAGGGTCTGAGGAAGGGGGACAGGGCCTGAGGAAGGGTAACAGGGCCTTAAATAGGGGGACAGGGACTCATGAAAGGGACAGGCCTGAGGATGGGAGCAGGGACTGAGGATGGGGGCAGGGACTGAGGAGGGGGGCAGGGACTGAGTAAGGGGATAGGGCTTGAGGAGGGGGGCAGGGACTGGGGAGGGGGCACAGGGCCTTAAATAGGGGGACAAGGACTGAGGAGGGGGGCAGGAACTGAGGAGGGGGGACAGGGCCTTAAATAGGGGGACAGGGACTGAGTAGGGGGGCAGGAACTGAGGAGGGGGGACAGGGCCTTAAATAGGGGGACAGGGACTGAGGAGGGGGGCAGGAACTGAGGAGGGGGACATGGCCTTAAATAGGGGGACAGGGACTGAGGAGGGGGGACAGGGTCTTAAATAGGGGGGCAGGGAGTGAGGAGGGGGGCAGGAACTGAGGAGGGGGGACAGGGCCTTAAATAGGGGGACAGGGACTGAGGACAGGGCCTTAAATAGGGGGACAGGGACTGAGGAGGGGGGACAGGGCCTTAAATAGGGGGACAGGGACTGAGGAGGGGGGCAGGAACTGAGGAGGGGGGACAGGGCCTTAAATAGGGGGACAGGGACTCTGGAAAGGGACAGGGCTGAGGAAGGGGACAGGGACTCTGGAAATGGACAGGCCTGAGGAGTGGGACAGGGACTGAGTAAGGGGATAGGGCTTGAGGAGGGGGACAGGGACTGGGGAAAGGGACTAAGGGGATAGGGCTTGAGGAGGGGGACAGGGACTGGGGAAAGGGGGCAGGAACTGAGGAGGGGGGACAGGGCCTTAAATAGGGGGACAGGGACTGAGGAGGGGGGACAGGGCCTTAAATAGGGGGACAGGGACTGAGGGAAGGGATAAAAAAAAAAAAAACTAAAGTGCCTTCCCCCCTCCCTGAGGCTTACCTTGGGCCAGGAGGGCTGGGACAGGATGTGGAGCCTGCAGCCTGCAGTCAGTGGAGTAAGCCGGCCTCTCCTGATGATGTCAGGAGGAGGAGGCGTGACTTCCTCTGCTCCCCAGCGGTCCTGTGAGAAGAGCAGAGAAAGTCACGCCCCCTCCTACTGACATCATCAGGAGTGGCAGGATGACTCCACTGACTGCAGGGGGAGAGGTGAGTTTAAAAATCCGAGTCCCCAGTCAGAGGCAGGGGATTCGGATTTGTCCTCCCCCCTGCTTTGGCAGCCGCTTGTGCCAGCCCTGGGTCCTGCAGGACTAGTAATGGCAACGGCGTTCCTGCTGTGGAAAAAGTGCAGGAACGCCGTTCCCACGCGTTCCTGCAGGACTCGAGCCCTGAGAGCAAGGGTAGCACTGTGTCTCCTCCCTCTGCATGCAGACACTGAACTTTCCTCATAGAGATTCATTGATTCAATTCATCTCTATGAGGAGATGCTGATTGGCCAGGGCTGTGTTTAAATCATGCTGGCTCTGCCCCTGATCTGCCTCTTTGTTAGTCTCAGCCAATCCTATGGGGAAGCACTGTGATTGGATCAGGCTACCACTTCTGACGATGTCAGCAGACATTTTTTAGGCAAACAGCATGCAGAGTTACAGCTTCTGGTTTGAATACAGTAAGATTTTTACTATATATATGGCGGCATGAGGGCAGGGCCAGATTAAGATGCCAGTGGGCTTGGTGCTGACAATTATCATGGGCCTAATTACAAAATCTTATTGACCAAAAACACTAAAACAGTCCTACCTCCTAAGCGTCATGTATGTGATTGATATGGTCCTGGAGGGTAGGCATGTGCATGGGGAAAATATTTGGTTCGGTTCGGCATTCCGAAATTCAGGACTTCGTCAATTCGGGACTTTGTCAATTCGGCAACTTCGACACTTCGGAACTTTGGCAACTTCGACACTTCGGAACTTCGACACTTCGGAACTTCGGCACTTCGGAACTTTGGAACTTCAGCACTTCGGAACTTCTGCAACTTCGGAACTTCGTCAACTTTGACACTTCGGCACTTCGGAACTTTGGCAACTTCGGCACTTCGGAACTCCGGTATTTTGGGACTTCTCTTGCAGCCGCTTCCTAGCCAACTCCCTAATTCCCACGGTATTAGGGAGCTATTTACCAAAAGGTTGAAAGACCTAAATTGGTCTTTCAGCCAAATTTACTAATACTAAGTAAAATTACTTAGTATTAGTAAATTTTGCCCCTACTCGCTATACCGCGAGGGGCATGTCTATAAAACAAGCCTGTGGCTGCTCACTGTTAAAAAAATAAAATAAAATTAAAAAAATTGCCCCCCCCCCTGCTGTGTAATTTGACTCATAACACTCTGATTGGTTACTTAATCCACCAATCAGAGTGTTATGAGTCAAATTATACAGCATGGGAAAATTCCAAAGAACTTTCCCACGCTGTGTAAAATGACACAGAGCACTCTGATTGGTGGATTTCAAACCAACTGACTTACCTGTCAGTCTTTTCATTTACCTGTCAGAGCACTCTGATTGGATGGCTTAAACCCACCAATCAGAGTGCTCTGAGCCTAATTGCAGGGCAGGGCAAGGCTTTATAAGCCTTCCCCCGCCCTGCAGAGCTCAGTCTGCGCAGAGCCCTCGCTGGGTGAAGATGGATTATATTTTTTTTTTTGGCGCTCAGGTTTTTTATTTTTTTTATTGCATTGGTTATTATGGATTTTTTGGCCTTTTTAGAAGAAAGAAAACATCAAATGGTAAGTTTTGATTTATCTTTTACAGGTACTTAGTTAAAGGTTCCCCCCTGATTATTTTTAGGGTGAGGGGGGTTGGTAGGGGTTCATTTTTTGGGGGAGGGGGTGACTAGGTGTTTGGGGACCCCTAGTCACCTGGGGGAAGGGGGTTAAATCTGTATTTAGGGCCCCCACCCGCCGCTCAGGGGTGGGGGCCGGGGGGAGAACATTAGGTCCCCCCCCAGTTTGTATTTAGGACCCACCCACCGCTCAGGGGTGGGGGCCAGGGGGGAGGACATTAGGTCCCCCCCTTATTCTTGTTTAGGGCCCCATGTGCCCCATGTCTCCCAGGTCTTCCTGTGTCCATGTCTCTGTGTCCCCTAGTGTCTCAGAGTCCCCATGTTGCCCAGTTACCCAATGTCTCAGCGTCCCCAAGTCCCTCACCATCCCCATGTCTCGCAGGCTTAGAGATGATGTCTGGGCTCTGTGCAGAGCTGCCCCCCCGCGTTTCAGTGAGTAGTGAGAGGCAGGGAGGGAGATGCTGTAACTTCTTATCCCTGCCTCTCTTCACACAAACATTGGCTGGCGCTGGTATTGCAGAATAATCTCTGTTTATACTGAGACAGACATTTGTATTGCTGATATTAATGCAATACCGGCACCGGCTAGGCAGCCTCAAATACCTGAGAAATACTTCTGAGAAATATATGGCAACCCTAAGAAATACCTGAGAAATACCTGGCAACCCTAAGAGTAGTGTGTAAAATCAATGGGCCTATTCCATGGGCCTGGGCCTGGGCCTGGAGCTGCAGCTCCATCAGCCCCTATGTTAATCCAGCCCTGCATGAGGGCTAGATGGTGGTGTTAACACTATAGGGTCAGGAATACATGTTTGTGTTCCTGACCCTATAGTGTTCCTTTAAACTAAATGTTATTAGAATGTTACATTGGAAATCTCTTACCAAGTGATACAGTGTTGCTGTCCTTCCCTGACCTTGGATCAATCGATACCTGCAATACCAGTTGAGTAGTAGTTAAAGTTGCATTTAATATACTAATTTCTGTTTACACTAATTGTGTGTGTACCAAGCTAAGGGAGACTTGCCAATGAGTATTGAGACAGAATATGAGAACTGTGTAGCTGCACAGTTCAGGTAGACAGATTTTGCAAACATAATGTTTGTCATACAAATTTTGGCTACTACTTCTGAATATGTATCAACAAGTAGCTGTTTACACAAACAGTAATATTAGAAGAGGTGGACACAAAAGAGTTCAAAGCACGGAGAATCACCCGAGGGTATTTATAAATGTCTTAACCATGCTGCTTGTTCTTATAATCGCTTCTCGTTCAAATCCAAAGCAAAACGTCTAGAAATGCTATACAAATATGTATTTTGTTTTATTTTTACAGTTCTTTAGATCAATGAACTTCAAAGGTTATTAAAAATCGATAAATAGTGGTTGTTTGAAGTACCCACCTAGAATAACATGTTAAATTCCAGCTCTAATTTTAAAGATTTTATTGCGGATTATCGACATTTCATAATGTACAGACACATTCATTATCTTTATAAAGGTGTCAGTCAAAGCTGTGTGGGAGATATATATTATAGATTTAGTTAAACCATAGGCCATTTGTAGGGTAATGGAAGAGGTAGGAGAGTAGCAGGGGTGAGCAAAAGCAGGGGCACATGTGACTGCACGCATGCACTTCAGACTTCTATGTAAACTTTGGGATATACGCTGGCTACCTCCTTGCCATTTCTAATTAGAGCAGCCCACCTACATCGTTAATGGTGGGCAAATCTAGGTTGAAGATTGGGGAACTGGGACTGTCCATGGGGCATACAGTTGAATTGCTATGTTTCCCAGGTAAAACCACATGCCTTATATCGTGTTTTACAGCCAAAACAGCTCTGATGCATTGAGGCATTGACTCCACAAGATCTCTGAACGTGTCCTGTGGTATCTGGCACCAAGGCCTCAGCAGCCGATCCTTTAAGCCTTCAATTTGTTAGGTGGGGCCTTCATAGATTGGATTTGTTGTTCCAGCACATCCCATTGTTGCTCAATCAACACCTTGTACTCCTTGCAATGCTAAACAAATCATTCCTGAACAATGTTTGCAGTGTGGCAGAGTGCTTAAACATGCTGAATGAGACCACTGCCATCAGGGAACATCATTGCCATAAAGGGGTATACATGGCCTGCAACAATCTCTAGGTAGATGGCGTGTGCCAAAGTAACATCCACATGAATGCCAGAACCCAAGGTTTCATTGCCCAGAGTATAACACTGCCTCCACCGTCCTGTCTTCTTCCCTTATTGCATCCTGCTACCATCTTTCCCAGGTAATTGACGCACACACCTGGCCATCCAATTGATCTAAAAGAAAACATGATTTATCAGACCAGCAACTTCTTCCATTACTCCATGGCCCAGTTCTGAAATATATGGCCGAAATATGTGAGCATTATATGATGTAAAATTAAGTGAGAGAACTATAAATCGTGATAAATAAAATAATACATGTAAAAATGAGAGAGCTTTCCTTTGAGGAACTAAAACGTTGATGTCTTTGACAATAAAAGAACAAGATTGATTATAAAGCCAGGAGTGCCAATAATTTCTAAATAAGGTATTTACAGTGTTACTTGGCACCGGGTTCATTTTTCCGACTAGAGGTTGGAGTGCAAAAGTTTGGATTCATATGCATATGAAATATATTTTCTTGAAATGTCTACAGTACCAATTTTAGACATTTTTATACACTAGATTTTTTTGGCGTATAGAATAATGTAAAACATTTGGAACTAGGAAATGTGTTTCACAATTGTCTGCATTACTAATAGTATTCAATTATACAATGTTATTCATCTTTATTAGTGACCAATTTTTCTAAATGTATGTGCAGTGCATTTACCATGATCCTTTGCATGTCTTGTTATAGAAAAGGGTGGGATGTGTAAATGGAATGTTGAAAGTGGAGGTGCTAATTTATTCATACCCACATGTCACTGTGAAAAAATAGGATTTACCTAGACAAAATAGAAGTGATTTTCAGGCTCATCAGTTTAGTAGATTCTCACGAATTCCTCATACCGTATATACTCGAGTATAAGTCGAGTTTTTCAGCACATTTTTTGTGCTGAAAAACCCCAACTCGGCTTATACTCGAGTCATAGTCTGTATTATGGCAATTTGCATTGCCATAATACAGACCGGGGGAGAGTGGGGTGCTGGCAGAGCTGTACTTACCTTTCCTGCAGCTCCTGTCAGCTCCCTCCTCCTCCGCGCCGTCCGTTCAGCACCTCGGTCAGCTCCCAGTGTAAGTCTCGCGAGAGCCGCGGCTCTCGCGAGACTTACACTGGGAGCTGACAGAGGGAGCTGCACAGACCGCGCGGAGGAGGAGGGAGCTAACAGGAGCTGCAGGAAAGGTAAGTACAGCTCTGCCAGCCCCACTCTCCCCCCCACGGAACTACCAATGACACTGGATCACCAGGGAAGGAGCCCCCCTCCCTGCCATGTATCAAGCAGGGAGGGGGGACGAAAAAAAATATAATAAAAAAAAAAAAAATAATAATAATAAATAATAATACAAAAAAAAATAATATAAAAAAATTAAAAAAATAATAATTAAATAATAAATAATACTATAAAAAAATAATAATATAAAAAAAAATTAATAATATATTAAATGCCCACCCCCACCCCCACCCCCACCAACACATACACAAACACACACTGCATCACACACACTCACACTTCATTCATATACACACACTGCACTCACACACACTGCACTCATACACACTGCACTCACACACACTGCATTCATACACACACTGCATTCATACACACACTGCACTCACACACACTGCATTCATACACACACTGCACTCACACACTGCACTCATACACACACACACTGCATTCATTATATACACACACTGGAAATAAATATTCAATTAATATATACGCACACACACTGCACTCATACACACACACACTGCACTCATACACGCACTGCACTCATACACGCACTGCACTCATACGCACACACTGCATTCATTATATACACACACTGTAAATAAATATTCAATTAATATAATTTTTTTAGGATCTAATTTTATTTAGAAATTTACCAGTAGCTGCTGCATTTCCCACCCTAGTCTTATACTCGAGTCAATAAGTTTTCCCAGTTTTTTGGGGTAAAATTAGGGGCCTCGGCTTATATTCGGGTCGGCTTATACTCGAGTATATACGGTAGTTAGAATGATTGATATCGCATGTAAAAGATAAAAAAACATCATAGTACAGCACTGTCATGAAGTATAAATCAGCTTTAATGGTTGCACTTACAATATAAAAGATGTAAAAAGGCCCATGTCACTGTCCCTTGGGTAGAAATAAATTATTTTAAGGTGGATAGCAACATTTTACTCTTCAATCATGGAGACCACTAAATATTTTATATAACCTTACTTAAAAAATAATGGAGAGCAAAAAACAGGGCGCAAGAGAAACTTATGGAGAGCAAAAAACAGGGCGCAAGAGAAACATTACTTAAAAAATACATTACTCAATTATTTCTACTGTTTGCTGTTTTGCAGTGAGTATTTTAGCTTTTTTTTGTCATTCTTTGTTTAATTGTCCTTATTCTACAAATTACACTTTTTTTTATTATTGTTTACAGATAAAGTCTATAAACTGGAAGAATCATGGGGAAATTATTTACGGAATATTTCAGTCCTACGTGCACTGCGTGTTATCTACATGGTCCAGCATTATAGGAAGTCGGGAAGAAACCAGTAGAGGCATTTATGGTGCTGGATTTAGAATTTTCTCCTTCTTTCAACATACTCATCTCATCCCTGCAATGAATTCTACTATCTACTTTTCTTGTATGTTGAATTAGTTGTAAAGTGGTTTTAACATTACAGAAAGGACTTCAAGCATGTAATGAACCCATTCAGAGTAACATGTATTGCTGGCAAGTGTTGCACATTTAACGGTTGTCACATTTTGCGATGCATTCTAGTTCTGAATTTTTGTTGTGCTGTTTTTTCATGCGTGTAAATAACATTACATTTTGTTTGTGCTGATGACAATGCCCATTTTGTGATAGTATTCATTTTATCTGTTCAGTTTTTTACACTAGTCACAAAGGTTTACCATATCTTTAAAAAAGGTTATTTTTGCTATGAAATTCTTAATTCATTGTGTGTCTGATACTTTTAATAAGAACACAAAAATAGCAACATGTGCACACTGGATGTTGTGGGGGGAGGGAGGGGAGGGGAGTAATGCCTGTGTGTTATATGTTTGTTTTATCCACTCAAAAGATTCATAAATGAAGTGCTATTTCAAAGACAAGAAAATAAAATGTGCAATAAATAGCAGAGTACTAAGATGCTAAATGTTCTAGAGTCTGTCTACACACTCTACGCAGAGCACAGTGTTGCATAAAACACAAATCTAGCACACACAGTAAAATTGAATGGATGACCTGCTGCTACTTATGTCTTATTATACATAGAAATGTCTTAGAATAATAAACCCCACTCAGCTGAACAGAATATTAGCTGCTGGTTAACCTCCTGACCATACCTAGGTGTAGGAACCTAAAACAATTAGGGATAAACCTTCTCCTCAGGAATTTTGATGTTTCCTTATGAAGAGCATACATCAAACCACATTATTTTGTAGAGGCTAAAATGGTACATTATTACTTTGGCGGTGGTAATTGTGTGTTCCATTTTTCTTTTTCTTTAACTAATTTCTATTTTGTTTTAGAGAAGAATTTATTCATATTCACATTTGGTGGTTATACTTGATGTAATCATTTTGGGCAGCGGCATTTAACTTGTTGAGTAATGTCTTGGTAAATCTTTGTCCCCATCCATTGATGGCATTACTAAAAGGCACACATTCCTATGTCAATCCCACCATAAACATTTTACTCCTCATTCATATCATATGTACTGTTGCTAAAATTTGTATAGTGAGCAGCACACACTTATAACGCAAGGGAAAAAACACAATAATACAATTACAGAAATAGAGATGAAAATGGCCCATTGTGAGATCCAATTAAAATAATGTGTGTAAATGTGGCTATACACATGTAGCACTTGGAAATGGTTCACTTAAAACCCCAAATGCCAAGCAGTAAATAAAATACTATAAGTTTAAAGTGTGCAAAGTGCAATAAAAAAAGTGTGTACCAGCATACAAAAGTGTGAAAATAACAATAGTTTCCCTTTTAAATACTCAGACTCTCTTTTCCAAATTGCTAAAAGTTGATATTCATCACACGTACAGTAGAATAAATAAAAAGAGAAAAACATTCATAGTGTAACCTACACCAATAGGTATTAATGTTAAACACTTCTTAGAACCACCCACATTCTTTAGAGCCGTGAAAATAATAAATGATAAAATGAGTACATAAATGTCAGGAGATATAAATAAGATATTTAATAATAGGGGGTTATAGAGTTTATAAATATAACTAGAAGTATTGAGCTTGGTTAGTTCTTGATTTACTAATGTCATGAAATGTTGGTAAAGCACTGAATAATGCAGAGGAATTCGAAAGCAGTAAAGATAGCTTTTTATATGTAATAAACTTTAAAAAATGGAAAGAGAAAGTTTAATGACATTTGTTCTTTAAGACCATCTGAGCTGCGTGTAGAAGACATGCTTATAAATGTAGCTACAGCAGTAGAGATTAAATCTGAAATCACACACTTGTCTTCAATACATTACAGATTAAATGGGTGTCAATTCATGATAAAAAAATACATGACATCAATGTTTTTTCTCATATTTAAATTCCTTAAATTGTTAGTTCAACTTTCATGACCATGCGTTAGAAGTGGTCATAAAGCAAGCAATCTGTATGTTCAGAGTTTCAGCTTGTACGTGTCCCTTCCCTCCCACCCTGTCTTCTTACATGTAAAAATCCTCGCTCTCCCCTCCCTCCCCGAATCCCTATCTCCTTACATTTAAAAGAACAGTCCATGACTTGTCCACCAACCCCAACCAGCACCGCCTTCCTTTCCACGCAATACCTTCTCATTTCCCTCCTTGGCTAATAGTCGGTTGGTGGACTGTATTGCTGAGCTGAGCAACACAACTCGTGACCATTCAAATGCACAATGTAGTGTTTACAGCTTCTGCTGATATAAGAGAAGCATTTAATTGAAAAACTGGAAGAAGATGATGGGTCACGATGGCGGACGAGGCATAGAAACGATCTGCGCTGGTTTAAAGGTTAAAAGTATTTCTACAGGTTTTATATATAAAAAAAAAAAAAACAAGTGGGGGTGGAGCAAGCAAGTGACAAATACCAAGGCTTTAAAAACCAAAAAAAAAAACAATAATGGAAAAAGGGTTGTACTGTTTAAAGTAAACCCGTAATGAAAAACGTACTTTAAATCGCCCCCATATACATTGAATACATCCTATATCACAAAAGTAAATCATGTATTCTTTGTAAAATTCCAGCTCACCACATTCATATAACACCAACCTCTAGTCTGTCCTCTGCTCCTCCTCCAGTGTTTTGTGATTTGCTTTGCTTGATGCAAACCTCCTGTGTGATGTTGACACCATGGCTTCAATGTCAGCATGCTGGTGTTCCTACACTTCCTGGGTAGCCCTAGCTAGTTATATTCCATGGCAACCACAACGAACGCACTGTGCTTGGGAGAGCAAAAGAACCACCTGTGGGAGGTCATTTCTGCTCTCCCTTGCCAGTCAAATCATTGGCATAGAGACTATGCTGAAGATTTGAGTGAGAAGTGGGTGAAAGATATGTTTATAAATAGGGTTTTCTCACAATCTATACATTTGCTAATCCAAAATTTCATAAATCAGTAGTTTGGGGAATGGAAGTTCCAGGGCCGGATTAAGAGCCCAGTGGGCCTGGTGCTGATAATTATGATGGGCCTAATTCCAAATCTTATTGACCAAAAACACTAAAACAGTCCTACCTCCTAAGCGTCATGTATCTGATGAAGATGGTGCTAGAGGGAAACTCAAAGGATGCAACTATGAGAAAACATATACCCTTTGCTAATCTCACGCTTTCATCTTTTAAGTCAACCCATATCCCTTAACAGCAGTGTCCAGTAAAGCAGGAAGTCTATGGATGCGGTAAAAGGGTGGGCCACTGACACAAATCACATAACCAGAACAGCTGAAAGGGCGAACATACACAAAAAGGGGGCATGTCTGTGTCCCCATGTCTCCCAGCCCTCTAGTGTCTGTGTCCCCATGTCTCCCATTGTCCCCATGTCACTAGGACACTAGGGGACATTGAGAGACATTGGGACACTGGGAGACATGGGGGCACAGATACTAGGGAACACTGAGAGACCTGGGGACACTGAGACTCTTGGGGACACTGGGAGACATGGGGACACTGGGTGACAGACACAAGGGGACACTGGGATACATGGGGCACTGAGACACTGTGATATAGGGGACACTGGAGACTTGATAAAGACCAAGGTACAGGTCAAAATGTTGCGGTGTCCAATAAACCTGGTTAAATCTATCACAGTGAGTGCCTGAGGTTTTTTTTTATTTAATTTTTTAATAAATCTTTATTTTTGTAGTGCTTGTAATATACCATACATGTATTTGGTCAATTAAGGTAGTGAAAGTAGTAGTTACAAGATCAGCATTATATGACAGATTCATGGCACTTTTTTTTTTATATAGACAGGAGGGAGCTGTCCTAGTCAGCGTTGGTGTGAGTGTTGCAGTGTCGGGCCAGGATAGTAACCCAGGTGTTGTAGGATGTTTAGGCTGTTATGCGTCAGTATATATCTGTAGGTGTCCGTAGGTGTGTCACGCATGTGCTGTGGTATTATGACATGGTGGCTCGTGATTCTCGTGAGCCTCTGGCTAGCCTGTTTTTACTGAGGCCGGTCATGTGTGTGTTTGTACATGGGTGGGCAAGCTGGGCACCTATGATTGCCCCATGATTAGAGAGAGGGCTGGTGTGAGTGGTTACCCCAGTGCCTAGGGCTCGTGGGGTGGGGGGGATTTCAAGAGGTGTTTGTGATGGGTGTGGCACCTGTGCGGGTGTGTGTTCTGCCGTGCCTGGTCTGTTCAATGTGCATTGTGGCCCGTTTGCTACTCATAGGAGCCTGTAACTGACATTACGTGTATTGTTAGGCGGGGAGAACATGCAGTGTCTAACTAAATACAATATGAAGTAAAAAAAACAGTTATTGTCAAACGTTGTTTAAACAATAAAATGAGCCATCTGGTGTGATCCATTGCTTTGCGTTCCTATGTCTTGCCGCCTGGATTCTTGAGTCCTTAATTTTTCTGCTCCAAGTGTTCAAGTCCCAGGGGTGGTGAGTGTTGAGACCCTTGGCACAAATGTGGTGATGTTATGAGGGTTTAGCATCTCTGATGGGGCCTGTGGTAATGGGGTGGTATCGGGTGCGGGGAGACCCAATGCTGCCAGGAACACTGGTGTGTCAGTGTGGGACCGGAGTGTGTATGTGGCGCCGTTTCTGTTCTCCAGTAGAGTGCCATGGTTTACCCAGCGGTAGGTCACGCCTGAGGATCGGAGGTGGGTAGTGACAGGGCCCAGGGTTCTGCGCCATTGTAGTGTTGCCCTGGATAGGTCGTTGAAGAAGTTAGGCGAGGAGTCTTCAAGAGTCAGTGGGGTTTTCCCCCGTAGTGCTGCCATGATATGGGCTTTATCCAACGTTGAGGTGCATTTAATTATGACGTCTCTTGACTCTGCTGAAGAGGCTTTAGCTGCATTAGTGATCGTGAATATGCTTTTCAGGACAATTTTCTTGGCCACTGGGGGCGAGAGAATGGATGTAAGCAGCCTCCTGACGTAGTGTGGCAGCTCTTCAGCCACTACTGTGGCGGGGATGCCTCAGATCTTTATATTGTTGCGGCGCTTCTGGTCCTCAAGGGCAGTCAGGCGCTGGGACATGTTGTAATAGTAAGTGTGGAGTTGTGGGATCTCACCGTTCAGGTGATTCACTGTGGTTCTGACATCCGTGATTTCTTCTTCTATCGCTTTAATGCGTACAGTATTGGCCTGGATCGTAGGGGCACTAGGTCAGCTGCCATCATTTTGCGCAGGTCTGCAAGGAGGATTTTGAGATCCCCTTTATTAGTTGGGGCCGAGCTGTCTGTATGTTGCAGGCTTAAGGTGGGTTCAGTGTCAGGCTTGTTGACTGCTTCTTGTTCCCCGTTTGCTGACTCTAGTGTTGGTGCCCCTTCCATGTGTAAGGTCTCCATTTGTGTTGGAGCATGGCCCCTATGTCTCTGTCAGGTTTTTGTGTCCGGTGTTTCATGCTCGAGGAGTCTGAAAGTGAGGTAGGTTCAGGCTGTTCTGGCTTGCTCGGGCTGTGTGCCTCGAAGAATTGATCAAGGAACGTTTCCAGGCCTCGTGGTGTCAGTGGCTGGTAGGCCGCAGTTTTACGCCTCTGTTTTTTTTGTCGCTGAGCGTACTGGAAAGGCATCTAACTGTGCGGGTAGGCTTCCCGGTGCCAATTCTTGGGGTGGCAAGGCTAAATGGCGTTTCGGGGTGATGATATAAGGCGATTTTGACAGGGCCTGTGAGGAGCTTTCAGGAATGGCGTCTGTTCAGGTTCATGCGTTGGCTCCACCCCTCTAGTTAAGCATTTTTACATGCATAACAATGAAAAAAATAATAATTTTGCAAAAGCTACTGCTCTTTTGTCTGCCTTTGCAAGGCCTCCCCTTCTAAACCTGTCCAGGCTTTGTGTCTGTCCAATCACAGACCTCCCAATGTAAGACATGTGCTCTGGGCAATTGCTGCCTCTTGAGTTTAGCTCTTTTTTCTTTTATACTAGGTGACACAGAGACACTACGGGCACAGAGAGACATGGGGCACTGAGAGACATGGGGCACTGAGACACTCTGATACATAGGTGACACTGATACATAGGGGATATTGGAGACTTGATAAAGACCTGGGTACAGGTCGAAACGTTGCAGTGTCCAATAAACCTGCCTAAATCTATCACTGTGAGTGCCTGAGATTTTTTCTTTTACACTAGGGGACACTGAGACACTAGGAGACATGGGGACACTGGGAGACTAGGGGACTTTGGGAGACTAGGAAACACTGAGACACTAGGGACACTGGCACACCACAGACACTGAGAGAAACCAGGGACACATGTGGATACTGAGATACTATGGACACTGGCTGGGATACATGGGGACACTGGGAGTGCCCCATGTTTCCTAGGTCTCAAAGTCGCCCAGTGTCCCCATGTCTCCCTGTGTCCCCCAGTGTCTACATGTCTCTCAGTGTCCCCATGTTGCCCAGTGTCCCCTAGTGTTTGTATCCCCATGTCTCCCAGTGTCCCTTAGAGTCTGTGTCCCCATGTCTCCCAGTGTCCCAATGTCACTAAGACACTAGGGAACACTTAGAGACATTGGGACACTGGGAGACATGGGGCCACTGAGACACTAGGGACAGTGGCTGGGAGACATGGGGACACAGACTAGGGGCCACTGGGAGACATGGGTCCCTAGTGTCTCAGGGTCCCCATGTTCCCCAGTGTCCCAATGTCTCAGCGTCCCCATGTCTCGGAGCTGCTGTCTGGACTCTCAGTGAGTAGAGAGAGGCAGGGAGGGAGATGCCGTAACTTCTTATCACTGCCTCTCTCCACACAAACAGCGACCCCTACTGGCTGGCGTTGGTATTGCAGAACAATCTCTGTTTTGTACTGAGACAGACATTTGTATTGCCGGTATTACTGCAGTACAGGCACCGGCTAGGCAGCCTCAAATACCTGAGAAATACTTATGAAAAATACCTTGAAACCCTAAGAAATACATGAGAAATACCTGGCAACCCTAAGAGTAGTGTGTAAAAAAAAAAAAAATTTTTTTTTTTTTTTAAATCAATGGGCCTATTCCATGGGCCTGGGCCTGGAGCTGCAGCTCCATCAGCCCCTATGTTAATCCGGCCCTGGGAAGTTCCCACAAAAAATCGATTTGTACTTATTCTAGTAGACAGAAGCAAATGTTGGGCTGCTAGGAAGTAAAGGGAGTTTAGGGGATGAGAAGGGATATATTCAAGGGGGTGGTATAGTGGGATTTGGGGACAAAATTGAGTCAGATATCTCTCTTTTAGTAACCGAGAACAAGAGGGAGGAAAAAACAATAACCAGTGGTTTTATTTGCTGATTGAAGAGCTGGCATTAACAAAATCTCTGTCATTTCTTTTTTTTAATAGGCATGTCTCAAATCCCCTCCTTGGCTGCCCTTTTTGTTTTCTTTAACCCCTTAAGGACACATGACATGTCTGACATGTCATGATTCCCTTTTATTCCAGAAGTTTGGTCCTTAAGGGGTTAAATGGCCCATTTTTGCAAAGTTATACATAAGAACCAGCAGGTTCACAAAAGTTGACATAGGGTGGAGCTTTAGTCAAGCTCCATCAACTTTGTCATTGGCTCTGGATGTGTATACACAAGTCCCTCCAGTGCAGTATCACATCCTAAAGTGACGCATTACAGATCTCCAGTGCTGACTTTCACATGCATGCCTAGGAAAGGGGAGAAGATAGTATTTCTTGGTGCCACCAACTTAGAAACTTTAAGATGGTTGTGCCGTGTTTGAAGACCCAGAGGGACTGGAAAACCATAAATATAGTGAGTTTAACCCGTCCCAGGGTCAGTGAAAGCTTGGGGTGGCATCAGGTGGAATATAGGAAGAGATAGCTCATGTGGGAGCTGAGGAATTCATAAAGTGATATGACCTCTTTAAGTGGCAAGTTCTAGAGTAGAGAAAAAGGAGTGGAATACAAACATGGGTGGTTGAAAAATGGGGAGAGGAAAGTGGCAGAAATATCTGGGGTGTAAAGATAGTAAGACTAGTAGTGTAGAGAAAAGTACATCCCTAGATTGTAGGGTCTCAAAATGAACTTGATATGAATAAAGTCTTCTTAAGATCTTAATTTAGTAAATGTTATTTCAGTAAAGCAGATAGATGAAGTGTATTTTTACTGCTATATTTTTCCATTGTATAATGTTAGTTGAAATGCTTGTGTGTCATTTCATCATGTTTTGTGGTATGCAGATGAATAGGTGGAATTGTCTTCCACTGCTTACCTATGTTGGTCATTGCAGCTGTTAGAATATGCAGCAGGATGTGTTTTACGGGCCCCTTTAAAGGATGCGGAGAACATGTCTAGCAAATAGCTTTCTCGTTGAAGAGGAAGAGAAAGCTGCGTAACATCTTGGATTAACTGTTGAACAAGTTGCCAGTAGGGTTTTATAAGGTTGCAGTAACAAATTATGTGCAACAGTGCGCCAGGTTGACAACCACAGCTCCAGCATCAATGAGAAGCAGCGGAATAGATATACACAAGGCAAGTGGGAACCATGTACCAGCAGAGAAGGCGATTTCTATTGGATTCCAAATGTGACATACAATTAGAGGTACCATGCACAGTGGACATGGCCGTGCACAGTTCTTCCCATTACAACATATACAAGGTTTTAGTATTAGTGTTTAACTCCAGTAGAAAGTGGTAGTAAGCTGAGAATGGACAGAAAGTCTGTTAAGTTTTCATACACATGAGACGAGAGATCGGCTTTTGGGAATAGCGACACTCCCTGCAAAGAAAGGAGCTTCTTAACTGTTAGAAAATAAAGTGTCTACTAGGTAGCGAATATTGTATGCTTAGGTTGGCAAAGGTGCGAATAGTTGAAGATGAGAAAATATGGTAAACCTTGACCATACATCCTATTTTATTCTACAGAACAATGGTGTGAGGTTGCAAATGTACAACCCCCTGTCCCAGGGGGTATTTTCCCCTATGCCAGCCCACAAATGGCTGAGATAGAATAGAGTTGATTTTGATTTACATAATATCTGGAGAAAAGAAACTATTTAACTTATGTACACCAGCCTCAAAATATCTCAAAAGCAGAATAAACTAATCTTTAGTAAAACGAATATCCTAAGAATTCACATTACCTGGCTGTTTTATATCATATTTAAAAATTATTATAATATCTCATTATCACACTGTGGGTACAACAATGTGTTAGTGACTAAAGCCTGTATGGGTATGTGTGTTGCCATGACCTAGAAAACCTCTGTGTCTTGTTTGCTAGACTTCAAAATGACTTTTAACTTCATTGTTCAAACATGGAACACATTCACGGGAAGAAAACACACTGAAAGGCTGTTATATCTATTTGATAATGGATTTTACTCAATTGTCATGTACTTCACTTTGCCTAGACAGGAGTATGTTAGCAAAGGGGAAAAAAAACATGCTTTTATGTATCTGGAACAAAAGAAGAAATAACAGCATATTTAAAGTAATTTGCTTTTGTGCAAATAATACTAATCTAATACGTTGTTTTCTGTCTCAGACCTGTGTTTAAAAACATTAACGGCCCTTTTTGTTATGTCTGTAACTGGGAGGATGCTTTGAAAAATCAAGAATCAAAGCAAGGGGTGCATTTATCTTCCTTCCCTTGTTATAGTTCAGCAGCCACAGCCTCCTCCGTACAGTCCAAATCCTTACATTAATTTGTCATATACCATGACTAATCATGGCCCTGCAAATGCCTGGGAACTACATTTCCCATAAAGCTCAGCCAGCCCGCTATCCCCAATTCCTATTGTACACATAAATTCATATATATTTTATATATGTCCTAAATTGTATATTTTATACATGTCCTAAATTGTACTGCACTGTAGACTAGATGAACGCTTGATAAATAATAAGAATAATAATTAGTAATTTTACTACACACACCGTTCTACAGAATTTAAATCTTTGTACACATACTTTTTTTTTCAATTCATTTTTTTAAAACTAATTTCTATAAAGCTGTTTGTGATAATCTGTATTCAATTTATTAATCTAAGATGTATATAGATTATCAGTATTAAAAAAATTGTTTTACAGACTTGACATCAATGTTGATTTTGAAGTACACAACGAAAAAAATAATTAATTTTAATTTGGATAAAATACAAGCTCACATTCCCCTGAAAGCCTGTGTGCACAAATGTCAAGAGTTTTCGCATGAATAAGGGCCTTAAGCCATTAAGTCACTGGATAACACTAAGTATTGCCCATTACTTTCCATACAGAGAGTTCATTTTGTGGCTGTACAATGTGATGTGAAGGTGTTTTTGATCGTAGTATCTGCTTTTGAGGTTTGATCCCTTTTTTATGTTTGCATCATTTAAGTTTCCACTTTTCTGCACCTCTCCTCCCCCTATTATGTCTGAACGTATTAAATCTGCTAACGCACTGATGCTCAACTGAGCCGAGGAGCTCGGAATGGGCTGTGATACGAAGAGATAGCTCTCCCCGTAATATGCAGAACACTTGGCAGATTTTCACTGGATATTTTTTCAATTTATGTAAACTCCCTCTAAATAATTATGTTAAAATGAAAGGAATTACTGCTGGCAAAGGATGGCAAAGAGACATGTATCATAATCAACATATAACAGGAAACATATGATGTATAATGCTGTATTCTAATCTGTCAAATTTTTGTAAACTCTGTAAAATTGTGTTTCATATAATTAGTATGCATGTGTATATATTACTTATTACCAAGAAGTCACAGGCCGTTAGCATGATAATGTAAATATAAAAAAAAACATACATCAAGAAAATGAAGAATTGAAAAATCTGTTCTTATTCTGAAGCCCATTATACAGAGGTAGATATACTGTGTCGCTAATCGGAGCATCATTCAGGTTTAAGTTTTAAACTGGAATGCATCCTATTATTCTTGAATAGTTTAAAGTAGGATTTGAAATATAGTGGTACTTTGCTGAATGTATGATTAAAATAAAATAAGTATAACATTCAGCTATAATTATACAGTTGCCATAAGAGTGAAGTTTTCTTAAAGTGAACCTGTTATGAGAAAAACAACGTACCTTAAATTGCTCCCATACACACTGAATACACCATATATCATAAAGATACATGGTGTATTTAACCCCTTAAGGACACATGACATGTGTGACATGTCATGATTCCCTTTTATTCCAGAAGTTTGGTCCTTAAGGGGTTAATGTAAAATATAGGGATTTACTCACTTTTCCTCTGTTTCAGCACCGCATCATCGGTGTTACTCTTTGTGTAAAACCCACCTTTGGACCATCCTGCGCTTCTTTTTGATTTGCCCTGCTTGGGACACATACCCAAGCAGGGCAAATTGCACGTTGGCCTATTCTCCTACCCAGCGCTTTCTATAACTTTCTATAGCAACCACAGTGCCATTATTATTATTATTTTATTATTTATCAAGCGCCATCAGATTCCGTAGCGCTGTACAATGGGCATAACACCTAGGTATTGATTAATAGCTGGGAGAAAAACCTGCTAACTTCTAAAACCAAAACTGTTATCAAAATGTATAGATAAAATATTGTGCTCAAGCTAATGAGCATAA
The DNA here is from genome assembly GCF_036172605.1 of Pelobates fuscus. Classification (NCBI taxonomy): domain Eukaryota; kingdom Metazoa; phylum Chordata; class Amphibia; order Anura; family Pelobatidae; genus Pelobates; species Pelobates fuscus. The sequence continues at coordinate 132,948,737 of NC_086318.1, read as the reverse complement.
GCTGTTTGGGGCATGACAGGACCTCCTATAAATTATGCTCTTATAAATTAACACTGTGTAACACTAATGATGATCATACTTGGATTTGCTCATATAGCATAGTTGAATGTTATTTTATTTGATAATATATGTTATCCAATGAAAATTATGAAACAATAGCCCTCAAGGCCCTGTAATGTGGCCTCAAAAAAATCTCTCATAATAAAAGGGCAATTGCATAACCCTAAACTTGAAGGCATTAATATAATGGTTTCAGTAAATGAAGGAAGGAATAATAATAATAATAATAATAACTAACAAAAAATAAATAAATTTAAATGGTATTTAAGTTTAAAACAGGTAAGAAAGTTTCAGTCTTACTCTCAAGACCTTAGCCAAAATTCCGAAAATGACCCAGTGATTATGGCCCAAACTTTTCATTAAGTCGTAAAATGTATTTTTCATTTACTAAACCGTGTGGGTCCTGTACAATTTCTGAATTATATATTGCATGGGATGTGTCTATGAATATTACTTTTATAAATCCCTGCGTCTCAAGAAAAAATGTTTAATTACATACAAAAATGAGATGAGCATAAAATGTTGAATTTCAACTTTATCTCTGCACATAATGCTCTCTGTACCAGAAGCACAATCCTTTAAACATTATTTCATTATTTTCAGAGACAAGTAGATATAGAGTGTATATTAAATGGAATTCAGTGACGTTTGATTGAACTCCATTACACAGGTAAAAATTGTAATTGCCAATGCTCTCTTTTCTCTGCTGTAAGAGGGTTTAATACAATTGAATGGATTTAGTGAACAGGTTCAGTTTTACACAGGATACAATTTTTGCAGTAAATTTGTAGTGTATTTGCATTAAATGAACAGCTACAGCCGGTGAAGTTCTCAGATAATCTACTATTATGAATAGATTTTTATTGCATGATTATTTCTATCTCTTTTAGCAGTAATGTGTGACTACTATGTGTAGGTCAAGAGTCCATTTTACCAGAAATCTCTACATGAAAATCTCCTCATGAAGCATCTATAAGTTTTAGTTTTGTTGGTAATTAACTCCTTCACTATGGAATGCGTTTTTTAATAAATAGATAAATGAACATGAGATTTATATGAAATATGAAGTGCATAAACAAAAACAACCGGGAGAATTCCTGCAAAACGTAGATTTAATTTTCAAAATTAAAATTATAGACATTTCACAGTTTTAAGGTTTATTTTAGCCATTCATCTTTTGCAGAAATGTTGGGAGTTGGATAAAGCTTTTAAATATGATAGGGTGTATTTCTCGCATATTTTCAGACCTCTTACGAAATATTAGCGTAGACATAATCATATACTAAAAATATAATCATATACTAAAATATGAATTAAATAAAAATGATCAATTACTTTTCTTCTGGGTATTTGTAAAAAAGTTGGTGGAATTATGAATACGTCTACATTAAACGATGCTTCTGATATTGGTATAAAAACATACACAATATGAAATATGCAGAATAACAGAATAAGAAATACCTTTTTCAAATTATAGAGTAGATGCGGAAGGTCAGGTCAAGTCCTAGAAACACCAGAGAACAGGATATGAAAAATAAAAAAAAAACAATGTTCATTGTCTTTATTGGACACAGATACAACACAAAACAACACACAAATGAATAAGCAATGTAAATGCACTCTCAACCATTGAATTCCCAAAATGTGGATGAATTTGATGTGAAAGTAAACTTCTGCTTCAGCTTTATCTGAAAGTGTGATGTGTCAAACTGGTCATAAACAGATTGCCTCTAACCCAGAGGATTGCACCAGGGAGACTCGTGGCACCATAACCTTTATAATGCTCCATAGTGGTTATTATGCTTATTCTCCCCCATTAATGTCTTATAACTAGCCCCAATATTTATTGCAGTACAAATGAAAATAAGTTATTTGTTACTTGGGTAATGAAAATTTAAAAAAAAATTGTAAATAGGCCCAGTAAAAAGTCATTTTTCTAGAGTTCATCTGAAGAATTAATCGAATAAAGCATTTGAATAATTTTGGATAGAGATTGTTAAAGTGGTATGCTAAGCACAAAAAAACATGATATAAGTAAAACCTACACCTTTTAATGGAGCGCTATATAAATACAACCTGTGAAGGGATTTGACTTTCCCACAAATTCTTCAATATATTATATATATATATATGTACAATTGTAGATAATGACCAGCACTCACGGACTTGGTAAAGATAAAACTTACAGTTTATTGTTTTCCATATTAAAAGATCAACGTTTCAGTTCCCTCTGGAACTTTCATCAGGATCAGGCATACGTGTATGCCTGATCCTGATGAAAGTTCCAGAGGGAACTGAAACGTTGATCTTTTAATATGGAAAACAATAAACTGTAAGTTTTATCTTTACCAAGTCCGTGAGTGCTGGTCATTATCTACAATTGTATGCCATTCCCTGGACTGCAAGCACCCGGCCAACATTTGCTGATAGCGTGAGTGCAAGGATTTTCTATTTCTATTTCTATATATGTGTACATATATGTGTGTATTTTATATATATAATATATAGAAGAATATGTACGTCTAGTACATAAAAGAAAAAAAAAGAAAAAATATAGTGCAGATATTACTAAAATACACAACTAGTTATTTGTAAAGTCAGATCACATACATTTAATAGAGCCCTTTAAATATTGGCCCCGTAAGATGAACTTTAATCCTCTTAGGGCAGCATCTTACCACTCCTTTTGAACGTTTCTGCCAAAAAATAAAAAATAAAGAGAGAAACAACCAATGTGCAGTATATATGCTTAAAACCTTTAAAACATAGAATAGGTATCAAGCTCACTTTTTCCAGGGCTTGGCTTTGAGAATAACAGGTATAATGTCTTTATTCTGGGGATGGCACCCCCAATGAAGATTCCTGAGGCCTACCCTCAGAGCCAGGATTTTAAGGACCATGAAATGCATATTGCTGGCCTCCCACAAGTCCCGGTGTCCAAGTCCTGTCCTGCCGTCCCGACTTTGTTCCCTGGTATCCTGTTTTTGGAGACACTAGGAAACTGAGACCGACATTGGGTGCTGAGCACTTTAAGAGCTTCTTTGCCATTGAGGGGAACCATTTGCTTTAATTTATTGATTTATTATTATTTATTTATTTTTTCAAATCACTGCCATCTATCCAAAAATTAAGACCCAACATAGGGACAGTATGGTGTTTAATGACCTGTGTATTTTTTTTATTGAGTTTTATTTTTATTACTTAGAATTGCTGCAAATTGAGACTACATATTTAGGAATATTCTCCAAATGTGCACCTGAGTTGCCTTAAGTGAGTTCTTGAATGGTAATTTTTTTGGGACAAATTCTTGGATTTTACACAATTTTATTTTCTGATTTAGATCTACATTTTTATACCTTAGCGAAAAAGTTTGTCTACTTTCACTAAATTCTGAATAAATCAGTTTATATGCCGGTATTACTCTGTATCTGGGTTGAAAGAGGTTTTTTTTATTTGTTTTTTTTTAACAGTATTAATTAATGGCATGCGTGTTTAAAAATTATCTCTCTCTCTATAGACATGTCTGTGTGTGCATAATTTTGTATTTAAATAGGGTTCTGGCACCATCTGCTGGATATGCATTTACACTGTCGCATGACTTTAAATAATAAAACAGCATTATGTCAGCTCTCCCATATGATATTGTGCAAGCCAAGATACCGACCATCTTTTCTAGTCTATTTCACCATATTCTACTTACAGTTGTGTAATATATGTTATCCCCCTTACTCTATATTCAAGGCTCTATTTACTTCTCTCCCTTTCTATGCACCAGAATCCTAATTCTGTGGATAAAACAAGCCATTCAATTTAATTAGTAATTTCAATGCTCATTTCTCTGTAATAGAACAACCTTACATCTACATGGTGGAGATGCTTTATCTCCTTCTTTAATCCTCAGCAGCAAAGCAAAGGATGCTGTAAATCAAGCAGGCCCACAATAATTATTTTTGCAGGCCGCCTGTCCTGCCCTCAGCTGTGGCTGCGACCAGCCTCAAGACAGGAAAAATATTTCCTGATTCTTGCTTTCCCAGCCACAAGAGGGCAGACTGACTTTCTGGCTGCAGAGCAGACCAGAGCAGCAACTCCCCCTTCCCTCCTGCTCGCAGTGCCAGAGGAGTGTCTGGCCGGATTCAGTAGGTCGGGCAGTGTATTTATTTGGGGGAGGGAAGAGGCCAGTGTATTAATTTGAGGGAGGGAAGGGGCACTGTATTCATTTGAGAAAGGGGGGCAGTGCATTAATTTGAGGGAGGGAGGGGGCCAGTGTATTGGAGTGGTGGTGGGGGGGAGCAGTGTATTAATTTAAGACAAGGAAGGGACACTGTATTAACTTGGGGGAGGGAGGGGCCAGTGTATTAAATTGGGGAGGTGTGGCAGTGTATTAATGGGAGAGAGGGGGCAGTGTATTAATGGGAGGGAGGGGGGCAGTATATTAACGGGAGGGAAGGGGCAGTGTATTAACGGGAGGGAAGGGGGAGTGTATTAATTTGAGGGAGGGGGTATTGTATTAATTTGGGGAAGTCAGGGGGCCAGTGTATTAAATTGGGGAGGGGGGCAGTGTGTTTGAAGGAAGGAGGGGGCAGTGTATTTATTTGAGGAAGAGAGAGGGCCAGTGAATTTATTTCTTTATTTGAGGGACAGAGTGGGCCAGTGTATTAAAGTGGTGGGGGGCAGTGTGTTAAATTAGGGATACGGAGGGCAGTGTATTAAAGTGGAGTGGGGACCATCTATTCAATTAGAGAGGAGGGAGGAGGGGCAGTGTATTAGATTAAGGGGTAATGTATTAGATTGGGTGAAGGGGGCAGTATATAACAGTGGAGGGAGGGGGCAATGTATAGGATTTGTGGGCAGTGTATTAGAATGGGAAGAGGAGCAGTGTGTTAGATTGGATCTGCATGGAGGCGCTGAACGCTCCCCATGGAGATGCTGTTTGGCCGCGCAGCTTTTTGCCACACATGCACAATAGCCTCCCAATGCTTTCCTATGGGAAAACATTAGATTGGCTGAGATCATCAAGTTTGATGATCTCAGCCAAAGTGAAGAACACACTCATAGAACTTCAAAATAAACAAGATAACGTAATTTGTTTTTTAACAGGTGTGCAACAGCATACATTCACCATTTCAGTCACATTACCAAACATTTCTTAATATGTAGTTGGACTGAAACGTTGGTTATTTGCAAATGTAAGTCCCCTTAAAATAAATTTGCTCTTTTGTTTACTTTGAAGCCCTACAAGCGTGAGGACGTCCAGTGTCAGTTAGGCAACTTTTTTTATACTACTCCGGTCGGTTTGTTTATTTCCCAACTGTTTGGTTCTTTCTACCCCCATTGCCAGCTGCCTGCCTCACTTCTCTTCCCTCCTGCAGTCGGATAGCGCTAGTTTCGGTGGTCCCGACAGATCGCGATTTTGGAGGGTGAGTGTGCATTGCAGTGGCCATCTTGAGGTTGGCGGTTTTTTCCACGCTTTCCTGCACGGCCGTTGCTGCTCGTTTGGGGGCGGAAATAAGCTGATTGGTCGGCTGTGTAGTCAGGCAGCTTCACAGTGTTCCCAAGGAGCCATTCTATTACTGTGATTTTGTGCCATATGCTTACTAGTGTACTATCTGCCCTGCCTATTTAGTGCTAACTTTTTACACTGTGAGTGTATCTCCCTCCTTTTGTCCAATCCGTCCCTGAATTTTTCTCCTACACTACTGTGTCTTTATTGTTACATAGTGACATAGCTGAAAAGAGACTTGAGTCCATCAAGTTCAGCCTTCCTCGCGTTTGTTTTTGCTGTTGACTTAAAAGAAGGCAAAAAAAAAACAGTTTTAAGCACTTTCAATTTTGCAACAAACTAGGAAACAAATTACTTCTTGACCCCAGAATGGCAATCAGATTAATCCTTGGATCAAGAAGCTATTACCCTACATTGAAAGGTTATATCCTTGAATATTCTGTTTTTGCAAGTATGCATTTAGTTGCTGTTATTGTGTATTATGCAGTCGCAAAAGGTGCTGGAAGTCCACGCTAGCGGTTCTTCCACTAGTGGCCAGTCATGCAAGCCATCTTTTACGGCTTTGGGGACTATGTCTGATAACATATTTTACTCTATCACATGGGCCTTAATGGCATCCCAGAATCCACCTGCTCTCCTTTCTCCTAACCCCAACAAAGAGTGAACTGGTTGCTCCTAGTGGGCGTAAATCCGCCAAAACATCCTGTCAAGGAGGCCTCCAAAACTTTTCAGATGGACAGGGTACGTCCTGTCACAGATGATATGGTTGCACCACAACAAAGATCCACCCACTGGGCAAAATTGATGAGGAGTTGGAAGAGGGCTAAGACCCTAATTGAATCTTCCGAATCCGAGTCGGAACAGGAGTAGGCGGAGAGTGGTAACGCCAATTAAACCAATTAAACGCCATTGTGTACTCCACACACGGCCTGTTCCTGGTGTCACAATCTCGGAAATTCACCTCCAAACTCCAGATTTCCTAAGCAACCTCTTCCTTATCCCCTAAAAAGGAAAATTCCACATCTCCAGCGTCTTCAGAGTGTGGGGACGCTGAACGGCTGTGCTGCCTACTGCAGCACTGAGCCAGGAAGCCCCTCCAGTGGCCATCTGAGGAGTGTCCACTTGGAGGTGTCCCTAGGGGCAATGTAAACACTGCCTTTTCTCTGAAGTTGTAGTTGTTCTGGTGACTATAGTGTCCCTTTAAGGACAAAACAGAAATATTATTTATACTTGCTGTTATTTTCTTTTCCCATATATAGGCCCTGGCAGCAATATAGAAGGGTATAGCTCATCCTACTCCTAATTTGGATACGAATACCACCCAATTAAATGATAAAAATAACTCCATTCCTCATATCCCCAGTCTTAGTCCCCAAGTTACATAACAGTAAACACAGAATGAGGGTGTGCTGCCATGGCCTATATCTGGGAAAAGAAAATAACAGTAATGCATGCAATCATGCCCTCCTCCCTTGCATGCAATCACGCCATCCACCCCAATGCAGTGGTGGAACTAAAGTAGAGAGGTGCAATAATTCTTTTGGGCCCCCCTATTGCAAGGGTGACAAAAAGGTAGATCACCATCTGTCGTGCAACTCCAAGAATGCATTGACAGATGGGGATCTACCATTTACTCATGTTTGCAGGTTTGTATTTAGCACTGAGCAGTGTTTGTGTGTTTGAATTTAAGTATGTTTTTGTATGGAGTATGTTTGTGTAAATTTAGAGATGTGCTTGTATGTGGTGTTTGCGTTCGAATGCAAGCATGTATTTATGTGAAGTGTTGGTTTATGAATGCAGGGGTGTGTTTATATATAATTTTGGTGTCTAACACAGAAGTGTGTTTGTATGTAGTGTGGATGTTTTAATGCAGGAGTGTGTTTGTATGTAGTGTTGAAGTTTGAATGCAGGGGTGTATTTGTGCGAAGTGTTGACATGTGAATGCTGAGATGTATACACACACACTGAAACACATGCAGTTATACAGACACATATACACATACTGACACACAGATAAAGTCACACCGACTGACACACAGACAGGGATGTATTTAGCCCAAGGCAAACTAGGCATTTGCCTTGGGTGGCCCACCGAAGCGTCCCCTGTGATTCCACTGTCATGGGGGGGAGGGACAAGAGCTGACCTGCTGGCCTCCCTCCAGCGGGTGGCTGGCTGACTTACCATCCGAGGCGACGAGGGAGCTATGATCTCTCTGCTCTGCTCCCTCGCGCGCCGTTTACTGATGCTGTGGGAGCCGGAACATGACTTAATTCCGGCTCCCAGCATTAGTAGACAGCCTGCGCGGCACGATGGAGATCACAGCTCCCTTGCCACCTCGGATGGGAAGCCGCCCACCTCACAGCAGCCCCACAGGACCCCAGGGACGGATCCACACCAGCTCTCCAGGTAGTTGTGAGTCTGTGTCTGTCTGAGTGTGTGTGTATGTCTGTGAGTGTATATGTGTGGGTGTGTGTATGCCTGTGAGTGTCTGTTAGTGCATGCGTGTGTTTGTTAATGCATGTGTGTTTGTGTGTGTCAAATCAGTGAGAGTCTCTGATTGTGTGACTATCAGTGTGTCTGACAATGAGTGTCAGTGTGTGTCTGTCAGTGTGCGTGTCTCTGTCAATAAATGAGTGTGTCAGTGAATGTGTGTGCGTCAAATCAGTGAGGCTGTGTTTGTCAGTGAGTGTATGTATGTGACTGTAAGTGTGTATCTGCCAATGTGTGTCTGTCAATATATGTGTGTCAAATCAGTGTGTCTGACTGTCAGTGACATCTGTGTGTCTGTCAGTGAATGTGTGTGTCAGAGTGTATGCTTAAAGGGACACTATAGGAGCTTAGACCACTTCAGCTCAGTGAAGTGGTCTGGGTGCAGTGTGCCAATCTCTTTAACCCTGCAAGTGTGATTATTGCAGTTTCTCAGAAACTGCAATAAGTACCTTGAGGGGTTAACTCCACCTCTAGTGACTGTCTACCAGACAGCCACTAGAGGGACTTCAGGGTGGTTAGGCAAAACTAAAATACACCACTGCACACAGATACACAACCTGACACACATGCAGATACACAGACACACACACCGATATACAGACTGACAGATATACATACTGATAACATACAGATAGATACACTGACAACATACAGATACACAGAAATACACAATGACAACATAGAGACATGCAGATACACATACACACCCACTGACTCACTTGCAAATACACAGATACACACACATATATACACACTGACACAAACACACAGATACACAGACACATATAGTGACAGATATGCTGACACATTCACAGACACACACATACACTGATATACTGACACATACAGACATACTGATACAGACATGCGCACACACACACACACAGACATAGTTCTGAAGACCCATAGACCCATCAGGAGCTTGTGAGCAAGTCAACCTGTCATATCATTCCCATCACAAGCTATGCATAAATGAGCTTTATTCTTTTTTCAAGAGGATTATTTTTGAGAACTGTAAAACCAGTCATCAGACAAGGTAAATCAAAGCACTATATTCCAAATAACTAATAACAAAGTGACTTACTCAGAAATTCTCGAGTGCAATCTACTTTTTGAAGAAAGGTCAGGAGACTGCATCCATAAAAGGAAAGCTAGAATAAGAAAATAATACTTTGTAGCCCCCATATTCAGGGAAAGAAAAAACACAAGACAAGAAAAGAGGTTTTTATCATATTAATAATACCAATGACTTTAAACAACTCTAAAAAAAAAAAATTATCAGTAACCTTAGTGCTAGGAAAGGAATCCTGGAGAAAAAGAATTCAAGAAGAAACGTTAATAATAATAAAACAGGAAACATGAGAAAAGAGAGAAAGAATTAACTGCAGCAATTACACACAAGGGTAAGCCTGACTGCAAGAGAGGTAGAGGAGATAGCAAACTTCAGGGGACTCCCCTGAATCCAGAACCACCATTAAAAAGGCTCCCAGAAGTAAAAAAATAAAATAAAAAATGGAAATGCACAACTGAGCATGCGCAATCCGGTGTGTGTTCCACCATGCTTTCCAAGAACAGAACTCCATAAAAACATGGGGGAGAACACCAGAGAACAAAGACAAACAGTGTAAAAATCAGATCAAAGAAAGAGCAAAGTTACCAGAAGGTTCCCAGCATCTAAAGATCTAAGAGAAGGCTATCCAAAAGCCTAAGATGCCTGAACATACTACAAGTTAGATAGATGAACCCATAATAGGGAATTACCACTCAAGGGGCTCTGGCACATCCAGCTGCTACCTATAGGACCACTGCAGCATGTCTACCTGGTTCCTAAGCAGAGAATCATGAGGCACCATGTGCTAAGGCTTCCAGTTGAGAGAGGCTGAACTCCCCATGGGGCAGGGGTACCTAGACTCAAGTTAGCCACAAAGAAAAAAAAAGGTGCAAAGCATGTTAAGTCCAAATGGGAGTGGAGACGAAAAAAGATTGGGATGTAGGGAATGGAGCTCCTTTTATTGAATTAGGATGTGCTCCTGTCAAGTTTATAAGTGGAAGGAGCTACAACCATCTGTAGTGCTGCCATGGTTATCTCTGTAGTAGTGCCATGGAGATATTTGAAAAATAATGATTTCTTCTGAAATATATTTTTATATAAGGCATCTGATTGTCATGAAGTCTAAAATGTAAAACAAAAAATTGTAAAGTTATAAAATACAAGTTATTTTTTTCATTTGATGACAGAAAGTAGTTAAGATTCCAAATCCAGTATTGGTCCTCCAAATGTGTCCATGTGGTGTTCCTAGAACACACATTATAAATCCCAGTATTTGCTTTGTAGTTCAGCATAGGTCACAGGTTGTTTCATTTATTAACCAACAGTCCCATCTCCTGCTCTGTTGAACTTTAATAACACACAGGAGGCTGCTGCAGGCTCCAGCAGTAGATAAGTAATGCTAAACTCTAAATTTTAAACACTGTACAGTAAAGGAACACTATAGGGTCAGGAACACAAGCATAATCCCTGCCCCTATAGTGTAAGAATCACTATATGTACACTGTTAAAAAAAAATAAAGGGAACACAGAAATAACACATCCTAGATCTGAATGAATTAAATATTCTTCTGAAATACTTTGTTCTTTACATAGTTGAATGTGCTGACAACAAAATCACACATAAATAAAAAAAAAATGGAAATCACATTTTTCAACTGATGGAGGTCTGGATTTGGAGTCACACTCAAAATTAAAGTGGAAAAACACACTACAGGCTGATCCAACTTTGATGTAATGTCCTTAAAACAAGCCAAAATGAGGCTCAGTAGTGTGTGTGGCCTCCACGTGCCTGTATGACCTCCCTACAACGCCTGTGCATGCTTCTGATGAGGTGGTGGATGGTCTCCTAAGGGATCTCCTCCCATACCTGGACTAAAGCATCTGCCAACTCCTGGACAGTCTGTGGTGCAACGTGACTTTTGTGGATGGAGCGAGACATGATGTCCCAGATGTGCTCAATTGGATTCAGGTCTGGGGAACGGGCGGGCCAGTCCATAGCATCAATGCCTTCGTCTTGCAGTAACTGCTGACACACTCCAGCCACATGAGGTCTAGCATTGTCTTGCATTAGGAGGAACCCAGGGCCAACCGCACCAGCATATGGTCTCACAAGGGGTCTGAGGATCTCATCTCGGTACCTAATGGCAGTCAGGCTACCTCTGGCGAGCACATGGAGGGCTGTGCAGCCCCCCAAAGAAATGCCACCCCACACCATAACTGACCCACTGCCAAACCGGTCATGCTGGAGGATATTGCAGGCAGCAGAACGTTCTCCATGGCGTCTCCAGACTCTGTCACGTCTGCCACATGTGCTCAGTGTGAACCTGCTTTCATCTGTGAAGAGCACAGGGCGCCAGTGGCGAATTTGCCAATCTTGGTGTTATCTGGCAAATGCCAAACGTCCTGCACGGTGTTGGGCTGTAAGCACAACCCCCACATGTGGACGTCGGGTCCTCATACCACCCTCATGGAATCTATTTCTGACCATTTGAGCAGACACATGCACATTTGTGGCCTGCTGGAGGTCATTTTGCAAGGCTCTGGCAGTGCTCCTCCTGTTCCTCCTTGCACAAAGGCGGAGGTAGCGGTCCTGCTACTGGGTTGTCGCCCTCCTACGGCCTCCTCCACGTCTTCTGATGTACTGGCCTGTCTCCTGGTAGCGCCTCCATGCTCTAGGCACTACGCCAGACACAACAAAGACAAAGACGACAGACACAGCAAACCTTCTTGCCACAGCTTGCATTGATGTGCCATCCTGGATGAGCTGCACTACCTGAGCCACTTGTGTGGGTTGTAGACTCCGTCTCATGCTACCACTAGAGTGAAAGCACCACCAGCATTCAAAAGTGAGCAAAACATCAGTCAGGAAGCATAAGAACTGAGAAGTGGTCTGTGGTCACCACCTGCAAAACCACTCCATTATTGGGGGTGTCTTGCTAATTGCCTATAATTCCCACCTGTTTTCTATCCCATTTGCACAACAGCATGTGAAATTGATTGTCACTCAGTGTTGCTTCCTAAGTGGACAGTTTGATTTCACAGAAGTGTGAATGACTTGGAGTTACATTGCGTTGTTCAAGTGTTCCCTTTTTTTTTTTTTTGAGCAGTGCATATATATATATATATATATGTAATTTTACTCTAACTGTATTTTGATATTAATATTAATATATATTATATATATATCAAAATACACTTAGAATGAATTTATTTATATATCTATGTATATATAAATAAATAAAAATAATACAAAATATATATATATATATATATATATATATATATATATATATACATATCAATATGTGCATATTTATGTAATATTTATTTTTACATAATTAAGTAATTTTATTGATTGCAATTTGAGGGACCTGCCTGACAACCCAGGCGAAAGTCCGGAGAATTTAATTTGCTAGCACTGTACTTAACCCTGTAACTTTCCATGACACCCTAAAACCTGTACATGGGGGTACTGTTTTACTTGGGAGACTTTGCTGAACACAAATGTTAGTGTTTCAAAACGGTACAACATATCACAGCGATGATATTGCTGATATTGTCAGTAAGTTTTTTGCATTTTTCACACACAAACGGCACTTTCACTGACGATATTATTGTGATACGTTTTACTGTTTTGCAACACTCATATTTGTGTTCAGCGAAGTCTCATGGGGGGTATAACAGTGCCCCCCATATACAGGTTTTATAGGTTTTTTTTTTAAGTATAGGGTCAAATATAAGGCTTGATTTTCCTTTTTTTCACATTGAAATTTGCCAGATTGGCTCTGAGAGTGTATGGTAGCCCAGGAACGAGAATTTCCACAATGATGGCATACCATTTGCAAAAGAAGACAACCCAAGGTATTGCAAATGGGGTATGTTCAGTCTTTTTTAGTAGCCACTTAGTCACAAACACTGGCCAAAGTTAGCGTAATAGTTTTTTGCATTTCTAACACACAAATATAAATGCTAACTTTGGCCAGTGTTTGTGACTAAGTGGCTACCAAAAAAGACTGGACATACCCCATATTGAATATCCTGGGTTATCTACTTTAATAAAATATGTACATGTGAGGTGTGATTCAGAGATGTATGACAGATAACAGTGTTATAGTGTCACTATTGATACATTTCAAAAATATATATTTTGAAACAGCAATGTCCTACTTGTACTTATAGCCCTATAACTTGTAAAAAAAAAAAAAAACCCCTGCTAAGAACATGTTAACATTGGGTATTTCTTAACTCAAAAAGAAACTAACACAAAATTTAGAAACTATTTAGTACAGGTGTTTTTTGGTGGTTGTAGATGCGTAACAGATTTTGAGGGTCAAAGTTAGAAAAAGTGTGTTTTTTTTTACATTTCTTCATATTTTATAAAAAAATGTATAGTCAATTATATGATATGATGAAAATAATGGTATCTTTAGAAAGGCCATTTATTGGCGAGAAAAACAGTATATAATATGTGTGGGTACAGTAAATGAGTAAGAGGAAAATTACAGCTAGATACAAACACTGCAGAATTGTAAAAATAGACCTGGTTCTTAACGGTAAGAAAATTGAAAAACGGTCTGGTCACTAAGGTGTTAAGAAAACAGCATAAGCTATTAACAGCATGACGGGCACTCTTGAACAAATATTACTTTCACACTGACACCTATAGTTGTCATTAATAATAGGAGCCAGGCTCCCTGTGGTAGCCCATGGTGAGAGCCCCTGGTGGTATCCCTAGAAGCCAGACTCCCTGTGGTAGCCCATGGTGATATGAGCCCTAAGAGCCAAGCTCCCTGTGATAGCCCATGCTGACAGCCCTAGAAGCCAGGCTCCCTGTGGTAGCCCATGGTGATTGCCGTAAGAGCCAAGCTCCCTCTGATAGCCCATGAGCCAGGCTCCCTGTGATAGCCCATGGTGATTGCCCATGAGCCAGCCCATGGTACGAGCCCTAGGAGCCAGGCTCCCTGTGACAGCCCATGGTATGAGCCCTAGGAGCCAGGCGCCCTGTGACAGCCCATTGTATTATCCCTAGGAGCCAGGCTCCCTGTGACAGCCCATGGTATTAGCCCTAGGAGCCAGGTTCCCTGTGACAGTCCATGGTATTAGTCCTAGGAGCCAGGCTCCCTGTGACAGCCCATGGTATGAGCCCTAGAAGCCAGGCTCCCTGTGGTAGCCCATGGTGATTGCCGTAAGAGCCAAGCTCCCTCTGATAGCCCATGAGTCAGGCTCCCTGTGATAGCCCATGGTGATTGCCCATGAGCCAGCCCATGGTATGAGCCCTAGGAGCCAGGCTCCCTGTGACAGCCCATGGTATGAGCCCTAGGAGCCAGGCGCCCTGTGACAGCCCATGGTATTAGCCCTAGGAGCCAGGCTCCCTGTGACAGCCCATGGTATTAGCCCTAGGAGCCAGGCTCCCTGTGACAGTCCATGGTATTAGTCCTAGGAGCCAGGCTCCCTGTGACAGCCCATGGTATGAGCCCTAGGAGCCAGGCTCCCTGTGACAGCCCATGGAATTAGCCCTAGGAGCCAGGCTCCCTGTGACGGTCCACGGTATGAGCCCTAGGAGCCAGGCTCCCTGTGACAGCCCATGGAATTAGCCCTAGGAGCCAGGCTCCCTGTGACAGTCCATGGTATGAGCCCTAGGAGCCAGGCTCCCTGCGACAGCCCATGGAATTAGCCCTAGGAGCCAGGCTCCCTGTGACAGTCCATGGTATGAGCCCTAGGAGCCAGGCTCCCTGCGACAGCCCATGGAATTAGCCCTAGGAGCCAGGCTCCCTGTGACAGTCCATGGTATGAGCCCTAGGAGCCAGGCTCCCTGTGACAGTCCATGGTATGAGCCCTAGGAGCCAGGCTCCCTGTGACAGTCCATGGTATGAGCCCTAGGAGCCAGGCTCCCGGTGACAGCCCATGGTATGAGTCCATGGTGTGAGCTGTGCATGTTGTCCGCTTGCATGGAGACCGGGCGCTGCAGCCTGTCCAGTCACGTGCGGGCGGCCACTTCCTGGTAACCAGCTCTAGTTGCTACGAGCGCTGACAACAACAGCAGCAGCGAGCAGCCATAGGAAGGGCCGGACCGGCATCACCCGTTCCTGCTTTCATTGACACCGGCACCGACCGTAAAAATGAGTCGAGAGATCCTCGCTGAGCTACACTGGGCCGACGGCTTCGCCATCCCTGTGGCCAACACGGAGAATAAATCCCTGGAGGATGAGGTGAGAGTCAGCTCTCTGTGTCCATACCTTCACCATCTGAGCTCACACATTAATGCACTGAGTGCTATGTGCTGCAATACACCTGTATATACTGCATGTACTGTACCACGATATACTGCATGTACTGTACCCCTATATACTGTATATACTGCATGCATTGTACCCCTATATACTGTATATACTGCATGCATTGTACCCCTATATACTGTATATACTGCATGTAAAGTACCTACCACTATATACTGTATGTACTGTACCTAACACTATATACTGTATATACTGCATGTACTGTACCCCTATATACTGTATATACTGCATGTACTGTACCTACCACTATATACTGTATATACTGCATGTACTGTACCCCTATATACTGTATATACTGCTGCAGTATATACGGTATATAGGGGTACAGTACATGCAGTATATACAGTATATAGTGGTAGGTACAGTACATGCAGTATATACAGTATATAGTGGTAGGTACAGTACATGCAGTATATACAGTATATAGGGGTAGGTACAGTACATGCAGTATATACAGTATATAGGGGTACAGTACATGCAGTATATACAGTATATAGTGGTAGGTACAGTACATGCAGTATATACAGTATATAGTGGTAGGTACAGTACATGCAGTATATACAGTATATAGTGGTAGGTACAGTACATGCAGTATTACTGCATGTACTGTACCTACCACTATATACTGTATATACTGCATGTACTGTACCTACCACTATATACTGTATATACTGCATGTACTGTACCTACCACTATATACTGTATGTACTGTACCTACCACTATATACTGTATATACTGCATGTACTGTACCTACCCCTATATACTGTATATACTGCATGCATTGTACCCCTATATACTGTATATACTGCATGTAAAGTACCTACCACTATATACTGTATGTACTGTACCTACCACTATATACTGTATATACTGCATGTACTGTACCCCTATATACTGTATATACTGCATGTACTGTACCTACCACTATATACTGTATATACTGCATGTACTGTACCCCTATATACTGTATATACTGCATGTACTGTACCTACCACTATATACTGTATATACTGCATGTACTGTACCCATATATACTGTATATACTGCATGTACTGTACCTACCATTATATACTGTATATACTGTATGTACTGTACCTACCACTATATACTGTATATAGTGCATGTACTGTACCCCTATATACTGTATATACTGCATGTACTGTACCTACCACTATATACTGTATGAACTGTACCTACCACTATATACTGTATATACTGCATGTACTGTACCCCTATATACTGTATATACTGCATGTACTGTACCTACCACTATATACTGTATATACTGCATGTACTGTACCTACCACTATATACTGTATATACTGCATAAACTGTACCCCTATATACTGTATATACTGCATGTACTGTACCTACCACTATATACTGTATATACTGCATGCATTGTACCCCTATATACTGCATATACTGCATGCATTGTATGTATTGTATCACTATATACTGTATATATTGCATTCACTGTATGTATTGTACCACTATATACTGCATGTACTGCATGTATTGTATGTATTGTATGTACTGTACTCCTATATACTGTATATACTGTATGCATTGTACCCCTGTATACTGTATATACTGCATGTACTGTACCCCTATATACTGTATATACTGGATGCATTTTACCCCTATATACTGTATATACTGCATGTCCTGTACCCCTATATACTGTATATACTGCATGCATTGTACCCCTATATACTGTATGTATTGTACCACTATATACTGTATGTACTGCATGTATTGTATGTATACTGAGTACATTGCCTGACATATAGTATGTATGTATGTATGTATAGCTCGGTATTCAGCACTCATGATAAGAGTGGAAATCACTAGGAGACAGTAAATAAATCTTTCTGTGTTTATATGATCTGTAGTGTGTATTTAATGTTGGGGGTACCTGGATTGGTGACAGCCCTCACTCATCACTAGCTGTTACCTGATTATTTTCATTACAGTATATGTCTGTCACCTCTGCCACCCACCACCTGTTCCCTCAAGCCTCATCTCTCTGCATCCATTTCTGATGCATTGCTCCCACTATTAGTTCCCATATTTTCTTCTTTCTTCATCCATCTCTAAACCCCTTAATCCCATCATCAGTTCCACCAACACTTCAACAGCTCTTACTACTCTGGTGCTGCCAGTATCCTCCACCTTTAGCAATATTTGCTATCAAAATATCACCATATGCATAACACTGCTTCCTCATATAACACAACCTTCCTTGTAATTCAAATAAAGTTTTTCAATAACCAAGTCTTATCTCTATAACAATGATTGTCTAATTTTCATTCAATTAGACCAACCACTACAAAACACAGCTCCCATTATTATAAATGCATCTGTGCTCCCTATATCTGAATCCAATTCTCATTAGAAAAACTACATCTCCCTGTGACATAAACTCCTTTTTCTTTTCTCATTAGCTTATGTGCCTACAATTCAGACTCATTTCTCATTAACCAGCTTCTACTCCCCCAATACAGAGAAACTTACTCCCCATCACAATCATATATTCCCTTTTCATTAGCTAAGTCCCCTTGCAGTATCAGATTTTCCTCTCATTTGTTTAACAATCAAAACACACAGCCTTCATGTAATTGCCCAAATCCACCAACTAATAACACAAACACAGACTAATAACATACCCATTTCTTTTTACTACCACAGTCCCCTTCAGCTTCCTTCCAGTAGCACAGTCCACTACTTACCTTCCAGTGACAATGCCACTTGACACTAGTAAAGAATGCATTGGTCCCTTTTAGATTAGTTCAGTTCCATAATTCCAGCCTCTTCTAATTAGCAAGGACCATTTTGCCATAGCATGACTCAATACCTATAGCCAATTCCCCCTTCTCATTACTATATTTCTATTCAGCCTAGTTCTTAGGAAGGTTTCCTACTATATAGCCTCTTTATGGACTTACTCTCTTTACAACCACATTACATAGCTATCAGTTTGCAGGTCTCCACTCAAGAATCCATCTGCAAGGCCCAAGGTGAACTTTTAACTCTGCCTCAATTTTAGAACTGTGACGAGTGTACAACATGGGTATTGGTCTTGGCACATGCCAGCTCTGTAATGGTGTCATATATGTGTTAATGCTCAGTTGAAACCGGGCTGCTGCATTATCATATGTCTGCCTGATGGATTATGGCGCTGTGGTAAAAAACTATGGGCAATTTGTCAGTCACTGTTGATTCCTCTAGAATACATACAGAAAAATCCCTCTAACAAAAAGCAAGAGTATCATGAGAAATCCAGATAAATTATGTGCTTATTCATGGACTCCCTTTCTGTACAAACACTGATACGGCTATACTATAAATTGTCCAGGGACCGCGGATGAGGGCATAAGGCTCTAGGCACATTAAAGGTTTTCTTTGCTGACTGCAAGGGTTTGTAGAAGATAAAAGATCTGGAGAGTTCTGGTTGTGGTAGTTACGGTTGAGATTTAATGGGTGGAGATGAACAAAGCTTGGAGTGCAAGATAGTAATGGTGTAAAGGTAGAAATGGCCTTATATGTGTGGAAAGCTGATTTCGACTTCTTTCTTAGTCTTGAGATGTTTTAGTAGTTTGGATGAACTCAGTGTGACCTTGAAAAAAGCTTGGAGATGAGTAGCGTAGGAGGGAAGGCAAGTGTGTTATGTCACTGATCAAGCAGAACAGAAATCTGTGTTCCTTGGAGAAGTACCCATCTCAACAGCTTCAGTAGTTGTGGTGGATTAGAGGATAGAAAGCATGCCCTCTGTATGACCTTGCAAGCGCTGTCGAAGGATAAAAATATTTCAAATGTAACTGTACCGTTTGTACCGTTATTCCATTCATAACCAGCTTTGGCCAGTAATATCCGTTTATTATAACTCTGAAAATGGCCTTCTTTATCTTTATAATTCTCACCATGGAGAAGCAGAGTTAATCCTCCTTATCATGAGAAACTAGATGTTTGTCTTTATCAGAGAGATGTTCTTATCTTATAAACAAAAAAAATATATAAACTAAAAAACAAATACTAGAACAAATCAGTAAATGTACAAGCAAAGATAGCAGAGATCAGGGGATCATGGTAGGAAACGAGTAGGCTGTAAGGGGTTGTAAATTGTAATAATCACTGGTAAAATCTGCTGGAGCCATACAACATACGCAATATAATAGACAAACTGCATAATACTACAAGCAAAACAGTATAATGAATCAAGACATTTGAAAAAAAATCCAGAGGAACAAAAAGGAAAAAAATAGCAAATGGAAAAAAAATGAAACAATCTTTGTGTTTTTGATAAAACAGGCAATTTGCAGTAAAATATCATTACAAATTACTAAAGAAATGTCAAATGCATCTCAGGATTCAAAGATGATTATGCAACCTGGGCAGCTCCTGGGTTGAAGTGGGTTATTGGATAAGTTCCAGTTATGAAGCCTTAACACTAGTTGCAAGTAAAAAATCAAGAACAAATAGAGCCTGAGTTCTTGTAGAAAGGTTCTCATTCACACTGCAGACGTTACTGTTAGTGAATAAGCTATATGTCAGTATGAAAGTACTCCATTAAATAAAATGCTGAAAAATCACATATAATTTGTGTTAATCTTTATTCATGTGATGCTTTTTTAAAAAACTTGAAAAAAATTATAGTTAGTAAATTAAGATATAGTAAATTACATATCAATATAGTTAAGTCTAGGTATTTGTCTCGATATTGGGCAAATGAGCAGGAGAAATGGAAATATTATTTCAGTTCTCTCGTTCTCAGTATGCTTTGTCTAGGCTGACTCTCAGGTGCAAAGGACACAGCTTATAATAATGACTTGACAGGGAGCCAAAATAGAAGCAAACAGTTGCAGGGTTAAGATTTGTAATTTTACTTTTCCACACCTTACAAATACCTATTTGTTGAACCAATACTCCAAGCACCATAACCATTAGAAATCACGATAGTGCTCTTAGTTAGAACCTTCTGTTTTTTTTGGCATTAGTGATAGAAGGGGATAGCGGTATCAGATAAATCCCAGGTAAGAAAGTCAAACCAGTCTCCTTACAAAAAACAATACAGTGAGCTGAGTAATGCTTGGTGTCTTCCTTTAAATATAGGTGATAAGTAAACATAACAGAAAAAATCATGAGAAATGACAATACTCCATCTTTAAATGGGACTTGCTAGTCTCTCTATCATCAGTGTCTACTCCTGTAATGTGAACGCTATTTTGGATTCCAATAAAAGTTAAAGGAACACTACAGTGTCACCGCTTCCACCACCAAACGCAACCTGAGGGTCCTGTTACATCCACAAACTCTTAGCGGCGTACTCCGCTCTTCTTAAAACTGAAGTGCAGGCGGTCACAGAACGGGTAAGGGCCTCCGAAGAGGACATTACTGATATACACACTAACCTGACTACCCTCAGTGACTCAGTGCACCAACTCCAGACCCAACAAACGGTCCTGTCAGTTAAATTCACGGCCATGGAAGACCACCAACGCAGCACTCAAATTAAAATTTGTGTACTCGCTACTGTATCAGAGAGGTATCGGAGAGATTACCACACTATATCCGACGCCAACTAGCCACCATTCTGTCCCATGCAGCGGCATGGAAACTAACAATCGATGGAACCTACTCAGTTCCCAGCACCATCCACTCAACACCAAATATGTCAAGGGACATCATACTTCGCTGTATCATCGTACAGGACAAAATCCAAATAATGGCTGCTCTTAAAGTCAAAACGCCCCTCACATTTGAGGATTCTACTCTAACCTTTTTCCAGGATCTCACCAGAGCAACTTTACTATGGTGGAAATCCTATACTCCTGTCACATCTCAACTGCGATCAGCAGGCTTGGTTTATAGATGGGAGGCTAACAGCTCTCTGGTGGTAACCCATCCTCACTTTGATGGAAGAAGCACCAACTTTGCTAAAGAAATTGGAACTGTCCCTACCAACTGCAACCTTGACCAAAACATATCCAGGAACATCTTGGGACCCTGATAATATCACCCCTTTGTCCCTAGGGCAAGAGGATGACAAGCATTGGTACCATGTACTGGACTGCAACCAGCCCATTGGATCCATAACTAGTGGATGAACCAGACAGATCTATGTAGTCCTAAAATACAACACTTTAATTTGGTTTGTTTAAATTGGCATTAGTTCCTCTTTTTTATATTGTTTTATATTGTTTGTTACACTTGAAGAGTATCACAGACATATCTCTCGGTTCAAGGAGCATATAGTTTAAATCGGGAATACACCTGATAGTAACGCTACCACTTATAAGGGAGTCTTAGACCTCTCACCACCAGGGCCGGAGCAACCGTTAGTTGAACTAGGGCGCCGGCCTGCTGGGGGGGCTCACCGGGATATTTCCTGGTGGGCTTCCCCTGTCCTGGGCCGCTGTGCGAGCGACTCTAGTGCTGTCCCCAGCGGTAGGGCCAATTCTCCAGCGTTCTGAAAATGAGGGCGCCTGGAGGAGACCTGTCACAGGGGGCCCTAAGGATGGCCATTTGGCCACCTCAGGGCGCCCCCGAAGCTGTGAAACAGTATGGCAGAGCAGGTACCTGCTTACCCTGATGGCAGGTGCCTGCTCTGCCAATTAATGCCGGAGGAGAGGAGGCAGGCGACAGTGTGGGTGGCAAGGGAGGCTCTTTATGCAGCTCCCCACTCCTCCCTCGCGTGCCCTCTGTAATGCCGGGAGCTGGAATATGACATCATTCCGGCACTGGCTAAACAGCGCGCTGGAGGAGTGAGGAGCTGCCCTACACTGAACAACAGGGAGGTAAGGATGCTGGATGTTTGAGTCTGTGTGTCAGTGAGTGTGTGAGTGTTTCACTATGTTTGACTGTCAGTGAGTGTGTTTGTGTGTGTGTGTGTGTGCCTGTGTGTGTGTGTATCTGTCAGTGATTATATGAGTGTTTGACGGTCCGTGTGTGTGTGTCTGTCAGTGAGTGTATGTCTGTGTGTTTGTTAGTGAATGTGTGTGTCTGCCAGTGTGTGTCTGTCAGTGAATGAGTGACATGAGAGGGTGGCAAAATGGATCTTTGCCTAGGGCGGCAGAAATCCTTGCACCGGCCCTGCTAACCACTAATATCTGGTGCAAAACACCTCCCCTCCTCCGCAGCCCTCTTGGTTCGTGGCAACTAACCTGGATGCACGCTCCCCCACTCACTATACCTTCGTGGCGACAAGCTTGTATATGCATATCTTGCACTAACCCTATTGGTGTACTACTCATACTGCTTCTATACGGTCAGCATCCTAGAACTTTTACTTGCCATAGCTTGACCCTACACTAATATATACGCCAGCAAGCATTTAGCTCACCTGGCACAAACCCGGGGTTTATTCACGGGACGTATATATATATATATACATATATATATATATATATATATATATATATATATATATCCTCCAAAGAGAGGATTTTCAGTACAGGTTTTCACTCATTCCCACTCTCTAACAAATTGAACTACACTCTGAAATCCTTTGTTTATACTGACATTGTATAACGAAAAAAATAGTGCATAATTCTTGATGTGTCTAACATATGTCTATATTCTTGTTTACACTACATATTGATACCGGAGAAACTGACGGAAGCCAAGCACAGAGAGATGGACACAGGTTTCTTCAGGAAGGAAGAGATTCTTTATTGGATCACCGATCGGGACTCAGAGGGACTAGCGTCACCAAAATACAGCAAATTCTGAGCCCCGGACAATAGTGCAGGCTCCTTATATAGGCATATAACTCCTCCCATATTAAGCTCCACCCGCACATTCTCTTAACCAATCAACACAAATAAGAATTAACTTCCTGTTTGACCGCATGGCTTGTCCAGCACAATGGAGGAGGGGAATACTATATCCTGTATTCTTGCACATGCTCCGTACACTACTGATCGTATCTTGCCTCGTGCAACCAACTGATCGATACGTCAGCATATGCACGTACACATGCCACGTGGTAATCTCGGCCTACTAAATTTATTTTTACCGAGATTCCACCACATTCCCCCCTTTGATGCCTCTTGATATTTTACAATTACTTGAGGCATCACATAACCTTAGTTTTGCTTACACCGCAAGTTACCTTGAACCAGACCAGACTTATCTTATGATGTGAATCTTTTAACACTCATCTTCCTGCATTGGTTCTCCTTGATCTAGAGCCTTATACTTATATATCGCCATTATCTGTGCAGCAACCTTCCTCTCTGCTATACTTCCTATCAGGCTTTGCACAGACCTAACTACTAAGGGTATAAGACACGGTAGGAGTAGACACAACAGTAAAATCAGTAGGACTCCACCTACCACTGCCTTAAGCCCTCCAAACCACTCATACCAGCTACCAAACCAACTACTTGGATTGTACCCTTTCCATACCTGAGTAGGCACATGCGCTAGTTTAACCATATGGCTAGTAAGCTCAGCTATTGCTTGCCCTTCGTCATCTATTTGAAGACAGCAATTGCTTAGGTTAAACTTCCCACATACACCTCCCTCTACTGCCAAAAGGTAATCCAAGGCTAATCTATTCTGGTATACTGCTGTCCTCATCCTGGTATTATGTTTCACTAGGAGATTGAGCGCTTGTGATATTTCATTAGTGATAATCTCAACCACCGCCTGTAATCTTATAATGCGGTTGAGCATATAAATAGGGGTTCTATAACCAAAGGTACCATCTTCTGCCCACGTGGCTGGCCCATAATAATCTATGATACGCTGGGGAGGCCATTCATTATCTTCCCAGGTGCCTATCTCTAAGGGTCCCCTTTTCTTCCTATGATTCACATCATACACTTTAACACCTAAAGTCTCACCTGTTTCAATCGGTAACAAGAAGAAGGATGGTTTGAGCATACCCAACACACATGCCCCTTCCCAGTCCTGTGGCAACTCCGAATAGGCTTTCTTACCACAGATCCAGTACAAATTTGCTGGGGCTCTCCAGGTAGATGTGATGGATAAATCAAACCACACATCCTTTAAACTGGCATATCTAGCAAACGGGTTAGATGGTTCTGAGACATTTGAAGCCGACCACCAAGTTGTATTTTTAGTATCATCATCATAAGCTTTTTGCCCTAGACAAGTTAATTCTCCTACAGAAGTATTATACATTATTCCTTTCCTTGCTATGCAAACATAACCTATGATGGAGGTCTTTAATCTCCACTCAGATTTACCTCTAACACTCAAATGATAATCGGCTTGTGTAGATATTAGTTGGTCAACTGCCTCAGAACCGGACATTACCTCCTTTGCTTCCCAAGGCCATTGGTCTCCCATGTTAGTACCTCCACACACATAGCAGTTGGTAACATTAAGACTACCGGCAATACTTTCAGCTAGGTCAATGAACAGGTTTTTAGCGTTATGGGGGATCTTATTATCTATACTCATCTCTTCATAAAAGGAATGGTATACTTGATGAGTCTGGGAGGATACCGTATCAGTCTCTATTCCTATAAACAATAATGTCCCAGGATCTAAACCCGTCCCGTATATCTGAAACCCAAATAAATTTCCATACTTATCTAGGAACTTGTCGGGGTTATTAATAAGTATATGGACTGGGTTGCATTCCATAGACTTACAATAAGGGCTAGTCGGCAACTTAGTCACTATCATGTCTTTATCTACTGTCTGTCCCCAAGTCGCCCACCCCACACAAGACCAATATGGGCAAAAGTTATAGTCTTTATTTGGGCATCTAGGACTTACATACTTATTTTTACTACTGGGACAAATATATTTATCATTAGACCCATACGTCCTCTCCCATATAAGATCCCCACATACATTCCACGGCTTTCTACCACTTGATATCGCTTTACACGCATCAAATAGCAGAACACCCGAAGAATATACGGATTCTAACACCGTCTTATTAATTAGGGTCCCCTGAGGATCTCCATTCCTGAGAGTCAACCAAATTGTACGAGGTTGATACTCTGGACTGAAGCACTTAGGTTCTCCTACTCCTAAATGGCACACACTATAGTCTATATTTAGGTATCTACATCTTGATACCTCTCCTTTACATTCGTATTGTGAATGCCAAATTAGGGTTTGGGAAATATGGTTACCTGTTCTCGTAGTCTTAATGCATACCTCACAGCTAGGAGTGTCGGTACCTCTACCTTCCTGAATATAAAAACACATATAAATAAACACAATCAAAAGCACATCTTTCGCCGTCATCCTCAGTCTTCGTCCGTGCGATGGAACCTCAGCTTCCAGGATGTGAGGGCTGCAGGGAATGGAGTTCTGCTCGTCTTCACAGGTGTCCCTTCGAGACTTTCCTGGCTTATACACTATGTGTTGGTAAGCGGACAGGCTTTATTATGGCCTTCTCACTCACACCTGTAACAATAAAATTTGTAATCCACAATAATTCCTCGTTACTCCGACTGAGTAGTGCGTTTCAACCGGATCTTGCAGGGATTCTCTGGATCTGCTGTAACTTGCCAAGAATTGACTGCTGCTGGTTTAACCCTGGAGTGATGTATCCACGGAGTTACTTCGGCTACTTTTATCGCTGTAGGGGTAGACAAAAGAACAACATAAGGACCTCTCCACTTGGGCCCTAACAGTACATTATTCCACTCTTTAATCCACACTTGGTCTCCTGGATGATAACTATGAACAGGGGGATAAATATTCACAGGTAATCTATCTTGTACCCATTTCTGTACCTCCTCCATAGTCTTACCCAACTCTACAACCTGCTGCCGGGTAATTCCTTCTCCCAACTGACTCAAATCCCCCCTTAAGTTACCAAGTACGGGAGGTGGTCGCCCATACATGATTTCAAAAGGAGAGAGGCCCATCCTTCTGGTAGGGGTACTGCGGATTCGCAATAGAGCTATGGGTAAGAGAACGTTCCACTTAAGTTGGGTTTCCTGACACATTTTAGCCAACTGGTTCTTAATAGTTCTATTCATTCTCTCTACCTTACCAGAACTCTGGGGTCTATATGCGGTATGAAGCCTCCACTTTATACCAAGCATATGAGTCAGTTGTTGTAGGCACTGGTGAACAAAAGCTGGACCATTGTCCGATCCTATAGAACAGGGTAGTCCATATCGGGGTATTATTTCTCGTAGCAGGAATCTTACAACTTCTCCTGCTTTCTCTGTACGAGTAGGACATGCTTCTACCCAGCCTGAATAGGTGCACACAATTACCAGCAGGTAACGATGTCCACCCGATTTAGGCATCACTGTAAAGTCTATTTGTAGATCGGACATGGGGAGTCCCCCCATAAACTGGACTCCTGGTGGCTTTACTGGTCCTTGTCTTGCATTATTCTTAGCACACGTTACACATCTGCGTACAATAGCCTGAGTCAAGTTGGACAATCTTGGTATGTAGAAATGTTTCCTGAGAGATTCTTCAGTACTGTCTCTCCCAGAATGTGTCCCGTTGTGATAATTTTGGACAATTTCTACCGCTAGTGATGCTGGTATGACTATTCTTCCATCTTCTAGCTGATACCACTTGTTCTCCAAATACTTTCCCGGTTCAGTCTTTAACCACTCCTCTTCTTGAGCTGTATAAACTGGAGTCCATTGGGACAGTGGAGTTGGTATAAGAGCAGCTATATGCCCCACATACTCCTGTCTTCCTGATTCAGCAGCACGCTTAGCTGCACTATCTGCCATCCGATTTCCCTTGGTTACATCACCATCTCCTCTCAGATGCGCTCGACAATGTATGATACCGACTTCTTTCGGCTCCCACACTGCTTCCAATAGTTGTAGGATTTCGGCTGCGTATTTGATTTCTTTGCCTTCTGAATTCAGTAGTCCTCTTTCTTTATACAAAGCTCCGTGGGCATGAGTGGTTAAGAACGCATACTTAGAGTCCGTATAGATATTCACTCTTAAACCTTCAGCCAATTGTAACGCTCGTGTTAGTGCTATTAATTCTGCCTTTTGTGCGGATGTTCCTTTCGCCAGTGGCCGAGCTTCTATCACCTTGTCTATTGTTGTTACTGCATATCCTGCATAGCGGATCCCTTCTTTCACATAACTACTGCCGTCGGTATAATATTGAACATCGGGGTTCTGGATGGGAAAATCACGAAGATCTGGTCTACTTGAAAATACTTCATCCATTACTTCCAAACAATCATGTTGACTTTCAGTAGGTTGTGGCAAAAGGGTAGCTGGATTTAAGGTGTTTACAGTCTCTAAATGCACTCTTGGATTTTCACACAACATTGCTTGATACTTGGTCATACGGCTGTTACTAAACCAATGATTTCCTTTGTAATCCAACAACGTCTGTACTGCATGTGGGACTCGTACATAAAGTTCTTGACCCAGAGTGAGTTTATCGGCTTCAGCTACTAGCAGGGCGGCTGCAGCTACGGCTCTTAGACAAGGTGGAAGTCCGCTGGCCACTGCATCCAGTTGCTTAGACATGTAGGCAACAGGTCTTTGCCATGATCCCAAGTACTGTGTCAATACTCCCACAGCCATTCTTCTTTGCTCGTGTACATATAAGTAGAATGGTCGTGTGTGATCAGGTAGACCTAATGCTGGGGCACTCATCAAAGCCTTCTTCACATCTTCAAATGCCGTTTGCTGTTCTTGGGTCCATAAGAAGGGGTCGTGCTCTGTACCTTTGATAGCTGCGTACAGAGGTTTTGCCAGTATCGCATAGCTGGGAATCCATATCCTACAGAAGCCTGCTGCCCCCAAGAATTCTCGCACTTGTCTTCTATTCTTGGGTATTGGTATTTGGCAGACAGCTTCTTTTCTCTCTGGCCCCATAATCCTTTGACCTTCAGAGATATGGAATCCCAGATACTTGACAGTTGGCAAACACAACTGAGCCTTCTTCCTGGACACCTTGTATCCTGCCTTCCAGAGAATATGTAGTAGATCGTGCGTTGCTTGCTGACATATTTCCTTTGTAACTGCTGCTATCAACAAGTCATCTACATATTGTAACAATACACATTCTCCTGGGATAGACTCGAAATCCAGTAGATCTTGACTTAGAGCTGAACCAAATAGGGTAGGTGAATTTTTAAACCCTTGGGGCAGTCTTGTCCAAGTCATTTGGCGTTTTGAGCCCGTTACAGCGTTTTCCCATTGGAAAGCGAAAATACATTGACTTTCTGCGGCAATCCGGAGGCAAAAGAAGGCATCTTTGAGATCTAAGACTGTGAAGTAAGTAGCCCCGCCCGGAATTAAAGCAAGCAGGTTATATGGATTGGGTACAACTGGATGTATACTAACAACCGCATCATTGACTGCTCTCAAGTCCTGCACAGGTCGATACTCATCTGTACCGGGCTTTTGAACAGGCAGCAATGGGGTGTTCCAGGGGGAAGTACAGAATTTTAGGATACCATACCGTATGAACTTATCCAGATAGGATTGGATGTTCTTCTTAGCCTTCTGTGGGATGTGGTATTGTCTTAGGCTTACTGGATAAACCCCAAGTTTCAGTTCAATTTTTATAGGTGGAATATTGCGGGCCAGTCCTGGTGGGTTGTTCTCTGCCCAAACTCCTGGTATGTTAAACAATGTCTCATCACTCCTAGGGTTTTGGCTAGTCAACACTGTATAAAGTCGCCACTCTTCTTCCTTTGGTACGGATAAAGTCATAATACCTGAAGGTCCATTAAACTTTAAGGATGTTGTTCCATTTGGTAGGAACGTAATCTGCGCTTGTAATTTTGATAGCATATCACGTCCCAGCAATTGGACTGGACATTCAGGCATATAAAGGAATTGGTGTTTTACTACGTGGCCTCCCAATGTACAGAGTCGACTTTTAAGAACCGTTTTTTCAGCACTTCTTCCAGTTGCTCCTATCACAGTAATAGTCCTTCCAGATGGAGGAGCAACTAGATTAGTCACCACTGAATGTTCAGCACCAGTGTCGATCATGAACGCACTCCTTTTTCCCCCTATTGATACATCGACCATAGGCTCCGCTCGACCAAGGGGGATGGAGCCCGGTCGGTATCAATAGTCCTCCATGACCGTGTCAGCCAATCCTACAAAGTCCCTACCTTCTCTATCGCGGGACCTTTGCGCTGCTGGAATATACCTGTCTTCCCTAACACTTCCTCTGTTTCCATTACTCCCTCTATAACCATTACTCCCTCCGGGGCCTCCTCTACCTCTCGCTCTGCCTCTAAAGTTTCCGTAGCCTGCCCTGGGTTGGTCTCTCTCGTACTGCTCTCTTTGCGGACATTCGTTCCTCCAATGCCCTTCTTCCTTGCAATACGCGCATTGATCCCTACTCAAAGGCTCCCTACTCCATCTATTATTGCCTCTATCTGGGCCCCTTTTATCTACGCCTGCGATCGCTACCGCTAGCATATCAGCCTTTTTACGCATCTTGCGCTCTTCCTCTTTCTTACTTTCTGTATCCCTGTTCATATAGACCTTATTTGCTACCTCCATTAGTTGGGTGATGGACATACCTGCAAACCCTTCTAACTTTTGTAGCTTGCGCTTAATATCTCCGTATGCTTGGCTGACAAAGGCGGAGTTAACCATTCGGGAATTGTCTGCGTCTTCCGGATTAAAGGGGGTATACAAGCGGTATGCCTCCAATAATCGGTCATAAAAGACACTGGGCGCTTCATCGCTTTTCTGGATCACCTCAACTGTCTTCGACATGTTAATGGCTTTCTTTCCTCCTGCTTTCATGCCAGCAATTATAGCGTCTCTATAGGCTCTGAGTTGAACCATATCAGCACCATTTACGTTCCAATCGGGATCAGTGTTGGGATAATGTGTTGCGGCCCATGCTGCTGGATTAGCTTGGTTCAAAACACGGGCTCTATCCTCTAGTGCTTTTATGGCTGCTTGATTTATTCTTGTCCTTTCCTCATTGTTAAATAAAGTCATTAGTAACTGCTGGCAATCAGCCCATGTCGGATTATGCGTCTGTACTATTGAGGTGAACAGATCAGTCATAGCTTGTGGTTTCTCAGTATACGAGGAATTATGGGTCTTCCAGTTTAAAAGATCGGTTGTGGTAAATGGGACATATACGAAAACTGGGTCAGCGTGTGCCATTTGACCTGCGGCATCGATATAAGCTGACCCGGGATTCAGACGAAGAGGCATCTGATAGTGCTTTAATTGTTGGGCACCAGTCAACTGTCGGGTTTGGATGGGGCTACGTAGAGAGGCGTCAGTCATGGGTTCCGGTCGGGGAGAGATAGGGTATGGGGATGTGGGAGGTTGGTTTTGGGAAAAGGTCGTAAATAAAACACTTCGAGCCGAGCTAGATGAAGCTTGACCGGAAGTCTGAAGTGGCGCCAAATCAGGATATTCGTTTCTAATGGGGGTGGGTTCTGGTTCCGGAAGGGGAGATTTAGTACGAGGGGGGGTGGATCCTGTACTGGAGGAGGAAGCGGAAGTGGATGGGGGTAATGAGGGGAGGGCTGCAGGACTTCCTGCGTTTGCGTCACTTCCTCTTAACGGAAAGTAAGGGGGCGGCAAAGGGATCTCGGACTCAGGGGGCGTGTCCAAAATGGGCCTAACACCAGTCCTAGTGGACGAACAAGTCCTAGCTACCATGAGGCGACACTGCTCCTCGTGGCATGTCTGGAGCCATTTTGGCGAGTCATTTACGGCCTGTCTCCAACAGTCAATATAAGGAAACTGGCCGTAAAGTTCAGGCCTACCTGATACAGCCACGTGTAAACGCTGTACCAGAGTTAGATCCAAACTGCCACGTGGCGGCCATGCCGCAACCAAAGTAGGCCACTCCCTAGTACACAAAGTGACCAAACGTACAGGAGACATTTTAACCCCAAAATCACAAGTTTTGAATCCCTTTTTAAAATTCTTCACCATACAACCTAAGGGATCCGGAATCGTTGACTGCGACGCACCCATACTTAACAATGGAACGTCGTCGACAACGAATACTATACACGCGTACTATTCAACAGTCACACCCGTTTCCTCTGGCAACAGCACCACGTGGTACGGTTACCAAGTGAAACGTACACAATAACAATAAACACTCAGGGAATTCCCGTACACACACAGCTGTTACACCAGTCACTATATAATCAATATTATGCCCTTTGGCGTAACTATACAGTCACCCACGCTATAATTCTCTATATACGAATTACCCGTCTATAACACACCCCAGTAACATCGTCTTTTACAATTAGCGGTTACAGTACGGTTAGCATAGGTCAAAGCACAAGTTAAGGTCACAATACAATTATTAGTGGTTATGGTGTTAAACATGCAATGGACAACAATGATTAGTACTTATATACAGTGTCAGTAAATATACAGGGTTATGGTACCGTGCACTATAATACAGCAACACACTATTAACACTCTCGCTAGACGGCTGAGCTCGCGCTATCTAACAAGATATACACTTTACTAAACAATCGTTAACACATTTACAATTCCCAACTAAACTATTGGCCAGTACCTTGAATGGACTACCTAAAACTATATACACCCGTTTTGGTTAGCCACACTGCCCAATCACCACATATATAGCGAGCTAGAGAACCGAATTTACACAGGCGCCTCTTAGTCGCACTATCAAAAGTCTAGTGGGTTCCAAATTTACACGCCTTCCCACTTAGCCCAGATAGGATGAGAACTAGCGAACCGAATTTACACAGGCGCCGCTTAGTCTCCCGGTCCCTCCGACCTAGCGAACGTAATATACACCCTAGAACGCTAGTCTAGACAAGACACCGGTGTCCGGCTAGGGCTATTTACACCAGGACCCCGCCTGACTAACCAAATCAAACGGTCTGACTAAAGAGCGTTCGATCGAGCGGTGCGCCTTCGCTCCTTCCCTCCGACAGAGGGGGCAGATACACAGATTCAAACCCCTTTGGGCCTACCGCACAATCGGTATACCCCTAGTGGGTCCTGCCGTCTAAAACAGCAGTTGTCTTACCTCCTCGTTCCTGAACCTGAGTTCACACTCATCGACGGGGACACCCCAGCACTTCTCACGTAGAGGCCGATGATCTCCTGGACAACAGACCAGTGGCGCCGAGACGAAGGGAGGTCCACACAGAAGTTCAGGGGTGCAGCCGTAGAGAACGTGGGCAAAGATAGACCGTCTCACGCCTCTGCCTCTCAGCTACCGTTGAACGATGAGTTTCCCGGCCAATGCACCAAATTATACCGGAGAAACTGACGGAAGCCAAGCACAGAGAGATGGACACAGGTTTCTTCAGGAAGGAAGAGATTCTTTATTGGATCACCGATCGGGACTCAGAGGGACTAGCGTCACCAAAATACAGCAAATTCTGAGCCCCGGACAATAGTGCAGGCTCCTTATATAGGCATATAACTCCTCCCATATTAAGCTCCACCCGCACATTCTCTTAACCAATCAACACAAATAAGAATTAACTTCCTGTTTGACCGCATGGCTTGTCCAGCACAATGGAGGAGGGGAATACTATATCCTGTATTCTTGCACATGCTCCGTACACTACTGATCGTATCTTGCCTCGTGCAACCAACTGATCGATACGTCAGCATATGCACGTACACATGCCACGTGGTAATCTCGGCCTACTAAATTTATTTTTACCGAGATTCCACCACATTATCTTGTTGACTCACTATATATATGCAATGTACTGCAAAAATAAAGAATTATAAAAAAAAGTTTAACCCCTTAAGGACCAAACTTCTGGAAAAAAAATCGAATCATGACATGTCTCACATGTCATGTGTCCTTAAGGGGTTAAAAAGGTAGTTTACTTGCCTTAATTCCATCACTGTGCTGGTCTTTTTGGCTGCGATCATCAAATTTTGTGATCTCAACTAATCCAATGCTTTCCCATAGGAAAGCATTGGGAGGCTAA
The DNA here is from genome assembly GCF_036172605.1 of Pelobates fuscus. Classification (NCBI taxonomy): domain Eukaryota; kingdom Metazoa; phylum Chordata; class Amphibia; order Anura; family Pelobatidae; genus Pelobates; species Pelobates fuscus. Next base: position 132,915,457 of record NC_086318.1, on the reverse strand, counting down.
AGTGCAGGCATTGCAAAACGCAGCGCTGTGCCAATCAGCATCTCCTCATAGAGATGCATAGAGATGCATTGAATCAATATATCTTTATGGGGAGCGTTCAACATCTCCATGCAGAGGGTGGAGATGTCAGTGATGCACACTGCAGCACTGACCCAGGAAGCACCTGTAGTGGCCTTCTAAGTGACTTCCACTAGAGGGGTTCCTAGGCAGTATTGTAAAAAGCCTACAGGGACAGGCTGTTGACACAGCTTAAAGTAGTTGTTAAGGTGACTGTAGTATCTGTTTAGGTTTTGTATCTGGAGACTATGGGGGTTAAGTAAAGTGTATGTCACATGCTTAAAAGTGGCCTAAAATACTGAAATTGTGGAAACCGGTTGAACCAGTAAGTAGATTGGATTGGTGATTTTGCCTCTTCTCTATGTTTGCACCACTTTTCAGAACAGAGAGTTTGTTTATATAGTAAGCTGAAAAAAATGAGTTTTTGGACTAATTACCATAATGACAAATTATAATCTGAATGTATCTGCAGATTTAGGCATTGATTTAATGTTGTTGTATAAGCTTTTCAAATGGTTTAATATTTTTGGATACATTTTTAGAATATGATTTTCAAAATATTAAAATATAAAAAATATCATATAAAAATATATCAATATATCAAAAATCTCAAAATATAACAACAAATGTAAATATTTTTCCTAATATAAAAAAATAAAAAAAGTGTCCAAAGATATTAAATCATTTCAAAAGCCTATCCAACTATATTAAATTTACACCTTAATTGGCAATCATAAGATTGGAGTGGTGAAATAACATGTTCATAATAATGATGTGACGTTTAAGTTCTAATGATAGGTGTCATTTTAAAAGCAAGACTAAGGTAAAGTGTTCTGGATAGGATGAGAACCTAAATGGCCCATTGGGGCTATTTACTAAAGTGAGAATTCAAAGTGAATCTCAAATTTGAGGTTAATACAGCCAAACTAGAAATATTCTCTCAGTCAGCTATGCCTGGAGTTCAGCTACTCTGGCCTTTAGTGTCAGGAATACACACATGTATTCCTGACACTATAATGTTAAAAACTCATTTTATCAATCTATATCTATGGGGAACATTCAGTGTCTCCATGCAGAGCATGTCCAGGGATGTATTTGACTTGTGCTGGCTCTGACCCTGATCTGTCTCCTTGACAATCTCAGCCAATCCTAAGGAGAATCATTGTGATTGGCTCAGACTATCACTTCTAATGATGCCAGTCGAGCAGGCAGATCAGTGTCAGTGGCAGCAGCTGCAGACTTGAATACATGTAAGATTTTACTATATTTAGGGAGGCCAGGGGGGCAAGTTAGTGGTTTTAACACTATAGAGTCAGGAATGCATGTTTGTGTTCCTGACCCTATAGTGTTCCTTTAAGTTGTAGTTGTTCTGGTGACTGTAGTGTCCCTTTAAATTTGAAATTTCTTACTCAACTAGCCTAGTGAAATTTTGAATGCATTCTTATGATGTGCCAAAAAAGAAAAGAAAGATGGAGCCATTGCAATAGTGTATCCTGCTGGATGCCAGCTTGGTTAGTCACTGTACTATAATCTACTATTATTACTTCTTTCAGATGCAGAGAAAACAGAAGGAAAAGACAAGCTTGACAAACCAGATGAAAGAATTTGAAGACCGAATTAAAGCTATGTCTGACCACCTGAAAAATGTCAAACAGGAGTTAAACTATACTCAGGTAACATGTTAAAACTGTATATTGAGTTTGACTAATCTAGGAATCCATTAGTTTTTTTCTCATTTACAAATACATTTTGAATTGTAATGATTTCAAGGCAGCATTAGAAACCACTAAGCAGTTCATAATTCTGTATTAACATGGGAAAAAAATATTCTAACCTTGAATACTCTTCATACTTTTTACATTCCCCACAATTCTGTATGCTGTGAAAATGGATGCTGGGGGAGGGGTGATAGGGGGAATTCAGCTATGTAATTTGCATACTCCTGTAGAATTGACAGGTCACCCTGTACTTTAATCAAGTAAGCTGGCCCACCAAAAGAACAATGTATCAGTACTCTACAGTGGCGTACACACAATCCATGGGTTCCCCTCCCCCACAACCACCACATACAGACACACACAGAGATACACACATACATACATACAGACACACATACATACAGAGACACATACAGACAGACAGACACATAAACACACATACAGATACACATACATACATAACATACTTACATACATACATACATACACACACATACACACAGATACATACAGACACATACATAGACACACACACAGACAGACACAGATACATACAGACACACATACATAGACACACACACACACACACAGACATGTACATACAGACACATACTAAAACACCCATGGAGTGACGGGCCCTGTCGCAGCTGCGACCCCTACGACTGCAGTACTAACACACACACACACACACACTAACACACACATGCAAAATATTTTAGTCACCCTCCTATTTCCTACCTTTTAGGTGCAGGAGGGTGACTTCCCTGGGGTCCAGTGGCTCAGGTTGATGGGAGTCGGAGTTCCCACTCTGACTCCCTCCACTTCCTCCCGCGCGGCTCCCAGTGGTTGCTGGGAGGAGGGACTAGGGCAGTCATTTCTTCCCAGCGTCTGACATCATCAGAGGGGGCCCGGTCATGCTGTTACTGGGCCCACTCTGATGATGATATTCACCACCTGGTGGGCCCCTTCACGTGCGGCCCCGGCAATTATACAGCGCGGTCGGGGCCGCAACACATGATGGCGGCGGGAACCCGGTCGCAGGGGTCCGCAGGGCAGTTGGGCCCCCCAGAGTGACGGGCCCGGTCGCAGCTGCGACCCCTGCGACTGCGGTAGGTACACCACTGGTACTCTCCACAGGTTCCTAATGACCTGAGCATATTGCTCATGCCATGCATCTTGGGGAAGATTGGAACAATGGGAAAAGACCCAAAAATCAGGACTTGCCCCATTGAAATCAGGATGGTTGTGAGCCCTGTGGTTATCTTCTATATATATTCTTAGTACTTTGCTAGGACATGCACTCTATTGAATATATAAAGTTATAATAACAATAAAACAGATTTTAAAATGTTAGATACCTTTTACAAGCAATGAGAGTGGTACAACATTAAAGATGATATCCAAATGCTGTGAGAATTTTCTTTTAGCGTGAGTCAGGGCTTGTTTGGTATCATTACTAGGGATGTGCATGGGCAAAAAATTCAGTTCGGTTCAGCACTTCTGAAATTCGGGACTTCGGTTCTGCACTTCCGAAATTTGGGACTTCGGCAGTTTGGTACTTTGGCGGTTTCCGAAATTCGGGACTTTGGCACTTCGAGACTTCGGGAATTCCCTAACCCTACCTCTATCCCTAACCCTACCCCTAACCCTACTTCTACCCCAAAACCTTACCCTAACCCTACCTCTATCCCAATCCCTTACCCTAACCCTACTCATAACCCTAACCCTACTAAGGTTAGGGGTAAGGCTGGGTTAGAGGAATGTTGGGGTAAGGTTTAGGGGTAGGGGTTAAATGCAATCGAGGCCTTAGATTCAGATTCAACTTTATTATCGATGTACATGCAAGGATAATGAACCACAGTTGACCTCTGATCAGAAATGCAGCAGCAATTAATAAAAATACCATATCTATATACCAAATATAAAAATACTATACCTAATACCAAAGCTCCTCTAGTACTTTTATCATTGATAAAAAGTTATTAAAAACCTAATAATACATTGACATTACACAAAAACAATTTCAACAATGCAATCCATAGCCCCCAATCTAAGTAAAATATCTATTACATTAAAAAAAAAAAATTGAAAAAAATTCTTTAAACCAGTACTCCCATATATAATAAGGATTCTCATAGGGTTGTCAAAAAAAAAAAAAAAATACTTTTGCAATAAGTGTGCCAAACTACCATACAGTTAATACATATAGGGCAAATAAATTACACAATCCTTAGCAATATACCTTTATCATGTGAAAAAGAAAAAACTTAACACATACCGTATTTATCGGCGTATAACACGCACAGGCGTATAACACGCACCTCATTTTTAGAAAGAAATTCCAGGAAATTTCCCCCCTCATCCCATAGTATTCCCCCCCCTCATCCCATAGTATTCCCCCCTCATCCCATAGTGTCCCCCCTTTCCATAGTATTCTCCCCCCTTTCCATAGTATTCTCCCCCCTCCCATAGTATTCCCCCCCTCCTCCCATAGTATTCTCCCCCCTCCCCTCCCATAGTATTCTCCCCCCCTCCCCTCCCATAGTATTCTCCCCCCCTCCCCTCCCATAGTATTCTCCCCCCCTCCCCTCCCATAGTATATAGTATTCTCCCCCCTCCCCTCCCATAGTATTCTCCCCCCCCTCCCCTCGTATTCTCCCCCCCTCCCCTCCCATAGTATTCTCCCCCCCTCCCCTCCCATAGTATTCTCCCCTCTCCCCTCCCATAGTATTCTCCCCCCTCCCCTCCCATAGTGTACTTTCCTCCCCCTCCCCTCCCATAGTGTACTTTCCTCCTCCTCCCCTCCCATAGTGTACTTCCCCTCCTCCCCTCCCATAGTGTACTTTCCTCCCCCTCCCCTCCCATAGTGTACTTTCCTCCCCCTCCCCTCCCCTCCCATAGTGTACTTTCCTCCCCTCCCATAATTACTTACCTGTCCTGAAGCGTGGGCCGGCTTCACACCGTGCACCGCGGAACAGGAACTTTAATTTAAGGTTCCGGTTTCCGGCGGGACTGAAAGGAAGTGTGCACACTATTGTGCACACTTCCTTTCAGTCCCGCCGGAAACCGGAACCTTAAATTAAAGTTCCTGTACCGCGGTACGCGCTGTGAAGCCGGCCCACGCTTCAGGACAGGTAAGTAATTATGGGATATCGGCGTATAACACGCACCCACGATTTTTCCCCTATTTTCAGGGGAAAAAAGTGCGTGTTATACGCCGATAAATACGGTACTTAGTAAACTCTTAAGCGTGACTACATTGACCTATTTATCCAGTCATGTATCTTCAATTCATAGTTTAGTGAATTATACCAAAATTGTTTGTAGAAATAAATAACTTAAATATGACAGAAACAGAGGTTTCTTATACTAAATGCAAAATGTAATGTGTAACTGTGTTTCTGATGCTAAGCACTATGCTAACATTTGTTAAATACAGAGGATAAGTAAACATATTATTAAAAAAAACAAAACATGAGAAGTTAAAGGATCACCATAGGGTCAGGAACACAAACATGTATTCCTTACCCTATAGTGTTAAAACCACCATCTACCCCTCCTGGGCCCCTCATGCCTCCATAAATATAGCAAAACCTTACTGTATCCAAGCCTGAAGCTGTAGATCTGCATGCTGTTTGCCTAAAACAAACAAGTAGTCTGCTGACATCATCAGAAGAGGTCGCCTGATCCGATCACAATGCTTCCCCATAGGATTGGCTGAGACTGACAAAGAGGCAGATCAGGGGCTGAGTCAGCATGATTCAAACACAGCCCTGGCCAATCAGCATCTCCTCATAGAGATGAATTGAATCAATTAATCTGTATGAGGAAAGTTCAGTGTCTGCATGCAGAGAGAGGAGATACTGAATGTTTGGATGCATTTTAGGCAGCCATGACCCAGGAAGGGTCTCTAACAGTTATCTGAGGAGTGGCCAGTGAGGTTATCACAAGGCTGTAAGGTAAACACTGCATTTTCTCTAAAAAGACATCGTTTACAGCAAAAAGCCTGAAGGTAATGATTCTACACACCAGAACAAATTCAATAAGCTGTAGTTGTTCTGGTGACTATAGTGTGTGTCCCTTTAAATTTAATACAGTAAACAAATTCAGTAATATTTGGGGTGTACAAGGCTACATTAAAGAATTTATTAAATCAGAGAGGTAAACTAGATGGGACAATTGGTGCCTATTGTATGTTACATTTCTAAATAAGCATATGAAAACAGCCAGTGAGTTATCTATGTTTGTGACAAAATAGGAATCAGAACATTGTGCCATTAATGTCCTATTTTATTTTTAATTTTACTTCCGTTTGACATTTCATTGTAATTGCAAAGCATACCTAGGCCATAGCCTTATTTAAATAACATAATTCAGAAGCAATGGAATCAATGGAACTTGTATATAAAAGCTCAGTGTTGTCAATAGTTTCATTGTGGTTACATCAATCAAACACTCGCTTAATTATATCCTCCGTACATACTGATTTCGTAATTTAATATGTTTACAGGAGTGTTTTGCATTTTCTGATTAGACTGATAAGAGGGAATTGAATTGATAACTCTTTTACAGTCCCTGTGTAGGGCAAAAGAGAACGAAACGGAAAGTGAAGAACACTTTAAGGCTCTTTCTGAAAGGGAAATTGGTCGGCTCAAACAAGAAATTCAGAGACTGGAAAATGAACTTGGGTCCTTGAAAGAGAAGAGAAATAATCAAGAAGTAAGCTTTGCACATATATTTCATTTATCTTTGCAGACAATTATATGTTCAAGGTGAATGGGATTCTGTTAGGAGAGGTTTTTGTGTAATAACCTTGTGTCTGATATCTAGATTAGAATGAAAGGCTGAACATTCACTGTCATACAAAAGCACAAAATATATATTAATACTCTGGGAGTTAGTGTTTTACAAGAATAATCCAATTACCTGCACATCTAACATAAGGTCTGATAAATCTTTAAAGTTCATCTGCATGATTTACTGTGTTATATGGTTAGTCTGGGTCTGTGTAACTTATAAATTTCCATTGTTGTTGGTTACTGGGTTGTCTTTGTGTAGGGCAACAAAAGCACAACCTGCACATCCTGAGTCATTGTTTATATAGGTTAGTGCGTTGAACTCCTTGAAAAATAACAATTATCATTGTAACATGTGATGTATGTTTTAGAATGATATTTTCAAAGCAACAGAAAAACTGGATAATCTCAAGAGTCAGCTGAACTGGGACCAACAGGCGCTGGAAGCTTGGCTAGAAGAATCTGCTCGCAGAGACGAAGACTTGGTTGCGATCCAGAAATATGCTCAAAAAGATGATGGAAAAATTAAAGTAAGTAATTTTTTTTTTGGTTCATGTCAAGTTTTCAGTTTGCAAACTGTAAATTGTAACTGCGGTGATTTTTCCCCCCCTGATTATTGGTTTGAACAGAGCAATTGCGTTAAAGATATTTTGTATTCTGTAGGAGCTGTCCCTGAGGATTGAACGGATGACGATGGAGGCTAACCAAAAACGCAAAGTTTTAGACAACGAGCTCACAGAAACCATCACTGCACAGGTGTGATCAAATGTACATACTTACATACTTTAACTTCAAAACACGTGATATATCAGAACTGGAGAACATCACCATTTGCTGCACTATATAGTTATATTAACGTTTCATGACATGCTCAGAAGCAATACTTAGTCCAACTGCTTAAATGACAAGACCAATATCACACAATATTTTTGAAAAAAGAAAGGCAATCAGACATACAAAGTATGCTGAAGCCAAAGAGTGGGTTAAATGGTAGTCTACAGGGGGTAACCCTAATTAAATAGGTTTGAACATATAAGAGGAGTCACACAGGTTATAAGAGACAAGGTTCTATGTACTAATTATTTTGTACTTATTCTTGTCTTCTTGTACTAATTAACTTGTCTTCTTTTGTGCCACAGTCTTGCACGGCATGGATTTGAACTAATAACTGTTGACACCATAAAATCTATTAAACCTCACAGCATTTAAAGTAGGCAAAGAGGGAACCTTTTGATTTAGGTGGTGTGGCCAGGAGTGGGTTTTAACCCCTTAAGGACAGACAACGGATATATTCCGTCATGATTCCCTTTTATTCCAGAAGTTCTGTCATTAAGGGGTTAATTTAGAACATTGTTGGTGACTTATTGGCCTGCATTTAGCCATTCATACAATTGGAAAAAAAAAGTAATTTAGAACAAGGTTAAAATATATTATTTGAATAAACAAATTTAAAACACATTTAAAGTACTTTAAAGGTAAATAGTTGTTAGCTATTTTGCTGTTTTGAGATATACTCTGACATGCAAAAGAATGTGAGATGCAAGAAAAGTGGGATAATAGTGTAGAAAAGAAGAGCAGATATATTTGAATCCCAAGGAGAAGGTGAAGTTAAGCCCTGCAATGCAGGGCTTAGGTCATTGAGTGAGAAAATCATATATCTTATGGTACTTGGATTGTTCCTTTAAGTTTTCATTAGCACATATGGCAGAAAGAAATCCTAAAATCTGAAAACTTTGTGCTGACTTTACTTTACCTATATGAAGTGCCAATATTATACCATACTTTGTTATGTAGCTGTAGGATAAACAACCTGCTCTTGATTTTACCTCTCATGTGTTTTTTGTTGTATTTATATAATTCTTTGATAAGCTTATATTAAACGTAACATTTTGCGGTATTGTTTACTTTTTCAGGAAATATCAAAACAAGCATTTTATGATATATGTGTAATAAACTTGTTTTACAGATTGAACTAGATAAAACGGCTGAAGATTTTCGGAAAGCACACTCGGAACGGCAACAGCTCATCCAACAGTGGGAAAACACTATTGAACAAATGCAGAAAAGGGACAAAGAAATTGACCACTGTGCACTGGTTAGTATTTTAGACAGTTCTACTATGACACAATAAACATACTTAAAAGTACACTAATAGGGTCAGGAACACAAACATGTAACCCTATTGTATTAAAACCACCATCTAGCCCCCACCTTTGTCACCCAAAATATAGAAAAATCTTACTTTTATTTAAATTTGCAGCTGCTGCCTCTGTCCCTGATCTGCCTGCTTGGCTGATATCATCAGAAGTGATTCTTTGAGTCAATCACAATGCCTTCCCATAGGATTGGCTGAGACTGTCAAGGTGGCAGATCAGGGGCAGAGCCAGCACAAGTCAAAAACAGCCCTGACCAATCAGCATCTCCTCATAGAGATGAATTGAATCAATGCATCTCCATGCATAGGGTGGAGACACTGAATGGAAGTGCTGCACGTCTAGTAGCCATTGGAGGAGTGGCCAGTGGAGGTATCCCCTAGGCTGTAAAGTAAATACTGCATTTTCTCTGAAACGATATATAAAAAAAATGTAAACTGTTTTGAACACTGTATTTCATCAGGGACACTGCATGCACACTCTAGGCAACAACACAACTTAAATGCCTTTGACGTAAATGCCATCTTTTGATATTCACGCTGTATTTTTCTCCATATCCATGTCTCACTAGTTTTAGTTTTCTACTTTCAGTCTTTAGCCAAGCCACTCATTTTACAAAACGTCATCCTATAGCAGCTGAGTAATTGAGTACTTCAGTTTGGGAAGGCATTTTGTAAAATGGAAGGTGTGTCTCTAAATCAGTGGGTTTGCTTTAGACAACAGACGTTTTTGTTCTAAAGAGATTTAAAGAGGAAGACAATACAGCATGAAAATTATGCCAAAATCCATTAGATTTAAATTGAAAAGTTAACCTGGGCCCTCCATCGTCCTATTACAGCGTATCCAAAAGAAATCCCCAACATCCTTGTTGTTTTGTGACTTTTATCTGTGCCTGTCTTGCTACTTAGACATGCCACTAGCATTAATTTCTTCCCATAACAGTTTAAATGAAAACGATCAAATTTCCTTGTTTTTTTATTACATTTAATGAAATTAATGATATTTGTAAAATGATGTATATTGATTTTTTATTTTAGAAGATTTCACTTTATCTGGTTGAACAGCTATGTTGTGCCCGACTCTATTGTTGTTTGAACAACTTGTGCTCAACCTAACTTGGCTGTTGCTTCAGTTTCACAAATATCAATCACAGCAGCAGGCTAGTTAGGGTGAACAGAGGTTAGTGAGATAACAGTAGAGTCTGCCCCGGCACGGCTGCTCAGTCAGATAAAACATGTCATTTTCGGGGGGCCGGACCGCCATGCTAACCGGTCGCATGCAGGAGAGGCTCCGGAGCAATCGGGCCTCTTAAGCTACAAATGGCAGATTATATTGCTGACCGACAAGCCTACAAAATACCCACGGCTGTGGGAGAGGTAGCGGACCCCGAGATCGGGAGCTTTGGACCCCATGGTGGAAGAACGAAGCTTCGAGGGCTGCGGCCTAATCGGGAGGGGAGCGACGGCCGCTGCCAGGCCTCCCTTCCCAACTGCCACACGCCGATTGCCAGAGCAGCTTGCCGGTCCTGTTTCCCCCCCCTTCGGGCCGGGGGGGGTCATCCCGGCCCCCACTGAGAAGAGCTTGAGAAGTGGGGAGACTGGTGCACAAGACACGTCCGAGCCTTACCTTGCAAGATGGCGGCGGCTTCTGACTCTCCGCCATCTATCCCTACAACATGGAGTATCTCTAAGCTGCAACCAAGCCAATCACCTCGGCAGAGGTCCAGAAAGCCAGACACTCGAGGGCTACAGCGCTGGTAGAGAGGGAGACCATGCAAGTCACTGGAATCGCCGCCCGCAACAGACCCTCTCTGGGGGGGGGGGGACAGACACACGTGGCGAGCAGCAGACCCATGCCGCAGTGTGTATCTACTAAACGGAGCTAAGCAGTCGACAAGGCCTAACAAAAGCGAATTTAAAACACACAATTCTCTCGTTATGTGCCGAGCAGCTGTGGTACCAGACCCGGGTCTGGGAAGACCAATCCTGGCATGCAAGCACAGTGACACCCGCAGTTCCACAACACGTGGACTTTGTAAGAGACAGCAGCTACACGTAACCCGCTGGCAGCCCCAGACCTAAGATGCACAACGGAAAGATTCTCCCACCTGTCTTACATCGAAGGTTGAACAGCTAGAAAGTATGCTGAAAATGCTCCAATATGACCTTAAAAAGGAAGGAGTGGACAAAGCCAGTCTCCAAGCAGAAATACGACTTTTGCGAGAAGACAACATGCGCCTGCAGGAGGAATCCCAGAATGCATCAGCCAAGCTAAAGAAATTTACCGAATGGGTTTTTAACACCATCGACATGAGGGACATTCTGTAAGATCAGAAGGAAAACCTGAAAACCGTGTCTACAATCAATACCGAACCATAGGAGCTTTAACTTCACCCAAGTAAAAATGTACAGACTCAATAGCCACCATAGCCACAATGTTTCTTAGCACCTACCAACCAGAATTTGTATGTAGTCGCATGGTTTAGTCACTGCCTCTTGCTGAAATGTGAATATTTCAGGCACAGGTTCTGATTAATAAAACAAGGCAAAAAAAAACTATGCCTGTTTTGTGCAAAATGTGTGACTTAAATATGATCAAGCTATACTCGACTGAGCTAATGTCACTCCATATAGTATGTCATAACCAGGCTTACTGTTCTCTTGTTAAGTGACATAATATGCATTAACCAGTTTATCCTTTTTAAAAATGTGCAGTACATGCCACAGTCTCCTGCTTCTTGAAATGTCTGCATTCACTGTGGTGGCATGGCAAACCTGTCTTATCATACTGCCATACCTATAATGTGTTGCTCATGTGCATAGGGGGCGGTCTGGGGTGGTATACTCTTCTCGTATATTATACTGTATTCCTCATCAAAACATGTCTACAATTAGTACCTATCGTTTTTTAGCAATCTACTCATCTAGCTTTCTTCATGTCAAGCGTAGTACATTACCATAGTTAAAAACAAACGTGATCCTGAACTACTGTTTTCAAACAATATAAAAAAAAATGTGCCTGTATATCTAATGCCATAACATATTATGCCAATGTTTACCTACTCTACCGGATGTCGCTGTTGTGGCACACGCCGGCTGTTTGTTCAATCAGTGCACAACCAAAATAAAGAATTTAAAAAAAAAAAAAAAAAACATGTCATTTTCAAATAAAGTATATTAGGTTTCATTAAATGTAATAAACTTAAAAAAAAAATGAAAAAAAAAAATTTTATGACGCTTTTAAAATAATCTACCCAAGGAGGCATATTAGTCATTCTTGCTACCGTAGAATCACTGGTAACCCATATTGCTCCTCTATCATACATCAGTAGCTCCATTTAGACTTTACCTTTCAGTACTATAAATTTGTTCACTGTTGATTGCATTCCAATTTGTTTAGAACCAAGATTGTATGATTAACACTTTCACATTAAACTTTGTAACAGCTTCTAGCCCAGGTGAAACAGGAACTGAGAGAGAGAGAAGGCGTAATCAAAGAAAAAATGCAGTTTTTGACAAGTGAGATAGACAATAATAAAGAATATGAAAATAAAATCTCCAATGCAGAAAGGAAGGCTGCCAAGCTTAGATTGGACTCTCAGGAACAAGAAGCAGTACGAAATCAACTAAAAAACGAGGTAATCTCAACCATTTATAGTCTTTTTGTAAATAAAAATATCTTGTCCACCACTGTTGATGATAAGTGAACAAATGGTGTTTCTGTAGATACCTTTGTATTCTCATTTGACTATTTTGAAATTTTAATGCTCATATATTCAGCTAAACTTTGAACATGTTACAATGTGTACAATTGATCAAATGTGAAATATATCCAGGATGACGATCATGGATGTGAATGGGCATTGTAGATGGTTGAATGAAAAGGATTTCATAAGACTTCATGGAGAGTACAAGGGAAGAGAAACATATTGTATGGCAGGGAATCTTTGGGAATGAAGTTTAAATCTGGCTTATCAAATGTATTGGCGTTGCAACTATTGTACATGCTCAGAAATTCATAGTCAGAATTATTTATTTAGTTTTTGAGAAAAAAGGGTAGGAGAAGGCTTGTGTGCAAGGTTAGGCATACGCTGGGCGAACAAAATGGCACAAGTGAGCAAAATAAGTTTTGAGACCTGAGTGGGGACTAACTGTAGCGCAAGCTACTGAGTTTCTCTAGGCTTTTGCCCGTTATCAGAGTTCTCATATTCTCTGTTTTTGTTATTAAAAAAGCAATACGGAGAACAAGGGTGATGAAAGGGCAGCATTTGATAGTGAAATGGATCCGAGACAAGGCAAGAGAGAGAGACAGCACATTGAAACAAGACAGTGATGATGAGGAAAGTAGAGCAAAGAGGGCAGAATAACAGTGGTAAAGGGTAAATGGCAAGAAACCAATAATGGCAAATTGAAGAAAGGAAGAGTTACAGCGACTAAAGTGAAAGATGCAGATATTAAAGAAAACAAAAACAATATGAGAGCATCCCGAAGAGCCCACAAAATATGGTCGGGTAACGAGAGTTAACTATGAGGAAATACAGAGAGAAGAAAATAAGGAAAGCTCAACCTAACAAGTTTTTCAACAAGTCTCAACATAACAATCTTTATGAAAATTCACTGCTTTGCAATAGGGAAGATGTCCTGTCCTGAATGTGGGGTTCAGGATATAATATAATAACGATAACAACGATATATTCATTTTCATTGACAGCTGGACACATTGAAAGTTACTGTTGATAGGACAGCTACAGAGTTAGAGATTATGCGAACACAAGTTGTAAACCTGAAAAAAGAGATCCAGAATAAACAAAACAGGTACAATTCACCTTAAACTATTGTTTGGAAATGAGCACTGGATATATATTATATTTATTTTTTATTTAAGTTTTGTGTTCCCTCTCAAATCTATATACCGGTACTCAGTGGGCTACAAATGAAAATATGTTACAATTACATATAATACACTTATAATACATGATACATTACAATTATAAATTAGCCCATTCATTCCAGAAGTATAGGACACTACAAAAGGTGCAGTACCTAAAACTTAAAGCCTATTGATTTTACAGGCTCAATATAGCAAATGAACATAATGATGGTCTCACTGAAAAACTGACGTTTGTGACTGAGTCGGCAATGAGTTTGGAAGAGAGAGCTTTACGCATGGAAGAGATGCTGAAAGAACAAGAAAAAACTGTCAAGGTACATACATCTGTATAAGCATCATGATATATTGAAAATATACAATATAAACGTACACCAAAGATTTGTGTTCATGACATCTGGACATAGCTATAATAGACTTATTATGATTAGTAATTATATAGCACCATCATATTTTGCAGCACTTTACAATTATATAGTGGGGTAATTGGCAGACAGAAAAACAAATGACAGACACAACTGGGCCCTACTCAAACTATCTTACAATCTAGAATATATGGTGCCTTTATCGAAGACACGCTCCAAATTTAATTTGTCATCAAGTTTTTTACAGTAATAATCGACTAGAAATAAAATAACCCCAGGTTTCTGATCTCTTATCATCGGTGAACACAGAGCAATGATGATTCGCATCCAGTATAATCTGGTCTAACTACTGATAGAATTGCATATAACTGTTACAAAGCAGATCAGTTTTCAAAGCATATCAAGTGAAATGATAGCTAGGGCATTTAAATAATTTTTTCATCAACAGTTGCTTTTTAAAATGCAATGACCAGAGTTTTTCCAATAACCATTTTGGAGTGGCCATGTTGTTTTTCCAGCACCATGGGAGAGATATCTTTAGCAAGTAAAATATACATAGCAAAGTTGGGTACGATTGGTCTGGTATGAGATATGATGAAAAAAAGGAACTTTATTTTTAAAGAAGATGCTTTCCTTGTTTCGCTGCTATCTATTGGATAATAATATAATGCAAAAAGAGGATAGGAAAAAAATGCAAGAAATGGGAAAATATAGAAGAGGTTAATTTTAAAATGGCATCCATTTAACATTTAAAGATCAATTCTAGGCCATGTGACTGCTTACTATTGATATGACTTACTTGGAGCTTTTAGTGAAAAAGCTACAGACAGTTCTTGTTGGACATACAAAGCTAATTGTTTGGCATTATTCTATTCTTATGATATACAATATGGTTGTGAATATACCTGAGAAAGTTATCTTACTCGTGTAATTGTGTCCCTAGGATTTTGAAACCCAATTAAAACAGATGAGAGAGCTTCATTTCAAGAAATCCCAAGAACTGCATGAACACAAATCAAACGAAAAGAGCGTTGTGGCAGAAATTAATGGAGGTCAAGTTTCATTGAGAAACCTTAATATCCAACTGCAGAAGCTTGACCTGCAGGCTTTGAAACAACAGGGGATCATGTACAATCTGGTAAAAATGCTCTTACATTCCGTTAGCAGGTTATTTCCATATTTACCGTAGTGGGTGATATACATTATGAACAGCAGTTGTTAATAGTTTGTATTATGTTTTATAGTTGTCATCATTTGAGTTCAAAGGCATGAGGAGTGGAGCTTTAGAAAAATGATTTTATGAGATCTCTGAAGTGGAAAACAAAAATTTTTAAATGTGAGACATTATGCACAAAACCTTTTTTCTTATTTAGTATTTAATTTATCCAGACTGGGTTTTTACATGTAGAACACTAAGCTCCAGATTCATTCACGGTGTCATTTAATAAAGTAAGAATTCAAAGTGATTTAAAATGTAAGGCTCGAGTAGCCGAACTGAAAGCATAGTTGACAGGTTGGATATTTTGACCTTCAATTTTCAATTCACTTTGAATTCTCACTTTAGTTAATAATTCTTTCACCATTTAAACACAATTAAAATAATACATGAAATGAATAATTAAAATGAATAATTATACTAAGTTCTAACGAGCATACCAAATATTATGTGCAGTAGCAGGTTCCTTTTATCATAATATTGTTTGTGAATTCCCTTCTGTTTTTTAATTGATTTCCTGCTTATGGCAATCATTTTGGAACAAGGAGTAAGAGATTTGTAACTGCCCTCCATGAGTGTGTATTCTCTTGTGCAGGATTTTCATATCCAGCAACTGGAGCGCAGACTGTCACGTTTAAAAGGAGAGGTCAACACTGATGAAAAGCGTGCTTTGGAAATGAAAATCTCTGAACTTACCAAAGCATTTGAAGAGCGTAAGACTGCTCTTAATCTAATAAATGGGCAGCATAAGAAACTGCAGGTATAGTTATGTGTTGTGAAAGAAAATATACTGAACTTAATTTGTATTTTGAAGTTACAATTAACATTTAGCTTTTACCATTCTGTTACTATGTGCTATTTGTTCTTCCCACATAATTTGTTTTTCGATTTGTTATATTTTTGTCAAAATGCCAGTACCGCTGAAGACTAAAATGAGTAAAATATGAATAGTGCTAATGGCCAGACATTATTGGTATGAATTAACAGACAACTGATAATAAAGTATAGAAAAAAATTGTGTTGAATTATTTTTGAACACAAATAAAATTGTATCATGAATAGGGTGATGTCCGTCATATCAAGCGGGACCTTGACAAGACTGGCCAGGAGAAAGGAGATCTCATCAATAAGATGGAGGAATTTAAACTGTTTAACACAATGACTGAAAAAGAACTGAAAAAGTTGAAAGCATCAAAACAGGTATATTTTTGAATTATTTTTGTTTGGTTATGGATGGTCAGAAATCCATCCTGCATATGTCATGATTTAAAATTCAATTAAATCTTAAGTTCACATCAAGACTTCATCATACCAAGACAAAAAAAAACTATAATGCATTATTTTGTTACCATGTTATTAAAGGATTTGATGGTTGAAGACAACATCCTGAAGCTGGAAATCAAGCGACTGAGGGATATGCTGTACAGTAAAGCAGATGATGTATTTTCATTGGAAAAACGCAGGTTGCAGCTGCAGACTGCAATGAAAGAAAGGAGAGAAGAGATTGCGATTCATAAAGAGATGCTTAAGTCACAGGTCCGATTGGTGGATCAGGAGAGACAAAGCATAAGGTACAATTACAATGCTGGCCTTGCATCTTTTATTTGATATTTTGCAGTTACTTGTTCATATGTGACAATAACATGTCTAATGATAATACTATTTTTAGTAGTTATGGCTTATCTTTGGTGCTACAGCCATTTGGCTAGCTGTGACAGAGAAATGTAGACCACACAGCCATAGTGCAATTGGTTATACAATACTGCTCTGTGTAATACTGTTTTATATTGCGTTGGATACAATTTCTTACTATTGACAATGTGTCCGTAAGTAAAAGACCATCCCTACATCTTGCATGTTGCCACTTACACATGATCTTATTGGAGGCAATATCCCCACTATACTTAAAAGGCTTGTGGCAAGCCTATTAAAATAGGACGACAAGAACATGCCTCAAAAATTTAAAGAATTACCGTTATAAACTAATCAAGTTTTTCATTTAATGAGAAATTGTCATCATTCACCCTAGGAGAAACAATGGGCATTTACTAAATTGAAAAGTGCAGGAGAGGTAAAAAAAAAAAAAACAAGTATAAAATGTATTTACCTTTTGCAGCATTTATGGGTTCTGTGTGTGTTTTCATTCCACTATGCTGTGAGTGTATATGGTTGTCAGCATCTGCTCAAAGTTACCATGCACAGACATTCAGTGACAGCATTGCATGTAATATCACAGAAAAGAAAAGAAAGAGCAGAAGGGGTCTATAACAAAATATAGAACAACTCATGTTGAAATAAAAAAATGGAAAATACAAGTCAAGCATATAGTTTATTTGTTGCAATTAAATAATATGTTAAGCAACATGTTATGTTATAAATATATATTCATCTTTTAGTTAGGTTGATATTTAAAATAAAATGCTAACACACACAGATCCATAGGAAAAATACAATTTCAGTTTAATATCTGCACATACCTGTGTTAGCCATCAAAACCTATATGTCACTAGGACCAAGTCCTAACTGTATTTTCATTTACAGACCCTAACTATACATCACTATACATGTGTCTTCTCTAGCTAGCTCTAACTGAACAATTTCATGGCTGTAGCAAACTGCCAATCTCTACTATTGCACTGATATAAACACACAACAACACCAAGTAAATGTAAATTAAATAGTACAAGTATTATAATTAACAAGGGAATGAACAAGTTCAATATAATGAACTAGGAAATATAACCAGGGGAGATCTGATACAATGGATCACAATACGTTTGGGGGAGGGAACATAACTGTTTTCATTAAATGCCGAATTGTAGTGAATTAAAAGCTAAATCCTAACAGTTAGGCAAAAAAATGCATATCTGGAAACATTCTTTATCTTAGTTTTAGTCATAGCTTGGCTATGTTGTAGTTTCCTTTTTAAATTCACTACAATAACGTTTATACTTGGGTATATATTTTTTGGTTTTTCTATTTGTAGATTGATGTTGAATATCTTCCCATGTAACCGTAGCAGTAAATTAACATCTTAGTGTTAGTGCACCCCTGTTGAATTGTTTTGTAGAAAGACCAGTCATTTAATGCTACACCTCCTTTCACTGTCTAGCTCAGAGCTGCATGACAGACTGGCAAAAGTAGATAAAATGAGGAAGAGATACGAAATCCTAACGATCGCAATGATGCCTCCTGAGGGAGAAGAGGAGAAATCCCAGGCATACTACATAATTAAGGTAAATTAATAGATCAGCCGTAAAGTGGTCATAATTAAACGGCACATGTAAATAAATTAGTGTTCTTGTTTTAGAATGATTTTTCAAAAGCTATTCATTGGCAGTACTTAATTTCAAACACTTCAATCTTTCTGCATTAGCACTTTTATTCTATTCATGCATTAAATACTCACAGTCTGACATTTTTTTTTTCAAAGTATGATGAGATTAAGATATATCTTAATTAGCTGAGCAATCATTTTTAGTTTTCTAATTATACGTGTTTTTATTTGTTCTTTTAATATTCCAAAGATTCATTTCAGAATGTTTCTTTGCCATTAGTTTATTTTTTTTTAAATGTAATTATAATCATAATTCTGATTATTAGACAAATATTCCATTATTTACAAAAAAACTCAAATTAACCAGACATCACTGTGAGGAAATACCCACTCAGGATCTATTCAAATTTTTGCTAACAAAAGAAAGTCAATTGGCTATTTATGTTCTATGTCCGTTACTGTGGACCCCTCATCCCCAGACCTGTGAACTTAGGAAGAGTGGACCTGCCATTTGTTAGAGAGGGTGCAGAATGTTCTATTTCTTCTCCTCCTGGTTTGCGCTCTGTACAAGCTGCAGCTGCAAAGTTCTCTATGTGTGCTGTTCAACTGTGTGGTCTAGGTGTCAGGATGCGGGTCAGTGAGATTGCGACTTACCTCAGGGAGTCCTCTGGCTTTATGGAGGATCGGTTGCATCAGGAAACACTGCCTGCTTTTAATCCCCACCATCTACAGACTAACTGTGCAGCTTTCAGAGTAGTCTGCAAGGGTTGGTAACTGGCTGCAAGGGTTTTGGGTGTAAGTGCATGTGTATTATCCTTATATTAGGTTTAAGTATAGGTTCCAGGAGAATTGTGCACACAATCTATGGTGCTTACTGGATTCATGGGGCACATTGTCGGTTACTATATGATGAGCAGTTTAGGGTAAAATTGGAATTCTACCATCCCTCTGTTGCGACATTATAGATAGAAGTCTTTGGCTTTTGTTAATGATTCAACAAAGAACAGAGCTGTCCCCTTGACCTTTTTGACCTTCTCCTGGCCAAACATCACCATTACAAAGGGAGTCTGTTGGTTGTTTAACAAGTGCCATTGTAGTCATAAGTGCAGTTTTGTCCATCTAGTAAACAGATGTTTTGAAAACTTGAGTACTGTCAGTGGTACATGAGACCTGCTAAAGGAGAGGAGACAGTGGATGTATTAAAAATTGACAGTTGACTAACAATGTACCCCAGAGATAGAGGGGCTCATCATTTATGGAATGGTCTTTCATATGGTATTTTGTTCCATTTTCTCTCAGGCCCCTTTAGTTCCTCTCCGTACCCTAATCAAAATCTTGCCTCTAGAATTTGTCCCTAAGAAAACGCAGGGCAAATTTAAACAAATTCACCACTTCTCCTTTCCAACTGGTTCATTGTTTAATGGCATTAATAATAGTTTTACCAATAAACAAATTGACCCAGGTGAGGTCAAGGAACCCTGTGGCAAATACTGCATAATTAGTATTTGTCTGTAGACTCTATAATGCTTAAAAAAGCGTGGTATTTGGATATAGATCTTACGCAATCAAAACACTCTACTTAATATTTTTTTTTCAGGCTGCTCAGGAAAAGGAAGAATTGCAGCGTACAGGTGATGACTTGGATGCTAAAATTCGAAAAGCTGAAAAGGAAATCAACGCATTAGAGAATACTCTTCAGATTATTAATGGCTGTAACAACTCCTATCGAAAATCTTTTAATAAAGTCACTGAAACAAGTAAGTCTAAATTCCATACAAAAACAAGTGGAATTGAAGCTGCATTTATGGTGGAGCTTCAATTCAATTTTAAAATGCAACAAAAAGTACTCAAAAAGAAAACAGTGGACAGGGGCGGTACAAAGGGGAGGGGCGTGCCGCCATTTTCTCTCTGTTACCAGCATGCTGGTGTCAGATGCCAATTTTGCACAGAATTTACATTAGCCAGCCTGAAAGTTTGACACTGCTGGAGCTGGAGTTATACGTCCATCTATGTATGTGCAGCGTTTCATAGTTAAATGATACACGGAACGACTCCAGGCACAATGACCAATACAAATCATTCAAGTGGTCATGGTGCTTAAAGTAAACATGAATTTACAATTTAGGCCAAAGTGGCAGAATTGGGAGCAAAACAACTGTTTTCAGTTCACCTATATTGCACAAATTTAGTGTGTAACTTTGCTTGTTCCTTGTTTAATGTCAGGTGAAGAGTATGAAGAAAAGGTTCAGCTGGAAGAGCAAAAAAAAGCTGCAGAAGAGAAGTACAGGTACAAACGAAAGCAGATCCGAGAGCTACAAGCAGACATACAGGTGAGTTGTGTGTAAATAGTAATACACTAGATTGAGAACACAATTTACAGTTTTCAAATAAATTAATTCTTTAAAAGTTATGCATAGCAACCATTCTTCTAGAGGAAGTGGTTCATGTATTTACCTTTAAATAAGGGTAACAAGTAACATGTTAGTATATATACCTTCAAATGGCTACATGAAATGTACCCATGAATATCCATGAATTAAAAAAGTTGCCTATCTGGCAACAAATCCCTGGGATCCAATTCTCCTGTGTTGCCAGTACATAGATGCAAATTTTATAGTGGAGTTGTCCCAGGATTTTTAATAGTATGCTTACTTATCCACTATATTTAACAATATTTATAATGTGAGCTGTGAAAAATAAAATGTAAAAATCAACTTTATTCAGGCAACAATGCACCTCCATCTTCGTTCCCATTCTATCATTGTTATAAGCTCTGTCCTGTACACCTGGCAGTCCGCACAAATAAATAATACAGTGAAAAGGAGAAATAAAACGTGTCTCTTTTTCTTCCTCAGTTGCAATGTGTGCCTTGGCTATGTCTGGACTGAACTGGATTGCGAAGTCATTAGCTAAATATTTAATATAAATTTCAAAGAAAATAGAGCATCCCATGAAAACTATAATTATTGGTGACTTTATTAATGGATGGTGTGATTTCCAGAGCAGTGATCATTCCCCTTTAATCAAATCCGTTGTCTCTGAATTAACTTAATTACTTTCAATGTGCATTAGTGAGAACACATCTTTCTTAAAGATAAATAGGAATTACTGAACTTAGGAGTTAAAGATTGATGGGAGTTAATGGAGAGCCAGTAGACACACTTAAATGAAACCAGTGGCATTCTCTGTGATCTAATGCATGCCTATAAGGGATACCTTACACAAAGGCAGTAGTAGTGAGTGTACCTATAGATGTTTAGTTTTACTGGTGTGCTTAAAATTATTGGAATACTTATTCAAGGATGTTCTACATTAAGTAAAATACTCCTCAGGGTGTTTCCGACTCAACCAGCTTTTATTCTCTTCTGACAATAGGCTCCAATCACCAATGATAGAGGTTACTTTTTGGAGCTATTATACTAAATGTGTGCGAGTTTGGTACCATAACAGCTGGAGTTTCAGAGATAGTTCCCTACCATTTAAGCTGAGGAATGCAACTCCCAGCACACTCAGAGCCACACACACAAACAAATCAGTAGCTGGAATTCCCAACTGGGCTGCATTTTCCTACAGATTCTGCCAGTCTGTTCCTGCTGCCATCAGTTTAAATGATGTAATAGATTCCCTGTGTTGTGCATAATAACTCCCTGTGTTAACTATTTCTTATGAAATAGTTAGTTTTAATCTTGTGTTAGCAGAGGGACAAGCTTGCTAAAACCCACAGAATCACTTAAAGGAACGTTAATGTATTCCTAGCGCTATAAAGGCATCTCACCCAACTCTGTTTGCAAAAAAACCTATATCACTCTTATTGTAGCCCTCACCTCTAGCTGGTCTCTGTGCTGCAAGTCTCACCTCCTTGCCTGATGATCTTAGCCAATCCAGTGTTTCTCCAAGCATTAGGAGGCTAGTGCTGTGCCAATCAAATGCTCTGTAGGAGCAGCATTTGCTTGTTTTAAAGCCAGATTAATTTTCTTGTATTTTGATACTGTGATCATGATAAAAAAAACACATATGTATGCTGGGTTGTTTTACAATAAATATTTCGCTGAAATACATGGTACTTTTTGTAAATATCACAGATCTTCCAAAATTGCTTGGTTTCCTAAGCAACATCTTACTTTTTTTTTTTTAACTTAAGTGAGACAGTATTTTTTTCCAAGCTTGGTAGCGGACATAATAAAAAGGGGAACTTATTAAGCTATAAATATAATTTTAAATTAAACAAAAACTTGCTTAAGCCATCAAATACGGAATCCAGCTGAATTTACAGATATAGTATCTACTCCGCATTAGAAGAGAAAAACGAGTTTGTTACTTTTTCATATATGATAAAGCAGTTTTAAATCCAGAAAACCAAAACCTGTATAAAGTTAAAGGAGAGTACTTTATTGCAGGTCATGAAGAACACTTTTGATAGCATGATGAAAGAAGAAGTGTCCTATGAGGACAAGGTGAATGAAATGCTTCCGAGCATCACACAGCTTAACAAAGAAACAGAGGACCAAAAGCAGAAGCTAGAACGGGTGATGAAACAGGTTAGTGCTTCCATTTTTGTGTAGTAACACTTTGTATGCTTATGTGAAAGCCAGTTATATAGCTCAACCTTGAGCCCTATATGTTTATAAAGCACATTTTCCGTAGTTCATATCAATCCTACTGTTTTTAGTAAATAACCCTGACATAACATAAGAAAAACATATAAAATGCCCAGATAACTACATATCCTAACATACTGTCTTACAGTATAAGCTAGCATTCTGAACACTTATTTGAAATATTTTTCTTTTTTTCCATGTAAATGATGACCAGTTTTTATTAATGGTCATTTGTTTGTTTATTTTGGATGGGAAGGGTGAGATCAGGAAGTTGTAACTACAAGAACTGAATATACCAATACCTACAGATTATGATATTCTTTTGCTCTTTACTTTATATTTTGTTTTTGTTACATTCAGAACTTATCCTGCCATTCTTCAAACATAAAAATGCAATTTAAAGGGATTCTATAGTGTAGGGAATACAAATCTGTATTCCTTACACTATAGAGCCCTCTGGTCCCCCTCCTACAACGTCAATTTTAATTTCAGTTTGATCTCGGTTTATATTTTTTATTATTTGCGGTTTCAAGGAGAATGTGAACCATATACTTAATCTTCATACATATATATATATATATATATATATATAATCTTCTCTATATAGTTAACAAAAAAGAGTTTACCTATGAATACATTTTTAGCAGGCTACTACAGTCACCTCAATCTATCCATTGATTTATTTGCATGTACTATCCTACAGTTGTAGGTTTCCCTTCTCAGTTACTCTTGAGTTCTCATCCATTAAAACAGCAGGGACTGTATTTTGGCACCACTATGTGTGTGTGTGTGCGCAAAACTATGTCTTATCACAGAGAGCATATGCAACAGCAACACACTTAGTTTTGGAATTTGTTTATTCATTAAAGCACACAAATTAAACTACTCAGCAAAAGTAATAGAAGCACATAATATCACACTCTTATAGTTTATGTTTCTAATGAACACAATTTGTACAGCTTTTAGTTTAAAGGGACACTATATACACCCAGCCCACTCCATCTCATTGAAGTGGTCTGAGTGCAATGTCCCAATCCCACTTAATCCTCAGATTTAAATCATTGCAGTTTTTGAGAAACTGGGTGCTATCGGACTTTGAGTCCCCTAAATGATGCTGGACGCCTTCACGCTCTGCATTTGGACATCCAGCATCAGTTAAATTCCTACAGGAAACCATTAAAGCAGTGCTTCCCTGTGGGTAGGATATAATGTGCTGACCCAGCACAGATAGATATCAGGTAAGTGACTAAAGGTTTTTTGTTTTGTTTTTTTAACCCTTTAGCTGCCAAGGTAATAGTGATAGGATTTATGTCATGGAATATCTTGTAAGATTGATCTGTTAGATTACTCTACAAAGCTCAATAGATCAGGCAGCCAGTTTACAGAGGGCATATGTTTTTAGTAGACACCAGATATCCAACTCGGTAGGTAGGGGACCACATTTTCCTGGAGCAGAGCGAACCTATTATGAGTGAGATTAATCAGAGTTGCTGAACTTTATTAAATCTGTTTGGCATTTTATGTGGTTTATTTGAACCCTAACTGTACTTTAGAATGTACGCTCCCCCCCCCGATCCAGTAGTACTAAGACTAATTAATAGTCATCTGAGATTTCCCCTCATTACCTATACCAATAATCACTTTCATTTTGAAGCCCTCCCCTAACAAATAGTCCATGCCACGATAATTCTCTCAGAAACTACTGGCCAATATAAAGTGCCCTACTTAGATCTACTATTAAGAACCAGAATGTTAGGACAACGCAGATGTGGTCATCAATGGGTTAAAATGCTAGTGTAAGCACATTCCAAAATAGTTTTTCTAAATTATGCTTTATTAATAGTGTTCCAAACTGATGAAAGAAATACGTACAGCAAAAAAGAGTGAAGGAGAAACACAAGATGAGCGAGATATTAAAGTTCGTGACTTGCGTGACTTCAACAAATCAATCAACAAAATGCTTGCAGGGGCAATGGAGCAAAATCCTGATCTGAGTCAAGCTCTTCAGTTGTATTTCCAACAGGTTTGTAGTTTTTATATTAAAATACAATTTATTTACTCTACAACTACCGAATCTTCATATAAGTATGGTCCTGGGCAGTGAGAAATTAAACAGGACTGAATAATCAAAAGGGACACTACAGCATTTGTAGTGGTTATGGTACCATACATTCCCTGAGGAGCAATCCACTGATAATCTGTCAAATGATTTCCAAACAGATTGACACTTACCTTACATTTCAGTCGGGGCTGATCATTATTATACCTGCTTGTTCATTGGCTGAGAGTGTGAGCTACAACACTTTGTAGTGGTTATGGTTCCTATAGTTGATCTTTAAATAAAACTTAAATGTAGACTCCTAAACTACAGTTCAAATGATGCATTGCCACCTTTTAGACTGGGTCTACCGCTGGCCCACCCAAACATCAACCTGCCTACATAAATCGGTAGTAATAATGTATCTACAGAGGGGTAGTTAATAATATGGAAAAAAAATGCATTGTTTTTAAATACATACACCCTTTTCTTTTTAGTTTGGTTTGGAAATCCCTACTAGCAATTCAACTCCAGGAAGTTCAAGAGGAAGTTCATCAAGAAGCTCACTCTTATCAATCCGGTAAGAGTTTTTTTTAAAAACAAAACGCTTTCTCTTCTCATGGTTTGAGTTTGAACTACCTCTTGACAAAACAGATGACCCATTCCATGCTGTCCACATCAGAGACTTGGAACTGTGGTGTGAGTAGGGTTAAATTCCTGCTCACACAAGGTAGCGCCTTTAAGATTCTATTAATACTTTGGCCTTGATTTAATTTACTTGGATCAACATTTTAAATGATCATAACCTGTTTAGAGAAAAATAAATATAACCTTTCTAATGACTTATCTACAAGAACTCAGATACTTTTATGGTGATTTCTGTAGATAAATGATTTGAGAGGTTTTGAGACAGATTGTGATCATTTGAAATGCTGACCCAAACGGATTAAAGGGTTACTCCAACACTTTATTTTGTCTGTTTTCAAGTAGATTGCTCAATCAGGTAAGTATATATTATATATACTATTCCAGCACTCAATGCTTAGCCTCCTTGGTTAAGAGTAATCAGTTGGCACTTAGCCAATGAGCTAGCACGGCTTCTAGCTCTGAGCACTGGAAATAGATGCAGTGAACATCACCGGATTGGCCTTATGTAAAATGGGCACTCTTGGCACCATAAACACTACAGTATGCTGTAGTGCTTATGGTGTATTCCTTCAATATAAAACACTAAATGAAGATGTCAATTATATCAAACACTGAACTGTATTTCTGATTTTGTTTTTTAGATCAAACTCTTCTAGATCTTCATCTAGTTCAGGTACTTCTCCACGTATTAAAGTGCTTGAGCTTGGACTACCTCCTGCTTCTCCCTCATCAAGTATCTCATCAACTCGCAGCTTGAAGACTTCTACCAGAGAACGGTCTCAAAAGGGTCACAAATAGTAATGATGTCAAATGAAAAATTACACATGAAGGCAAATAGTATAAGCAACCCTTTTTATTGTTGTCTCTCAATACCAGACTCTTCCCTTATTTACAACAAAAAATATCAATGTGTAATTCAAAAATTATCTATTTTTACTTCAGGAGGTATACTTAATCACAAAACACAACCCAGCTTGGGAGTCATTTATTATTCTCTTAAAATAAAAGTGATAAAATTGTACTCCTGCATTAAAACAGTGTTCTTCAGAACCGCTTGCAACAAAAGCAAGTATTACATGACAACTTGCTTTTGCACAGGTAAGTAAATCACAACTGCACGCCAGTCCCTGAGAGTGTATCTCGAATAAAAGGTTTCAATTACTTTTTTCTTCTTCATATAACAACTCAAATTGAACACTTGAAAATAAAATAAGCACACTACTTAGCAAGGTGAAACTTTATTAAGAATACAAGGCCTTTTATCACAAATTGGACTTCACATTTCATGGACATGGCTTACAATGTTAATTTAAATCAATATTAAAATAAATACGGCAACAATGGAATTGAGAATGCAGTGAGTTTTTTCCAACCGTTTGGTCCTCCAAACACAGAACTTTGTACAAAAGGCTTTAGGAGCAGCTAGCGATGTAATAGCAGAAAGGTTTACTTTTCAAATGTGCACCTATCGATAAATATCACCACCTCAGACCCAGTGAGAATACCCGGTTAATTAGCCCTTCGTTCAGGAAGATTGACTCACCTTGCTCATAAAAAGATATCCTTCAAAAGCCGACCTGTGTGCAAAACCTTGCAAACAGGTTCAGGGACCACTGCATTAGATAAGGCATTTTTCTTTCATCCTTTATAAAAATAGGTAATGTTTTTTTACACCCACTTTAAAAAAAAAAAAAAGGAAAAAAGTAAAAAAACAAAAAACGGCTAGTTTTTCAAATAGAGGTTTGCATACCAAAATTGATCCTGAATCAGGGGATTAAAATTGGTATTTAATGATTGGCAATTTTTAAAAAAAATGATAATGCACAAAGGTCATTGGTGTTAGAGCGACAGATAGCAGGAAATGCATAAAACCATGTTGTACTAATTTTGCTTGCTGCCCTTTTCCTTCTCAAACTCTGCAATCTGGCTAAGAATATTTAATAAATTTCCAGGCAAAACCTTGGCAGCAGATGTATTTCCATTTTGCGCTTTATCGGTTTCCAGTCTCCTTGCATTTTCTTTACATGGTGTATCTGATTGTTGTGATCGAGAACTCTTTGAAGTAGACTGCTTTTCAGCAGAATCGGATTCTAACCTTCTATTGTAATATTTATGACCTTGATATTGTTTAGGGTAGTCAGGTCTGTCATCTGTTTTCTTGTAGCTGTAGTCCGTAGAATCTCTTCGACTAGATTTGTGTTTACTACTTTTAGCCTCGCTATTTGTCCTGCTGCTACTAGCTTGAGTTTTTGCACTGCTGTATGAATCCCGGGAATCTTCAGACCTGCCTCCATAAGATTCCAAGATCTCCACAGATGAAGAGGACAAAGATCTGTATCTTGCTTTGTCATTTGAAAACCTCCTACAAGAGGCAGCCTTTTCACTTTCTTCTAGAGCTTTTTTCATATCACACTTGCGGTTTAGAAAGGAAGCGGATGTGTCTGCCGGAGGACTGTAAGATTCTTCATCCTTATGTAAAGGAGCATTAGAAGAATATTTTTTAGATTGACTTGAGGATTCTGAATTTCTTTTACGCCTCTTCTTTTTTTTATGCTTGTTATGACTGTAAGAGGATGAATCTGAAGAGCAAGAGGTGTCTGAGGAAGAACTACTTGATGAAGATCGCTGTCTGTGTTTCCTCTTCCTAGAATATCAACCATTAGAATTTCAGGAAAACCACCTTGATCTAGTAACTACATTTAACATTGCTTAGACTCTCCAATTTCAGCTGACACAAATGTTTTCCTACCCATTAAGATTAGTAAAGTGCTATATACAGGAGTAACTGAGAATTTTGCATTTGTGGTAAAGGCAATCAATTTTACTGTAATTTGACAACCACAATATAAACCATACCTTCTTGGCACTTCTTTACACAGATAATAATTAAGATGAATTGATAATAATAATGAGAAAAAAATAGCCATCTCTGTGTTCCTATAACAATGAGAACTAAATGACACAGGAGGGGAAAAAAATCCAAATATTGGTAGTAATCCATCATAGCATTTGCACTTCTTTCTAGTCACCATTTCTATTCCACTTGACTATTTTAAATCATACCTGTGTCATTGTTTCTGAAACCATATGATGTGCATACCTTTTATCTTCTTTTAGAAGTTTACGCAATTTTTCTGCGCTTGTTTCTATTTTCTTTTCTTTGGGTTTCTCTTCTTTTTCATCATGTGTCTCTCTTTTTTCCAAAGATTTCTTTTTTTAAACCCAGTTATCAAAAAAGAAATGTTAATAAAAAAAGATTCCAGAGGAAATATCAGTATACACCCCACCCCAGAAATGGCAAATAATAAAACCAATAAATTAAGTGTGCAGTTGGCAAAGATCAGGTTTTTAAAAAAAAAAAAAAAAAAAAAGTGCAAGCAACCATTTCCCAGTTACAAAAAGGTGTATGTTATTTAGATAATAATAATACAATATCATGGATAATTGTGTATTGTAAAAATATTTCAGTAATGTGCCAGTGGAATGAAAGTCAAATAATATGTAGGAGCACAGTATCCAGAAAAACAATTTTGTACAAAAGTTTAGTTTGAAATTGATCAACAGTAATTGGATTAAATCATTTATTTCATACAAACCAGTTATTGAAAGACGCAGGTCCATTAAAAAGGTGGTGGGTTACGAATCACAGTCCAGTTTCAATATGTAAAGAGCAATAATGGATATTCA
The DNA here is from genome assembly GCF_036172605.1 of Pelobates fuscus. NCBI lineage: Eukaryota > Metazoa > Chordata > Amphibia > Anura > Pelobatidae > Pelobates > Pelobates fuscus. Next base: position 132,886,017 of record NC_086318.1, on the reverse strand, counting down.
CAGCCACAGCATCAACCGTTCAAAGCAGGAGGAGATACACATAAGAGAAATACATCATCAGTATTACAGGAAAAAATAAACACCTTTTATCATCATTAAACAGTACTTAAGAGGGGGAAGGGGGTAATATACCTGGGCTACTATTTAAAAGAATAAGAGCTCAAGCCCAGTATTTATTTTGGGAAACTGTATATTGTTTTCTTTCCCAATAGTTCAGCTGTATCTGTACTAGCTAGGAGTAGATTGAGAGAATATAAAGGATCACCTGCATGCATTGGCGCACTTTATTTAATGCCTCTTCGGCTTCTGTGAAGGTCTTGTCTATACTCAATGCTTTCGTGTAATAACTTTCAGCATTCGGTAGTTTATCTTCTTCTTCCAACCTAAAAATTAGAAAATGTACACATAAGATGTTTTTACAACAAACCAGTAACTTCTGACACTTGCAGGGTTATTTACTAAAAATATAAGTCATTCAGTAATCAAAGTACATTTCACATTTTAGGTCAAAATAGCCCCAATCAAACTTTTGGTGAATTTTAAAAATTCAGCTACTCTGTCCTACAAATTGAAAGTGAGTTAATTAATCATAATTTACATTCAGTAAATACACTATTGGAGTTCAGACAGGAGTGAAAGACAGATATCAATGTTGAGTATGCCGAGACCTCATATGAGGCTTGTACAAGTTGTGACCAGTACATCAAACATTGCATTAGAGTTTCAATAAAATGCCAACACAATTGCTAGATAAGCATGAGACAATATAAATACTGTCTTATTGTGTCAATTGGCAGAGCTTCTGTCACCATATCAGGCTTTACTATGGCAGATCTTCCAGAATCCCAGTGCCACATTCTATTGTAAAGAATCAAAGAACAGATTTCAAACAGAGACCCATTCTATTATTTTCCAGATATGCTGGTATAGCAACATTTTAAACAATATACTCACTGGCCACCTCTCTCCACAAGAGTTTGGCAGAGATATTTTCTTGCATTTCGATGAGTAGGACAGTTTTCAAGAGCAATCTCAAAATCATGTATTGCTTTGTTAAGGCTTCCCTTTGTAGCATAACTGGAAGAAATTGTAAAACAAGTCAAAAAGTCTATAATATGCAACGGCGACATTAAAAAAAGCTTAAGAGAGCACACAAAATGTAATGAACACATTAACAGAGCACTAACAGGATTTGTGTATGACCCCAGGTTTCCCAAAGAACAACCTCAAAAGTTCTACTGTATGCCTACTCCTACAGCATTGTATGAAATAGGCTCATAAATTAGCAGATTAATAGATGACTGTCAAATTTTGTTTGACTGAATCCTTTTAAAAGTATACCTCAAGAAAAAAATGGTATGGCAGCGGTTTATAAATAATAAGGTTCCATGACAGACTGTGCTAGCAATATTCATAGACTGTATCATATATATATATTATTATATTCCTAAAATATATATATATATATATATATATATATATATATATATATATATATGGCACCCCATAATAGGCAGTGTGACATGCAGTTTTCATAATTTAGATTTGTTGTAGTTCTGATAACCACTCAGTTTATTTATATAGACTATAAGACAAAGGATACAATCAAGTAAAAAAATAAAATAAAAAAACAAAACATTTTTATATGTGCATAATGTACAGATTGAATGTATACCAAAAAAAGTGACTAACATATGCACACGTTGCCCAAGAATGGCACAGAATTATTGCAGTTGTAGACAAAGATCCTCTTTGGAAGATTGTCTCAATTTAAGGAAAAGGTTCAAACTAATGAACTCAAAATTATTAAACATCAAAATTACATTCAAAAATACAACTTAAACTAAAGTAAAGATGACAAAACCAAAACATGAGAATGAATACAACAGATGTTGTAGGGAAATATTCACTAATCAAACAGATTAAGAAAGGAATTGGTATGATTAAAGGTTTTGGTAGTAACTCACAGTGCACCTCGTGCTACCAATGCTTCAACATTTTGTGCATCAATTTCCAGAGCTTTATTGTACTCGCTCATTGCATCTACGTGACGCCCCACTTTGAAGTAATCAACTCCTATCTTCACACTAGACAATAGCACCAAAATAAATGTGTTAGTGACAGAAAACAGAAATGAAGAAAAAAAAAAAAACAAAAAAAAAAAGTTAATATGCAAGAATTACTTACCACTTTAATGCCCAAGAAGAAGACTGTTTCTTCCTCAAACAGGGAGCATAATCTTGATCAGAAAAATTTTCCCTACAAAAAAAAATAGGAATAGTTATGGAGCAGAATTAATGTTAGCAAACATGTCTAGTAGGTATGAGTACATCTAACAAACTAGGGTACCCAGATTGTTGAAGGTCAACGGGAAATCAGAAAATAACAGACAAAAACACAACTACCTTTGAAGGCCTCTTATTAAGGATGGTGGATTGGATTCACTAAGTCCTAGTTTGTCAAGGAGAAACTCTACAGTAGATGGGTTTGAAAATGCTAAGGAATGTTGCAAAACCTTTTCGTAAGTGTTCACACTGCTGGAGGACATTGCAGCACTTTGCCTAGGAGGGAAAAAAACAAAAACAATAGTTGAAGACTGGTAATAAGCCCATAATTTTTTATAAATCAGGATAACATTTAAAGTTCTTATTTTAAACTACAGGACCATCTCTCACCTATTGTTCCAGTTCTGGTTACGCTCTCCTTTTGTCTTCAATCACATATGCCATCTTTCCTGCTTACTAAAACCGTTTTGCCCCCTTATATCAAAAGCTAAATACCAAGTGAATTTTAACTGCTTGCAGAAAACACATCACATTTTAAAAACCACCAGTACTCAGTGATATGTACAATTAATGACTAAGAATGGAATTTCCACACAAAACATGTGAGGTTCTAGAATTTGTTGCTGTACCCTGGTCATATTAAAGAAGTTTGTTTAAATTTTCCAATAAAGAATGGAACTATTCTACTGAACGTTCCGTTTTAAAACATTACTCTATACAAGTCATTGTTGGATCAAAATGTATTGAGACTGCATGTAGACCAGGCTTTGGAGCTACTAATTATAGCCCCAGCGGGAGAACCTTTCCCGAAGGTTGGCTGGAATTTTAAAAAACGGTTGGAAGGCAGAGTGAGTTCATTTTGTTTATGTATATTTAAGTAATTCCCACACAAAAAAAACCTAAAACTATACAGGTTTAATGGCCATTTCAAAGCAATTATTTTATTTTCTTACTTGTAATATTCAGGCATTTCTTCTGGGTTTATTACGCCCAGTTTAACTGAAGACATGTGTGTAGGTAGAGAAGATTTCTGCAGAGATAATGTCAGCTTTTCATGATATCGGTCAATATCCTTTACTGCAGCTAACATATAAAGACATTTAAAGTTTTCATTTAGTTCATTGCAAAGAACAGTATTACATATTGAAGTCACTGTACAAAAAAAAAAAAAAAAAAGTACATTCTGGGCACCAAAACAACTTACCGTATTTTTCGCTCCCATAAGACGCACTTTTTTTCCCCTCAAAAGTGAGGGGAAATGTCTGTGCGTCTTATGGAGCGAATATGAAGCTTTACTTACCTGTCTTGTAGCGTTGGCCGGCAGCACAGGGCGCACCGCGGTACTGGAACTTGAATTTCAGGTTCCGGTTTCCGGCGGGACTGAAAGGAAGTGTGCACAAGCTGAGTGCGCACTTCCTTTCAGTCCCGCCGGAAACCGGAACCTGAAATTCAAGTTCCAGTACCGCGGTGCGCCCTGTGCTGCCGGCCAACGCTACAAGACAGGTGAGTAATTATGGGACAAGGGGAGGGGGACAGTATGGGAGAGGAGACTATGGGGAGGGGGTGGGTGAAGACTATGGGGAGGGGGTGGGTGAAGACTATGGGGAGGGGGTGGGTGAAGACTATGGGGAGGGGGTGGGTGAAGACTATGGGGAGGGGGTGGGTGAAGACTATGGGGAGGGGGTGGGTGAAGACTATGGGGAGGGGGTGGGTGAAGACTATGGGGAGGGGGTGGGTGAAGACTATGGGGAGGGGGTGGGTGAAGACTATGGGGAGGGGGTGGGTGAAGACTATGGGGAGGGGGTGGGTGAAGACTATGGGGAGGGGGTGGGTGAAGACTATGGGGAGGGGGTGGGTGAAGACTATGGGGAGGGGGTGGGTGAAGACTATGGGGAGGGGGTGGGTGAAGACTATGGGGAGGGGGTGGGTGAAGACTATGGGGAGGGGGTGGATGAAGACTATGGGGAGGGGGTGGGTGAAGACTATGGGGAGGGGGTGGGTGAAGACTATGGGGAGGGGGTGGGTGAAGACTATGGGGAGGGGGTGGGTGAAGACTATGGGGAGGGGGTGGGTGAAGACTATGGGGAGGGGGTGGGTGAAGACTATGGGGAGGGGGTGGGTGAAGACTATGGGGAGGGGGTGGGTGAAGACTATGGGGAGGGGGTGGGTGAAGACTATGGGGAGGGGGTGGGTGAAGACTATGGGGAGGGGGTGGGTGAAGACTATGGGGAGGGGGTGGGTGAAGACTATGGGGAGGGGGTGGGTGAAGACTATGGGAGGGGGGACACTATGGGACAGGGGAGAAAATAAATATTCTGAACAAACTGTCCCATAGTAAGACACACTATGGGACAGTTTGTTCAGAATATTTTTTTCTGGGTTTCTTCCTCTAAAAACTAGGTGTGTCTTATGGTGAGGTGCGTCTTATGGAGCGAAAAATACGGTAAGCAAGATAAAGTTGTTAAGTGTCATGTGGTTGCAGGAGTCATCTGTTTTATGAGCAGTTTAACCCAAGACCTAAAATTCAATCAAGAAGCCTTAGACTGGCATCACTGATAAGTTAAGAGCATTTAAGCTGACACTCTCAGCCTCTCACTAGCTCCCACTTACAAAACTGGCTATGGTCCTTCTGGCACCATAACAACTTTCTTATGATTACGTTGTTATGGTGCTCCGGGTGTTCCTTTGATAGTGGAAAGCTATTTACAACATAAACCTTACATTGGAATTAAGTAGCAACACATTTTACAAAACCTCACCTTGGATTAAATCTCCAGTCTGATAATATGATAAAGGATCACCATGGCTGCTTTGAGAAGGCACATCTCTTATAGGACATAATGCCTAGGAGAAAAATAAATACAAAATCACAATTTTTGTACAGACATAAATGCCTCTCCAAATTTGTACAGTATGGCTAATTATTTTTCCCCAAATTCATTTTGCGTAAAAGCACAAATCTAGCCATTTAAATAGTAAGGAAATTTTTAGAAATTAAGAACTATATACTTACACTTATTTCCAGTGCTGCTAGATCTCTTAAAATGCCACTGCCCATTGCCATTAGCGCCATAAAAAAACCAAAGTCACGAATGGAGGTTATCTTTCCTATTACAACATCACCACGCTCTACATCCCGAAAGAACAGTTCCTTCTTCTCTACATTGGGAACTTCCATGAACTGCTCCAAAGGGGGCATCACAGCATAACCTGGAATTAAATTAAAAAAGGAAACATTTCAGTTATGGGAATATAATACCATCTCAGTGTCCTGGGAATATCATAAATAAGATTGAAAATCCGTCCCATAATACAACCTTGTATCTTTTATATTACAAGAAAAAGAAAAAATGAAATAAAAATGTTCAATGAACTTTGCCTCACAACAATTGTAATGCCACAGACAGTTTTCCTCCTGATGTGGAATACAACATACATATGCAGAAATGCACATGGTTGCATGTAGATAGACACATGTGTAAGACAGAAAAGCACGGAGTAGCGTAGTGACTGTCATGCAGAGGCCATAGGCAGGGCTGGATATACATTTCAGGTGCCTGTCCCCTTGATCTCCCGATCCCCCAAAAACGGAAAATAAAAAAGGAGTTTAATGACATTATTATTGATTTGAAGTGGCCATGGTGGCTTGAGTCTGTATGTGCAGCATTTCTCACTGCACATACAGAAATTGACCCCTTAGCTGACAGAGTTGTATTTTAACCTCCGTCCGTATCATTTGCCAACCAAGAACAAAGTTCTGACCTGGTTAATGTCAATGCCAAAAGAAAATAAAAAAAATAAAACATTGAAAATTGCAATATATAATTTAAACATTTTGGACACATCATAAAGACAGTCATTTTAAATATTTTACTAATAGATTAGCGGAGTAAGGGGCTGAAATACTTTGCACACCTCACTTTCAGCAAAACAGGCTATTTGGATTTCAGCAGACTACCTTCTGTTGACTCTGCAGATTCTGAGTTCTCATGTACATTTGACTTCCATGAAAGTGCAAAGAGTAGATCAGCTTTCCTTGCAATAAATTGCTGAACTTCAATGTTATCAACATTCCTTTCTTTCCTGAGAAAAGAAAAACATAATGTATACAGTTAAATGTTGTGCATGATGAGCACAAGTGTGAAAAATATAAGCAAATACTACAATTTAAGTAGGAACGGTCACTTGGAAGGATTTTTAATAAAATGTCTACTAATACTCTACATTTAACAAATATGTTATCTTTATCCTGTAAATAAGAATCTTCATCTTGGCGCCCAGTCATTGCTGCAAGATCTTTCCTTTATACTTGGCATATACAAAGCATACAGAAAAGTGAAAAATTAATCATGACGGGGAGTGGGGGATGAGTTATTAAAAAGTGTTCTTAAAAGTTAAATTCCAATTAAACTATCATTATGTAGTGAAACAGAAAACTTGTGTGTATGCAAAAGGAGACCGAAAGCTTGATACATCTGGATAAAAAAAAGGATAAAAGTAAATGATAGTATGATGCAAAAACAGCATCAGATTAAAAAATAAATACAATTTTAAAAAAAGCCAACAAATTAATTGCACCAAAAATTAGACATAAAAATGTCAACAATAATCATCAAGTGTTTACATTTCTTTTCCCCATTAAAAAAGTTGTGCCCTGACTGAACTATGATGTAATTTGCTAAATGGTCACTTCCCAAGAAGTGATAGTTCCTTGTTCAGTCACTTCAGCAAACATTATTTCAGCATTTACCTGGTTGAATAATGCATTGGAGGTAAGGGAGGTGAAAACGTTGTGGCAACTTTGCTGCCCCATGATGATGCCTCAACATTAACATTAGCCACCTGATGGGTTGTACTCTGCATAATGCAGCGTTTCACAGCAAAAAAAAAACAAAAAAAACTGTACATCCAGACTCTAGGCCCACTTCATATACCGGAAGTGACCATGGTGCTTGGAGTAACCCTTCAATTACTTTCCCTAGCAAGCATGTAAATTAAAGAAGTTTCCAGTTTGGGAAAGCAGACCCTCTTTAATACAAATTAAAAATGAATCTTACAAAAGGTATTCACTAAAGTGAGATTTCAGTTAATTTTAAATTCAAAGTGAAAATGCTTCCAGTTTAGCTACTAAGGCCCTTAAAAGGACACAATAGTCACCCAGACCACTTCAGCTCAATGAAGTAGCCTGGGTGCAATGTCCCTCAGGTTCAGAGAAACTGCTATGTTTACATTTGGGGTTAAGCCAGCCGCTAGTGGCTGTTTTCTGGGCAGCCACTAGAGGCACATCTGCGACGCTGGAGGCATATTATGCTTCCATCGCGCAGAGCGTTCATAGGAAGCATTGAAAAATGATTTCCTATTGACACCTTGAATGCACTTGCACATTCGGCTCCGCTGACGTCGGGTGGGGAGGAGAGGTCACCAGAAAAAGGTTAGCTGCTGAATGGGTTTTAACCCCTACAGCGCCACGGAAGGGGGACCCTGAGGGTGGAGGGCACCCTCAGGGCGTTATAATGTCAGGAAAACTGCTTTGTTTTCCTGACACTATAGTGATCCTTTAAGGTGAAATTCACTTTGAAGTCTCACTTTAGTGAATAACCCTAATAATATTACATGAAAAATCCTAAACACAAGACTCTCAATGTATTATTCAATGGTGTAATTTCCAGAGAAGATGCAGTTCCCCGTTAAAGGAACACTCCAAACCCCTAAAGTGCTTTAGCTTGTGGAAATGCTTTCTGTGTGAAGAGCGTGTCCTTTTTTCAAACCATTTTGCAAAAAGTCTAGATGTCTATAAAACTTTGTGAACTTTTATAAATTATCATCATTAAACCCACCCCCAGCTATCAATCTGACAACCATTCCTGTTACTTACTGGTTTGCTGAGAGGAGCTAAACTCAAGAGGCAGCAATTGTTCAGAGCACCTGATTGATAGGACTGCTCATTGAGCTTAACTGGGAAACATGTGACAGGGAAGTCACAGAAATCCTAGGCTGGGAAAGAATAGAAATGTTTGCAAAGGCTGCAAACAAGACATCTGCAGCTTTTGCAAGCTTTTCAGCTGCGTTCACAGCAATGCAAGGTGTACATGGTATACACCTAGTATGGTAGGTGTAATAAGCACTGTAGTACATTGTGGGGTTTATTCACTAAGCAGTGGATTGTAGTGATTTTAAAACTGAACTTAAAAATTTAGGTTAAAACAGCTGTAACTAAAGGTAAATTTATACTTTTTTTTCAAAAGCTGCTATTTAGTTTTCAATTCACTATATGTCACGGTTTAGTGAACGCCCAGGGTGAGCCGTAGCATTCACAGTAATGTAAGAGGGAGTCATACGGTACAGCAGGGGTAGGCAACCTTTGGCACTCCAGATGTTGCGGACTACATCTCCGGACACATGGCCAGCATTAAGACTGAAACAGCATTATGGGAGATGTAGTCTACACTCTGCAACATCGTGATTGCAGTAGGTTGCCTACCCCTGCAGTACAGTATGAAACAAAGTACTTACAGAAACCAGAGGTAGGCAAGTTATATAGTGAAACAGTGTATAATCCAGAGGCGGGCAACCTTCTGCACTCCAGATGTTGCAGACTACATCTCCCATGATGCTTTGCCAGCATTATAGCTGTTAGAGCATTATGGGAGGTGTAGTCCCATAGCACTCAGAGTAAGATTTTGTTTTTATAAATTGTATGAATTTACTTGGTAATAAAATTGTGCTCAATCAGTGGTCAAATTACTTGTATAAACAATGCAGTCTTGCTCTCTAGGACTAACCTATGTAGATAACTCGCATTATTAGTGCCTTGCACCCCAGCCATGCACTCACACCCCCAATACAGCTATCCCAGCTGTTGGAAGTGATGGGAGGTTTGACAGTGTGAGCAGCCAGTCCCGGGTAACTGATCACCGAGCTGGCTGGCTCTCGGTCACCATGTCTCCTGTCCCCCTGGGGGCCCAGCCATGTTTGTTACCTGTACTGCGGCCATTTGGACAGGTCGCCGAGCAGCTGCTGGAAGCCCGCATGCTCGTGCTGCTCGCACCGTAACAAGGACAGCAATGTAGGGCCGTGATGGCTGAGACACTGCCGCACTAGGTCTTTATCCATGGCGCAGCCCTTCACTGGCAGCAACAAGGCCAGCTCATCACACCACGACAACCATTGCAATGCAGGCCGAGCAACTGCTCCGCTACGCCAATAAGAGCGAGTGTTATTGGTCGGCACGGAGTGTGGCGATGAAAGCTGCCTCCTGATTGGTGACTGTTGGGGAAAGCGAGCGGCCATTTTTACTATGGGCAAAATGACCATTCCAGTAGGACCAGAGCAAGTTTCACGAGTTTGTCATAATAATATTAAAGCAAAAATACAAGTTTATAAAATAAAAGTATTCAGATACATGCAGGGTTGTTCAATAAACTGAATTATGGATATTTGCCACGAGTATTTAAACATTTTGGTTTAAAATAGCTGCGCTGGAAAAATTAGCACATATGTTTATTTATAAAACTCTAGTAACTACCAAATGAAAATCTGAATTAGAAAAATTTAGGCTAAAATACTGTAGCTAAACTGTAACTATAGCTGAAGAGGCGAATTTTTGCAGTGCAGCTATTTTTGACTTGCTTTTGCTATTCAGATTTTAATTCACTACCGCGTGTAGTTTTTGTAAATAACCATGCGAGTTAGACATTTTTGCCAGTTTGGTTATTTCTGCTTGAAATATCCACACAATGTCCTCTGTTCCCCCCAGTCTTACCAATCACCTTACATCTAGCTCTGTCACTCTGTGTTGGGAGGACTGAATGTAAGTGCAACACAATAAAGGGACACTATAGTCACCCAGACCACCTCAGCTCAATTAAGTGGTCTGGGTGCCAGGTCCCTCAGGTTTTAACCCTTCACATGTAAACATAACAGTTTCAGAGAAACTGCTATGTTTACATTTGGGGTTAATCCAGCCTCTAGTGGAGAAGAATTATGGCAACTTTCGCCTCCATTGCGCAGAGCGTCCAAAGGAAAGCATTGAGAAATGCTTTCCTATGGACACTCTGAATGCGCGCACGGCACTTGACGCGCATGCGCTTTCGGCTCCAGTGACGTCGGACGGGGGAGCTGACATCGGAAGGGGAGGAGAGGTCACCAGCGCCGAGGGAGCCCGGCGCTGGATAAAGGTAAGTGGCTGAAGGGGTTTTCAGTGCCACGGGAGGAAGACCCTGAGGGTGGAGGGCACCCTCAGGGCGTTATAATGTCAGGAAAACCGCTTTGTTTTCCCGACACTATAGTGATCCTTTAAATATAATGGTGTTGCAGATAGAGTCATTTCAGGTCATTTAAACCCATACACAAACACAAGAGCAGAGTTCACATGTAGGCGGTCCTCCACAGGTGACAGGAGATGGTGTTGAGCAGAACACTTCCCTCTTGCCAGAGCTCAACCTGTAAATCTTGTACTTAAAGGGACACTATAGTCACCAAAACAACTTTAGCTTAATGAAGCAGTTTTGGTGTATAGAACATACCCCTGCAGCCTCACTGCTCAATCCTTTGCCATTTAGGAGTTAAATCACTTTGTTTATGAACCCTAGTCACACCTCCCTGCATGTGATTTGCACAGCCTTCCTAAATACTTCCTGTAAAGAGTCATCTAAAGTTTATCCTTTCTTTATTGCAAGTTCTGTTTAATTCAGATTTTCTTATCCCCTGCTATGTTAATAGCTTGCTAGACCTTGCAAGAGAATCCTGTACGTGATTAACGTTTAATTTACAGAGCAAGAGATACAATTGTTTAAGGTAAATTACATCTGATTGAAAGTCATTTTTTTTTTTCATGCAGGTTGTGTCAATCATAGCGAGGGGAGGTGTTGCAGGGGCTGCATAAACAGAAACAAAGTGATTTAACTCCTAAATAGCAGTGAAGTGAGCAATAAAACCTGTGAGGCATGATCTATATACACTAAAACGACAGTAAAAGTTGTTTAGGGGACTATAGTGTCCACTATACCGAGTGTCCACTATACCTAGAATTGTATAGAACTAGACATTTTAGTTTGATCGAAATTATATTAGTACTTGTGTATTGCAGCAACTTACACGTTAAATTAATTATTCTCAGTGTAATATTGTTTATTATATTATTTACAGAAGAACTTTATAGTAATAACCATTTCTATTTCTTTCTTTATGAATTTATTTAGCCACTGGAGGTTTTTAGCAGAATGTATCAGTATGCATTAAAATGTCTCTGTGTATTTCTTATGCATATTATCAATTGAATTACTAGGCTTTGCATATATGCATTTGTACAGAAAATACAAAAATATAAGTGGATAAAAATACAATCCATGGTAACCTTTAAAGGGACACTATAATCACCAGAACAACTACAGCTTATTCATAGGCGTGCGCAGCCTATTGCATTAGGGTGTGCACCCTAAAGCACAAACACACACCGCATGTATATGTGTGTGTGTATATATATATATACATACACACACACACACACACACATACATACACTGCTGTGTGTGTGTGTGCTCTGTCAGTGTGCTGTGATAGGGTGCTGTGTGTGTGTGCTGTTAGTGTGATGTGTGTGTGTGTGCTGTTAGTGTGATGTGTGGGTGAGGGTGTTTGTGTGTGTGTGTGTGTGTTTGTGTGTGAGGTTGTTTGTGTGTGTGTTTGTCCTGTGAGGGTGCTGTGTGTGTGAGGGTGCTGTTTGTGTGTGTGTTGTGTATTTGTGAGGGTGCTGTTTGTGTGTGTGTGTTTGTGAGGGTGCTGTTAGTGTGCTGTGTGTGAGGGTGTTGTGTTCTTTTTAAAGGTGCTGTGTGTGTTTGTGAGGGTGCAGTTAGTGTACTGTGTGTGTGAGCGTGCTGTGTGTGAGCGTGCTGTGGGTGCTGTATGTGTGTGTGTGCTGTATGTTTGGAGGGATTGTGGAGGTGGGGGCAGATTAGTAAATATCCCCCTCCCTTCTGACCTGATGTATCCTTGCTGCCATGTGCCATCCCTGGTGGTCCAGTGGAGAGTGAACGCTAGCCTGCGGGGCTAGAGTTAACTCTCGCGAGATCTGAGCGTTGCTGCGGCAACGCTCAGATATTGCGAGAGAAACCTGGCGGAGCTGCTGTCTAGAGCTCCCTGGGTCCTCTCCTGCCTCCCTCTATGCTGCTGTGGGCCGGTAAGGTAGATTTTTGATCTCCCCGCCGGCCCATGGAGGCTTAGAGCAGAGCTGGCACTCAGATAGCGCCGGCTCTGCATGAGCCGACAGGGGAGATCGGGAGATCTAAGTCCTGTGGAATAATGTGTGGGAACTCTCTTCCAAGATTCCCACCCCCCCAAAAAAATAATATACCGCGTGTGTGTATATATCTATATATATACATATATATATATATATATATGCGTACACACACACACTCACAGACACACACTCATACATTCACACACACACATACACTCACAGACACACACTCACACATTTACAGACACACATACACTCACAGACACACACATACATTCACAGACACACATACATTCACAGACACACAGACACACATTCACAGACACAGACACACACACATTCACAGACACACACTCACACACAGACACACATACATACATTCACAGACACACACTCACATACAGAGACACACACACAGCTCCCTTGCCGCGGCTGAGATGGAGAGAGGGGGGGGGATCCATCACCTCTTGCCCCCCCATGACAGGGGTAGGAAGGGGGCATTTGGGGGCGCTGAGTGCCTGCATGAACGGCGTTCCTGCTCAAAAAAATTGCAGGAACACTGTTCCTGCAGGACTCAATCCATAGGCGTGCCGCAGGGATTAGGGTGTGCCCAGGCACCCCGTGCGCACGCCTATGAGCTTATTGTATTTGTTCTGGTGATTATAATCATTCCCTGCATGCTTTTTTGCGGTAAACACTGCCTTTCCAGAGACAATGCAGTGTTTACATTGCAGACAAGGGATACCTCCACTGGCCACTCCTCAGATGGCTACTAGAGGTGTTTCCTGGGGCAATGCTGCATACTGACATTCAGTGTCTCCACCCTCTGCATGCAGACACTGAACTTTCCTCATAGAAATGCATTGATTGAATGCATCTTTACGAGGAGATGCTGTTTGGCCAGGGCAGCGTTTGGCTATGGGAAAGCATTGTGATTGGCTGAGATCACCACTTTTGATGATGTCAGCCAAGGAGGCAGATCAGGGGCAGCAGCAGCAGACTGGAATAAAGTAAAGATTTTACTATATTTAGGAGGGCAAGGGAGGGGCCAGGTTTATTTTTAACACTATTGGGTCAGGAATATATGTTTGTGTTCCTGACCCTATAGTGTTACTTTAAATAAAAAATAATAGCCAAGTGTGACTCTGTTACACTATCATAATTACTGTCATATAAGCTAGAATAAGACAGATGCCATTGTCACAACACCCAAAAGGAATACAATTAATTAAAAATTTGGAAACTTATTGGTAAATATGCCCATCAATAACTGAAACAGTTCTGGCTACACTGGATTCAGTTGCAGAATGTAACCAAAACCCATACTCTGTTACCAGAATGGCCTCTCAGATAGTAATGGTATGTGCAGACTTCACTTCTTCTTTTGAATTTGACTTATTCTCAGTTATGCATAGGAGAGTTTTTTTTTTTAATCTAGATCAGTGATTCCCAAAATATTTAGGTTCAAGGCGCCCTTAATATTTCAATATTAGGCACCCCAAGTCAAAAAAAATTCTAGGTTGTATGTATGTACAGTGATGCGGCATACTGGGCCTCTAATCTTGGGAGTGGCACTGACAGATTATTTAACCCCTTAAGGACCAAACTTCTGGAATAAAAGGGAATCATGACGTGTCACACACGTCATGTGTCCTTAAGGGGTTAAAGAAACAATCCAGGCACAATAACCACTTCATTATGTTGCAGTGGTTATGGTGCCAGTAGTGCCGTAGTGCCCTCCCAGGGTAAGTAGTCAAACTGTTTAAGAACAGTTTGACAACTTACCTAGGGTCTGCCGGGATAGGGGATGTAGTGTGTGTGTGTGAGGGGTACAATATGTGTGTGTGAGGGGTACAATATGTGTGTGTGAGTGGTAGAGTGTGTGTGTGTGTGAGGGTTGCACTGTGCGTGTGTGTGTGAGGTGTGCGTGTGTGTGTACAGGGGTGCAGTGTGCGTGTGAGGGGTGCAGTGTGTGTAAAGGGGTGCATTGTGTTTGTGAAGGATGTAGTTTGTGTGTGTGTGTTTGTGAGAGGGGTGCAGTGTGCGTGTATGTGGGGCAGCTTGTGTGTAAGGGGTACAGTGTGTGTGTGGGGGGGCAGGTTGTGTGGTGGGTACAGTGTGTGTGTGTGTGGGGTGCAGTGTGTGTGGGGTGCAGTGTGTTTGTGGGGTGCAGTGTGTGTGTGGGGTGCAGTGTGTGTGGGAGGGCAGTGTGTGTGAGGGTACAGTGTGTGTGAGGGGTACAGTGTGTGTGTATGGGGATCAATGTGTGTGGGGGTAAGTATTTGTGTATGGGGTAGTATGTGTGTTTGGGGGCAGTGTGTGTGTATGGGGGTAATTGTGTGTATGGGGGTAGTGTGTGTATGGGGGATAGTGTGTGTGTATGGGGAGGAAGTGTGTGTATGGAGGAGCTATTGTGTGGTGTGGGGGGTAATTGTATTGTGGGGTAATTGTGTGTATGGGGGTAGTGTGAGTGTATGGGGTAGTGTGTGTGTATGGGGAGTAATGTGTGTGTGTGTGTGTGTGTATGGGGTAATTGTGTGTGTATGGGGGTAATTGTGTGTATGGGGGTAGAGTGTGTGTATGGGGGATAGTGTGTGTGTATGGGGATGGTGTGTGTGTATGGAGGGATAGTGTGTGTGTACGGAGGGGTAGTGTGTGTGTATGGGGCACAGTGTGTGTGTATGCGGGAGCTATTGTGTTGTGTGGGGTCTGTGGGGGTAGGAGGGAAAATTGATTAATATATACTTTTATAAATAAAAATATAAAATATTAAATTAAAAATGATATCCCCCCACCCTGCTTACCTTTGCCTGGGAGGGAGAACATTTCCTGCAATCCCTTGTGGTCCGGTGGGAAGGCCCTGGTGGTCCAAATGGTGAGAGTGAACTGCTGTGGTAACCAGGGCAACACTCTGAGCTCGTGAGAGGAGAACCCGGCGGAGCTGCAGGTTAGAGTTCCCCCGGGTCCTCTCTCCCTCCTTCCCCTGCCGGCTGTCAGCAAAGTGCTAGCGGGCCGGAGAGGGAGACCTCTGATCTCCCCTCCAGTCCCGCAGAGGCAGCAGGGGAGAGCACAGTTCCTAGTGCTATGATTATACCGGGAAAAATATCTCGAGAAAACATCTTGCGGTGCCCTTATGTGTGTAAGTTGTCAGCCCGTCGCTGCGTCCCAGGGAGCTGCGGCACACAATTTGGGAACCGCTGGTCTAGATTGATGCAGTCTAGTTTTAAGGCAGGTATACATTTTGATTTTACATTCTTCTAGGACAGGGGTAGGCAACCTTTTAATAGTACTGTGCCAAAATAAGATTTTGAAGTCCCTTGGTGTGCTGGTCCTATTTTTTAAATTTAGGTACGTATGTTGCCGCATTGTTCTTGTGTTATTTATTAGAGCTGTATGTAGTTGTTTTGTAGCGTTCTATTTGTGCGTATCTGGGCTGCTATATTGTATATATTTATGAGTAGTTTGTGGTATTGTATATGATACCAATGAATGTGGGATGTGCAGGGCCGGCCTTAGGGGTGTGCGAGCTGTGCGGCCGCACAGGGCACCATGGCAACAGGGGCGCCGGGCGGCCAACACAGCTCGCAGGCCAGCCGAGTTATGTATTTCAAGTGAAGAGCAAGTCAAGTGCATAATGCTGCTTTGCACTTGACTTGCAAATTATGAGTAGAGAGCCGCGGCCAGGAATCCACTTCTGTATGGAGTGTGGAGGAGGAGCGTGGGGGCGTGACGTCGACATGCTCTGTCATCAGAGGGAGCCGCGGAAGGATCCAATTCAGTGAGTGAAGGCGGCGCCTGGTGCTCTTCAATCGGCGGAGACAGCTCAGTCCAGGGAGCAGCAGCCTTTACTGTGAGTGACCTTTTTTTTTTTTTTTTATTAAATAGGTTTTGTTGAAGGGGTGCAGGAATTTAATTAAGGGGGGCAGGGGATTGATGAAGGGGTGGCATGGATTGGATTAATTGGCAGGGGATTTATTAAGGGGGCTGATAAAGGGCGGCAGGAAATTGAAAAGGGGGGCATGGGGCTGATTAAAGAGGGCAGGTGGCTAATAAAAGAGTGGGAGGGGATTGATGAGGAGATCAGGGGGCTGATGAAATGGGGGCAGATGGCTGATAAAGGGGTGGGAGGGAATTGATGAGGGGGCAGAGGACTGATGAAGGGGTGGCCAGGGGCTGGATTAATTGGCAGGGGATGTATTAAGGGGGCTGATGAAGGGGAGCAGGGGATTGAAAAGGGGGGCATGGGACTGATTAAAGGGGGGCAGGTGGGTGGTAAAGGGGTGAGAGGGGATTGATGAGGGGGTCAGGGGGCTAATGAATGGGGGCAGAGGGCTGATAAAGGGGTAGGAGGGGATTGATGAGGGGGTCAGGGGGCTAATGAATGGGGGCAGAGGGCTGATAAAGGGGTAGGAAGGGATTGATGAGGGGGTCAGGGGGCTGATGAATGGGGCAGAGGGCTGATAAAAGGGGGGGAAGGGATTCATGAGGGGGTCAGGGGGCTGATGAATAGGGGCAGAGGGCTGAGAAAAGGGTTGGAGGGAATTGATGAGAGGGGCAGGGGACTGATGAAGGGGTGGCAGGAATTGATAAAGCGATGGCCAGGGCATTGATGAAGGGGAAGGGGTGGCCAGGAGTTTGATGAAGGGATGGCCAGGGCATTGATGAAGGGGAAGGGGTGGCCAGGAGTTTGATGAAGGGATGGCCAGGGCATTGATGAAGGGGAAGGAGTGGCCAGGAGTTTGATGAAGGGATGGCCAGGGCATTGATGAAGGGGAAGGGGTGGCCAGGAGTTTGATGAAGGGATGGCCAGGGCATTGATGAAGGGGAAGGGGTGGCCAGGAGTTTGATGAAGTGGTGGCCAGGGGCTTGGTGAAGATCTGGCCAGGGGTTTTGGGGGGGGGGAGGGCGCCACGGGATTGTTTCGCACAGGGTGCCTGTACACCTAAGGCCGGCCCTGGGGATGTGTATGGTGCTTGTGGAATTGTGTGTGTGGATAATATGTCACATAGTGTGTTTGGTATGTGTTTGTGTGGGGCTGCGTGTGGGGTTGTGTGCATGTATGTGGATTGTCTGTGATGTGTCTGTGGGGACTGTGTGTGTGTTTGTGTGCAGTTAGTTGGTATTATTTGTACGAGGGGGAGGGTTACTCTGCAGCTCAGTGCATATCTAGCAGTGTGGGTGGCTACCTTGGGGCCCAGTGGGGATTGGACTGGTCAGGTACAGGTCATGTGCAGAAGCTGCAATAGTTGCTGCAGGCAGCTCTACTCCAGTGTGGTTTCCGGTTCACAATTTCTCCGACCATTCCTCTAGGTGCTGTAATGCATAAATTGAGGATTGTTCCTCACCACCTTTTTTCACCAACCGATACCTGAAGTTCTGCTGGGACTTCTGATGGGGCAGAGCCTATTTAGTTCTAGAAGTCTTAAATGCCGTGCAAAGGCACCCCCATGTGCCATGCATGACACACGTGCCATAGGTTGCCTACCCCTCTTCTAGGATATAGATAATGAAGAACTATGAAGAAAATGAAAATGCACAGGCGCATCATGTGATGTTGACAATTCATGAAAGTACTTATACAACAGACAGCACATACCTCTTATTAATGCCAGTGAGTAAATCTTTATTAACACAGAATGTAAATGACTTAAATTGTCTCAACAAATGTATCCACAAATTTCCAATAACGTATATATGCTCTAATTTTTTAAAGTATAAAAATGGTATATAAAGCTGACTTTAGATTAGCAGGTGTTTGAATTACTAGGTTCACTATAGGAAGGTAATACAACTAAGCCAATGGATTTTATTTATAAATATATGAAAAAATAATTCTGGGACAAAGTCGCAGAACAACATATAGCTAAAGCTATATTATCCAAAAAGACCACTTTTATTATAGTGATTTTTAGATTTTTGCTTTTCCCTGCCAGTGAAGTACTAAAATATGCATTGTATAGTCTGCACTGTCTTATGATTGAAAACTTTTAATTGTATTTCAGAATGTTCAAGAAAAAAAAAAGTTATCCTCATATAATACACGGCTCCAGACATTAATCATATTGCAGGGACAAGGCTGTGCTCTAATGGACTTTAAATTAAATTTGCATTAAATTATGTTTTAAAGAGTAGCAGGAGATAACTGATAATAAATGAGTTCATTTAGCAACAGTGTGATGTGAGCAACTGTTATGTTCCAAAGCAAAATCTGTTTATCTCTGAGTGAATGCTGATTTCGTTATGTTATGCAACAGATAGGTACTTAGTCTCTCAATAAAAAAAAAGAAAGAAACATATTTTGACTCAGTAAATACTGATGGCTTTGATCATGTTTCATTTTTGTAATATGTTTTGCTTACGTAGCCCCCAAAATATGTGGGCTCAGAATACCCTAAATTAACTTCTACTACTGCTACTGTATTCCACCATCCTTGCACTTGTAGAATCTTCGTTCATCTTTGCAGAGCTTGTCCAACTTATTCTCCACCCAACAGTGTCTGAATCTGTACAGTGTAAGAGCTGATTATTTCTGTCTCTCTTTCTTTATGTAACCGTGTCAGGATGTCATTGGGTGGTTTTGGAACTGCCTATCCAGTGCAAAATATAAACAAATTTAAGTGCTCAGGATGGAATAGTCCCTGGAGAGCACAGGGCTAAACAGCCCCTTGGGACGAGAAAAACAATAACAACATTTAACCCCTTAAGACCGCAGCCAAATGTACAAGTTGTGAACGAAACAAAATGTAAACAAAACCTGGCATTTGCGCTATATGTCTGTCCAACCGTAATTCACCTCTTTCATATTAAATGCACCCCCCCTTATTATATATCATTTTATTCAGGGGAAACAGGGCTTTCATTAAATATCAAATATTTAGCTATGAAACATAATTTAATATGAAAAAAATGGGAGAAAATAAGATTTTTTTTTAGTTCTACATGACATTTTAACTGTCAATGTCATAATACTGTTTGCTTTTACTGCAATAAAATACACATGTGTAAAACAGTACCCCCTATGTACAGGTTTTATGGTGTTTTGGGAAGTTACAGGGTCAAATATAGCGTGTTACATTTGAAATTGAAATTCGCCAGATTGGTTACGTTGCCTTTGAGACTGTATAGTAGCCCAGGAAATAAATTTACATCTATAATGGCATACCATTTGCAATAGTAGACGACCCAAGGTATTGCAAATGGGGTATGTCCAGTCTTTTTTAGTAGCCATTTGGTCACAAACACTGGCCAAAGTTAGCGTTAGTATTTGTTTGTGTGTGAAAAATGCAAAAAACGCCAATTTTGGCGAGTGTTTGTGACTAAGTGGCTACTAAAAAAGACTGGACATACCCCATTTGCAATACCTTGGGTTGTCTACTATTGCAAATAGTATGCCATCACAGGGGTAATTTTCATTCTTGGGCTAGCATAGGGTCATAAAGGCAACGTAAGCAATCTAGCGAATTTTAATGTGAAAAAAATGAAACGCAAGCCTTATATTTGACGCTGTAATTTTTGAAAACACCATAAAACCTGTACATGAGGGGTACTGTTGTACTCGGGAGACTTCGCTGAACACAAATAAATGTTTCAAAACAGTAAAAAGTATTGCAGCAATAATATCGTCCGTGTAAGTGCTGTTTGTGCGTGAAAAATGCAAAAAACTTCACTTTTACTGGCGATATCATCGTTGTAATACATTTTACTGTTTTGAAACACTAATATTTGTGTTAGGCGAAGTCTCCCGAGTAAAACAGTACCCCCCATGTACAGGTTTTATGGTGTCTTGGAAAGTTATAGGGTTAAATATAGTGCTAGCAAATTAAATTCCCTATACTTTCGGCATGGGTTGTCAGGCAGGTCCCGCTAATTGTAATTAATTAGGATACCTAATTATGTAAAATTATTACATAAATATATGTGTAGAATTAATATATGTATATATATACACATATGTGTATATATACGTATATATATATATATATATATATCATTTTTAAAAAATATTTTTTATTTATAAATAGGTATATATATAGTGATATATACATATATATTTATGTATATAGATATATATTTTATTTCGTTCTACGTGTATTTTGATATAAATATATATATATATATATTAATATCACAATACAGTTAGAATGAAATAAAACACATCTATATATTTTTTATATTTTATTTTTAATTATTTTTTATTTTATTTTTTTACGTATTTACATTTTTTTTATATTATATATAAATATATAACAATAATTATATATATATTTAATCAGTATCAGTCTACGTGTAATTTGCTATTAATATATATATATATATATATATAATTATATATATATTAATATTAAAATACACCTAGACAGTGTATGTGTGTGTGTGTATATGTGTATATATATACTTAGATCATATATATATAATATATAATCTAAGTATATATACATATACTTTTTTTTACACTTATTTAACTGTTTTTTATTTGATTTTCAGCCAGCAGGGGGACTAACTGTCATTACAGTTAGTCCCCCTGCTGGCATTGCTGCAGCCAGCTATCCCGGCCATGTGATTGTGAAGTCCTCACAAGGACCTCACTCTCACATGGCCCGGGGGGGCTGAAGAGGGCAGACGTGCCGCGGGGGGCTCCCTGGGAGTCCCCCCAACCGCGATCGCTGGCGTGGGATCGCTGGCGTGGGATCGCCGGCGACCGGGTAAGTGAAAAAAAAACCGGAGGGCGTACTATTACGTCCTGCGGCGTTTTGAGCCGCTTTAAAAAGGACGTAATAGTACGCCCTCCGGTCTTAAGGGGTTAATCTTGCCAGCCAGTTTCCACTCGGATTATGCGTAATCCCATTTTCTATTTGTGACCACCGTGTTAACACAGACTAATAAACACTTATTATAGGGGTTTAAAGTTTGGGTTAGGATTAGGGGCAGTTAGAGTTAGAGGGTGTTTAGGATTTGAGGGGACTTAATGTTATGCTGACTTATGGTAAGGAATTACTTTCCTCTAAATCATGGGTGTCCAAAAGGTAGATCCCCAGATGTTTTAAAACTACAGCTTCCACAATGCTTTGTCATTCTAAAGCAGACCTGTACAACTTGGCAGTAGGTGAGGGGGTGGGGGGTGGGGGGACAAAATTAAAAAGGCTAAGCTTCTTTGGGCCGCAGATAGATTTTTAGCGCCTTACTTTCCAAGTAAAGGTATAAAATTACATATAAAAACCACAAACACACTCTGACAGACATACAAATACAAATACACACACTGGGACATACACAGATGCACATAGACAGACACACTGATAGACATAAAGATATGCATACAAAGACAGACACACTGAAATATATACAAATACATACACTTTTTTGATCCACCCTCCAGTTTCCTACCTTTTGGGTGCTGGAGGGTGGCTTCCCTGGTGTCCTGTCTGCAGGTTGAGGATGTTGGGAGTTAGGGGCTGGCTCTTGCAGCCTGCTCTCCTCTTCTCCGGCCTTCTCATCTGCTCTGTCCTGATGGGGTTGTTCCTTCCTCCAGTGACTTAGGTAGAAAGTGACCTTCCTCCTGTGCTGCCAATGAGCAAGGGGCCCAGTTGTGCTGGTAAATGCACACAGTGCCTGAATGGGCCCCTTGCTAAAACATGTCCACCAGGTGGCCCTAGATGCATGGTCATATGTTGTGCAGGTCTGTTCTAAAGGCATTCTTAGGGCATTCAAAGCATCATATGAGTTGTAGTTCTACAACATCTGGGGTTCTACCTTTTGGGCACCCCTGCTCTAAACATTGAGAATGGGAACTCCTATTATGATTAGCCCCTATCTCCCTAAACTCCCACTAAAAAAAATTAATGGGGTACTGTATGTCGCATCACTAGAAACCCATCAATAGATGCTGATCATTTTCATCACTGCACTACTTTCAATAGAGCAGTATTACAGCATCATTATAATGTTTTCGTTCACCTTTTAAAGTTTTCAGAGTGACCCTTTAAATATTTGAAACAAATCTTGGCTAACAAAAAATATATTCTGTTGCTGTATCAGTAGAGGGCACTCATGTACTTCTATCCAATACTCTTAGGTTGTGTTTAGTGTTGCACAGAATACATCTGTTTATGAAGGTAAGGTTTTTAACTCAACTGAATGTGAATAATAGTATTTTACAACTAAGTGTTTGTTGTTTTTAGTTTGAATTTAATTGCCACATTATACCTTGTATTTCTTTGCAACATTACTGGGTTAACCCACCTTGTCTGATTGCTATCTCCTGTCCTATTGTGTTTCATACCCCACCTTCTGTAGACTGTAAGCTTGCTTGAGCAGGGTCCTCTTCAACCTATTGTTTTCCTAAGTGCTTTGTAACTGTCCTATTTATAGTTAAATCTCCACCTCTTATGATATTGTAAAGTGCTACGGAATCTGATGGCACTATATAAATGGTAGTACAAATATTAATAATAGAATGTAGTATTTAGTTACATTTAATGAGGATCATCCCACAGTCATAATTATCACAGTAAAAATAAAAATCCAGCGCACTCACTTATCTACTAAACAGCTACTTTGATGCTGACAGATTTAACTAGTTTTATTAAAAACACCTAATCTTGGCAAAAAATAATGGGAGTTTAGTTACATTATATGATCATACATTTCATAAACCTGCCACAACCTCAATGTACCCCATCTTTGGCAGGTCCTACTCTAACAACCAGCTGTCTACTAAATGAGCTACTCACTTGGGGAAATCCTTCCATCTCATTAAAAACCTGTTCATTGTTTAAATTCAACTGAAAGTCATTATAAAATCATTAATAGATGGCACTATGTCCCCACTAAATTGGCAAAAATGTACCCATCCTCTCAACATAAGTGTCGGAGATGTGGCTCACTTAGAGCAGACTATGTATATATCTTGTGGTCTTGCCCAAACATAAGTCAGTTATGGAATAAAGTAGTAAAATTCTGTCAAGAGGTGATAAAAGTAGATCTAGATTTTACTTGTAGGTCTTTTGTGCTACATCTGGGTTGGCCTAGAATCTCAATAAGTAAAAAAGATATAGTGATACACATTTTAACAGAGACTAAAGCAACATTAGCAAGATACTGGAAATTATCTGATTCCCCCTCTTGGGATATGATAAAATATCAGGTCCTGAACCATTGCAAAATGGAGATTGGAATCCTGAGACAAGATAATCATACTAATTATAGATTAGAACAATGGGAGGAATGGGTAAAAAAAATATTAAGCTCTACATAAGAAAAACAATTGTATCTTTTATTTGATCTTGGTACAGTATGTATATTGGACATTACTGTTAAATATAGGTAGTGAATAATAACTTAAAATTTCCTTGAGAAGAAGTAAAGACGATAAACTTAGTATGACAAATAACTAATGAATATAGAGACAGATTAGAAAAATGTTTTAATAACTCTATATCTCAGGGAACTAACACTGTTGAAATGTTCATTTGGTTCTAATGTTTCTATATTTTGCATCTCTATTTAAAGCTGTTTAATGGCTATTTATAGCGTATATTTTATTTAAAAAAAGGAGGAGAAAAGAGAGAAAGTAAGAGAAAATTGAAAAGAAAAGGGGACAATATCAAGCGCTATCTGTTAGGATTTATAGATCTCGGCACAGTATGACTTTATGTTTGTATGTTTTTATGTTTACATTGTTTGTCATAGACAGTGAATAACTATTTAAGGTCCTCTCAAGTCGAAGTGAAGACACTAAATTTAGTATGATGACTAATTTATAAATAAGGTGATAACTACAGGTGATACATTTTCGAAAAATAATAAAAAATAATGAAATAAAAAAAAATCATTAAAAACCCACTTCTTCATAAAAGCGTATCAATTAAACTGTTAATAGCTCCCGGCTGATTCCTCTCTTGCAACTGTCACTAGTCTAATACTATCGTTACCTTTTTGTGTCACTTTACCCCACTCCCTCTAGCATGTAAGCTCATTGAGCAGGGCCCTCAACCCTTCTGCTCCTGTGTGTCCAACTTGTCTGGTTACAACTACATGTCCGTTCGTCCACCCATTGTAAAGCACTGCGGAATTTGATGGCGCTATATAAATAATAACATACTAATAATAATAATAATATGGAGGATAAACCTAAAATACTGCATACCCTCAGGTGAAAACCTCATAAGGCACTTTCTTAATTACCTTAAAACCATATACCTGTATATGCAAAGATAAGGATGCACCTTATGTTTGTATATATATATGGGTTATTGTAGGAAACATATAGGCATTTTTAGGAAATTACCTTCCCAAAAACGCTACCAGGATGAAAAAGGAATACCTGTTTGTGAGCAGTACACATGCAGTAAATACATTTGTCTTGATGAAACCAGAAATCTGCTCAAAAGTTTACAGTTTTCTAATCATCCAGCTAGACTCATGTTATACAATTATAGGTTCACTGTAAGCATTTCAGCTGTCTCCAGTTGACTGCATCAATCATGTTTCAGTGAGTCTTTAACTTGCTATAAGCACACCTCTCCTGTATACCCCTGTTTGGGACACTTCCTTCCTATCCCCCAAAATACCCAAAACTTTATGTTGGCTTTGTGTAAATAAAACGTACTGTAACGGTTCTCTCTCTCCAATCTCAGTTTGCCTGTCCAAAGCTACTGCAACAAATCATTCAGGCTGGTTCTCTCCTCTCTCTGTGCTTGCTGCTGATGCTGCTCTAACACAGGGCCTGCCCCTTCCCCGTACTTCCCCTTGCAGGCATTGCTTTCCCTTGGCTGAATTCATGCAGGAGGCACACGCGGAGGATGTTTTCCCAGGTAACATACATGCAGAGCACATCCTTTTTGTCTCTGAATTGATTGAGAAGAAGGGGAAGGATTATTCTTCTAATCTTTGATTTTAGACAGATCTAGACATTTGTTAACAATTCTGCTAGAACAATTATATCCTATAAATTGTTAACCTCTTAAAGCTATTAGGGTGAACCATGCCACTCTGCAGAAAGTGGGCTTAAATGCCGTTAGGGTGCCATGGTATGCCCTAATGGTTTGCAGTCCCCCAGCCACTATATATTTACCATGCTCGACGATCCGCCGTGATCCCGGTTGGGATCAATCTGCAAACTGAAATGGGAAAGTCCTATATTTGACCCTATGCTTTTTTTAAAATTCCATACAACCTGAACATGGGGGGTACTGTTTTACTTGGGAGACATCGCTGAACACAAATATGAGTGCTTTAGAACAGTAAAACATATAATGACAATAATATTATCAGTGAAATGACAGTTTTGTTGTGAACAATGCAAAATAAATAAATATGAAAATTAACTTTGGCCAGGGTTTGTGACTCACTTGCTACTAAAAAGACCCCATTCTGAATATTTTGGGTTTACTTTTGCAATTACCCCCATGATGGGTGTCTAAGGGGTGCTGTGTGTGTGTGTGTGTGGGGGGGGGGGGGGTGCTGTGTGTGAGGCGGATGCTGTGTGGGGGGGGTGCTGTGTGTGTGGGGAGTGTTGTGTGTGTGTGTGTGTGGAGGTAGGGGTTCTGTGTGGGGAGGAGTGCTGTGTGTGTGGAGGAGTGATGTGTGTGTGGGGGAGTGCTGTGTGTGCGGGTTAGGGGTGCTGTGTGTGTGGGGGGTAGTGGTGCTTCTGTGGGGGGGATAGGGGTGCTGTTTGTGGGGGGGGGGGTGGTGTTAAAGATACATAAAAGAAATACATAAAATATTTATTCCCCCCTCCCTTCTTCTTACCTTTGGTGAGGGAGGGGGGTACACAGCCAGCCCTGGTGGTCCGGTGGGCTTCTCCCAACACGAAAGCAGAGTAGGTGCCTGCCATTTTAGGCTGGCAGGTGCCCACTCTGCATTGCTGCCGACCGCGCCAGTGCCCCCCCCACTGGTGCTCTATGGCCACGTGCCATCGGTTCGCCATCTCTGCCCTATAAAGGGCCTTTAACCACTTTGAAATTACACATCTACATATTTTGAGGTTTGAGGTTTTTAATATTTTTTGGTGTGATTGTGCCCTGATTTTGAAGAACTTTATAATTTCATTTTCCTATTTATTTTATGTGCTGGTCCTTCTGATGTCAATAAATACAAGTACTATTAAAGGAATGCTCCTAGCATAATAATCACTACAACTAGGTGAAGTTGTTATGGTGACAAGACTTGGTTATCCCGTGGTAAAATGTAAAGCCATTTAGTATGTGTTAGGGCAGAAATAATTCACGGCTGCAGACCGTCCTTGGAACTCCAACCAGCACAAGCACACCTACGAGCTCGGGAGAAATGACTGATACACGACACATGGTCTCTAATCACATCTCGAAATTTATTGACTTCAATCACAGTTTATATAAATAACAGATTACTTAGCACTACGTCATATATACAGAGTCAGCAATTTTGCATCATCGACAGAAAAAATAGTTCATGGTCACAAGGTAGACAGGGTCCTGGCCAAAGGTAGACATCATTTGATAATTTGACAGATAACTACTTTCTTAAAATATAATTGTACATATTTCATTTAATTACAGACATTGTTTCATAACATATTTGATCAGCTTTCAAATGTATTTCTGTTATTTCCTCAAAGTATCTGTGGGTCATGGCCAAAGGTAGACATCATACTTCCCATTTTAGATAACATGTAGATGCAACAGGACACTTTAATTAGAAAATAAATCACACTTAATATTTTATTCTGTCCTTATAAAAGATTATAACAGCTTTTAGCAATACACTAGAAGAATAGAATCAGGTTTCAAAATGCCTAATGCTTATGAAATGGCGGCTAATTATAAAATGGCTGCTGGTTATAAAATCATACCTCACAGTATGCTTTGACAACTTCAAATACTTAAAGATATAATTTCTACAAATAGATGAAATTATATCAACTACTTACACAAAGGGATTATGTAATGTGTTCTGACATACAAACTGCTTTCACTTACTATCAGATCTTTCTCTGTGCAATTTATTTCTGACTGTGGTGTGCCTGAAGCGACTACAAGCCCTTCTGATGCAGATTATGTTAGCACTCCCAAGCCTAGGTTTTTCCTACACCAGAAAACCACGGAGTGCACTGTTAACCCCTCCCCTCACAAATAACCTTAAAGGGGCACTATAGTTACCAAAACAACTTTAGCTTAATGAAACAGTTTTGGTGTATAGATCATGCCCCTGCAGTCTCACTGCTCGATTCTCTGCCATTTAGTAGCTAAATCATTATTTATGCAGTCCTAGTCACGCCTCCCTGCATGTGACTTCAGATGTATGTGACACAGCCTTCATAAACACTTACTGTAAAGAACCATCTAATGTTTACTCTTCCTTTATTGCAATTTTTTTTTTAATTTACAATTTATTAACTCCTGCTCTGCTAATAGCCATCTAGATTCTGCAGGAGCCTCATGTATGTGATTAAAGTTCAATTTACAGAGCAGTAGATGAAAATGTCTACAGCTAGTTAATATCTGATTGAAAATTAAAAAACATTTTTTCATGCAGGCTGTGTCCGTCGCAGTGAAGGGAGGTGTGGCCAGAACTGCATAAACAGAAAGACATTGATTTAACTCTTAAATGGCAGGGAATTGAGCAGTGAGACTGCAGGGTCATGATCTATACACAAAAAACACTCTGTTAAGTTAAAGTTGTTTGGTGCCTATGGTGTCCCTTAAACAGTTACCTAGTCTAGGAACAGTTTTATCTATATACTTAGTCCATCACTTGGCCGATTTCCTTTTAAGCATTTGATATTGTATTCTGTCCAGCTGTTTTAATCTTAGCTGATACCACATACCACTTTCTTGAGTTGTAGATACAACACTGGGTGAATTGCTTACTCAATTAGTACATCTAATTATAAACATATTTTATTCAAATTATCATACTCATTTAATAGCCTGGCGTAATAACTTTAGAGAGAGCTCATTTTAGAATTCATTAAAATTTGATGACTTCAAGTTGAACATTTCCCAACACATTTCATACCAGTGTTTGTTATACAGGCACATCCCAATATCCTCCATCCCCGTATTAAAATTTCCATTTAGGCACCATAAACATTATTTTAATAGCTATGGTGGAGGGAGCACCAGACCCCCCACCCCTCCCTCCTTACTGAACCATTTTGGTGAAACAGCAAACAATATTTTTCACTCCCTCCATAGCTGTGGCAGTTTACTCCAGTACTCAAGTACTTCTCCGCTACAAAAATTGAGCCATATCTATACGCTTGCACGCTTCAAGTATTGGTTATGTTCCTTACCAGTTTCATTTTTATAAACGGTATGGCTGCTTTTAGTTTGTTGAATGCTCATACTCTGTTACAAGTGGAACTGTAACTACTTATCCCTTTAACCACTGTTGGAATATTTATACAATCAGACCCCATAGAGCAAAATGTTTGGTGGAGCTTTTCTGATGAGGGTGCGGCATATCTGTAGCCCGAGCATCTCTCTTATTTATTTTTTAATTTCTTAATGACTCTAAAAAAGAGCATGTGATGTTTGCACCTCAGTTTATTTTTTTATATATACATACCAGAAACGTTGTATTGTATTAAATTAGATTTAAATTAGATTTTTAGATAATCATCAATCTCATATATAAATATAAAATAATAAAAAACATTTCTGGTAATATACATTTTAAAAGCAGAGATAATGGATTGAAATATCCCTAATGTTTGTAATGGTATGATACATTTTTATGCTTTTTATTTTATCACATAAAACCTATAATGATGTTTTTTTTTGCCAAAAGCACTTTAAGAACAAACTTATCTCATTTTATAAATTTTCTACATTTATTTCCCTTAAATGTCTTTTGCAGGAGGAAAACATGCCATTCAATCATGAAGTTTAATCTATTAATACAAACATAAAAGACAGCAGAAATATTCGGCTCTTATTATGAATAATGCAATTTAGTATTAGAGCTTTAACTTGTAGATAATTTGTTATGATTTCTATTTCTATTCTCACTCAGTATAATCTACATTTGCATTTTAGGATTGTCTTGCATTTTGCAATTTAAATGCATAGATACCAATGCAAGGGTATATTCTGAGTGACGTTGAAGAGCATAACTACACTAGTAATGAATGAAGTAGGAAATGGGGCTGATATTTGTACTGAACTACTGAATGCAATAGGGATCTTAAAGGGCATCTGTCATGCCCCAAACAACCTATGCTCATTAGATTGAGCAAAACATTTTATCTATCCATTGTTCTAGCTGCTCTCCTCCCATAGCAACCACTGTGCATGCTCTGCGGTTGCTATGGAAACTCCCTAGCCGGTGCATCTAGCGCTGGCTAGGGAGGATAGGGATGGAGTGATGTGATGTCACTCCGTTCCGATTCCAGCACGCTGGCAACAAAGTCAGAGTGCCGACGTTTCTGAAAAGATTTGGCCTGCTTGAGGAAGCTTCACAAGCAGGGAAAATCAAAGAAGAAAAGAGGGTTAGCGGAGAAGTAGCAGAGGAACATACTGCACGGGGACATCAAAACTGTAGTGCTGAGGTCCCCATGCAGGACGGATACACACATATTCCCATAAACACAGACACACATAAATCCTTACTCCTTTACATACAGACACACTCATCTACACACTTCCACCCTAACACACACCTACATACACCCTTACATATACACAGCTGCACATACACAAACATAATAAATAATCTCCACCTGCACCTGTAGCATGGCCTACATATAAAACCTTGAGTTCCCTTGTTAACGGCAATCCTGACTATCGTTCTTTTTTTTATTATGTATTTTTATGCTGGGTAGCTTGTTTAAGGTAAGATAGTATTATTGTACTTTTTTGGTTGTTTTCCATGGACACATGTGATTGTTGTATACCTTGTATGCTTTTTTTGAATTGAACATTGTTTTGACATTATTTGATGTATAAATTTGGGATACCTAGTGTACTTGACCCAACTAATAAATTCATCTTTTATCTCTATGGTTGTGCTCCTCATACATACACTGACATACACACACTCACTCACTAATCTGACACACTGACAGACACACACAATCACTCAGGCACACACTGACAGACAGACACACACACACATTCACTGACAGACACACACCGACAGACATACACACACATTAACTGACAGACAGACAGACAGACACACACTCACAGACATACATTGTCAGACACACACACTCACTAACAGTCACACACTGACAGACAGACACACTCACTCACTCACACAGATTCACTGACAGACACACACACATTAGTGGACATACACTGACAGACATTGACCTCACACATATATTGACATGAGGTTCAGACTGAGGCCCACTGTAAATTATGACTGGGCACCACAGTGTAAATGGACTCATAGAGACAAAGTAATCACTACCAGGTGTTTGCAAAATTGTATATTTTAGACAAAGAGAAAACATAGCTTCTGAGTAAGTGAAAAAGTCTCATTGTTAAACAATATTCTATACAGATACTGTACTAAGAAAAAACAATGTAGCAATCAAGAAAAGAACCACACAAAGTCAGCATGAGCAACTGAGCAAGTCAGTATGTAAGAAACCAGCATAATGCAGCAAATATTAGTCCAAAAATAATATCAAAGACTAACAACTCACTTTATAACAATGCAGAGTTGTTTCTTATTTAACCCCTTTGGGGCCACTGTATCCCAAGTATGTATCATAGACTCAGAACCCTAACAGGTGACTGGTCAACTAAAGCCAGAAGCCTGTAGGATATTTAATTCAAAGAATAGACTTGGTGGGCCAAAAGAGTGTCATCTGTTTTTAGATCTTATGTTCCACCTAAGTCTGCCAGTAAAGAGCATTCATTAACCAGCTGGAAGACTTTCTATTGAAGCAGAAGCTTTGGGATTTGCTTGCAGGGCACAAAAATATGAAAGAGAACCGAAATAAAATATGACTTAATGGAAGTAGCGCTGAATCGTGCCCTTCAATTTGTCATAATCAAAGTCACGAATGGCCATATCACGAGGGCCAGACACATGCAAGGGCTGCTCTTCTAAGGAAGCAGATAAACACTTCTTTAATACTTCATTTTAAGAAGCTATATAAATTCATAATTCCGCAAGTAAAAGAAGATGTAATTTCATTTTTTCCATTCATTTGAGTCCCAGAAATCCGTGGTTATTACTTTCCTTCACTGTCGATCCATGTTCCTTTTCCATTTACTATAAACGCAATATTTTTTCACTATAGAGAGCTGATAACATGAATCACACAATGCTTTTTGGACTGAAGTATCTCTGTATGTGACTTGGTTTACTTTTTAGATGTAAAATTAACATGAATGTTCTAAAAACACCATTTATAATGGCCACATATCATTTTTAAGTTAAATATTTGATCAATATTCAGTGTTTTCAATAATTATGGCTCATTCATTCAATCTGTAATTCAAGGACTTTAGAGGTTATAGAATTACATTTTGTCGCAGTTATTGCGTTGTGAACAACAAAAATGACAGGAGTTTATTATTCTAAACTTTTTAATTGTACTCTTCCCTGTTTTGCATTCAGAGAAAGTTATCTGGTCCCTGTTCACATTGTAGTCAGATTCAGATGTTTAAAAAAAGCTAAGTAAAATGCCCTTGTGATTGTCAAACAAGAATGAACCATTACCTCATTATAAATAGATACTGCTAGTAACTCATTCCCCATGATGGCAGTTCTAGAGACTGTGACGTTATTGAGTAGTTTGTAAAACAATGCTTTTTTTTGTGGTCAGTAGCAACACCTGAGTTCTTGGTGTTATTATTATTGTTATTGCAAGATGCTTGATTTTGTCAGGACAGCATTAGCTAGCCCGAATTTGTTTTATTTATTTTTTATAAATTCTCTTTTTTTCCCCTTTCAAAAAAAATCTTCAACTTTGCTATTTTTGCCTCAGTTTTGCCCTTCAGATTTAATTTGTGCACGCACGCACGCACACACACACACACACACACACACAGAAAGCGAATGACAAACAAACAGGTCTTTCAACTGTCCTGATTTCTCTTGGCGCATGCAAAGAGCACTTCATCAGTACACTCTGCATGGATTTCCATGTTGGAGTCTGGCTAAGCAAGCCTGTTTATTATCTGAGTCACTAGCGATGCCTCCTTTTCTATCCCATACCTCCCAGTGTTGGTAGTGGGAAGTATGCACACACAGATACCCACACACAATGACACACATACAGATACATAGTGACACACACAAACACACAGATTTACACACCTAGAAATACATAGACACACACTGACAAACACACGCAGAAGTAAATCAATATAAACATATTTTTAGCCACCTTTCTGTTTCCATTCTTTTAGTGTGCAAGGAGGGTAACTTCCATGGGCTATGGGTGTACCAGAAGTGACCTGTAGTCACACCACCTCTGTCTCCGCACTGCCACACAAGGAAGCAGACGAGCTATCCCAGTATGTCCAGGGACCTGGGTCATGCTCTGTTAAATTAAGTTTAATTTGGGGAGTCATTTCTATCTTTTCAATAGGACCACATAGTGTCAACGGCCTCAAGTTGGCTTTAAAATAGTGATACCCACCCTGCTTCTGAATGCCCCAAATGATATAATGTTTTATTGTTCAGGAGTGTGATATATGCTAGAAAGTTTTTATTCCTAAAAGCACATTCTGCTAACACATCCCTGTTTGGCAGAGCAAGCTTTAAAATAAAAGAAAGCAGTAAAGCAATGTATTGCTGTCATGTGCAATAAATGTATCCAATTCGTCATTGCTGAAGAACACATTGCCATTGCAGGAACTTGGCTGTTTAATATTTTGCATTTGTCTTTGTGAGACAAAGACTTTGCTTATCTGTGTACTAATGCAAATGATTTCTAGATTACAGAGCACATAGACAATGTTATTATCCTTTCAGTGCTGAAATTACACAATACTAACATTTTAAATTACAAAGGTGTTACAACTGTGCACCTTTTGTTATTAGTATTTTCTCACAAATTCTATATCCCAGTCTAACACAGTCTTTATAAAAGTAAGACAAGAAAGTTAAAATACATTTTTAACACAAATTGAACATATTTTAAACAACCTGTTTTATAAAGGGTTATTATAACCCTTTTCGATAGGGAAACTTTCCCAGTGTAATACGCTCTACTGGGCACTGTGAAAAAAGACTTCAAATCATTATAGTGGTCATTGTGGTTGAAGTAACCCTGTAATAGCAATATAAATTATCACTGGTCTTTAATTTTAGAAAGAATAAAGGCGTTATTAATGGCTTTCTAAACCTATAACTTGTGAATTAGAATTTAAGATTTTCCTAGAAACCAGTTTAACCAGTTTAACCTCCCATGTAGAATTATATCTAGGGCATGGAGGCATTGGTCTGCAAACTATGGGGTGTTTGCCCACTGGAAATAATTCAATCTGGTTATGTTTCGCTGATATAGCTGAACGATACACATTAATGGTGCGGTATGCTTTTCCCGAATCAAATGCGGAAGTAAATAAATTAAGTAAATTTGCTAAATCAGAATGTATGGCATTCACAGCCCATTCCATGCACCAATTAAGCCAAATTTTCCAGGCTGATCCGTAACTTGCAAGGGTACCTGGTGCCCATGCTTCTGAGAGAATGTTTCTAGGGGAATCCGAAAATTCTCTATGAGATTCGTGTGACGGGAGATAAGTGATGCTATTAGAGGTAGTTGGTCGGACACAACAAGGGGATGGGGGTTCTCGTCCAGATCGTTAAATGATTCCCGACGCATTCGTATGAGTCTTGGATAATCTATCAGCATGCTGAGAAGGTGAGGGAACCACGGCTGTGATGGCCATACAAAAGTTACTAACACTAGGGTTGATCTCTGAGACCATGCTTCCAGAAGATCCTGAGATATCATCGCAAATGATGGAAATGCATAACTGACTCCATTTTTCCAGCATTGAAGAAATGCATCTTGGTCTAATGCTTCTGGATCTGGATGCCAGATTACATTTTTTCTAACTGGCGATTGAGATGTGATGCAAAAAGGTCGTATTGCAATGGGCCCCATAGGAAAAAAAAAGGCGTAAAAAAATTATTGGACAAACATTTGTTGGATCAGCGCTTAGTGGCCAGTTAGAAGCTATTATTATTATTATTATTATTATTTATATAGCGCCAACAAATTCGTAGCGCTGTACAATGGGTGAACTAACAGACACATAATTGAGATCAGACCACTGGACGTACAGGAACAGAGGGGGTTGAGGGCCCTGCTCAATGAGCTTACATGCTAGAGGGAGTGGGGTATAGTGACACAAAGGGTTAAAGTAGGGGAATTAAATAGTTTGTTAGACAAGGGTTTATTGAGTGCTTGGTAGGTCACTTTTGACAGTTGCAGGAAAGGAGTCATGGGGTAGGGGATGAGAAGCCTGCTGACAGTTTAATTGATACGCTTTAATGAAGAAGTGAGTTTTCAAAGATTTTTTGAAGGAGTGGAGGCTGGGTGAAAGTCTGATTGAGGAGGAAAGGGAGTTCCACAGAATAGGTGCAGCCCTAGAGAAGTCTTGAAGGCGAGAGGTGGGGATCCGGGCAGAGGATAGGCGTAGGTCTTGGGCTGAGCGCAGGGGTCTCGACGGGACATACTTGTGTATGAGGGAGGATAGGTATGTTGGAGCAGCATTATGCAGGGATTTATAAGCAAGCGCCAGAATTTTGAATTGGGCACTATATCTAACTGGAAGCCAATGCAGGGACTGACAGAGCGTGGAGGCGTGGGAGGTGCGACCGGACAGGAAAATAAGCCTCGCAGCCGCATTCATTATAGATTGCAGCGGTGCAAGCTGGGAACATGTAAGACCGGTGAGAAGGGGATTGCAGTAGTCGAGGCGAGAGAGAACAACAGCATGAAGCTATGATAAATTGAAGGTAGGCAGCAACCTAAGGGTATGATGTTCCCTCACAGACCATCAAGGAGAATAGAGTACATAAAAAAAAAAAGTTAGGTTGCGCCACAGTAAAAACAACAATAATATAATGATATAGAACCAGGAAATAGAATAGTCCTGGTTAAAAGACATATAGGTAAAAAATCCAACTTGAGTGAGGAACTTGGGTGAGATATGGATCTGTTCGTCGTAAAGATTCTGAGGTAGTCAGATATTCAGGTTCCATTGGAACATGCAAATGAGAAGAAACTCCAATACTGTAATCTGTATCAGGTAGTAAAACAGAGGAACTTAGCAGCAGTGGTGATACCCCTACTCACCTTTTAGAGAGCTAGTACAAGCTTAGGTGTAACTGGCAATCAGTGGTGTTGATCCCCCACTGGTAGGATATAGGTGGTGGTAGGTGGTTTGAAGTGAAGGTAATGGTATGGGGAGAGAAATAAAACAGAAATAGTGCTCTCTGTATATAGTAATAAAAGGTTGGTATAAAAACAGTATAATACTCACATTTAAGTTAGTAGGATGTACTGCTCACTATAATAGTGTAGGTGGTATAATCCCCACCTGGGATTCTTGGGTGAGTAAATACTCTTGATGTTCTTGATGACCAGGTTAAAAGATAAAAAAAAATAAAAAAAAAATATGTAGAGAAGGTATATGGCACACACAATATTAAGGGGTAAATATTCCTTTAATAGTACATATAAAAAGTATTAAAAACAGCGAAAACGTGTTTTGCCAACACAGGACTTCATCAACTGGCAATAAAAACATTAATCTGATAAATGGGGGTTTATATAGGCAATACATTCAATTGCTTATTCAAATTTTGGCGCCAAAATGGCGTCATGATTATAGGACATATAAAATACAAAGCAAATTAATACTAATGCTAAAATAACAGGTAAATTATACAGAATGTGAAATTTTTTTTTTTTTTTTCAACGAGGGTTGTATATGTAAAAAAACTTTTCAGGAAGTGTAGGGGAACGGTCACGTGGTGCACAATAAATTGTGACGTGATACCACGTGATCGGCCCTAGGTCCTTATGGGAAAGGTATGCTACACTGAGAGGCTTCTAATTTGCCTTTCACTTCTTGAAAAGTTTTTTTCTATATACAACCCTTGTTTTAATAAAACAATTACAATCAATTGTCCATTGAGCATGTATCTGAAGAGTATGTAAACTCTGTGACATAATTAAAATATCATCTAAGTATATTATCATTCTCACACCTCTGCTTCGAAGAAGCAATAATTTGATGAAATACCAAGGTGCAGAGGAAAACCAAATGACAATGATTTGAATTGCCATTTCTTGCCTTCCGATATGAATTGTAAGTAACTCTGACAAGAGTGGTTGTTGAGTATTAACAAATTATAGAGATAATAAATACCTTCCATCTTGATATGATGGTATCTAACAAAATTGTTTAGGTACTTTACATTTATGACTTGTCTGTGACCAGCATCTTTCTTTGTTACCCGGTATATATTGCTTATGAAACCTGGATGTTCATGGGTACCTGGATAATGGCATTTTTTGAAAACAAATTGAATATTTCTTGATATATTAGAGTCTGATCTTGACTAAAATTTTGTATTGGGAAAGGTCTTTGAATGCGATTTAATATTAAATTTATTTTGTATCCCAGAACCATATTTAAGATCCAGGCATAGTTTCTAATATGACTTCAAACATGGAAATAATGAGTAAGTCCTACATTTTATGGGAAAAAAAGGGGAATTGTCATACTTACTGTACAATGATCTTAAGCGAGACATTCCTTGATGACCTCTGGATCTCCATGGTCTGCCACAAAGTGGGAAGAAAGGAGATGTATGTTGTGTGTTAAATGATGATCTGTTTGCCTGGAATAAGCTCCTTGGAACCTGTCTATTTTGAGAGAAGCTGCTGGAAGAACGGTTCTGTCCTCTTCCAGCCTGTCTGAAAATCTTTGGGCTGAAAACTCTTCTCAGTGAAGTTTGAGCGTTGTCTAAAGAAATAAATAGGTCTACATATTTATTAATATCTTTAATAAAAGAGTCTCCAAACAGGAATCCTTCTAGTATACGCATTTCCTTCTGCCACTGGTCCTCGTTCTGTAGTGGCTAGATAAGCTAATTGTGGGTCAATCTTTATTAGAATTGACCTGCGTCGTTCCATGGCTAGAGCTGTATTAGCGTTTCCTAGAAAACATACAATTTGTTGTGTCCATCCTCTAAGGATGTCAATACTGGCGGAACTCCCTGAAGCAGCAGCTTGCTCTAAGACTTCAAAACTTTTTGCCACGGGACCAGAAATATCTATTAGCTTGTCGTGACAAGATTTTAGTGACCTGTCAAGTGTTTTGTTAGGATTCTTCCCTGATTTTGTTAGAAACTGTATTAAAGTAGGGGTCTAAATCAAGGGTCTGTGCGACGGTCTAGGGCAGGGGTAGGCAACCTATGGCACTAGTGCCATTCACGGCACTCGAGGTGTCTTTGCACGGCACTCAAGGCTGCTAGAGCCAAACAGGCTCTGGCCTATCAGGAGTCCCAGTAAAACTTCAGATATCTGCTAATCCGAAAAGGTGGTGAAGGACAATCCTCAATTTATGCATTGCAGCACGTAGAGGTAGTGATCTCAGATCACTTCCTCCCAGCACTTGTGAATAGGAAGCCACACTGTAGTAGAGCAGCTCGCAGTTGCTGTTGCAGCTCCTGTCCTTAACATGTACCTGGCCGGACTAGTCCCCAATGGAACCCAGGGAAGCCACCCACACTGCTAGATATACACAGACATGCAGAATAACCCTCCCCTCATACAAATAATACGGACAGCCCACACACAAACATACACACAATCCGCACAAACGAAACACCACTAACAATCCACATACATGCACACAACCCCACATGCAATACCCCAAACAGCCCCCACACACTACCAAACACACACTTTGACATATCCATCCACACACACACACACACACACAATTCCACAAGCAGCACCCATACACAGTTTACATTCATATCTATGTATCATACACAATACCATAAACTACTCATGAACATAAACAATATAATAGCTCATATACGCAGGGCCTTCTTTAACGAGGGGCAAACTGGGCAGCTGCACCGTGAGCCCTGCTGGCCTCAACTATTTCTAACCCTCTGGCTGGTAATCTTCACACTAAGGAGGCCCACCGGGTGGCCCATGCACAAAGGACCACCCGCTGGGCTTCTGTCAGCAGGGACCCAGTCACACGCTAAGGTGCTTTAACAGCGCGAGCGGGCCCCTTGCTTTTCAGCAGCAGGCTGGGAGGAAGCGACGGCCACGCATCACTTCCTCCCACAAAGAGAGGAGCGCGCAGGAAAGAAGAGTAGGCAGATTGGAGGGGGGCTGGCCAAGAGCTCTAGACCCCAACTCCCAACAACTTCAGCCACCAGCAGGAAAAGTAGGAAACTGGAGGGTGGGTTTTAAAGTGTATGTCTGTGTCAGTATGCCTGTCAGTGTGTGTGTGTGTGTCATATCTGTATGTTTCTGTGTCAGCATGTCTTGTATGTCAGTATGTGTCAGTATGTCTGTGTCAGTATGTTTGTATGTCAGCATGTCTATGTGTGTGTCAGTATGTTTGTATGACAGCATGTCTGTGTGTGTGTCAGTATATCTGTGTGTGTGTGTGTGTGCTTGCAATCACGCCAACACCACATACAAACATATCCCACAAAAACTGCTTAGTGCTAAATACAGACCTGCAAACATGAGTAAATGGTAGAGCCCCAGCTGTCAATGCATTTCTGGAGTTGCAAGACAGATGGGGATCTACCTTTTAATCACCCGTGCAACAGGGAGACCGCCAAGAATTCTTGCACCTCTCTACTTTAGGTCCGCCACTGTGTTGAGGTGGAGGACGTGATTGCATGCCTGGGAAGGGGGGGGACAGGGTCCAGGGGGCCCTAAACAAATGCTTTGCCCAGGGTCCAGTCATTATTAAAGACAGCCCTGCATATATACGCACAAATACAACGATACAAAGCAATTACAGTAAAAATAACAAGCAGAATACGGCAGCATACACACCTCGATTTATAAAAAAATAGGACCGGCAGGCTGCGGGACATCACTATCCTATATCGGCACAGTGCTGCTAATAGGTTGCCTACCCCTGGTCTAGGGCATTCAGCTCTCAGTTTATTCCTAGCTGCCTGGTCAAGGGGTTTCCTTAACCAATATTCAAGGTATTTGCCTATCTGTACCCATTCGACTGAACGAGGATATTTTATTTTATCTGACCGTTCACGAGTTTTTCCGCGAATGGCCTCGAGAATTAACTTTGGCCAGTTGCAATAACTGAAATATAAATACCTACAAAATCAAAGAATATAATTAAAATGTATCAGAAAATAAATATTATGAATTATAAATAATGGAATAAATAAACCAATGAATCTGTTGGCGCTATATAAATGGCAATAATAATAATAATACAAATTATAATATAATTCAAATGTTTGCTCAGTAATTTTTTAAACTATTTGAAAAAAACATTAGTAAAACCATCTGGACCAGGCGTTTTGGACTTTTGCAATTTTACAATGGCAGATTCAGCTTTACTGATGGGTTTGTTTAAATCCCTCAATTTTATTTGATCTACTTTTGGGCACTTGGTTTTTAGAAAATATTGATTTATTTCACGATAAGGCAAAAAACAAACAAACAAAAAAAACCTGTATCTTATTTTTATGTGATTACCAACTTCATCTTATCATTATCAAATATTAATTTACTCCACTGTGGTCTAAATCATAAATCTTACTAATTGTGTAACTAGTAATATGACTCATAATATATGTGTGTTTAAAAACCTAAATAAGAACACTAATTAAGTGTAAATCACCCATTATCCAATGCACTTATCAATTATACAATGTTAAATATGGATTCTATATCCTTCTCGATTATGACACCTACTACTCCTATACTATTAAACCTTTGGGTGTAATATTAAACACATAAATATTGGACTCTCATTTGAGCTTGACAGACACAAGAAAAAAAAAAAGCACTATCATTTCAGGTTATTAGCATTAGCCCAAGTTTGTAGGTGACTCAAAGTTCAACCATTTTTCCTTCCACCAGACCATTAATTTAGATGGCTATCCCTATCTATATCTAATGCTTTGCTGTTTCAGTGGTGCCAAAGCGGAAAAGAAACCCCTTTTCCGCTGTCTTGTTTGGAATTAAAAGTCCTGAAAAATCTGAATATCTTTGAACTCCTCATTTATATACTGGTGATCTTTATGCCTCTTCACAATTTGCTCTTTATATGCGTAAGAATGAAAAGCTACGATAAGATCTCTTGCTACTTCTGATGCAGCAGATTTATATTTAGGAAGGTGATGTGCTCTTTCTATAACTGCATGGTGTTTTTCTATTGGAATATTTCATTCTTTGAAGAACGCAATTAAGAATTCATTCAGAAGGTCCTGTGTAATATCTTCCAGAATATTCCTGAATCTCAGATTGCATCGTATTGAGCGATCTTCCAAATCTCTGAGTTTAAGATCTATTTGAGTCATTTTAGTTTCAATGTTGCATTTATCTTCTTTATCTTCTTTTAGAATATTTAGTTGTTCATCCATCTTGTTTAGGTGAGGCTGCCTGTTTTGTTAGTTCAATCAGTTCATTTTTAATTGGGACAAAATTCTTAGAAATCTCTTTAGAAATGGATGTCAGTTGGGTGTCCAATTTGGCAACAAAAAATCTTGTGTGACAAAATTAATCTGTTCGCTCATATGGAGGTCTTGCATTGTAAAAAGAGTTTGGTCAATAGCATCCGCTTTATCTTAGGGGAGAAAAACCCGACATTCTTGTAGGTGGAAAATAATTTTTTTTTCGTTTCCTCTAACCTGTTTTTTTGTGGTCATCTTTGAAATATTTTCTTGGAAAGAGAGTGGGCAAATGTAATCAGCCAGAGTAAAATAAATAAGGAATGATCCTATATTAGGACCTTGAAGCTATTTGACCATAAGTTACTTGTCACAAAGTAAATTGCTGATTTTTATATATTTAGCCTTATTGTATGTATAGGTGTTTTCTCAGCTCGATCTTTATTATTTCAAGAAAAAAAGAAAATAAGCAAATTAAGAATACCAAGACTAAAAAAGAGACAAACAGTTGGTACTTAGCTTATCGGTAATCAGACAGAGACTATTCTCCACTCGTAGATAGTAAACTGGTTTCCACGTATCAACCAAACAGCATGGGTCGATGTCTTCCCCGGTTAATTTTTAGAGCTGCGAAAAATGGAGGTAAACCAGCGTTCATTTTGCCCTTCTCAGCGTGCAATTAGTCGTGCCCGGGAATTACCCACAACTCTCTCAGGACCTCCGCCACTCATCTCACCGATTGTATACAGCGGTACTGCCTTCCTCTAAAGCCACCTCCAGGCGGGTCTCTCGTAAACGTCTCAGACCGTCCTTGTACTTTTAGCAAGACATGCAGTTCGTATAAATAAGGAATGTGTCCCCTCCATTCTTCATTCCTTTTTCCCTCTCCAAACAATGCAGCCACGCTTCTTCACTGATGTTGGTCCCCACAGCCCCACCTTTTCCGGCGTGTTATGTCCTCACGTCATCCCAACACGCCCCCCTAAACACATTATTTAAATGCTCTCTTTCTCCTCTCCATTTGGTTGGAAAGGGTAACTGAAAAACAAACAATAAAGCATTTTTCCTGAGAAACAATGTTTGTGAACAGCTAGATTGATACAGATTATGAGCTGAAAAGTATTCATTCATATGTGGTGAGTGCATGTTTCTCATTTCATAAAAAGTTTTCCTGATGATTTTCTGTAAGAAAGTTCTATTTTATAATATTCAATGCATGGGAAATGCCTTTAGGTGAAGCCTGCAGTACAGGGACTTTTTAACACCAAAATGATGTGGGCTTTCTTTGCTTCATTGCCTGAAATTAGTAGAGAAGTGACAGGTCCTACAAGTATTTTGCTTGTGAGAGCATTTTACGCATCTACCTCATGAACATCCAGGAAAAAGGTGCCAAAATGTACTGAAGCTGGCTAAAAATAAATGATGTTGTATAACAGTTCAGAGTCGACACAATGATTAAATATAACAGCTCATGCCTCTGGACTGTCACATCAGCAAAACACTGAGCTGAACTAAAAACTTAAACTAACTACACGTTCAGTATTTTTACAACCTTTTCAATCTACATTAACCCAATGACTGACATTCAAATGGATCCAGTCTCTTACCTTCATATAATTCTAGTATTAACAATGTTTACACACACACACTCACACGCATGCACGCACGCACACACACTCTCTCTCTATGCTATTATGTCTATGCTGTAATTATATTCGGTACCCTTATTAAATATAATGGCAATGGTTGAAATAAGAAAAAACTAGGGCTTTGACTTCTTAATCCCTTAATCCCTAAACTACCGAGCATTGAAAAGATATTGGCATAACATAAATT
This sequence comes from Pelobates fuscus, assembly GCF_036172605.1. NCBI lineage: Eukaryota > Metazoa > Chordata > Amphibia > Anura > Pelobatidae > Pelobates > Pelobates fuscus. The sequence continues at coordinate 132,843,066 of NC_086318.1, read as the reverse complement.
TGAAGCAAGGGATGCATATCTAGGATATAAATACATCATAACACAGCAATTTTGTGCATACGTTGTTTTGCAGTCAAACTTAAAAATGTAAATCATGTAAATGTACCCAATTTTAATTTTTTATTTATTAATTCATACTTTACACAGTATACAGTGTCTGAATATTTAGCACAGTCTGACAAGTTAATATAAAAGGAAAAATGCAATGTTTCTCATATACAGTAGTTCTTGCAAAAAAATATAACAATTGTTAAATACCTTGCTTATAGGAATTGACAAGGACTCTGAAGGCATACAATGGCAACCAAAAGTCTGAATTTGAGTTTAATGCCCGCATACAGTAAATACAGTTAAATTATATATTTCTAAAATATATATATATATTTTTAAATTGCTATAACCATCTCTACCAATCTCTGGAATGCTAAAAGTAAAATGGTAGATTCCATTCACTTCTTCCCACTCCCTAACTGCAGGAATGATGTGACCCATTGAAATTTGCTGTACTGTTTGGTAGCATGTAGTGAGCTTATATTTTTAGCAAACTTACAGGCATTGTATCAGTGACTAGTGGCTAGTATACATGAGGTTAAGTGAGGCTTTTTTTTTTTTTTTAATTCTTTATTTTTGCGTGCATCAATTATAACAAACAGCTCACCTCGCCACAACAGCGTTTGGAAGCCGAAACATAATACAGTAATTATACAGTTATGGCATTGAAACAGTGCACTTTTTTTTTTAAAGTGAAAACAAGCTTATACGTTGTGAGGCAATATATGAGCATTATAGTGATAGGGACATACTGTCAGGGTACCTGAGGTCTACCTCTGGGAGAGGTAGAGACTTAGACGTCTATCCATCCGGACGGTCTGTTTCCCATGTTCCTCGCGGTCCACCCGGTCACATAAACGCCGGCCGCGAGGGAGTCACTTCCTTTTGTAGCATGACGTCCGGAAGTCGACGTCATGACGCCAACCCGGAACGACCTGTCACTCAATTGTTTGGAGACTAATCAGGACTCGTCGGAGGCGTGTCTACCCTTCTGAGCCAGGGTATTTAACAGTGCTTCTCTCATTTGCTCATTGCCCTGTCGTGGTTCTAGCCTGCCTAGTCACACAGTGCTCTGGTATTTTCAGTTATCCCTTTGGTTCCGACCCGGCTTGTTTGACTTACTCTGTTTACCTCTGTTATCCTTGACCCGGCTTGTTCCTCGCTTACCTGTCCTCTCGTTCCCTCGACCTCGGCTTGTCTCTGACCATTCTCTATATTCTCCATACGTTAGTCCGGCCATTCTAAGGTCCGGTATACGTATCCTGTACCTGTTTGTACTCTGCGTGTTGGATCCCTGTCCCGATCCTGACATTACGACAGGGCCAATGGATCCTGCAAGTACAAACAGTCAGCTTGGCCCCTCTGATCCTAGGTTCGAAGCCATGGAACACAGAATGGATCAAATGGCCCTAGCGCTACAGGCGTTATTATCTCGTGCCAATAATCCACCAGAGGAGACACGTACTACTTCTATCTCCCCTGTAAGTTCTGGCCTAGAGGTAGCCACTGTAGGTGCCTCCTCCCGCATTACCCCACCAGTACGTTATGGTGGTTCACCTGAGAAGTGTCGTGGTTTTTTAAACCAGATTAGTATCCACTTTGAATTGCAACCTCGTTCCTATCCTACAGATAGGGCAAAGGTTGGATTTATTATCACCTTACTCATTGAGAAAGCTCTGAGATGGGCCAACCCACTATGGGAGAACGATAACCCGTTAGTATATAATTATAATGCCTTTGTAGCTGCCTTTAGAAGAACTTTTGACCCCACTGGTAGAAAGGTCAATGCAGCCAGATTACTGTTGCGCCTGAGACAGGAGAACCGAACACTTGTGGATTATGCACTAGAGTTCAGGTCTCTGGCGTCAGAAGTTAAGTGGAATGAGCAGGCTTATATAGATGTATTTTTGAACGGGCTATCAGACGTAATCCTTGATGAGGTTGCTACTAGAGAACTCCCTGAAAATTTGGAGGATTTAATTTCGTTCATTTCTCGTATTGATGAGCGTTTAAGAGAGAGACAAAACACTCGAGAGAGGAACCTTAGACCTTCCTTTAAATTAGCTCCCGCATTTCAAAGTCCTGATTCCACTACCTCACTGTTTCCTGAACCTATGCAGATAGGCAATACTCGCCTCTCAGAAGAAGAGAGACAGTACAGGAGAAGAGAGGGATTATGCATGTATTGTGGAGTCAGAGGTCACTTACGCCTGAATTGTCCTAATCGCTCGGGAAACGCTCGCACCTAAGTTTCTCTAGAGGACAGGCCTTGGGTGTTTCTATTTTGTCCTCTACTCATAATTATAAAGATCACAGGCTTCTGCTACCAGTTTCTTTAACTTGGGAGAAGGGAGTACTAAAGACTATGGCTTTGATAGATTCCGGAGCTGCTGAGAATTTTATCGACCAAGCCTTTGCTACTAAACACACTATCCCATCCCAGTTAAGGGATACACCCTTGGCCGTTGAGGCCATAGATGGTAGACCTTTACTTGAGCCTGTTATCTTCCGTGAGACCATACCCGTTAACTTAACTGTTGGTATCTTACACGAGGAAAAGTTATCACTTATGCTCATTTCGTCCCCTTCTGTCCCCATAGTCCTGGGGTACCCTTGGTTAAAAAGACATAACCCTATTATCGATTGGGAGTTAGGGGAGATACTCTCATGGGGTCAGGGCTGCCAGGAGAGGTGTTTACGCAGGGTTTCTCCATTGGCTGTAATAAACACACCAGGTACATCCACTCAGTCTACAGAGAGACAGATACCGTCTCTCTACCAGGACTTAAAAGCAGTATTCGACAAGAAGAATGCTGATACCTTACCTCCACACAGGTCATTTGATTGTAAAATTAAGCTTCTACCTGGTACTATGCCTCCGAGGGGCAATGTATATCCTCTATCCACTCAAGAGAACTCAGTTCTAGAGGAATATATTCGTGAGAATCTAGAAAAAGGATTCATTAGGAAATCCTCTTCTCCCGCCGGGGCTGGTTTTTTTTTCGTTAAAAAGAAGGATGGTACTCTGAGACCTTGTATTGATTACCGAGGTTTGAATAAGATAACCATCAGAAATGCCTATCCGATTCCTTTGATTACCGAGCTGTTTGATCGTTTAAAGGGCTCTAAAATTTTCACCAAGTTAGATCTCAGAGGGGCGTATAACTTGGTGAGAATCCAGCATGGACACGAGTGGATGACAGCGTTCAATACCCGTTATGGTCACTATGAATACACGGTTATGCCATTTGGTCTTTGTAATGCTCGGGCAGTATTTCAGGATTTGATTAATGAAGTTCTTAGGGAGTTTCAACATGATTGTGTTATTGTATACCTGGATGACATACTTATACACTCTAGGGACATTGAGACCCACCACAGACAAGTCAGAAAGGTATTGCACAAACTTCTGCAACATGGCTTATACTGTAAATTGGAGAAATGCAGTTTTGACCAGTCTCAGATAGACTTTCTTGGTTACGTGATTTCTGGGGAAGGCTTTAAGATGGATCCAGACAAACTCCAATCTATTTTAGATTGGCCATTGCCTAAGGGACTCAAGGCGATTCAGAGGTTTATTGGTTTCTCTAATTATTATAGGCGCTTTATTAAGGGATACTCTTCTATTATTGCGCCTATTACCAATATGACCAAACAAGGGGCTGATACTAAGACCTGGTCTACTGAGGCCCTTGTTGCTTTCAAGACTCTCAAAGAACTTTTTGCTTCTGCCCCAATTTTAGTCCATCCTGATACGACTCTGCCGTTCCTACTCGAGGTCGATGCCTCTGAGACGGGAGTAGGTGCTGTTCTGTCACAAAGGTTAGGGGTGGACAAACCGTTACACCCTTGTGGTTTTTTCTCTAAGAAACTATCTGGCCCTGAAAGCAGATATGCCATCGGTGACAGGGAACTGTTAGCGGTCATTATGGCTCTAAAGGAGTGGAGACATTTATTAGAAGGGACCTTACATCCTGTTACGATTCTAACGGACCACAAGAACTTGTCCTATATTGGGGAGGCTAAGCGCCTATCCGCCAGGCAAGCTCGTTGGTCCTTATTCCTGACTCACTTCAATTATGTGCTTACTTATAGACCTGGTTCTAAGAACTCTAAAGCCGATGCTTTATCTCGCCAATATGAACCGTCCACTATAGCTGAGCCAGTTCTTTCCTCGATAGTTCCTAAATGTAATATCATCGCTAACACGAATCTCAGGATTCATTCTCCGTTGCTTGCTGAGATCATGAAGTTACAACATCTAGCTCCTAAACAGACTCCTGGGGATAGACACTTCGTTCCTCCTGCTCTCCAACTGGAAGTGTTATGGTGTTTCCACAACAGCAAGGTAGCTGGGCATCCTGGCATTCGCAAGACGTATGCTTTAATCTCCAAAGATTTCTGGTGGCCTGCTTTACGTAAGGATGTTAAGGATTTCATCGGTACGTGTGAGGTCTGTACTAAGACTAAGCAACCTCATAAGCTTCCATGTGGATTTCTGCATCCCTTAGAGGTTCCAGAGAAGCCATGGTCCTGTTTAGCTATGGACTTCATTGTCGATTTACCTATCTCTAAAAAACAAACTGTTATCCTCACCGTGGTTGACAGATTCACCAAGATGGCTCACTTCGTTCCTCTGCCTAAACTCCCGTCTTCCCCCGAATTGGCAGAGATATTCGCAAGGGAGATTTTTCGTTTACATGGGATACCCTCCCAAATTGTGTCTGACAGAGGTTCCCAATTTGTTTCCCGTTTTTGGAGGTCCTTCTGCTCTCAACTGGGTATCAAATTGAATTTCTCTTCTGCCTATCATCCTCAGTCTAACGGAGCTGCTGAACGCACCAACCAAAAGATTGAACAATATTTACGTTGTTTTGTTTCTGAACACCAGGACGATTGGGTTGGTTTGATTCCTTGGGCGGAGTTTGCACACAACAATCTCGTTTGTGATTCTACTCATTCAAGCCCCTTCTTCATGAATTATGGCTTTCATCCATCTATTCTTCCCTCGGCTTCTCCTTCCCAAGGGTTACCGTCGGTTGATGTTCATGTTGCCAATTTGAGGAAGTTGTGGGATCAGACTCGACAAATTCTTCTGCACAATTCTATGCTGGTTAAGAAACACGCTGATAAACGTAGAAGGGCGGCTCCGGTGTTTGTTCCAGGTGATAGAGTATGGTTGAGTACAAGAAACATTCGTTTAAAAGTGCCTTCCATGAAGTTCGCTCCTCGTTATATTGGACCTTACAGGGTGCTGACTCGAATTAACCCAGTTGCGTATCGTCTAGCTCTTCCATCTGCCTTACGCATCCCTAACTCATTTCATGTTTCATTGCGGAAACCACTAGTCTGTAACAGATTTTCCTCCACGTTCTCCTCCCCTCGCCCTGTTCAGGTGGAGGGTCAGGAGGAGTATGAGGTTAACGCTATCATCGTTTCTCGAATCTCCCGGGGGAGAGTACAATATCTGGTCGATTGGAAGGGATATGGTCCTGAGGAGAGGAGTTGGGTGCCTCAAGAGGATGTTCATGCTCCTCGTCTCCGCAGGGCGTTTCACTTCCGCTTCCCATCTCGTCCCGGTTCATTCCGCCCGGTGGGCGTATCTGAGAGGGGGGGTACTGTCAGGGTACCTGAGGTCTCTACCTCTGGGAGAGGTAGAGACTTAGACGTCTATCCATCCGGACGGTCTGTTTCCCATGTTCCTCGCGGTCCACCCGGTCACATAAACGCCGGCCGCGAGGGAGTCACTTCCTTTTGTAGCATGACGTCCGGAAGTCGACGTCATGACGCCAACCCGGAATGACCTGTCACTCAATTGTTTGGAGACTAATCAGGACTCGTCGGAGGCGTGTCTACCCTGCTGAGCCAGGGTATTTAACAGTGCTTCTCTCATTTGCTCATTGCCCTGTCGTGGTTCTAGCCTGCCTAGTCACACAGTGCTCTGGTATTTTCAGTTATCCCTTTGGTTCCGACCCGGCTTGTTTGACTTACTCTGTTTACCTCTGTTATCCTTGACCCGGCTTGTTCCTCGCTTACCTGTCCTCTCGTTCCCTCGACCTCGGCTTGTCTCTGACCATTCTTTATATTCTCCGTACGTTAGTCCGGCCATTCTAAGGTCCGGTATACGTATCCTGTACCTGTTTGTACTCTGCGTGTTGGATCCCTGTCCCGATCCTGACACATACTACCGCCGATTGCTTAAGCTAGAGGTATGCAGCGGTAAACATGCTGGGCTAGTGATAGACTTATGTTAGTGTTGGAACAAATCCCACTGGGTGTGGAGTCAAGACATGTTATAAGAAGGGAGCAACTCAGGTGGCTTATTGCTTTGCCCATATCACAGGAACTTTAAGTGGTAGAGGGTAGTGGGTCTATGCATAGAGAATGCCGATTGTAACATGGGCATGGAAGATCTGGTATTAGCTTATACTCACACATTCAATATACTAGATTTACTGGGCACATATTATGCTAAGGTTGCGAAAATTGAAGGCTGGGGACAAAGGTAGTCTCAAATGTCCAGAGGGGCACACATTAGTGCTGGTCGTGGCATGCTCTCGGGTGTACTAGGCTTCTAAGTCTGGGTGTTTCTTTGCTGTGATAGCACTCAACTGTCCAGGCTGAGAGTACCTGTGGAGGGCAGTTTACTTGGTGCTTTAGCCGATACCCATTGCCGGCAAGCGCGTGGCATCTTCCCTCTGAGTCTCTCCCCTCTTGCCCTCTGGCCCGTTGTTGCCACTGCGGGGGTTCACTCCGGTGGTGTGTCTCGGAGATATCTGCTGCACAATCGCTTGGGTCGTCTCGCCGTGTGCATATGGTCGGCGCAGGCTGCTCTGCGTGCCGAGAGCTTGGTCAGTGAAATCGCTTGCGTGCAGCGGTTGTTTCGCCGGTCTGGCTGGGTACAGCTGAGGGTAAGGGGATGCACCCGATAGGCCTCCCGCCATTTTTCGTCGCTGGGCCCGCTTGTATCTACATAGTCGGGCGGCCATTTTGGAGCCTCGTGGTGTCTGCCTGTAGTAGCTCCGTCGTGCTGCGGGTCGCATCCACGAGGTCACCGTCCTCTCTGCCTGCCGGTAGGTAGCACCCCTCTTCTGCAGGACATACATGAAGCTTTTGCAGAGGTGATCAAAGGTCTCCAGAGGTGACTTGGTTGGCTGGGTGTGTGTGCTCTGCTTCCCGCGTTTGCGCCGAGCCGCCATTAAAGGTTTACTCTGTGGGACTGTGTCCCCGGTTTGGCTTGTGTCTGGGTCGCCTGCTTGCTTCCATTGTGGACCGGGATATCCCCCACCGGTCCAGAGGGGGGGGGGGGTAGGTTGCAGAGTTGTCACTTAATGACTTGTGCGTCTTTCGTGTCTGGGATAGCGGCCGCTTCTCCCCGTTTTCAGCCTCAGTAGGCCGCGTTCGGTTCTTGGCTTTACCGGCTTCCATGGACCCCGGAGTGACATCGCTGGGTTCAGGGGTGCACCCCCGACGTGGGTGGCGCACCCCCGAGTTGCCTTGGGTGTAGTGGTCGCCTTTTTGGCCTCGAATCGTGCCCGCTCGGCCGGAGCCCATGTTGGCTGCGTCTGTCTTGCTCGGCGGTCAAGCTCCGCCTAAGTGAGGCTTTATGGAATACATTTGCTTAAAAATAAAAATGTTTGTAGTCGATTTTGGTAGTGAAGGGGTTAATATTTCATTTCTGGATTGAAGTATTTCTGTACTATCTGCACTCCGAAATGTAAACCGCAGACATTAAAGAAACCTTTTTCTACCAAAGTTAGTCATCAGACAACAAACTGAATTTACTACTTTGCTAATAGTATAGTACTTAGATACCATTGCCAACTCCTATTTGTCCCAAACATATGTGTATTTACAGGTCCATTCACTAAACTGTAAGTTGTTAGGAGCTAACTAGAGAATCTAAAATTCTAGGACAAACCGCTGAATTGGAAACATTTTCCAATTAACTCCAGCTCGTTAGCGAATAATCCCACAACTAAGAATATAGATAAACATATAGTAAAAAGTTTATTTTTTGGTTCATGCAGTTTGAATATAACTCTTTAAATGTTAGAATTATGACAAGTGCATTGCCCATCAATAAATTAACCTGTTAACTAGTACCAACATCCCCTGCAATGGCTGATAGACAGGCGACTTTGATAAAGGTTTGAATACAGATCATTTTAATCTTGTTAACACCAGCAGCTCAAAATTGGGAAAATAAACGTTTTATATCCTGATTGCCAAGGTCAAATGCTGGTTCAAATCATATTGTTCCTTATTGTTTCAGGGAACAGTGGAAGAATTTGACTGTTTTTGTATCCCATATAATGTTATGTGTAAAAGGTGGACTAAGTCCATTCATCTAGCAGAGCATTGCAAATGTATAATTAGTACAATAAATCATCAAGACAAATATACGAAACATTAGGGAGGGGGTGTTCTGAATGTGTTCTTGTGAAAGTTTCTGAAAATCTCAAAGCATAAACACATGGATACAAATTCATGAATGTATTCTTTGACGGGATCATTTTGAGTCATCATGCAAGATCAGGCCCTAAGAAATCTCCAGTAGGCTTAATTAAATACATTGCATCCCTATTGCAAGTTAGCTCTTATGGCAAATACAGGTCTTCAATTTAATTATCATATGTATCTACATATTAAGTCAATACTGGGGCTACATTTACGACACAAATGACTTATGACTTATGACTTCTCTATTGTCATTATATGAGTGCTAAACATATGGCAGACTATATACTGATACCTTCTTTTACTTTGGGGAAATTCAAACAGTCTATATAGTGTTGTCATTATTTTTTAATAGCTGTGTGATACTCACTGTTTAATGGTAAGAGCAGGGCTAATGCAAGGAGAACAGGTAAAATCCATTAATTTCTGCCCCCTTTTAAATCAACTTTGCCCGTTTCCCCATCCATACAAAATGAGTATCTCAAAAAGTTAGGATATCCACATCCTTGACTGTGTTGGAATTTCCCTCAAATTATAACCCAGTCAAAATATAAACAAGACAATGTAGAGACTATTTTCTCTTGACAAAGCTTGACAAGAGGGGGAGTTACCTTTTGTCAAGCCATTACGAGCCATTACGAGTGATGACTAGTGATGTCCCGAACGGTTCATTGGCGAATAGTTCTTGGCGAACATCGCGTGTTCGTGTTCGCCACGGTCGGCGAACATATGCGATGTTCAGTCCGCCCCCTATTTGTCATCATTGAGTAAACTTTGACCCTGTACCTCACAGTCAGCAGACACATTCCAGCCAATCAGCAGCAGACCCTCCCTCCCAGGCCCTCCCACCTCCTAGACAGCATACAATTTAAATTAATTCTGAAGCTGCATTCATTTTTTTTTAATTTTTTATTTTGTTTTGTATTTTTTTGTGGTCTTTCAGACAAATTTACTAATACTAAGTAAAAATTACTTAGTATTAGTAAATTGTGCCCCTACTCGCAATACCGCGAGTAAGGGCATGTCTATGAAACAGTGAGCAGCCTGCTCACTGTTAAAAAAAAAGGGTCCCCCCTCCCTGAGCGGGTGGGGGCCCTAAAGTAAAAAAAGGGGGAGGACCTATTGTCCTCCCCCCTGGCCCCCACCCCTGAGCGGTGGGTGGGGGCCCTAAACACAAATTGGGAGGACACCTAATGGCCTCCCCCCTGGCCCCCACCCCTGAGCAGCTGGTGGGGGCCCTAAATACCAATGGGGGGGACCTAATATCCAAAAAAATGATCCCCCTACCTACCCCCCTCACCCTAAAAAATAATGAGGGGGGGACATTTAACTAAGAACCTGTAAAAAAAATAAAAATAAAACTTACCATTCAATGTTTTCTTTCTTCTAAAATCTTCTTTTTTCAGCCCCAAAAAAGGGCAAATAAATATCCATAATAACCGACGCAATAAAAAAAAAAAAAAACGAGCGCAAAAAAAAAATCCATCTTCACCCGGCGAAGGCTCCGCGCAGACTGAGCTCTACAGGGCGGTGGAATTTTCCTACGCTGTGTAATTTGACTCATAACACTCTGATTGGTGGATTAAGTAACCAATCAGAGAGTTATGAGTCAAATTACACAGCGTGGGAAAATTCCAAAGATTTTTCCCACGCTGTGTAAAATGACACAGAGCACTCTGATTGGTGGATTTCAAACCAACCAATCAGAGTGCTGTGACGGGTAAATGTAGAGACTTACCTGTCAGAGCATTCTGATTGGATGGCTTAAACCCACCAATCAGAGTGCTCTGAGCCTAATTGCAGGGCGGGGCAAGGCTTTATAAGCCTTGCCCCGCCCTGCAGAGCTCAGTCTTTATTTTTTTTTTATTGTGTCGTTTATTATAGTTATTTATTTGGCCTTTTTTGGGGCTGAAAAGAGAAGACTTTAGAAGAAAGAAAACATCGAATGGTAAGTTTTTTTTTTTTTTTACAGGTTCTTAGTTAAATGTCCCCCCTCATTATTTTTAGGGTGAGAGGGGTAGGTAGGGGGATCATTTTTTTGGGGGGGGGGGGGTGACTAGGGGTTTGGGGACCTCTAGTCACCTGGGGGGACATTTATTTTAGGTCCCCCACCCGCCGCTCAGGGGTGGGGGCCCGGGGGGGAGGACAATAGGTGCCCCACCTATTGGTATTTAGGGCCCCCACCTGCCGCTCAGGGGTGGGGGCCGGGGGGGAGGACATTAGGTCCCCCCCTATTGGTATTTAGGGCCCCCACCCACCGCTCAGTGGTGGGGGCAGGGGGGGAAGACATTAGGTCCCCCCCCTATTGGTATTTAGTGCCCCCACCCGCCGCTCAGGGGTGGGGGCCCGGGGGGAGGACAATAGGTCCCCCATTGGTATTTAGGGCCCCCACCTGCCGTTCAGGGGTGGGGGCCGGGGGGAGGAAAATAGGTCCCCCCTATTGGTATTTAGGGCCCCCACCCACCGCTCAGGAGTGGGGGCCAGGGGGAGGACATTAGGTCCCCCCCTATCGGTATTTAGGGCCCCCACCCACCGCTCAGGGGTGGGGGCCGGGGGGAGGACAATAGGTCCCCCCCTATCGGTATTTAGGGCCCCCACCCGCCGCTCAGGGGTGGAGGCCGGGGGGAGGACAATAGGTCCCCCCCAATCGGTATTTATGGCCCCCACCCGCCGCTCAGGGGTGGGGGCCGGGGGGGAGGACAATAGGTCCCCCCTATTGGTATTTAGGGCCCCCACCCACCACTCAGGGGTGGGGGCTGGGGGGGAGGACATTAGGTCCCCCCCAATTTGTGATTAGGGCCCCCACCCACCGCTCAGGGGTGGGGGCCAGGGGGGAGGACATTAGGTCCCCCCCCTTATTCCTGTTTAGGGCCCCCACCCACCACTCAGGTGGGTGGGGGCCCATCACTATTGTGGCCAGAAAGAGTCCCTGTGGCTTTTAAAATTCGCCTGCTATTAAAGTCTATGGCGGTTCGCCGGGTTCACCCATTCGCGAACATTTGCGGAAGTTCGCGTTCGCCATTCGCGAACGGAAAATTTCATGTTCGCGACATCACTAGTGATGACTCGTAAAAGGCTCTCTCTGTGGATGATCTTGCGGTCACCATACTGAAGAGACAGGAACTGAAGAGGATCGACAATGAAGAATACTGCTGTGATGGACAGGTTCAGGTAAGTATAACTTACCTTTACCTGCACCCCTTAGACACTGCACTGCCAGTAGAGCAGTTACCATCAGGGGTCTTTACAAATTATACAAAATAGTGACAGTGTCGCTTAGAAAAAATGAGTTAGCTTTCAGTTATGTTTTAATTTCTAGTCTCGACATTCTCTAGATAGCAAATGAAAAATAAGTGCTCCTTTGCTTTGTTAATTTAAATTAAAAAAAAAATATCAATTGAAATATTCTCAAAAAACAGAAACCAGTTTGTAGGGCTGTGTAACCTAAAAACAAACAAACAAAAAAACAAGCCAATAGTTTCTCAAAATTACAATCTCTCTGTTCCAATAGTTTAAATGACCAGGTGATTAGACATCCACCAGAACTATTTAATAGAACATTAGAATAGCTTAATATGTATCCCTGATCTATGCATAACAGCACACAGGTGCAATGACCAAAGTAAAAAATACTTAACTATACGTATTGCTATTACATTACTCTCATACGAAGATGAGAATAAAAAATAAGGAGGGTTAAAAACCACCACTTCCAATTTTGTGTGCCGTTTTAGTTGATCTTATACTCTGAAATAAATCAATGAAATACTTAATTTTATATCATTGTATGTATATTGTAGGCATATGTCAATCTGTTCCAAAACAGCTTGATTTAAAAAAGAAAAAAGAAAAAAGGAATGGCATTGACAGACTCATAGCACTATTAACATTACAACGAGCTGAAGTGATTATGGTGCTTAGAGCTTCCTTTAATATTTGTAAACTGGGTTGTATTATATTTATGTTAGTTATTATTAGCTTTGCATTCTTGATATTTAGAAGTGATGGGCACTGTACTTACGTTTTCTGCAGCAGTGCCAACACTAGCTCTAAACAAATTTTAGTTTATTTAATACTGGAATATATTTAGATACAGGAATAGTTAATTTAATGGTTGCCTAATTTATTTTAAGCACACAAGTGACAGATGGCTTTTCAGTCCTTATGCATTCATTTATGGCATAAAAAAAATCCAATATCAAATAAGCTTTGAGACTTTGCAATATAATAGGAAAATACTGTGGATTATGTGAGCCTGCTGTGGCATTCATTTTTGTATTACCATGTGAGCAATTTTTTATTTATATTTCCTACGCATGTCCTTAATTCTTTAAATCTGAAATTAACTGTATCTCAAATTTACCACAATTCTTCTAACAGGAGGGATACATTCTAGGCCACTATTGCACAAGACACCTCAAATGATTGTCAAAGGAGCAACTTACTAATATATTTATATATATTATATATATATATTAGTAAGGTGCCACTTTGACAATGCATATATACTTACATAGCTTTGATATATAACATTATATATTTTTATTTACTTATTTTTTTAAGGGTAATTATTTTTTATAGGGTACTATCTTTTTCATATTTCAGTATTTTCAAGGGGCTCTAATACAAAAACAATAATCCGCGGAAAGAATTATTCAATTTTAAAAAAGTTCTGAGGTTGTCACGTGATCTTAGTTGGCTCTGTGGTGTGTCCATTAGTAAACTCCCCACAGTCTGAGTCATATGACACCCGCTCTGTTTTACCTTTTACCTATCTATAAGGTGGCTGCCAAATGAACACAATTTCACCTTATTATACAAATGCCCTCACATCGTCCACTTACATCGTTGTAGTTTATCACAAAATAGCTTGGAAACTTGTTGCTCAGCATAATCTATGGTTTGAAATATACTTAACAAAATAAATTGCTTCATTCAGAATTTATTACTTGGCACGTTTTTGTTTAATCAGCAAAAAAAAATGCGATGTACATATTTAATAGATGTCTATTATATAAAGTTATAATATGAAACTGGAATAAAATTCTACAGATGCAAAGAAAAAAAGTAATATCACTAAAATAAGAGGTAGATCTAAATAAAGATTTAATACTTTAGATGTCACAGTTTGTAACTGATGGATCTAATATGTTTCTTGTTTGCACAAAATACTCATCTATTTCCCCCTCTGGGAACATGTGAAATTGATACTGTCTTTACTAGAACCAAATCTTTAATGTTTTCATTCTACCTTGTAGAAAGCTGCTCAGATCTTCTTTTCTCTTTCCTTCCATTCTCCATAATGCATATACCTTTTCTACAAATATTCCTGGGCCTGGGAAAAAAGAGGTAAATCTGGGGCCCATGGGCAAATCAAGTGTGGGTTGCAGGTCAGACAGAGTTAGTGTTCTATTGGTTAAAAAAAACAACAACTTTCAAATGTATATTGACTGCAGGTCTGTGTCTGTATTCTATGTGAACATATTGTAAAGCGATGATAGTAGGGATATAGAATATGTGTGTTTTTCAAAAAAGGTAATTTTTAAACAACTATTAATAATTTAAATACTGTTTTGCTCCACCCACTTGCATGGTTATAACTTTATCCACGCGTGTAGAGCCCATCACAACTTACATGATCTTTTAAAAGTTATTATTTTGAAGCATATTACTCTGAAACGGAAACAAATTAAAAAAATAAATAAATAAATCTGTTATCTTAAGCTGACTGGGTGTGGCAAGGGAATCTCTAGACCAGTGGTTCCCAAACCAGTCCTCATGGCCCACCAACAGTCCAGTATTTATGTATTTCCCTGTTTTATTCCAATGGAGATACTAAGAAAACCTGGACTGTTGGTGGATCTTGAGGACTGGTTTGGGAAATGCTGCTCTAGTGCAGACTGTAGATCTCCTGTTCTCCCTTGTCTTTTCAGATACCATATGCAGAACATTAAAGTTTCTTCAATACTTCACAGCTTCTACCCTGTCAGCTCCATCATGCACTGTCTTTACAACATACTATTTTCCCCTCTCCATGAGTATTTTACAAAACATAATTTCCAATTGTTTGTTTTTTTTTATCACCCCCTTTGTACATCCCACAACCACCACAGTAAGCACAGGCAGCAACAAGGCAGAACCTGTTTGAAAGGTCATAATTAGTTGTAATATTTGAGTGAACAAAAAAAGAGGCCAAAGTCAGTAATTCAGGTGAGCAATATATGATACCCATAATTCTACAAGGCAGACAAATAGCATATATAAAAACAGAAAAAGTCTAATTAAAGTGGCAATATAAATGTATTTGGGAAAAGTGCCGCAATAAATACGCTAAGGTTCATTAAATCTTCATAAAATAAGACTAAAATATCACCCAGTGCTTTTTCTGCTTAGTCCATATTTTCTAAACGTGTACATTCCTTTTTGGACCAATGACAGTTCTTCTGAATGTTGGGCAATTCGTTCATTCAAAAGAATCACGAATAAACAAATTGCATTTTATACTAACAGATATATTTCTTGTTGGCTGAAAATTTGTCCATGCAATTCATTAGTTTATTTATCTAATTAGCTAATTGCTTCTTTGCAAAGTCATTCATTCATTCAGTATTCGTTTATCTAATTACAAGGAGGGAGCCAGTAGATGCTTTGCAAATTGTAAAGCAGGGAGTTCCATCCATGCCCTCCTCACCGAAAACCATGGGTAAAAGGTAAATTAGTTCTGCATACTCTGGAGATGTCTTTTGAACTAAGCTTCCAGAATGAAAACCCTTAAAACCCAAAGTGTATTTTCATGTGTAGCGTCATATTCTTTTTTTGAGAATCTTTATTTATGAAGGAATTTTAATAGTTACAGAGAAAAGGTATACATAGAGTGCAACGGAGAAAGCACGCAGGCCTCTCATTACAGAACGTAGGTAGGCATATAACCATATGTTTGCAACATAACAGTCCCCAATCAATTGCCTTGCACCCTCTATGGTCAATTACATTGTTGCTAATCGTTAGATAATGACACTACAGGCAAGACTTCAATATATCGCCCCGTTTGTTCGCATGGGCATAAAAGAATCCTTTGGAGCACTGTAAAGATCGCTAAACAGAAAAAAGAGAAAAAATGAAAGGTCCAGTGGTGGGGTGCACAAACGCGAGCCTCAGCTTGTGACGGCAAATCCAACAAGATCGGTGTGATAAAATGAAGGGTGAGGGCACATTAGCTTCCTTGAGAGATGTCTTCCAGCCTCCGCCAACCCCAACAATCCCCCCCAAAACAATACTCACATCGCAGCCATACCCCTGCCCTTAGTTGTGGAGTGCCCGTCATAGAAGGGAGCTATGGCCCAGGTCTGTCAGAGGCCGGATCCCACACTCTCCTCCCTCATCAAGCAGACAGTAACCCCCCAAAACCCCTGCCCATAACCATAAAGATAAGGAGAAATAAATTTGCAGACCCCCAAACCTTACCCCTCCACCCAACAATGTCATGATAGGGACCACCTCAGGGACCAGCAATAGGACGTGAGTGGACCATGTCCAGTGGGATCCTTCGGTGGGACTTAGGCAGGGTGAGCCCTTAAGGGTGAGGAGCAAGGAACCCAAAAACAGAGTCGCCCCCAGGCCTGGAGGAACCCAGACACATACTCACTCCTCCGGAGCCTCAGGGTCCATGCGTAGTCGGGGCGGAAGGATCCACCACCGCTTCGTCAGAGAGTTCGTTGTGGCCGGGGCCTCGACCACAAGGGCCCCAGCTGGTAACAGTAATAGGCGGCCAGCCCAGCTCCTCCATGAACTGAGGCACTTCTTCTGGCTAGCGAACAGAGGCCCAACCATTCTGGTGATGCACCAGCAAGGCAAAAGGAAATCCCCTTTTATATACAATATTGCGTTCCCGCAATGCCAATGTCACCGGCTATAGTGCCCGTCTGGCTTCAATCGTAATAGGGGATAAGCCGTTGTATAAAGATACCTGGGCGCCTCGATAGCTCCACATTGGTCTGTCATGGGCTTTCCGCATAACGGCCTCCTTAACAGCAAAGGAGTGGAGACAGCAGATCAGGTCCCTCAGCCCCTCTTCCAAAGAGTGTGGTCTCAAAGCTCTGTGGGCCCTCTCATATTCGAAGCGCTGAGGGGCATCACTTTGCAGGAATACACTAACTGCCTAACTGGAATAGGCCGATGAGTACCTCTTCAATGATTTCCTGTGGCCTCTGTTATCAAGGTCTTCCACAATCCTCCTCATGGCCAGGATCATCTCTCACTGTCTAGACACTGCCGTGTCCGTTGCCGCAATCCTCATGGACTGGGCTTCAACTGAACGCTCCAAGACCTGGATGCGGCCTGCTTGCGCGGCGACCTCCGTCCGGATGCCTGCCATCTCCGCTCGCAGCGTGTCCTGGATGGTGGTAGTGAGAGTGAGCAGGTAAGCTTTAGGTGCCATGGAAGCTGCCATAGTCCGCAGATCCTCCCCAAACTGATCCAATACAGTGGTCTCTGAGCCGCTAGGGTGGCAGGAAGGACGGCACCATCTTAAGGCTCTCGCCCTCACAACTCGTGTCGGGCTGGGATCATAGAAAACTGTAATAGGGGCCCAATTGGTGCACCGGTTGTGAGCCTCTCAGGTCTGGGGGGGTTCCGGGCGCCTTGTACATCCCATTAGCAGAGTGTGGTTGAATTTAAGGCGCTTATTAGGGGACTGGTGTGCAGCACTGCCATTCAGTGTCTCCACCGTCAGCATGGAGACACTGAACTTTCCTCATAGAGATGCATTGACTCAATGCTGATTGGCCAGGGCTGTGTTTGGCTTGTGCTGGCTCTGACCCTGATCTGCCTCCTTGACAAGATCACCCAATCCAATGTAAAAGGATTGAGATTGGCTCAGAACACAACTTC
Source organism: Pelobates fuscus (assembly GCF_036172605.1). Lineage (NCBI taxonomy): Eukaryota > Metazoa > Chordata > Amphibia > Anura > Pelobatidae > Pelobates > Pelobates fuscus. The sequence goes on along the minus strand of NC_086318.1, from coordinate 132,825,666 downwards.
TGATGATGTCAGCCAAGCAGGCAGAGCAGGGTCAAAGCCAGCAGCAGCAGCAGACTGGGATAAAGGTATGGTTTGCTATATATGGGGGACAAGGGGGAAGTAGGCGGGGCTAGATGGTGTTTTTAACACTAAAAGGCCAGGAATACATGTTTGGTATTGTTCCTTTAACATCTAACCATATGTCTCCTGTGAACAGAAATATGCTGTTAGACTTATTATTATTATTATTATTATTATTATCATTTATATAGCACCAATTTATCTCACAGTGCATTACAATTATAGAATGGGGATATCTGACAACGAGCAATTTATAAACAGAATGTAACAGACACAAGAATGGTCTGCTCAAACTGGCTTACAAGGAAGGGGTAAAGACACACAAGAGAAATAACAACATGTCATAGGGGGTTAGGGATTGATAGATAAGATACCAGTGTCAAAATAAGCTAGTAAAGTTGGTGTGAGGTGCAAGCAAAACAGTCGAAAGAGAAAGTAAGCTGTGCTGTGGAGTCAAGGGAACTGAGGAGGGCACTTTATTTGTTGGTGAAGTGAAGATAGCACACAGCACAGGTAGCACAGATCGACAGGTAGCACAGATCGACAGGTAGCACAGCTAGACAGGTAGCACAGCTAGACAGGTAGCACAGATAGGCAGGTAGCACAGATAGACAGATAGCACAGGTAGACAGATAGACAGGTAGCACAGATAGGCAGGTAGCACAGATAGACAGACAGGTAGCACAGATAGACAAATAGCACAGGTAGACAGATAGACAGGTAGCACAGATAGACAGGTAGCACAGATAGACAGGTAGCACAGATAGACAGGTAGCACAGATAGACGGGTAGCACAGATAGACAGGTAGCACAGAATTATGCAGAATCTGATACTCTACACATGAAAATACACTTTGGGATGAAATGATTTCACTTTGCATGCTCTGTTCAGGATATGTGGTTAGACAGAATGACCGTAACTCATTAGGAAGTGAATGTAGCACAGAAAATGATGCAGCATCTTATTCTACCCATGAAAATACAATCTGGGCTGAAAGGATTTCATTTTGCACGCTTTGTTCACAGGAGATATGCAGCTAATATAGAACATGCTTTTCCCAATGGGAGGTGAAGGTAGCACAGAAAATGATGTAGAATTGTATTATACACATGAAAATACACTTTAGGCTGAAAGGATTTTTATTCTGCACCAGGAGTTATCTTTTAAACAGAATTCATTTGACTCTTCCTCTACGGCACTGGGTAACTGGAGGCATTGGGGGATTTTAAATAGTACCCCACAATCCCAAAACCAGGGGACTCAGGTGGGGGGAAGAAGCCATGGGGAGATCTTGTGCCTGCCACTTTCATTTGTATTCCTGCACTCACTAGCAATGAGTTACAAATGAAAGCCACCCTCTGCAATTTTATGAATTCTGCGCTAGCATTAATCCTGGCTACACTATGTGCAGGTGACATGTCACTTTATTTTCCTTCTATCACACTTTGGAAGGGAACCAACTTGCATAAAGACCTGTCAGTCTTGATGACTTATTAATTGCTCAATAAGGGTATCCTTCCTGGTAATCAAGTGCTGGATGTCTGGATGTAGTGGGACTGGTACGCCATCCAATATCACATTTAAAACATGCTTGTATCAAAGCTAAGGTTGCTTCACATAAATAAATGGGTAAATGAAGTTTCAGCTCAGCATAACAGCTCTGTGTCACAGCAAGGATGACATCATAGTGGCACCTTGCTGAGTAGTGCTTCAAATATTCCTGCAGCTACACTAAGAAGAATCCCACAACTTTGTAACAGAAAAGAGAATGAATATGTGGTTGTGTATCCACGCAAATATATCAACAACAAAAAAATGGAATAGTGATTATTGAATATACACTAATCAGTCACAACTGATTTCTCTGGAAGAAATATTTACACCACTTAAAGTTGACAACAGATTGTTTTTTTCTGTAGATCGTCCCCCACTCCATGGCCTCATCCCAGTTTGTTCCCTTCCTTCCTTTCTTTTTTTTTGTATGGCTTGGATGTGTGTATGATTGTTTATATAATTGTATGCCCATGGTTGATAATATGCACAACATTTGCTTCTGATATTGAGTAATGCAATTTTATAATTTGTTTATTCGTAATTTGAATCCAGAAGTGTAATTAATATGATTAATATTTGTGAATGTAAAATTAAAAGAAAATTCATTACAGAAGAAAAAAAAACACTGAGTGGTAAAGCGAGTAACACTGATTGTATTGGTATTATACTGGCACTTGTTAAGGGGTGGAATATATTAGTCAGCAAGTGAACAATCAGTTCTTCATGTGTTGAAAGCAAGAACAATGGGCAAGCAAAAAGTGACTTTGACAAGGGCCAAATAGTGATGGCTAGACGACTGGGTCTGAGCATCTTCAAAAAGGCAAGTCTTGTAGGAGGTTCCTGGTATGCAGTTCTTAGTACCTGTCAAAAGAGGTGCAAGAAATGACAACCGATGAACTGGTATCAGTGTCATGGGCGATCAAGGCTCATTTATTCACGTGGGGTGCAAAGTCTGATCACACAAAACAGCTACTGTAGCTCAAATTACTGAAAAACTTAATGCTGGCCATGAATAAAGATATCAAAAGTTAAACACACAGTGTATGGGGCTACGTAGCTGCAGACTGGTTAGAGTGCCCACGATGACCCCGTTCACTGCTGAAATTGCCTTCAATATGGACGTGAGCGTCAGAAGAAGGCTGTTTGGTCTGATGAATCATGTTTTCTTTTAGATTGGATGGATGATCATCAGGGTCATATTTGCCACCAGGGAGTGCAACAATGACTAATCTTGGGCAGCACCCGGACATGTATGTCTCATGCTACCCTAAAATTAAAACACCTCATATTTATCTGTGAATTACCTTAACACTTTCACTATCCATGACTGTTACCTTTACTGTAGCCATAATCGTAACACAAACCGTATTCAATACACTAACCATGCAGTGAACCCCAACATCAACCTTAACATAAGAACCATGACCTTAACATTTTATGTAACATAAAGGGTATGTAACGCCCATCTCGGGGTTCTGGAAACGTTCATAACCATTTTATCTTTCCTTCTCATGGTTTATTATGATATAGTCAAAAAGCCTTGATGCAGTTATTTTAACATAACATAAATGTATCAGCATTAATTTAATTACATGTTATTATGCTGGGATGCCCCATTGAACACGTTTATGGAGGTTCTCACAGAAGAGAAGATGGAACTTTTCTTTTTGGGATGAAGATAATTTTTAATTATATGTACTCATTTCAGGAAATATGCAGACATTTCAAGAAATAGATAATAAAACACAAGAGACTAATTAAAATGAATTCTTTGATAGCCAGCAAACAATTTATAAGCAGAGCAGGCAAGCAATTACATTGCCCTAGGGACATATTATATCTTGTGTTCTATTATTTTGTGACCTATACCCATATTCTTAATAAAAATTAGTGTAATGGGACAATAATTATAACAATAAATACTTGACTACAGTTTGGTAATAAATTCTACAGTACCGTTTGCCAATATAGACTTCAACCACCTGGGAGTTGTATTTTGTTTTTGGAATTTCATTAGCTTAATTGTTTGATTATTGTAAGTATCCTTCCCTGTACAACAAAAACATTTTTTCTATCTAACAGTTGATAACATCATTACATAATTTAGTATTATTATTATTTAATGATAAGCAAAACAAGAATGGACTTTTTATCACAGTCATCAGTAGCGAAAACTACAGAGAATTAGCAAAATTTGACAGCGGAAGCTCCACCTTTCGTCAAGTTTTGTCAATGGCGCATTCACCATTAGACAACATAAATCATACTTTGTCTTATGATATCTATTGATTCCATGCAATACCCAGGGAATTTCAATACAGTTACTATGAGAATTTCATAAAGGTTATATCTCTAAGTAATTCTCAGAGGTTAATCATCCAATTTATAATTAACTATTTAATCAATACATTAATATTGTAAAGCGTTGCGGAATAAGTTGGCGCTATATAAATGCCAATAATTATAATGATAGATAGCTATAAAGATGGCATATAACCAAGTATAGACGTACACATCACCATGGATAAAGGTTTGTGCTTTGGTAAATTTAATGGGTGTTATTCATAATGAATAACTAATAAATGCTCTTGGGCTGATTGTTTTAGAACTTTGCACCAGAATTAATCTTCATACATAACATCCAGCAGTGAGCATTATAACTATTCAAACACTTTCTAAATATTTTGTGCTGAGGCTTTAGGCTATATGCTCTTAACACTTATTTAAATCATCTCTCTAGATCTTCCTCTGTGCAGTTAGCTTAATTTCACATTATGGTTATGTGTCTTATTTTTATTTTTTTTTGTCTTATTTTTCGTACTTGTCAGATTAACAGAATCATGCAAATCCAATTTAAATCTGATTATTCTCCGTCACAATATGTTGAAGAAAATGATATAAAAATATCAATAAAATTAATTAGGCACTCTGGGATTCATCTATGAAGTGGTACGTCTCACAATTAGAATAACTTACAGCTTCTTGATGGATCTATGCATTGCGTTTGCTCATTTTGCATGTTATGAATCACACAAAGTAAACAGTATTGATGAAGACAACGTTGCATTAACCTCTGTTGCATGAACTGTCATTTATCAAAATCTTCAGAACCAGAATTATTAAGTAGGCTGTCTACAATTTACTTAAGTGTTTTTTCAGCCATGATTAAATTTTTATTGTTTAATGCAACTGATGTCTTGGTTTGTGTAGCCCAAGGACTACTTAAAGGGAGACTCCAAACTTCATAGCCGCTGCAGCTTATTGTAGTGGTTATGGGGTTTTTGTGAAACTGTTCTCAATCATTTTGATATAAACATGAGTATTCCCCAGAACTCAAATCCCACCCATCTATCTCCACATCATAATTTAGTAAGTAGCAAAAACAATTAACTACGGTAATTTGCAATTTACAAACATCTATAAAAGCAAACAGCATAATGTTTTAAATTTAATATAAAACCCTAAATTGTGCTAAAGAAACTGTTTGATACTCTCACTTTCTAGTTTGCGTATAGACATGTATGGATTCACAGAGCAGAGTTTTAAAAGTACGTGGTCCTTACATTTTGTGCTCACAAAGCAAATTATTCTTATTAAAACTGCACTTTTATTGTGATATCAGTCAAATTTGATAGTGCTCTCCCAGTAATTATAGTAGTGTAATTCCTCACGATATCATGTGGATCCCTGATTGTTCCCATACTTTATGAACCTTAAAATAATCATAAACGATGTACAGATTATTTATTTCTTATTTTATAAATGGGAAAATCTAATTTCCTCTCTTTCTGTATGTTCTGTTCCTTCCAGTTTGCAGTGTTTCCTTTAATAGTACTGCAGTGCAGTGCACAATGCTCCGTGACTGTGTAAACACTTTGATAACTATCATGGGAGCGCTCACAAAAGCACTGGGCAGTGGGCACATATACAGCGCTGAAAACCTTATTTCTATATAGTCTTGAATAGAGTTGAGCGGACACCTGGATGTTCGGGTCCGGCGGGTTAGGCCGAACTTTGAAAAAAAGTCCGGTTTCGTGCTTGAACTTGACCCCGAACCCAAACCCCGTTGAAGTCAATGGGGACCCGAACTTTTGTCCACAAAAATGCTGCCTCTAAAAAACTCCTGGAAAGGGCTAGAGAGCTGCAAAAGGAAGTAAAATGGGGGTAAGAGTAGGACAAGTGCCCTGCAAACAAATGTGGATAGGGACACAGGTCTCGCATGGAGGCCCACTCATTGGTGGTGAAGTGGTGCTCTTCCGCAGAGCTACTGACCCGTGCATGCTGCATCTGAAACTCCACTCTCGCCTGCTGCTGCTCGCACAGTCTCTCTAGCATGTGCAAGGTGGAGTTCCACCTTGTGGGCACGTCGCATATGAGGCGGTGAGCGGGAAGGCCGAAGTTACGCTGCAGCACAGACAGGCGAGCTGCAGCAGGGTGAGAACGCCGAAAGCGCTCATAGATGGCCCACACTTTCTGCAGCAGCTCTGATATATCTGGGTAGTTTTTCAGGAATTTCTGCACCAGCAAATTCAGCACATGCGCCAGGCAAGGGATGTGCGGCAAACTGGCTAGGCCCAGAGCTGCTACGAGATTTCGCCTATTATCGCACACCACCAGTCCGGGCTTGAGGCTCAGTGGCAACAACCACTCATCGGTCTGTTGTTCCATGCCCATCCACAGCTCCTGCGTGGTGTGGGGTTTTCCCCACAAACATATCAGTTTTAAAACAGCCTGCTGTCGTTTCCCCCTGGCTATGCTGAAGTTGGTGGTGAAGGTGTTACGCTGCCCGGATGAGGTGGTGGTAGAGGAGGAGGAAGCGGAGTAGGAGGAGGAGGCGACAGGAGGCAAAGAGAAATGCCCTGCAATCCTCGGTGGCGGAAGGACATGCGCCAAACTGCTATCCGCATCAGGCCCAGCCGCCACTACATTTGCCCAGTGTGCAGTTAGGGAGATATAGTGTCCCTGCCCGTGCTTACTGGTTCATGTATCTGTGGTTATGTGGACCTTGCCACTGATGGAGTTACGCAGTGCACACCTGATTTTGTCCACCAATTGGTTGTGCAGGGAAGGGATGGCTCATCTGGAGAAGTAGTGGCGACTGGGAACCACGTACTGTGGGACAGCCACCGCCATTGGGTTTTTAAAACTGTCCGTCTCCACCAGACAGAATAACAGCATTTCAAAGACCACAAATTTTGAAATGCTGGCATTCAGGGCCAGGGATCGCGGGTGGGTAGGGGCGTACTTCCTCTTTCTCTTCAGTGTTTGGGAGATGGACAGCTGAACGCTTCCATGGGACAGTGTGGAGATGCTTGGGGACGGTGGCGGATGTGGTGGTGTTGCTGCCACATCCTCTGTTTGCGGGGTTACAGGTGCCACTGTCACTCCAGAGGTGGAGGAAGAGGCCAAGAGAGCAGCAGAAGAGGAAGCACCTTTTTTGTTTTTTGATGTGCTTACTCCACTGCAGCTCGTGCTTTGCATGTAGATGCCTGGTCATGCAGGTTGTGCTCAGGTTTAGCACGTTTATGCCTCGCTTCCGGCTCTGATTGCACAGCGTGCAAACCACTCGTGTCTTGTTGTCAGCACTTTGTCTGAAGAACTGCCACGCCAGGGAACTCCTTGGAGCTGGCTTTGGTGTGCTCGGTCCCTAGGTGCAGTGGGTAGTAACAGGCGTACCGTCTAGGGGACGGCTGCTCCGCTTTTGCACCCTGCTCCCTCTAATGCTGTGCTTGTGCCTTTGTGCGACCACCGCCTCTTCCTCCAAACTGGGCAAGTCACTCGCATGACCTTGATTCCATGTGGGGTCTAGGACCTCATCCTCCTCCACATCATCTTCCACCCACTCCTCAACCCTGCCCTTCTTGCTGAAAGCCACAGCAGTTGGCACCTGTGTTTCGTCATCATCAGAGACGTGCTGCGGTGGTCCTTGCATGTCCACATCCTCACACATAAGTGGTTGTGCATCAGTGCACTCAATCCCTTCTACTTCTGGGGTAGGGCTAGGTGGATGGCCCATGGAAACCCCACCAGCAGAGTCATCAAAAAGCATAAGAGACTCTTGCATGACTTGTGGCTTAGACTGCTTGGGTGATTTGCAAGGGGGTGAGGTGATAGACAGATGGCCATGGGCTGCAGGTGCCAACTCTGAGCTTTCAGCAGGGCACCGGGTGGGAGACAATGTGCAGAAACTGGAGGCACTGTCAGCCATCCAATCTACTATCGCCTGTACTTGTTCTGGCCTCACCATTCGTAGAGCGATATTCGGGCCTACCAAATAACGCTGAAGGTTCTGTCGCATACTGGCACATGAGGAAGGTGTTTCGCTTGTGCGTGTAGCTGGCACAGATCGGCCACGTCCTCTCTTTGCAGTAGGGATTCCACCAACATCAGAAGCACCACGACCAGGGCCATGTCCCTTATTTGACGCTCTCCTCATTCTTTGCGTTCACCCACCAAACTAACAGATGTTTTATGTCAGGCGACAATGTAACCGCCAACTATGAGACGCTTCTATTTGACTCTCAGATATGAAGAGCAGGCCACAAAATGTACTATTTAGCAGATTAGCACCCAGAAAATAAGAATGTTTACCACTGCGCTGTAAACGCAGTATTTGACTCTTCAATTTGACTCTCAGATATGAAGAACAGGCCACAAAATGTACTATTTCGCAGATTAGCACCCAGAAAATTAGAATTTTTGCAAGTGCGCTGTAAGCACACTATTAGATGCTTCTATTTGGCTCTCAGATATGAAGAGCAGGCCACAAAATGTACTATTTAGCAGTTTAGCACCAACACAATTAGAACATTTAAAATTGCGCTGTAACCGCAGTATTTGACGCTTGTATTTGACTCTCAGATATGAAGAACAGGCCACAAAATGTACTATTTAGCAGATTAGCACCCAGAAAATAAGAATGTTTACCACTGCGCTGTAAACACAGTATTTGACTCTTCAATTTAACTCTCAGATAAGAAGAGCAGGCCACAAAATGTACTATTTAGCAGATTAGCACCCAGAAAATTTGAATTTTTACAAGTGCGTTGTAAGCACACTATTAGACGCATCAATTTGACTCCCAGATATGAAGAGCAGGCCACAAAATGTACTATTTAGCAGATTAGCACCCAGAAAATAAGAATGTTTACCACTCCGCTGTAAGCACACTTTTAGACGCTTCTATTTGACTCTCAGATATGAAGTGCACGCCCCAAAATGTACTATTTAGCAGATTAGCACCCAAAAAAATTAAGTTTTGAAACTGCAATGTGACAGCAGTATTTGACGCTTCTATTTGATTTTCAGATATGAAATGCACCCCACTAATGTACTTTTTAGCACCCAAAACATTTTAGGTTTTAAAACTGCAATGTAACAGCAGTATTTGACGATTCTATTTGACTATCAGTTATGAAGTGCACCCCACTAATGTACTATTTAGCACCCAAAAAAAATAGTTTTTAAAACTCCGATGTAACCGCGGTATTTGAAGCTTCTATTTAACTCTCAGATATGAAGTGCACCCCACCCCACTAATGTACTAGTTTGCAGAATTCTTTCCTAAGCTGTCCCTATCAGCGGCAGCATCCTCTCCATACACTAATAAGACCGCATGTGCGTGCAGCGCTACGCAACTCCAGCTTATATATAGAGGCTGGGTCACATGCTGCACTGGCCAATCACAGCCATGCCATTAGTAGGCATGGCTGTGATGGCTTCTAAGGGCACATGAGTCAAACCCTTGTTGATTGGCTGCCCTGCAGCCTTTGAAAACGCGCCATTAAATCGCCCAACACCGAACTCTAACCCGAACATACAGTGATGTAACAAGTAGAATATTTTCACATCTTCCAACATTTAAAATGGATAAAGAGGGTGTGACAAAATGTCACTGGATTTTTAGGTGACAAGCTGCCCTTTGCCCCTGGCTGTTGGAGAAGCCTGATTGCCAGCCTCCTGCCTCATGACTAAGGCCCTGGGTTGTATTGCCCTTTACAAACATTATTTGGGCTAATGGATTTATATTGTGCTGCTGCTGGCCCTTTAAGAACTGCATTGGGGCTTATGGACTTTTATTGGACCATGCTGGCCCTTTAAGAACTGTCTGGGGACATATTGAGACTTTGTGTGACAATGCCCCTTTAAGACTATGTCCCCAGACCTTTAAAATACTTTGTCTATGACTTTCTCCCACTTGGTTCAGTAAATGGGGCTTACTGAACCAAGTACCACACGGGCGGAGCACCCAGAAGTGGAAGTGTGCAGGCAATTTACCTCCCAGGATGGGAGCCTGCTGTAGGTAGATTGCCGACCGCTGGGTGGCCGCAGTTCGTGCAAACCAACACGTGGCGGCGGCCATCTTTGTTCATTTGAACGAAGTCAGCGGTATGTGTAGCCAAATTCATGGAACTGAAATCGGCTACACATTTAGACAAACAACGCTGACCCTTACCTTCTCTTACACTAAGTTTGACGCCGCAGAGACTAAGTCCCGTTCGGCAGTTTGAACTCACTGCTATACTAAGCTAAATTCATGAACGGCCTCGTTCGTGCATTTGAATGGGACTGAGTAATTTTTCTGCAAGGACTTTGATCTAACTTTTGATGTACTGGAGGGATTTGTATGATTTTTGGTTATGTTTATATTTAAACTATGCTGATTCTGAATATATATGTTTTATGTGAATATGATGCATATTTTTAAAGTTACAGTGTATATATAAAAAGTGTATTTTTCCTGCCTGTGATAATTACATTAACCCATTGTGTTCAGTAATTATATCACAGGCAGAGGGGAAGGTTTGTGTGTAATTGCTGGGAGTGTGTTACTGTAATGTACGTGTTTTATTGGTGGTTCTACAAAACCCTGTGGGCGGGACTGTATGTGTAAAACCTGCATAAAAGAAAGTCCTTCGTTGCCAATTACAGCAGATCATCTTGTACCTTCATGAAGTTTCGGCTCATGTTTGGGGGATTGGAGAACTACACTCTGGGGATTGCTATAATCACTATACTCCCCAGGGTATAATCACTAAGCTCTGCTAAGAGCTTGTTCCTGTTCCTGCCCTCTGGAATTCGGAGAGGTCGACCTACTGGAAGCTGAACCCTGGTCTTGGGTCTAGAGTGGGTGGAGACGGCGAGACCCCAACCAAGCTGCGGCGGTTCGTGGGAGTCTACAGTGGTTATGGTGTCTGGCGGAGTGCTTAAAGTCCTCGGGAAGCACTAGGAGCATCCATTAATGGAAGGTACCTGGTCGGGGTGCCAGCGGTTCCGTTACAGAGGGACACTTTCATTTTATGGGTGTGAGTGGGGATGTGACCAATGGTAATGCTGGTCTGGGACATTATAGGGACTTACTAATAATGTGATTTACAACAAGAACAACATACAGTATCTCTATTTGAGGTAGTTTAAAGATACACACATGTGAATATTGTTGCAGTGAAGCTCTGTTATACCCTCACTCAGACACCACAACATTATGGAGGTCCTAAAAAAGAGAGACAAGATGACTTGGTCCCAAGACTTGGTCTTAGCTAACGTCACTTAGGAGGAATGCTTTTAGCAGAAACACCAAATTTACCTTCCTGTTCATTAGTCTGATAGTCCCAGCAAATATCTTACTGCCTTAAGAATGAGTATACTCTGAAAGTAAGTACCACAAATAAGTTTATTTTGATCTACCTCAAATGACCTAAAAAGTTGTCTGCAGCATACATTGTGATTGATTCAGAGGAAGGCATACATAATTTGCTGCACAGAAGATCTAATTACTCTGCTCTTCATAATCTCTTTGGAATATTATTTGCTTAATTGAATACAATTATATTTTCTCTCTTTTTTTTTCTACAGTTAGGGCATCCATCTATAATGCTAAAAAAAATCATTTATATTTTCAGAGATTGTAAAGACATCAGTACTAAGAATAACACATTACTTTTTATTTGCTGAATTTAGAACACAAGCATTGGATCTCTTATTTTGCATATCCCAGCTGTAAAGTTAAAGATAGCCATTTATAATTGTGCAGTATGGCTTCTTCAAGTAATATATGTCTATTGGGATCAAGCAGGTGACTTGTGTAGACTAATAAGGTTCTGCATGTTTAAGTCTATATGCTGATGTAGTATTTTTAAAGGGTTTGTGTAATCAATCACCAGCACAAAATACTCCACCGGTGATATATGACTTCAAAATGTGAAACACTCTTTTAGGAAAAATAGGCCAGAGGGTAAAAAATGAGCCAATGTATTATGCTGCCCTATAAATGTCACTTCATATCACCTTTCTATAGTTCCCCTAGTAAAAAAAAAAAAAAAAATAAGGAAAATTAAACAAAGTAAATGCTATAGAATTCAATTCCTTCAGTAGAATTTGTCTAAACAGCACTTACCTCTCTGTAAAGTGACACCATATAGTGATATTATTTATTTGTTGGGAACAAGAACAGTGTGGTGAGTGTAATTAATCAATGTAAAAAAGTTCATAGAAAAGATTATTTTTATCCTTTATTCCATTTTCTTTTTGTGTTTGTAGCACATGCTGAATTTTTTTTCTAAACTATTATTGTCGCGTTTGTATTTTAATAGCTATTGACTTGGTCACCCGTAATTGAGGCAAAGGAAATCCTGTAGGGTAAAATCTGGGGTATTTGAGGAAACTGCAGAGATTGTCAGCTGAGATAGATGTCCAACAAAACTGGAGCTCATGCAGATGTGGTAAGAAGAATGTCCTAGCTGAAAACAAACCACTTCGGTACCATTTGGCGTTTGACAAAAGACATGTGGAAAACACAGCAGATAGCATAGGTTCTCTAGTTTGGTGTGATCAAAAACATGTAGCCGTAGAGTGGCTCTGTCAACTTTGGGGGCCTATGCACATTTTGTAAAGACCCATTTTGGTGTAGAGGTCTGGGGGTGCAGTGGAGGTATTTTTACATACCTGAAGCTGTCTCTTGCAGGTGTCGCCAAGTTCTATCTTCAGCTACTTGCCCTTCATCCACCAGGAGTCGCATCAGTGCAAGAGCCCCGCAAGAGTGCTATAACACTTATGTCGATGGAGGGTTTATATTGATATACCCTTGGGGGTTAACATCAAAAACGTCAATGTTTTGGTCTTGAAAATCAATGGTCTTGAAAAACAAAGACTGCAAAGTGACAGAGGATCTGAATATAGATCAACGGTTCCCACTCCGATGGACAGCACTTTTTTGGTACTTTTTGGCGTTTTAACCAAGAAGACTGGTAAAACATATCACAGTCCTGCGATCTAGATGCACAATGCTTGTAGAGACTAAAATGATTTATGGCTGCAATTGCCAGCATTGTGGCTATACAAGTATTGATTCGGGGTAAACCAACATATTTTTTCCTAGGTAACTTTTGTGTGATGATACAAAAATATATTTTACACATTTGAAGTATTAGGTATTTTGTTTAAAATAAATAGTCAAACTACCAAAAAAAAAAAACAGTTTTAATTTTAGATTTTAACACCACAAAAAGTAGTATTGAATACTAATGCAAAGTAGTATATGTATACATGTATGCTCTTCATATGGTTATTTTCCTGTGTCCACTATGTGCATTGTTGTATTAATTATGGGTTCTTGAAAGAAAGCAAATTATACAGCTTTGGTAATTTATAGCCCCAACTTCACCACCAGTCACTCACATTCTTTCATAACTGTGTAGAACTTCATGATGTCATATCTGAACCAAGTGGGGTTTTAGAAATATGCTCTGTATTTTCATCTATCTACAGGGAAAGTCAACAGTTAAGGCTAAGTTTCACCAAATATTTTGTCGTAACTAATGTGGTGAAAATTCACATACTTTTACTGATGTAAAAATATTTATACATCACTTCCTGAAAGATCACAGAGAATCTCTCCAATATCTAACTTTCAAAACCTTACACGTATTTGGCAGGTTCCTGACTTTTGACCTAAACTGTACATTAAAATATAATTATTTAAAAACAAAACAAGTCTGTCTGTTCATGAATAGAATCGTATTCCTGTCAGTGTATTGATTCTGTTTAATAAAACAAAAAAGCAAAAATGTTTCAGAGTTTCAAATTCAAATTGAAATTCACAACTTAATTAAGTTTTAACATCTGTGTAATTCCTCTGGAGGCTAGCTGGGCAGAATGTAGCTCCTGAAGTAAGTTAACTTATTTTATAAACCTCAAAGTAACAGAATTGAGCATCTGCTTTTGCTAATTGTGTTTACAATTGAGTTATTGTCTGTACAATTTGGGTGCAGTTTTTAGAAAGTCCTTGTGGATGCTAATGTTCAAACAGGATCGACTGAGGTAAAAGGGAATTAAAAAAAATAAGTAAGAAGGCAGGCATATCATTTTTTATTTAAATTCTTAAGTAGAGAAATAAACTGCAAACCATGCAAATTGTCATGCTTGAGTTAACCAATGAGATTTATATGTAATGGAATTAAATGTTATATATTATGTTTTGTAAAACTTTGGTAATAACCTTAAAATGTTGAAGAAGACCCAGCGTACTGTGGAAATGTTGCCTGCTCACTGTGGCACAATACATATGGACACTATTCAATGAAGGAAATATTACAGTCAAGGCTGATCCGGGGCAGGTGCCGCACCCAGGTGCCTAAAAGTGGGGGGCACAGAGAGGAGCCCTGTCACACGGGGCCCAGGAGGTGTCTTACTGACCACCTTAGCGGCCACCTGATGCAGCGCTAATTTAGTAAGGCAGAGTAGGCACCTGCTTACCCGGATGGCAGGTGCCTACTCTTCTGATATATGCTTGGGAGGGAGGAGGAGGCCGGCAGTCAGCAGCAGTGAGGCAGCGCTAATCTTGCAGTTCTTCACTCCTCCCTCACACACCCTCTGTGATGTTGAGAGCCGAAATATGATGCCATATTCAATGAAGTTGAATATGACATTACAGTAATCAGGTTGACAACTGATCAAGCAGGTTCAGTACGTAATTGGTATGCTGCTGTGTTACATATCTATCTCAGAATCTTACATACAGTTATTCTTTCTGTCACCTATGTTGAAACTGCCTTACATAAAAAAATACACGAAAGTTTGCAGGGCCATTTAGATGCCATTTATTATCGCTCAAAGCCCAAAGTTCTTAATCCGACGAGTATCAATAGTCTCAAGCCACATCGACTTCCAGCAGTGGTAAAACTGACTAGGTGAACACTTAGGGAACATACTTATGCCCTTCTGTTATGGCGTGCATGCCAAATCAGCCACAACAGAGTTCTAGACCAAGAAGCCTGAAGATTGCAGCAGAAAATGCAAAAGCCTTGCTAACTGGGCCCTGTACTCACCTCCTTCCGAGTCTGAACCAGCCTTTCCAGGTATGGGCTGCACAAAGCCAAACACATTAGCTGCAATGTCCCAAAACATGAAAGATGTCAGCAAGCTGCTTAAATGCACATCAAAAACTAAAGCAGTAGAGCCGGCTGAGAGTGTGGCTTCCAAGGACGTGTCTAATGATGATCAGGTCAGTCTACCATGCACTGGGCCTGTGGCTCTACTCTCTCATCCTCAGGTATACTCACAGAGACACACATGTCTGCTCTTGTCATCAAGCAAGATATTAATACAGTGCAGCCCTTGCCCTTGCCAAACAGTCCTATTTTTCCACTCTCATTAGTTCATGTTCCCGCAACCCCAGGCGTCTCTTTCACACCTTTAATTCTCTTCTTCGCCCTGCTGTGGCCACCCCCAAAACTAACCTTACTGCTGATAACTTCGCATGTTACTTCACTGACAAGATTGAACAGCTAAGGAAAGAATTCTCCCCTCCTTGCCTTTCTGTTTCTCAATCACACATAGATCATGCCTTTCCTACCCTTCAGACATTCTCCCCAGCTACTGACCAAGAGGTGGCTGCTCTTCTTTGCTCCTCTCGCCCCACCACTTGCCCGCTCGATCCTGTCCCATCTCACCTTATTAGATCTCTCTCCACTTGTCTCGTGCCTTCTCTAACACACATCTTCAACTGCTCGCTCTCCTCTGGCATCGTCCCTGCTGACCTTAAACATGCCACTGTAGTACCTATACTAAAAAAACCATCCCTCGACCCATCCACCCCCTCTAACTACCGTCCCATATCCCTGCTCCCTTTTTCCTCAAAGCTTCTGGAAAGACTTGTCTTCACCCGTGTGTCTCATTTCCTCAATTCCAACTCTCTCCTTGACCCTCTTCAATCTGGCTTCCGCCCTCTCCACTCTACAGAGACTGCCCTTATCAAAGTTACTAACGACCTAATCGCAGCTAAATCCAAAGGCCACTACTCCATACTAATTCTTCTTGACCTCTCAGCGGCCTTTGACACCGTTGATCATGCTCTCCTTCTTCAAACTCTTCAATCGCTTGGTCTCTGTGACTCTGTCCTCTCATGGTTTTCCTCTTATCTCTCCCAACGCTCATTCAGTGTCTCCTTTTCTAATGATACCTCCTCCCCTTGCCCTGTCTCAGTTGGAGTTCCCCAAGGCTCCGTCCTTGGTCCCCTTCTATTTTCTCTTTATACTGCCTCTCTTGGCAAACTTATTACCTCTTTTGGATTTCACTACCACCTGTACGCTGATGACACCCAGCTATATCTCTCCTCCCCGGACCTCTCCCCTGCCGTCCTGCAACGTGTCACTGCTTGCCTTTCTTCCATCTCTGACTGGATGTCCTCCCGCTTTCTGAAACTCAATCTCTCAAAAACTGAGCTCCTTGTCTTTCCTCCTCCTAATACTGATCCTCCTCTTTCGCTCTCCCTCCAAGTTTGTGGTACCAACATCAGTCCATCCTTGCAAGCGCGCTGTCTTGGCGTCATAATTGACTCTGGTCTCACCTTTGAGCCTCACATCCAGCATGTTGCCAAATCCTGTAGATTCCATCTTAAAAACATAGCCCGCATCCGCCCCTTTCTTGCACCAGATACTACCAAGGAGCTTGTCCATGCTCTAGTAATTTCCCGCATGGATTATTGTAACCCTCTCCTGATTGGTCTCCCCAATAGCCGTACTGCACCCTTACAGTCCGTAATGAATGCTGCTGCTAGATTGATTTTCCTCTCTAGTCGTTTCTCTCACACCTCACCCCTCTGCCAGTCCTTACATTGGCTTCCTGTATGCTATAGGAGTCAATTCAAGGTACTAACTCACACCTATAAAGCACTGAACAACTCTAGCCCCTCTTATATCTCCTCACAGATCCATAGGTATGTCCCTTCTCGGTCTCTCCGTTCTGCCCGTGACCACCTCCTGTCCGTTGTCCGCACTCGTACGGCCAACTCGCGCTTGCAGGACTTCTCGCGGGCGGCTCCCTTCCTATGGAATAGCCTGCCTACCGCCATCAGACTCTCCCCTAGTCTTGCATCTTTTAAGAAGTGCCTTAAAACCCATCTCTTTAGGAAAGCTTATGGCCTCCAAGACTAACCCTTACCTCACATACCTGTCGCTTGCCCTCTCCGAAAGGGCAGCCCACCTTATTTGATTGTAAATTCCTGTCCTACTGTGTTTTACACCCCACCTCCTATAGAATGTAAGCTCGTTTGAGCAGGGTCCTCTTCAACCTATTGTTCCTGTAAGTTTATTTGTAACTGTCCTATTTATAGTTAAATCCCCCTCTCATAATATTGTAAAGCGCTACGGAATCTGTTGGCGCTATATAAATGGCAATAATAAATAAATAAATAAATAAATTACCAACCTATATGAACACATCAGGAAACATTTTAATGCTGATGTTGTTCTGGTGAAGGTGGAGGTTCAGGTTGTCAAAGAGCAGGTACAAGCCACCGAGGAAGATATTGCATACCTCAAATGAGGCCTATCGGCCCTGGAGGAAACAGCACATAAACTACAATCATTCTACACCAACACCAACCTGAGTATAGATTCTCTCGATGATAAAGGCCGGAGGAAGAATCTGAAAATCAGATACAATGACTTCCAAAGAGCTCCCATATAAGCGGTGAAAATTGCTAGCCTCTGTGTAGCCCACTAAGCTGGCAAAAATCTGTCATGCTAGATGGTGTCTACTGGATTTCCAGGTCACTGCATGCCCCAGCTGACTCCACTAGAGACATTATAGTCTGATTTCAATCCTATGCCGATAAGCAAAAGCTGATGAATGTCATAAGACGCAAGGCACCCCTGGCCTTTGGCTCACATTGCCTGAGCTTCTATAAAGATCACTCTGCAATGCTGCTGTAAGCGGGCATTCCACACTGTTGGTCCCCTCCTAGTGCTCTAACAGTTTCTGAGATGGAGAAGACCTACTGAGCTGCACAGCCTGACGAAGCTTCAACATTCCTGGCAGCTTCTTGGCCTAGCAGTAACGACCGACAAGACTACAAGACCTTTACCCAGCCATACCTGGGATGTTTCTAACATGACACCCTTCATCCTCTCCAGAAAGCAGGACTCAATGACTTAATTTCATGTTGGTTCATGACAAGCAACAGTTTATTTTTTCTTGTTCTTTAGAGTGTTATTTTTCTCAATTTTTATCTTACCTATTACCGCTGATCCACTTCAGTGTGGCCTTGCGGCATTTGAGCCAATGTCCGGGACATAGGCCTCTATTTTTTTAAATTAGGCCTATACGAATACTTTGCTCTGTGTTGAAGTTCATATCAATGCTTATAGGCATATATTATAAGCCATATTGAACAGGCTACTTTTATGTACCTTTTTCTCATTTTATTGCTAGCCTACATATGATGTATTTGCAGGGGCATCTAGAACAGCCGTAACATTGGATAGTGTTCCATCGTAGCATTCAGACTGACGCCAGTTACTAATATCACTGAACACTGGCACTTCTCAACAAAATCTAAATATTTTCTATAAACAAAAACACAATGAGATATAAGTTTTTTTTTACTGGCTATGTAAACACATGGTTGAGGAAAGGACTCATGAACATCTGTTGTGATTTGTTTTTCTTCATTTAAAATTGTTGTTCACAAACAATTTCCCTTTTCTTAATGAGCAGGAAAATTAATTGTGCATTAAAGTAAGCAAAGTGTCCCCGAAATAGCATGAATTATAAGTATCTGACTGCCAAATAGGCTGAATGAGAATATGTAATGTAATTGTCTTTTGTGATTTACCAAGATAGGGGAGATAATTGAGCATTGTTTATGATGTTTATTTAGAACACAAATTATAATTAAAAAAAAAAAAGAATATCTGATTAAGTAATTCTAAATTAATGTTTTAGATATGCCTCACGACTTTTATCATTTTATAACTCAAAACACACTCCAGGATCTTTTTCTATATGTAAATTAAAGGGGTCTGGTGCCCCAATATTTATTTATATAGATAAACATTCTTATCCGGATTTATTATTCAACTTATTGATTTTAAGTACAGGGGCTTAGAGAGCTCAGATCATATCATGATGGTCCTGGAATACATTATGTTGTGATAAGTTTAACTACACAATTTCAGAATATTGATGATTTTTGTAATGGAGATGAGATCACCAGCAAAGATTTTTAACCCCTTAAGGACACATGACATGTCTGACACGTCATGATTCCCTTTTATTCCAGAAGTTTGGTCCTTAAGTGGTTAAAGGGACACTATAGTCACCAGAACAACTACAGCTTATTGAATTTGTTCTGGTGAGTAGAATCATTACCTTCAGGCTTTTTGCTGTAAACACTGTAGTTTCAGAGAAATTGCAGTGTTTGCATTTTAACCTAGTGATAACATCACTGGCCACTCCTCAGATAACTGTTAGATATCCTTCCTGGGTCATGGCTGCCTAAAATGCATCCAAACATGCAGACACTGAACTTTCCTCATAGAGCTTCATTGATTCAATTCATCTCTATGAGGAGATGCTTATTGGCTAGGGCTGTGTTTGAATCATGCTGGCTGTGCCCCTGATCTGTCTCCTTGTCAGTCTCAGCCAAATCCTATGGGGAAGCACTGTGATTTGATCAGGCCACCACTTCTGTCAGCAGACTGCTTGTTTTTCTGAGTCTAACAGCACGCAGTGTTACAGCCTCAGGCTTGAATACAGTAAGATTTTTACTATATTTATGGAGGCACGGTGGTTTTAACACTATAGGGTCAGGGATACATGTTTGTGTTCCTGACCCTATAGTGATCCTTTAATGATCACTTAGACCACTGTATCTCAATGAAGGTGGGTGCAGTGGTCCTGTCATTAAAACATTTCCATGAAAAACATTGCAGTTTTGGAGAAACCGCTATGTTTACATGGAAGGGTGGAATACACCGCTAGTGGCCGTGGAATCAAATGGTGCTGATAGCAGAATTTACTGCTTTTGGCTGTACATGTGTATCATAGAGAAGCATTGGATTGGACTAATTCGTGGAAGACATCAGTAGGCATGCTGACATTTTCAAAGGTGGAGCGGGCGTCTGCAGCAGAGGAGTCTCAGTGTGGAAAAGAAAGTAAGTAATCGCTAGCTAACTTTGTTTTTTCATGGGGGTTGACAAAGGTGGTGGACAGAAGGGAGCCTATATATACACGTTATTTCCGGGACTGTAGGCTTCCTTTATCATTAAAGATCTTTTTCATTTTGTTTTACCTTTTGTTTAGCAATTCAGCCCATTTTAACACGTTGTAAAAATATGTAATTCTGTCCTCTAGTATCTTTAAATCTCAGCTCTGACATGAACATTTGTAATAGTGCCCTAAAGCCATCAATGTAAAACTGGATTCCAGGAAGATGCAAAACAATTGAATATTGGAAGATGAGCAGATACAATAATGTAAAACTAACAAGCTCTGCCAAGCATCAATATATTCATATTCAATATATCACTAGATGGGAAGCAATCCATTCCAATATGCTTACAGACAATATTCTGAATAGGAATAGAAGCAGGTTTCCCAACATTTGTGTCAATATGATTGGGATTCTGAATGCTTTCAGCTAATGTTTTATTTTCATTATTGTATATCAATGCTGGGTAATGTAACTTATTTTTAAGGTGTAATTGTTACTTTTCTGAATGTGAACGGAATATATATTAGCAGGAAGGCATTGCCATGGGGTCCGCTGCACAAGGGATGGAGCCAAACACACTGACACTAGGGTCCAGCCAGGGGAGTCAATTGAAAGCCACAAGAGAGAGAGCTGTACTGAGAGAAAGGGTAAGTGTTTCTATGTGTGTCAGTGTTTGTGTGAGTCACTGTATTTATCTGTGCATGTGTGTCAGTGTATGTATATGAATTTCAGTTTATGTATCTGTGCACGTGTGTCTGTGTATGCATATGTGCATGTGTGTATGTATGAAAGGTTTGCATTTCAGTGTATGCATTTGTAACTGTTTTTCTTGCGGAGTGTACATGTGTGTCTGTGGGTATCTGTGTGTGGCAGTGTATGTGTGTTTTTGTATGTGGCAATGCACCCCTGTATGTGTGTGTGCCAGTGCATATGTATTTGCAAACACACATTTGTATGCAATCACCAGTATTATACACAAACACTCCTGTTTTCAAACAGCCTTGCATTCAAACACCAATAATGTATACACAGTCCTGCACACACATAGACCCCCATCATTCAAACATAAAGCATTATACACACACATTCAAAAAAAAATCTACTCCATAGGTAAAAAGTATATCCACAGCTGGCAAAGCATCATGGGATTTGTACGGCATCTGAGGATCTGTCTATTGGCCACCTCTGCTCTATAAATATTCAAAATTAAATTATGATTGTCTATATCTCTATGAACATTGTTTAAAACAAGAATATTGGAAGATGAGCAGATACAATAATGTAAAACTAACAAGCTCTGCCAAGCATCAATATATTCATATTCAATATATCACTAGATGGGAAGCAATCCATTCCAATATGCTTACAGACAATATTCTGAATAGGAATAGAAGCAGGTTTCCCAACATTTGTGTCAATATGATTGGGATTCTGAATGCTTTCAGCTAATGTTTTATTTTCATTATTGTATATCAATGCTGGGTAATGTAACTTATTTTTAAGGTGTAATTGTTACTTTTCTGAATGTGAACGGAATATATATTAGCAGGAAGGCATTGCCATGGGGTCCGCTGCACAAGGGATGGAGCCAAACACACTGACACTAGGGTCCAGCCAGGGGAGTCAATTGAAAGCCACAAGAG
This sequence comes from Pelobates fuscus, assembly GCF_036172605.1. NCBI lineage: Eukaryota > Metazoa > Chordata > Amphibia > Anura > Pelobatidae > Pelobates > Pelobates fuscus. Next base: position 132,803,915 of record NC_086318.1, on the reverse strand, counting down.
AGAGAGCTGTACTGAGAGAAAGGGTAAGTGTTTCTATGTGTGTCAGTGTTTGTGTGAGTCACTGTATTTATCTGTGCATGTGTGTCAGTGTATGTATATGAATTTCAGTTTATGTATCTGTGCACGTGTGTCTGTGTATGCATATGTGCATGTGTGTATGTATGAAAGGTTTGCATTTCAGTGTATGCATTTGTAACTGTTTTTCTTGCGGAGTGTACATGTGTGTCTGTGGGTATCTGTGTGTGGCAGTGTATGTGTGTTTTTGTATGTGGCAATGCACCCCTGTATGTGTGTGTGCCAGTGCATATGTATTTGCAAACACACATTTGTATGCAATCACCAGTATTATACACAAACACTCCTGTTTTCAAACAGCCTTGCATTCAAACACCAATAATGTATACACAGTCCTGCACACACATAGACCCCCATCATTCAAACATAAAGCATTATACACACACATTCAAAAAAAAATCTACTCCATAGGTAAAAAGTATATCCACAGCTGGCAAAGCATCATGGGATTTGTACGGCATCTGAGGATCTGTCTATTGGCCACCTCTGCTCTATAAATATTCAAAATTAAATTATGATTGTCTATATCTCTATGAACATTGTTTAAAACAAGATTAGACTAACTCTGCCATCCTAGCTTCTTAATATATCTCATGCTGTGCTTTGCCAGGATCCCAGCTTCTGTGGCATCAAAGGAGATGTGATAAACAGCCATAGGTTGTCAGTATATGCTATATTATAGGAGTTGATGAAAGTATAACGGAACAGTATTTGAATGGTCAGCAAACAGTGCAGTTGTTGGGCAGACTCTCATAAATCTGTCTTGTTCATGTGATAAATACAGAGTCCTGCTTCGATGTACGCTATGGTAGCACAACAAGTATAATATGACGTTTCATGGTCCCAGCTGGAATCATGAGATAAGAGATCATTAGGCTTTGTTGTCACATTGCTGCTTCCAACATATGCACACAAAAAGGTCACCTTCTGAAAACTGGTTAATTGAATTCATTTTCTTGAAGAAAAAATAAAAAAAGTGACATGGAAGTTTATTTTTACATGCTTCTATGCTACTGCAGGCGGTTGTAGTGATCACTACAAATAAGTATAATAAATAATAATAAGATTACTTTGCCTTAAGATACCACAGATAAACTTTGCAAGTTCTGCTAATTGCTTCTTGTTTAAAACTACTAAGGAATTAGCATAGTAAGGGGCTCGCTCAAGTTCAGAGTTCTATTGGGGCAGTGGTACGATTGGAGATAGAAGTATCTCTGTTAGCCAGGGGCATTGGAGTGGGCCCATTATTAGATTGGAAGCCAGTCTAGGCTCCTAGCACTGGGTGAATTCAATATCATCCCTACCTAACACGGTTTGGATGTAGCGTGGCTTGGACATTAGAAATGCATTAGCTGTGTATTTCACTCTACACAGCATAAACCCCAAAATAAAAATGGCCTGCACATATCAATAGTTAAAGAAGAAGCATTTCAGATTTATTGAGAACCTCATTGAGTAAATTAAATAAGGTACGTCTATCAGAGTGCCAAACTGAATTTCCAGTCTGGCCATATAGTCTAATTTTAGCAAATTTGGTTTTCAGCTTTCCACAATCCACTACTAATAACATCCTACATTCTTTTATATAATAGAGATAATAAAAATAATTACTCATTGCGAAAATAAGTATAAAAAATAACAGAAAAGTTAAATACAAATTAAAAAGAACACAAAAAAAATCAAAGGAAAAGGACAAACTCCTTATCAATTCAGCATGCCCAAGTGCTTTAAAGGAACACTATAGGGTCAAGAACACAAACATGTATTCCTGACACTACATAGTGAAAGCGGCAATGTTACTGTTTGGGAACTGTGCAGCATTTGCAAAGATCCCGACTTTGACATCGTCGCTGGTGGTCTGGTGGCTGGGATGGAGGAGGAGGCAGGTAAAGGTGAGGAATACTTACTTGAACTTGTCCCTCTTGGGCACGGCTATCTTCCTCTGGAAGTCCTCCGTAGCTACTGGTGCTTCAGTGCCAGGAGTCGATGTCACTGCATGAGCGAGAATATAGCATGTGGAGGAACCCACTGGGGGGATTGACTGACTTTCAAGCAGACAACGGGCCCTGTTACTTCCTGTTTTAGTTTGGTTTGGCAGGAAGGTGTTAAGAGTGGGTAGCGAGGTTGGCTGGCAGGGACATGATGAAAGGGGTTGACAGTGGGTAGGGAGGTTTGCTGACAGGGGCAGGAGGAAAATTAATTACTTCCATTACAGGGAGGGAGAGAGAGGAGCATATATGGACTCTAGCTTTGTCTCTGCAGTGCAGTCTGTGCTGTGAGCATTCCTTACACTACAGAAGAGATGCTTAAATTTTCATTGGTTGAAAAGGTGTGTTTCTGTCTCATAGACTGGCAGTCAGGAACATGTTCACATTTGAAAAAGGGTGGCTAAAAGGCTAGGTTACACTGCTAAAATCAACAACATATTTTACAGCACTGCAGGAAAACTACACAGAATTAAAAGAAAAGAAACTAACCATGGGTATTTGGACTTATTCGCTTTAATTTAAGCTCAACTAGTTTATCTGCCTTGAGTGTCCCTTAAAGGTATGAATAGCTTGAGGGTTCCTTTTACTAAAATGCATGGCTTTGCATTTATCTGTATTGAATCTCATCTGCTATTTAGGAGTGAAATTAATTTGTTTATGCAACCATGGTGCCACCATTCATAGGTTCACACAGCCTCCCTACATACTTCCTAAAAAAAGTTAAAGATTTTTAGCTTCACATGATGTGTTTAATTTAGAATTCATTACCCCACAACAGACTCCTGTGTGCAATTAAAGTTCAATAAACAGACCAGGAAATAACTTCTAAAGTAAACACACTGTGATGTTGTGGATTGAAAATGTATTTTATTTTCATGCAGGCTGGGTCAGTTACAGCCAGAGGAGGTGTGGCTAGGGCTTCAGAAACAGAAACAAAAGTGATTTAATCCCTAAATATCAGATAATGAAGCAGTGGTATCATCTGATCTATACACTAAAACTGCTTCATTAAGCTAAAGTTGTTTTGCTGCTTGGAGTGTCCCTTTAAGTGGTTCAGATTATATTTTGTTAGGATGTGTAGATCATACATGTTCACTATAAGGATGTTATATTTATTAACCTATTTCATTATATCAATCATAATTTGGCAATACACCAACCTAAATCACTTGCATAATTGTGTGTTTTTGTGTGTGTATATATTTCTATCCATCTGTCTGTCTATCTATCTATCTTTTGACATTTTATGACATCTGCCTGGGACAAGCTAAGACTTGAGTTAGCTTAACGAGGCACAATTTGTTGAATTTGTTTCAGTACAGGTAACAATGATTCCCGTGACAGCTGTCATGATTATCTGTAAGTTGTGTTTTATAATATCAGCACATGAATGCAACATTGTTATTTTTTAAATATATATATATGTATATACACACTGTACAAAATTATAAACTCAACACTTTTGTTTTTTGCATTTTTCATTAAAACTGAACTCAAAGATTTAAGACTTTTTCTATGTACACAAAAGGCCTATTTCTTTCAAATATTGTTCACAAGCCTGTCTAAATCTGTGTTAGTGAGCACTTCTCCTTTGCCGAGATAATCCATCCACCTGACAGCATGATAATAAACAGCATGATTATTGCACAGGTGTAAGCCTGGCCACAATAAAAGCCCACTCTAAAATGTGTATTGGTGGTCCTGTGGGGTCTGGAAACCAGTCAGTATCTGGTGTGACCACCACTTGCCTCACGCAGTGCAACATATCTCCTTCACATAGAGTTGATCAGGTTGTTGATTGTGGTCTGTGGAATGTTGGTCCACTCATCTTCAATGGCTGTGTGAAGTTGCTGGATATTGGCAGGACCTGGAACACGCTGTTGTATATGCCAATTCAGAACATCCCAAACATGCTCAATGGGTGACATGTCTAGTGAGTTTGCTGGCCATGCAAGAACTTGGATGTTTTCAGCTTCCAGGAATTGTGTACAGATCCTTGCAACATGGGGCTGTGCATTATGCTGCAACATGAGGTGATGGTCATGGATGAATGGCACAAAAATGGGCCTCCGGATCTCATCACGGTATCTCTGTGCATTCAAAATGCCATCAATTAAATGCACTTGTGTTCATTGTCCATAACATTGGGCCACTCGATCCACAATGTTGGCATCAGCAAACTGCTCACCCACACAACACCATACACGCTACCTGCCATCTGCTCTGTACAGTGAAAAACGGAATTCATCCATGAAGAGAACACCTCTCCAAAGTGCCAGATGCCATCAAATGTGAGCATTTGCCCACTCAAGTCGGTTACGATGACGAACTGCAGTCAGGTCGAGACCCCAATGAGGACGAAGAGCATGCAGATGAGCTTCCCTGAGACAGTTTCTGACAGTTTGTGCAGAAATTATTTGGTTATGCAAACCGATTGTTGCAGCAGCTGTTCGGATGGCTGATCTCAGACGATCTTGGAGGTGAAGATGCTGGATGTGGAGGTCCTGGGCTGGTGTGGTTTCAAGTGGTCTGTGGTTGTAAGGCCGGTTGGACGTACTGCCATATTCTCTAAAAAACACCATTAGAGACGGCTTATGGTAGAGAAATGAACATTCAATTCATGGGTAACAGCTCTAGTGGTCATTCCTGCAGTCAGCATGCCAATTGCATGCTCCCTCAAAACTTGCGACATCTGTGGGTGTGTGATAAAACTGCACATTTTAGTGTGGCCTTTTATTGTGGCCAGCCTAAGGCACATCTTTGCAATCATGCTGTCTAATCAGCATCTTGATATTCCATACCTGTGAGGTGGATGGATTATCTCGGCAAAGGAAAAGTGCTCACTAACACAGATTTAGACGGATTTGTGAACAATATTTGAGAGAACTAGGCCTTTTGTGTACATAGAAAAAGTCTTAGATCTTTGAGTTCAGCTCATGAAAAATGGGGGCAAAAAAAAAAGTGTTGTGTTTATAATTTTGTTCAGTATATATATATATATATATATATATATATATTTAATTTTTTATTGAGGCATTTTTTGAATTATTCAATTTTTTGTTTTTTGTAAACAAAGTACAGTACATTAACACCTTAAGGACAAGTTGTGATAAAAATAGAAATGTAAACAAAATCTTGAATTTGAGCTATATGTCTGTTCAGGCGTAAATTACCTCTTTCATATTATGTGCACCCACACTTATCATACATCATTTTGTTCAGGAGAAATGGGCTTTAATGTTACATCAAATATTTTTATATTATACATAATTTAATATGAATAAAATATAAACTAAAACTGAGAATTTAAGACATTTTGTAATTTTTTTTAGTTCTGCATGGCATTTTAACTGTGAATGACACAATACAGTTAGCTGTTACTGCAATAAAAAAAAACACATTTGTATTCAGCGATGTCTCACGAGTTGAACAGTAGGCATGTGCATGGGGAAAATATTCGTCTCGGTTCGGCATTCCGAAATTCGGGACTTCATCAATTCGGGACTTCGGCAATTCGGCACTTCGACACTTCGGCAATTCGGCACTTCGACACTTCGGAACTTCGGCAACTTCAGGACTTCGACACTTGAACACTTCGGAACTTCGGCACTTCAGAACTTCGGCATTTCGGGACTTTTGTTGCAGCCGCTTGGTAGATAACTCCCACGGTATTAGGGAGTTATCTATTTTTTCCCTTACATATTTATTTAGAGTGCCAATTTCCCATTTTGCCTTCATTTCCTTAATTAAAGCTTGTTCTAGATTTTTACTACACATATTGTTATCCTCATATATTTCTCTTGATGGGATAATTTCATCGTTGCCAAAGACTGAGTCTATATTGGCAGTCAAATAGTTTCTATTTTCTATTAAAGCCATAAGTGGTCACTCTAGTATTATACCAGGGGATAAGGGGTGGTCTAATACAAAGAAACACTCCCAACGATATACAAAGCAAATGCAGGTGGTATATCTAATAGTGACAAAGGTAAATTGCTCAATTTAAGTTTTATTTTCAACAAAGCTGAATCCCTTGCAGTCTATGGTGGGAAACAAAGTCATTACCATTTTTTTTTATATTGAAAGCCATCTGCACTATTGTGTGTACCTCTCTGTCTCCACAGAACTGTTGTATTGAGAAGAGAGGACTATAATTGCTCCATCCATTGTGTTTGTATTGTATGTATATTTCAGTGTTGGTATAGGGGATTCCACACGGGTGTTTTTGAGCAATTTACCTTTGTCACTATTAGATATACCACCTACATTTGCTTTGTAAGTTTAATTATACATCAGTCAGCATCATTAGCCAGACAGGAGCAAGAGTTCTGGTTTGGCGAATGTAAATTCTGTGCATATCGAGTATTTGTTATGAACATCCAAAGCATGGAGATGGCAGAATGACAATCCTCCATACTGCCCAAGTCCTCCTCTTGTGCTGTGCTGCAGGATATCCAAACAGTCCATTTGCACAACCGCAAACTCCCCATTTGCACAAGGTTGGATACCAAGCTAGCCATGTCCTGTTCCTTGTCCTCACTGATGTCATTGAAGGTCTCTTCCTCCACCCAGCCACGTACAACACCAAGGGTCCCCAAAAGGTGACAACAAGCCCCCTGGGATGCCTGCTGTGTTTGGTCTTCCACCTCCTCAAAGCCATCTTCCTCCTCTGACTCCTCTTCTTCAGACTCCTCTCTCTGCGTTGCCTCTCTCTGCGTTATTATAAGGTGTGTTAAGTAGCACTATTCCTATCAGTTTAATCCCTGTTACGTCCCCTATCAGGGGACGTGTATATGGCATAGATTTTAGAAACCGGGAGATGGAAAAAGATGCTTGGTCGGTCCTCCTACTTCAAATTTGGGGCACTGCGTGTGCAATCGAATGTGCCACCAGATAGGAGTGGTGTGTTAAGTAGTACTATTCTTATCAGTTTAATCCCTGTTACGTCCCCTATCAGGGGGCGTGTATATGGCATCGATTTTAGGAACCGGGAGATGGAAAAAGATGCTTGGTCTGTCCTCCTACTTTACATTTGGGGCACTGCGCGTGTAATCTAATGTGCCACCAGATAGGAGTGGTGTGTTAAGTAGTACTAGTCTTATCAGTTTAAGCCCTGTTACGTCCCCTATCAGGGGACGAGTATATGACATCGATTTTAGGAACCGGGAGATGGAAAAAGATGCTTGGTTGGTCCTCCTGCTTCAAATTTGGGACACTGCGCGTGCAATCTAATGTGCCACCAGATAGGAGTGGTGTGTTAAGTAGTACTATTCTTATCAGTTTAATCCCAATGTCACGACTACTAGTGTGGACCAGCACGCAGAAACTATGTAAACATATACATAGGCAAGAAAAGGAAAATAAAAGGACAGAGCGTAAACCGGACCTTAGAATGGCCGGACTAATATGCTAGAGACAGAGAATGGTCAAAGGGAAAGCCGAGGTCAAGGAAGCCAGAAAATACACAATACCGTTTACACAAGCCAAGTCAGGGAAACCAGAATTCAGAATAACCAGGGAAAAGCCAAGATCAGGATACCAGGAAATCAGATTCACAATGATAAAGCACTCTCAGGAAACCAGGAACAGGAAACCACGACAGGGCAAGGTACTGGGGTGAGCTAGGGATTTAAATATCACGCGACGGGCCGACAGCCGCGACACCCTGTTACGTCCCCCTCATCAGGCCTTTTTTAGTCAAATGTATCGCCCACTGTCAGTCCCTTCGGGATCCATCCCTCGTTCATCTTAATAAAGGTGAGGTAATCTATACTTTTTTGACCTAGGCGACTTCTCTTCTCAGTGACAATACCTCCTGCTGCACTGAAGGTCCTTTCTGACAGGACACTTGAAGCGGGGCAGGCCAGAAGTTCTAGCACAAATCGGGATAGCTCAGGCCACAGGTCAAGCCTGCACACCCAGTAGTCAAGGGGTTCATCGCTCCTCAGAGTGTCGATATCTGCAGTTAAGGCGAGGTAGTCTGCTACCTGTCGGTCGAGTCGTTCTCTGAGGGTGGAACCCGAAGGGCTGTGGCGATGCGTAGGACTTAAAAAGCTCCGCTTGTCCTCCATCAACAACACGTCTGTAAAGCGTCCTGTCCTTGCCGGCGTGGTCGTGGGAGGAGGAGGATTACTTTCACCTCTTCCCTTGTTAGATTCCCATTGTGCTGTGACATCACCCTTATACGCTGTGTAAAGCATACTTTTTAATTGATTTTGGAACTGCTGCATCCTTTCCGACTTGCCGTAATTCGGTAACATTTCAAGCACTTTCTGCTTATACCGGGGGTCTAGTAGCGTGGACACCCAGTACAGGTCGTTCTCCTTCAGCCTTTTTATACGAGGGTCCCTCAACAGCTACGACAGCATGAAAGACCCCATTTGCACAAGGTTGGATGCCGAGCTACTCATGTCCCGTTCCTCCTCCTCAGTGATCTCACTGAAGGTATGTTCTTCCCCCCAGCCACGTACAACACCACGGGTACCAGATAGGTGACAACGAGCACCCTGGGATGCCTGTTGTGGTTGGTCTTCCTCCTCCTCCTTAAAGCCACATTCCTCCTCTGACTCCTCTTCCTCACAATCCTCTTCCAGCGTTGCCGCAGGTCCAGCAAGCGATGCTGATAAGGCTGTTTCTGGTGGCGATGGTGACCACAACACTTCCTCTTCACGCTCAACTACGGCCTGATCCAGCACTCTTCGCAGGGCATGCTCCAGGAAGAAAACAAATGGTATGATGTTGCTGATGGTGCCTTCGGTGCGACTGACTAGGTTTGTCACCTCCTCAAAAGGACGCATGAGCCTACAGGCATTGCGCATGAGCGTCCAGTAACGTGGCAAAAAAATTCCCAGAGGCTGTCCTAGCACCCCGGTCATACAAATACTCGTTAACGGCTTTTTCTTTTTGGAGCAGTCGGTCGAACATTGGAGTGTTGAATTCCAACGTGTCGGGCTGTCGCAAATCAAGCGTATCACTGGCATGTTGTTTCGCCACTGGATATCTGAAAAGTGCGCCATGGCCGTGTAGGAATGCATGAAATGGCCACACACCTTCCTGGCCTGCATCAGGATGACCTGTAAGCCTGGGTACTTAAGCACAAAGCGTTGTACGATCAGATTACACACATGTGCCATGCACGGAACATGTGTCAACTTGCCCAAATTCAATGCCGCCAACAAATTTCTTCCGTTGTCACAAACCACTTTGCTGATCTCCAGTTGGTGCAGAGTCAGCCACTGATCCACCTGTGCGTTCAGGGCGGACAGGAGTGCTGGTCCGGTGTGACTCTCTGCTTTCAGGCAAGTCAACCCCAAGACTGTGTGACACTGCCGTATCCGGGATGTGGAATAGTACCTGGGGAGCTGGGGGGGTGCCGTTGATGTGGAGCAAGACGCAGCAGCAGAAAAGGACTCAGCCAAGGAGGTTATGGAAGAGGATGGAGTAGGAGGAGTAGAGAAGGTTGCAGCAGGCCTGCCTGCAAGTCGTGGTGGTGTCACCAACTCCTCTGCAGAGCCACGCATTCCATGCTTGGCAGCCGTCAGCAGGTTTACCCAATGCGCAGTGTAGGTGATATACCTGCCCTGACCATGCTTCGCAGACCAGGTATCAGTAGTCAGATGGACCCTTGCCCCAACACTGTGTGCCAGACATGCCATTACTTCCTTTTGCACAATCGAGTACAGGTTGGGGATTGCCTTTTGTGCAAAGAAATTTCAGCTGGGTACCTTCCACTGCGGTGTCCCAATAGCTACAAATTTTTTGAACGCCTCAGACTCCACCAGCTTGTATGGTAAAAGCTGGCGGGCTAAGAGTTCAGTCAAGCCAGCTGTCAGACGCCGGGCAAGGGGGTGACTTTGTGACATTGGCTTCTTACGCTCAAACATGTCCTTGACAGACACCTGACTGTGGGCAGATGAGCAGGAACTGCTCAAGGCGAGAGACGGAGTGGCGGATGGTTGAGAGGGGGCAAGGAGGACAGCAGTGGTTGATGTGGCTGAAGATGCTGGACCAGGAGGAGGATGGCGGCTTTGAGTTTGTGTGCTGCTTGTACTCATGTGTTGATCCCATAGGCGTATGTGATGTGCGATCATGTACCTTCGCAAAGCAGTTGCACCTAGGTGGGTGTTGGACTTCCCACGACTCAGTTTCTTTTGGCACAGGTTGCAAATGGCATCGCTGTTGTCAGAGGCAGACACACAAAAAAAATGCCACACTGCTGAGCTCTGCAATGACGGCAACAGCCGGTGGCAACAGCATGCGTTGAGTGGCGTGCTGTCTGGCTGACCCCGGGTGCCGATGCATGCTGTCTGACTGTGCCACTAGCTCCTTGCGACGACCTCCCCTTGCTTCCACCTCGTCTCCTCCTCCTCCTCTCTGTCTCCCCATCTGAACTTTCCACCTGTTCTTCTTTTGTTCTAGCGGGCACCCACGTGACATCCACGGATGCATCGTCATCATCAACCGCTTCACTTGTATCTGACAACTCAGCAAAGGAAGCAGCAGCGGGTACAACATCATCACACCATGTGTGTAATGCTGCCTGACTGAGACATATCCCTGTTATCGACATCCTCTGGCAATAATGCTTGCGCATCACTCATTTCTACCAACTGAGTAGATAGTACAGGTAGTACTGTGTAAATAACTCCTCTGACATACCAAGTGAAGCGGCTGTGGTGCTAGTGTTGGTGGTGGCGGCAGGCGAGCGAGTGGTAACTTGAGAGGTGCCCGAAGCTAAACTGGAGGAGGATGGTGAGTCAAGGTTCCGAGCGGAAGCTGTAGAAGATTGGGTGAAGATTGGGTGTCAACTATGTCCTCAGAACTTTTCGAGTTCACGGTACATGGCCTCTGAACACTGGGCATTATTCTAGGGCCAAAGGGAATCACAGCACCACGACCACGACGGCCCCTGCGGGGTGGCCTGCCTCTGCCTGTAATTTGTTTTTCGATTAGTGGTACTATGCGTGCAAGCTACTGTGACAACAGAAATGAGTGGCACTGTGCAGTGCCAGAAGTTGGCAGAGTAGACGCTGTAGGCCTGACACACACGCTTGCAGACAACTTACTGCTATTCAATCTATTACAGTCAAAATTGTATATATATTTTTTTAAATGTACACTACTGTTACACCAGATAGGAGTAGCACTGGTGTGACACTGTGCCCTGGCAGGCCCTGAAACGCACACGTGTGAAGGAAACTGGCTGCTATTATATCACAGTCAAAAAAGTTTTTTTTTTTTTAAATGCGAGCTATTGTGACACCAGTGAGTGAGTGGTGGCACTGGGCAGGCCCTGAAACGCACACTAGTGAAGGAAACTGACTGCTATTGTATTGTGATGTGCGATCATGTGCCTTCGCAAAGCAGTTGCACCTAGGTGGGTGTTGGACTTCCCACGACTCAGTTTCTTTTGGCACAGGTTGCAAATGGCATCGCTGTTGTCAGAGGAAGACACAAAAAAAAATGCCACACTGCTGAGCTCTGCAATGACAGCATTCTGGTGGTGGCAACAGCATGCGTTGATTGGCGTGCTGTCTGGCTGACCCCGGGTGCCGATGCATGCTGTCTGACTGTGCCACTAGCTCCTTGCGACGACCTCCCCCTGCTTCCAACTCGTCTCCTCCTCCTCCTCTCTGTCTCCCCATCTGAACTTTCCCCCTGTTCTTCTTCTGTTCTAGCGGGCACCCACGTGACATCCACGGATGCATCGTCATCATCAACCGCTTCACTTGTATCTGACAACTCAGCAAAGGAAGCAGCAGCGGGTACAACATCATCATCATCACACCGTACGTCCATGTGTGTAATGCTGCCTGACTGAGACATATCCCTGTTATCTACATCCTCTGGCAATAATGCTTGCGCATCACTCATTTCTACCAACTGATGTGTAAATAACTCCTCTGACATATCAAGGGTAGCGGCTGTGGTGCTAGTGTTGGTGGTGGCGGCAGGCGAGCAAGTGGTAACTTGAGAGGTGCCCGAAGCTAAACTGGAGGAGGATGGTGAGTCAAGGTTCTGAGCAGAAGCTGTAGAAGATTGGGTGTCCTGTGTTAGCCAGTCAACTATGTCCTCAGAACTTTTCGAGTTCAGGGTACGTGGCCTCTGAACACTGGGCATTATTCTTGGGCCAAAGGGAATCACAGCACCACGACCATGACGGCCCCTGCGGGGTGGCCTGCCTCTGCCTGTCATTTGTTTTTCGATTATTGGTACTATGCATGCAAGCTACTGTGACAACAGATATGAGTGGCACTGTGCAGTGCCAGAAGTTGGCAGAGTAGACGCTGTAGGCCTGACACACACGCTTGCAGACAACTAACTGCTATTCAATTTTTTTTAAATGTACACTGTTACACCAGATATGAGTTGCACTGGTGTGACACTGTGCCCTGGCAGGCCCTGAAACGCACACGTGTGAAGGAAACTGACTGCTATTATATTACAGTCCAAAAAGGTTTTGTTTATTTTAAATGCAAGCTATTGTGACACCAGTGAGTGAGTGGTGGCACTGGGCAGGCCCTGAAATGCACACTAGTTTAGGAAACTGACTGCTATTTATTACAGTCAAAAAAGTTTTGTTTTTTCTAAATGCAAGCTATTGTGACACCAGTGAGTGAGTGGTGGCACTGGGCAGGCCCTGAAACGCACACTAGTGAAGGAAACTGACTGCTATTATATTACAGTCAAAAAGGTTTTGGTTTTTTTTAAATGCAAGCTATTGTGACACTAGTGAGTGAGTGGTGGCACTGGGCAGGCCCTGAAACGCACACTAGTGAAGGAAACTGACTGCTATTATATTACAGTCAAAAAAGTTTTGTTTTTTTTAAATGCAAGCTATTGTGACACCAGCGAGTGAGTGGTGGCACTGGGCAAGTGGGCACAGTAGACGCTGTGAGCCTTACACAGGCTGGCAGGCAGGCAACTGCAATTACATTACACAGAAAAAAAAAAAAGCAGACTGATGTTCTAGCCCTAAAAAGGGCTTTTTGGGGGTGCTGTCCTTACAGAAGAGATCAGATGAGTCCTTCAGGACTGTAGTGGACACTGAATACTACCTAGCTATCAATTTCCCTATCAAATCAGCAGCAGCTACACTGTCCCAACTCTCACTAAGAATGCAGCTTCACAATGAATGTAAAATGGATGCTGTCCAGGAGGTGGGAGTGTCTGGGAGGGAGGGTCTGCTGCTGATTGGCTGGAATGTGTCTGCTGACTGTGAGGTACAGGGTCAAAGTTTACTCAATGATGACGAATATGGGGCGGACCGAACATCGCATATGTTCGCCATCCGTGGCGAACGCGAACAAGCGATGTTCGCCAGGAACTATTCGCCAGCGAACCGTTCGGGACATGACGAAGTTATGTGTTGTTGTTCATCTGAGCTTGTATTTACCTAATTTTAAAACCTTCTAAGGAGCAGATTGTGGCGAAAGTAACCTTGCCACTGGTACTTGGAGGGGCCTGCTTACAAGCCTCTTGCCCCAGGATTATGGGCCCTGCAAAAAGACATGATAAAAAGTGACTTCCATGGAAAAACCAAACCACTGAACTGATCTGGGTGATTTTTGAATATGTCGGTCACCCAGATCAGGGCTATCCGAGGACGTGACTCTTGTGGGGTTTCCATGGATCTTGGGGGTACTTTTGGGGTTTTTGTAAATTGTGTATTTTTCTGTTTTTCGGTTATCAATTATCTCTCAGACACAGAGGAGGAGTATGATGAATGTATTGCTTGTCTTTGCCTCTTCCCCTCCGCCTTTTTACTGTCCTATTGTTTCCCCAGCAGGGAGTTGTCCTGGCTGGCTGCTTTGTCCCTCCTTAATCTCCCATCAGCATTTGCTATTGTCTGACCCCCACCGTTCCTTGTAATATAGTGCTCTATGTAACCTATTGTATGTAAATGAGGCTGTTGGGGGTTTAAATGTGTGTATAAATTGTAAGTGCTGGCTTGCATGAAACAGACCTGCTTTACCTCTTCATGAAGTCTTGGCTCATGTTTGGGGAATGGGATAACTATACTCTTGGGGATTGCTATTTCACAATACTCCCCTGAGTATAAGCTCTTGTACAAGCTTGTTCCTGCTACGCTCTCTAGAGTAGGAGAGGTCTACCCACTGGAAGCTGGATCCTGGTCTTGGGTCCAGGGTGGGTGCATGATGGCAAGACCCCGGCGCAGCTGCATCACTGGAAGTGGGGTCTGCAGTACTTATGGTGTCTAGTAGAGTGCTTGGAGTTCTCAGCAAGCACTAGGAGCATTGATTGGCGGAGGTACTCAGTCGGAGTGCCAGCGGTCCATCACAGATTATTTTTATAATGTTCTGATATGGAAAACCATAGAATTTAACCCCTTAAGGACCAAACTTCTGGAATGAAAGGGAATCCTGACATGTCACACATGTCATGTGTCCTTAAGGGGTTAAAGAGGGTGTACTTGTTTTTTCCCCCATGATTGTATTTGTCTGTGTCTGGCAGCTGTAAATCTATTTATCAGTCCATATACTGTGTTACTATTTTATATTGTTATCTTTAATTATATTAATTATTTTGTTACATCACAGGTAGCGCACGGTGTCACATTTATATACAATTCTACAGTGTTTTACAGTTACATTTACATATAGTAATATACAGTAATTTAAATAGTGTATTCCTTTTAATGAACATCCCGATCTTGGACCATGAAACCCGAATGAAGGCAACTGTATGTCTTATCCCCATCCAAGATGCTCAGTGTCCTTCTGCTGGAATCTCAAGCTTCCCAAGCGGGAATAAATCCAATTGATCACAGTAAGAGAACAAAGCTCAACCTTATATCCAAAACATAGTCATGCCTTTTATATTCTATATAGAACAATGATTGGCATCATCAACCTTGAACATTTTACTGGAGATTTTCCTAGTTTGGGCAACTAGACTGCTTTAGCACCTGACTTTTCAATAGTATATTGCCATCCTTTATACGTGCATTAAAATTTTTTCACAAGTTCGGGGACAGGATTCTCCCCATATGCTTTATAGACGGTATCGTAAAGCCTTCCTGGGTAGGTGATGTGCTGTGAAATGAATATTTTATTACTTTGCTTATTTCACCCATTGTGATAAATTTGCTTAAAATGTCCACAGTTGAGTCTTTTAGTCTAGGTCAGGGATAGGCAACCTTCGGCTCTCCAGATGTTTTGGACTACGCCTCCCATGATGCTTTGCCAGCATTATGTGTGTAAGAGCATTATGGGGGATGTAGTCCACAACATCTGGAGAGCCGAAGGTTGCCTATCCCTGGTCTAGGTGGCTGGATTGATTCACGGAATGTTTTAAAAGCCTGTGGGAACTGGAATGTGTTTTAAAGGAAATCAGACCTTCCACTTGCAAACTTTGTAATCAAAGTGACATTGAAAAATGTGTTTTCATGAACACATATTTGAGGTCATAACCATTGTGCTTCTAGTCTAAAAAAGGGAAAATATCAATGAATGAATTCTCCATAAACATACACAACAGTGACACTTTCTATTTCCAACACAAATCAAGAGATTATATGCTTGCGTTAAAAATTAAATGAATGAAAAGTCATCACTGAAAGCTGCAGATAACTTTATGTGTTTTTTCCAAAGTAGATAGAGTACAATTATAAGAAATTAAACCAAATCCTGCTTAGCTGTTAGCTGAAATCACTGCAATTATTGCTGTATGCCAGCAGGATGCCTCAGAACAGATCAATTTGGCAGATGATTAATTTGTTTTACTGAATAAAAAAAAATGTCTTGACTTTTTAGCAGCATACCTTTATTTATGACCTCACTCTTACACACACACGCACGCACACACATACACACACTACAAGACATACCAGGAGAACAGAAACAATTCTAAAATCAATGATCCAACAGTAACCTGTCTGCATAGAAAATGCCCAGTTCTGTCACAGTAAATCATTTGTGGGTATCAGTGTAAAGTTCTGATGTTGAACTACAGCTCAATTTAAACCTCTGCAGTGGCTGCTAATCACAGGTTAAGCAGCAAAGCAGTTTGGTAGTGTCTTTTGGTGAATAATATTCACGGTCGAAAGGTTGAAAAGTAAAACCTTTTCACTGTGCCTAGAGGGGTATCAGCAACACTCACCAATGATGACTTGGGTATTCTGCATGTTGTTGGACCCTTTGCACAGAGGAAATGTGCCAGGGACCTTGGTTCTGGTCTGCCCTGGTTGTTTGGATTAGTCTGCTATGTTAATTGGAAGTTTCCACTACCATTATTATTTGTCCTACGGGAGGCATAACCACCTAGCAAAGCTAGTGGGTATGCGGCAGCCTCCCGGAGTCAAATGCCAGAGCTGAAAAGGCTCGCGCTGTGCATCTGCACAGCAACAGCCTTTCAGCCAATCAGGTAATCAGGAGAGCCATGCTGAGAGCGGGAATCCTGATTGCCTCAGGTTTTTAAAATGGCATCATTGATGGAGGACTCTATTTCTGTGTCTGCCACAGATTTAGTGGATGCCTCTCTTAAAGGCAGCCCCATCAATGTTAGAAAGCTCCATAAGAGAGCTTTCCTTGCCAGGGATCTATCCTCTTCATCTTCTGAGGAGGATTTGGTCCCAGTTTCAAGTAAAACGAATAAAGGAAGGCCGCCAGTTCCTCGTCTGAGGAAAACTTCTCTGCTCCTCCTTCCCCTCATACTCGTTTGATTAAGCGTAAAATTAAGGGGACAGGACCCCAAAAAAGGAATAGTGTGTTTCCCTCATTTCATCACCAGAAACACCTTCCAGAGAAAAAGGACAAATCTCATTGGAGGTTAGATAGTCCCTCTCCTTCCTCTTCTAGAGTGTTCGCTCACTCTTTCTCCAAAAGCCGTTCCAGATACGGCTCTCCAGAAGACTGGGAATCAGAGGAAGTGGTACGTTCAGCAGCTTCCACTGAGCGAGGGAAGCTAAGCAATGTTCAGATGGCCAGAGTAAGTCTCCTAGGAAAGACCCTTCCATCAAAATAATTTCACTCCAGATGGGCTATGGAGCATGATTCTGAGGTTAGAGATTTCGCTAAACTAGCCTTCAGATCCCCCTTGGTTAAGGAGGATGACCTTCTCCTCAGGAACCACATTGGTATCCCGAACATTCAGGCTTTAATGGCCCCAGAGGTAGATCCTGCTCTGTTATCTATCACAGGGAGCAGTGTATCCTCTGATCCCACAGACCAGACTTTTCGCAATATACAGTTCAAAATTGCTGATGCTGTGGGCCCACTATTACTGATGCTGGATAAGGCAGAAAAAGAAGGCAATGTTCAGAAACCTTCCACTTCATCTCTGTTGGCATCTAAGATGGCTCTTTTAAAAGCGTCTGGCCGGGCAGTGCTAATTATTGGTCAATCATTTAAATACATATCAAACATCTCCAGATCCCGCTGTCTCCATGCAGCAGGTCTGTCCAACCTAGTTCCCAAATTTGGAGGATTCTTACCTATTCGGTCCCTCGTTCATTCAGGAGGTTAAAGGCCGTCACAAGGCAAGGAGATCCTTTTCAAAACTCAAGAAGTCCGTCCCTGGCTACAAAAAGCCCTTTCGGACAGAGGGTCGCCACTATAGGGCTGCAGGAGCGTCCCGAGAAGCCTCTCACCAGGCCCAGTACCGCCACTACAGTGGAAGACACAAGCTCCCAGGCGGTGGCAGAGGACCGCATTCCAGAGGCGGTTCAACTTCCAAAAGAAAACCCATGCATTCAAGTAAGTGTGCCTCCTCATATGCCACTAAATTAGAAGGATATTTCCTCAGACAAATGGGTTCTAAAGATTTGTCAATGGGGTTTACAACTCCCCCTTTTAAGGTTCCCAGTCCAGAAAGAGAGGCGAACCCAGTGCACCTTAGCTTTAAGTCAAGGGAAGATAGAGTTGGCAGACATGTCTATTACAGGATGGGTCAGCCCATTGTTCCCAATCTCAAAATCAGATGGTTCCTGGAGACCGGTCCTAAACGTGAGGGCTCTGAACGCTTTCATCAAAAGGAAAAGGTTCAGGATGCAGGGTTTATCAGATCTTCCAGGTTTAGTACAGAAAGCTTTATTCTGCATAAAGTTACACCTAAAAGATGCCTTCCATTCAGTCCCCATAGCGAAGAAACAGGCGTTTTCTCAGGTTTCAGTGGAAAGGAAAAGTGTGGCAGTGGACAGTTATGGTGTTTGGCCTATCCAATGCACCATACACATTCTCCAGAATTATGAAATCAGTGATAGCTCATGTCAGACTAAAAGGTTTCATGTGTCTGTACTATCTAGACAACATCCTGCTCATGCACCCAGATACAGAAATCAGTCCTAATTCCCACTCAAAGCATCCTCTTTCTGGGTTTCATACTGAACACCAGTGACTGTCTCTAGGAATCCCTCAAGACAAATGGGACAAATTACTGGTACATCTGAACTCATCTCTCAGGCACCAGAGTTAGTCCTTGAGAGACCTAGCAAAGATTATCGGGAAATTAATAGCTTTAACACCAGCATACAACAATTCCCCCTTACTTTGCAGAAGAAGTCAGCGGTTTTTAGGGAACCGACTAAGACAGGGCGGCCATTGGGAATCAAAATTTGTTCTCCCCAAGAAGGTCAGAGAAGAATTGAAGTCCATTCTGGAGTTAGAAATTCCACTTCTTCGTCCCCTGTTAGAGCAGCCTGTGGCAGTCACTCTGACGTCAGATGCCTCAAGTCACAGTTGGGGTGCGTTTACAGCCCAGAACGCCATAAGAGGAATTTGGTCAGACCAAGAGAGTCACCTCCATGTAAACATCTTGGAGTTATGAGCTATAAAATTAGCTCTCCAGGGCCTAGTTCCTCTAAACCAGTCACCGACGTCGGTAAAAGTCCAATCGGACAACAGGACAGCGGTGGCTTATATAAACCACAGAGGGGGCACAAGATCAAGGGGTCTTTGTTTAGAGGCTCTAGATCTTTGGTCTTGGGCCTTAGCAAGCAATGTTCAGGTTTTCGCAGAATATGTTCCAGGAGAGGCGAACGAGCTTGCAGACTCTCTATCTCGCCAAAGTTTGTCCCTGGCAACGATTCAATTAAAGATTGCTCTTTTCCAACGGATAGAAAGCAATTTTGGCCAGAGACAGGTAGATCTGTTTGCATCCCAAACATCTGCACAAACTCCCAGGTTCGTCTCCCGGACCTGGACAAAGGGAGCTTGGAAAATGGATGCAATGTCTTTCCAATGGACGGATGTTCCAGCCCCTTATGCTTTCCCCACTCTATCTTTACTGATGAAAGTGCTGGAGAAAATCCTCAGGGACAGGGTGCAGAGCTTAGTTCTCGTTTATCCAGTATGGACCTCCAGACCCTGGTATCCCTTGATCCATCAGTTAGTCAAGGGAACCAAGATCCCATTGGGCATGACAGTGGACTGCTTTCAGGGAACCAGCGATCTTCTGCTCAAGCTCCCGCAGCTGATGTGGATCGCAGCCCTGGTAGGCTGTTAACACATCCCCTTTCATCGGATCAGGTCTTGGATATTATTAACTCCTCTTTAAGACGTAGAACTAGGATAATATATAGAAAGATGATCAAGGAATTCAAAGAATGGGAGGTTTATTTTCTGTCTAACACACAGGGATCTGATACCGTTCCATTGGCTTTAGAATTTCTTACCCTTAAGTTCCATTCTGGTTTATCTGTTGGTTCAATCAAGACCTATAGATCTGCTTTAAACTTCCTGATCCCCAACCTTACTCAGGATGCCCTGTATTTGAGATTACTAAAAGGGTTATCCGTCTGCCGTCCATATACCCCACGCTACACATCTACTTGGGATGTAGATGTCTTATTACATTTCCTAAAGTCTTTGGATAATGCTAAAATTGATTTAAGATGGACTGCTATTAAGTTGTCTTCTCTGCTGTCCTTGGCCCTGGCAGCTAGAGGAGCATAGTTAAATCAAATCCATATTTCAGATCCTTGGTTGTCCAGGACCCCGGGAGGCTTCCGTATTATACAAAAAGGCAGACAAAAAACATCCCATTTTTCTCCTGGTCCCGTAGAATTGGACTTGGTCCAAAATCCTTCCGAACCAGGCTTATGTTTAGTCAGTTTGTTACAATCGTACCTTCAACTTTCTGCTGTATTTAGAAATGATATCAGTTAATTATTCATTACATCAAGGAATCCCTTTCGTCCAGCCAAGGTTAATACAATTAGAGGCTGGATACTTTCCGCCATGTCTTCGGCTGGTATTGATGTTTCCATGTTCAAAAGCCATTCAATTAGAGGAGCCTCAGCTACTAAAGCAGCAGGAAAGGGCCTTCTTCTCCCTACTATCTTGAAAGCTGCGAGATGGTTGTCCAGTAAAACCTTTGTTAGATTTTACTGAAGGCCATCAGAAGTTGAACGCCTTCAGTTTCTTAGGACCACCACCAGGTGTGTGCTATTCTACCCACTAGCTTTGCTAGGTGGTTATGCCTCCCGGAGGACAAATCAGAGTTTGCAGGAATCTATGATCTGCAAACTTTCTTTGTCTTAGGGATGAGCATAACCACCTAGCAATAGCGCCCGTCCCACCCTCCTCCAAGTTAAGGGTTTTTCCTGCTGGTGGTAGTTTGTTTTTCTAAAACATAAGGTTATCTGGTGCTTATTCAACCTTTGATAACCGTTCTCTGTTTTGTTTTTTACAGACTATAGCTGTACTCCAAGACAAGACCAACAAACCAAGGATCCACCTAAGTAGGAGGATTGGATGCTAGTACTCTCGTCAGTTGGTATTCTCATGGACTCCCTGCATAAAGAATCTGTTTGCTGGGACTTGTTACAACATTTCTTTTCTCTTTATTGAACTTATTTTGTTGCAATTTATGATGAATGGTACCAGTGTTAATTTGATACTTTCCTTTGCTATACATTGTTGCCTTGTTTTTCAGCTCAGCTGTTTTATACAAAGTTTCAAGTTTATCTTATGTGTCTTCATAATTTATTAAACATTGTTCTTGTTCCCCTGTACTATTGGCAACTTTAATTGTTTGATGTTGTGTTTAGATGTTTAATTATATTCCTGTACATTGTGGGAAATATTTATCCTTAGTACTTCGTGGGATGTGCTAACCATCCGCAGTTTCCCAATTGTAAAAATCTGAGGTATTCAGGATTCCCGCGCTCAACATGGCTCTCCTGACTACCTGATTGGCTGAAAGGCTGTTGCTGTGCAGATGCACAGTGCGAGCCTTTTCAGCTCTGGCATTTGACTCCGGGAGGCTGCTGCATACCCACTAGCTTTGCTAGGTGGTTATGCTCATCCCTAAGACAAAGAAAGTTTGCAGATCATAGATTCCTGCAAACTCTGATTTAAGTTGGCTAAAACTTGTGACCGTCTGAATTTTATCTAGTCATAGGAAAAGACATAGCAATTTGTCAATTCCTATTGAGTGTCTCTTACAATTTTTTTTTTCTCTTACATTTTCTGAAGGTTGGTAACTGATGGACCAACCTGATTCTCTGAATCTCATTTTGGAATGAGTGCATTTGAACATATATCATCAGCTCAGTTATGGTGACGTCTTTAATATCCTACTGTTTCAAGATTATAATTCAATTCAAGTCATTCAATCATGAATCTGACATCTTCCTATTCCATGATGGCTTCTCAAAAATGAAACTTTATAAGATGTTCTTTCTACATAATTAAAACTAGACATTTTGCCGTTTTATTAAAAGACAACTAGATAACAGTCACAAATGACTGATCTAGAAAGTTCTAAAAATAGGATACTGTTTCCAGTTCTTTTTAAAGAATGACATTAAGAGTAAGGATTCTGCGCACTGAGACTCATAAATAAAAATCATTAACACAAAATGAGGCTTATTATAGAAATCAATTTAAGTGATATTAATAGGATTTTCAAAAGTTCAGTAGGAAGCGTGATTAAATGAATGTAATAGGAGAACAATTTAAGAGGAACGAATGTGGTAAATTAAACATTCTGGCTGTGATCAGGAACACTAGTTTGCTTCCTGATCAAGAAAAATAAATTAAAACAAGTTAGATCAGCCTGAAGTGCTAATAAAGATTCTACAAATAGAACCAGATTTCTGTGTGATGTTTGCTAGGATTAGCACTTGGCACCGAGAACAGGTCAGGGCTCAGGTATTGATTTAGTGGTCTTGTGACAGGTGCTGCACACTAAATATATAGAATTCAAGCTGAGAAACAAATGGCTTAAAAATACATTCCATTTAAAGTCAAAATGTACAACACGTGTGACACGTCTAGAACCAAATTGTCAAAATTGTGACTTGTACAACAACTAAACACAGAAAGAGAAGCACAATCATAAAACTGTAAATTTGAGTAAATGTGATACAATCAGTACATATTTATATAAGCCACAATATTGTGTAGATTAATACATGCATACATGCACATTAAAACCCAACATATACTTATATGCACACACTCACCACCCATGATACAGCTATATTTCTATACTCTGCATCATTATATAAATATGCATTCAAACTGATTCCCAACACTAAATACACTGATCATGTGTATAAGACCCCATTGGGGATCTGTAGTAATGTAAGGGTGATATAATGGTTGTATGGAGGGTTCTGAAGCTCTTTCATTTTGGCAGCAAATAGACTGTCATGAAGAATTTCGCTCAACAGATTTGTTCTAATTTAGAAAAACCTACAATACCTTACACGTTTAATGAGGCGTGGTGAGTGAGGTCCTGCAAAGCCCATGGCCTAATTTTGTAACCATTTCCTTGTTAGCCCCTGAGTACCATGTAATATTGAGAGAAAAATAACTTCTCCAAATAACTTATTTGTGACAATACCACTTTAACATGCCTTATTAATATAATTAATAATTATGCAGCATATTTTATAATTGCTGTTGGTGCAGGGTGTTAAATCAGTAGGGGTGTCCCATTGAGTGTCCCTGAGCAAGTGGGCCCCGGTGCAGCCACACCAGCTGCTCCACGGTAGTTACGCCCCTGAACTATAGTCAAACACAAACAGAGAATATTAGCTCTCATATTGGTTATTCCCTGCTCAGGTCTCAAAAATATTTTTACTCACTAGTGCCATTACAAATAGAACCCATACCATTTGCAAATCAGACTGATCCTGGCCATAACGGTAGTCCAGAACTGAAATGCTGGCAAGTTCTCTCTGCAAGAGATGGTCTTTTCAGCCTTCTTATAGTCAAACACAATCCACAGGTTCTTACACATAGATATTTGAATAGTTGGACAAATCTTTAGCGGTTTAGTGTAGTGGTATTTTAAAGGCTACCTGTCACAGTTCCTACAACATACGTTCTTTTGAAAGGGCATGACATTTCATATATAGACTACATTAGCAGATTTGCTAAAGATTGGAAGAAAACCATATGTAAAAATAGGTCTTTCTCCCACCTGTCAGTCAATTCTTCGGTATAAACTCTATACCAACACATTGACTTACAAGGGAGAGCAGAAGAGATTTTACACAGATGGTCCTTCTGCTCTCCATGCATAGTAACCACAGTACATGCACTGGAGTTGCTATGGTAACTCCTGAGGTGATGATGCTAGCGCTGGCCAGGGATTATAGGAATGGAGTAGCTGATGTCACTCATGCTAGCAATGTAGCCAGTATTTTGGCGTCAAAGAGGAGTTTGACCTGCATGCAGAAGTGTCCCCAAACAGGCAAATGAAACGCTGCGAAGGCAGATTGCAGGTGAGTTTAGTGCATATTCATTAAATTTAAATGGAATGCATCATGTATATCAGTGATACAGGGTGTATTCAATGCATTTGTGACAATTTATATCATAGTTAACCTGTCATGACAATTACAATAACTTCTTTAGTAGTTACCTAATACTTTACTGTAGCATGTAGCATTAACTGCATATAACTAGTTTTCCTTCTGCTATCTCTCAAACCATATTCTTATTCCTTTCAATTTGGATGACCTAAAAGGGGGCACCACATGTTAAAGAAAAATGTTTTCTAAAAACAAATAGAAGAAAAAAAGAAAAGAAAACGTTTATCTTCTACTTTTTTTACTCTGAGGAAGAAAAGCAACAAGACACTAGCAAGGTGCACAATCTAATCTCCAGACTCACTACAGCGAAAAAAGGGTTACTCCCCACACCATGAAGACTTCCGTGATTTAAAGGGGTCATGATGTTAGGAGTCTGGATGTGCAGCGTATCTGCTTGAAACACTGCACGTCCATCGATTGTGTGCTGGAGGCAAGTTACACCCCCCCCCCCCCCCCGCACACATGACAATGGCAGCCCAGAACTCTGTTCCGGCCTGGCTAATGTCAATTCTGTGCATGAATCATGTCTGTTGTTAGCGCTCAGTGCAATATCATCCCTAGTATTATTGTAGTTTATCCCTTGTATATGCTAATTTATTGGATGTTTTATTTTCTGTCCTATAACAATACATACATATATATACACACATATATATATATATATATATATATATATATATATATATTTGCTCTTCCCTGACAGTTAGCAATTCTGTTCATAAGTTGCAGACTATCAGTTCTTGATTATTACTCAATTGAAATCAATGTCATCAAGACAATTAAAAAATCTGTGTCTAGATCCACACGATGTGGCAACCTTGAGGATTTACATGTGTAATTTGCAACTGAATGGACACTACAGGCATAAAGGTGACGTTTATGCATTTTATAGCTTTTTGTCTAAATAATTAGTTGAGCTTTTTGCAAGCCCGATTCTGTATAGTTTTGTAAAAGCAAAAGAAGAAAAGAACATTTTGCGGTATGTTAACCCCACCTCCTTTATCATGCTACCTAATTCTAAAATACCTCTCTATTGCTGGTTCCTGTGCATGTGAATATGCCTCCCTTTTGGTCCCTCCCTCCTAATATGCAGTAACCAATAAAATTAAACTATATCAATAACAAAGTTTATAATGAATTACGTATAGTGTAGGAGAGATTAGCAAAAAAAAAAAAAGAATCTTTCAAGTGAGTATATTGTATTATCAGTTGTAGTATTACTTTGTATTGCTTGTTTTTGTATTGGAAACATAGAAACATAGAATGTGACGGCAGATAAGAACCATTCGGCCCACCTAGTCTGATCTAATACTTTCACTAGTCCCTGGCCTTATCTTCTCGCTAGGTTAGCCTTATGCCTATCCCCCGCATGCTATAACTCCTTTATTGTGATAACCTCTGCCACTTCAGCTGGAAGGCTATTCCATGCATCTACTACCCTCTCAGTAAAGTAATACTTGATATATATATTCCTGATATTATTTTTAAACCTTTGGCCCTCTAATTTAAGACTATGTCCTCTGGTTGTGGTAGTTTTTCTTCTTTTAAATATAGTCTCCTCCTTTACTGTGTTGATTCTCCCCCCCCCCCCCCCCCCCTCCGTCTCGTCTTTCCTCCAAGCTATACATGTTAAGTTCCTTTAACCTTTCCTGGTAAGTTATATCCTGCAATCCATAAACCAGTTTAACTATTTTTAAAGTATCAATATCCTTCTGGATATACGGTCTCCAGTACTGCGTACAATGCTCCAAGTGAGGTCTCACCAGTGTTCTGTACAATGGCATGAGCACTTCCCTCTTTCTGCTGCCAATACCTCTCCATATACAACCAAGCATTCTGCTGGCATTTCCTGCTGCTCTATTACATTATCTGCCTACCTTTAAGTGATCTGAAATAATTACCCCTAAATCCCTTTCCTCAGACATTGAGTTTAGAATATTCTGTACTCTGCCCTTGGGTTTTTACATCCAAGATGCTTTATCTTGCACTTATCCACATTAAATGTCAGTTGCCCCAGCTCTACATGTACCAGTATCCCTGTTTAATGCATTGTCATATCTACATAATGCACTAAAGATAATGGGGTCACATATCGGCTACAGGGACTCACTCAATAAACCATGCCTACCTTTAAATGCAGCACAACATAATTTTCTTTTATGGTAATTAATCACTTAGATTTCCTGAGTTTAGTTTTGTGAACTGAATATGACAAAAGTTTTAAAAAACTAATAAGACTTTAAAGAAAGAAAAAAGTTTCTTTATATTTTACAAAGCTTTTCGTGTTCTGATATATGGCACTACAAAAACAGAAACAATACAAAAGAGTACCAGTAGTCAGCACTTTCAGTGTTGGCATTGTACTTGGAGTACTTAATTGACGCATCACGAACCGGACATTATTCACACGATTTTACTGCTGGGCCAATTCTTTAGAATGTTGAATGCAGCAAAGGTATCTGCCTGAGCTATGTTCATTCATTCTGCCAGGCTCCCGGCGACTTGCAATGCTCAGTTATAAACTATATCCATTTTATTTTTGCTAAACTAACATAGAAAAACAGAAAGATAAATGGAGTGCCTGGACATCACATATTGCTTTGTAAAAAGGCAGAGTATGCAAGTACACAGAGTGCTCATTTTAGGAGACCAGATGGATGATCTCTGGTTTTTGATGAAAACAATGCCAGTTATGCTTAAACTTGAGAATGAAATCAGATCATTGTTAAAGCAGATTAAAGTCAATAGGAAATGAAATTGCCAATATGTAATTTTCCATTCTGATAAAATAGAATAAATGCGATTTGAACCTTGGAGACTGTTTGCAAGATTTCTGAAGTTCAATCTGAGCAGTATATTAATATTAACACTGATTGGTTGCCTGGTAACATAATTGTCAACACACATTTGCTATAAATAGTTATTGGACACATTCAAATAAATCTTTATCGCTATTTTCAGAGTCATCAAAGATATGTAAACGGTATTCATTCCAAATTTTTGGTACCATTATAAATTCTCTGTAGTTATATCCTTTTGAAACTAATAATAAGACATATTAACCCCTTAAGACCGCAGGACTACCATGCCGTCCTTATTTGGGCGGCTCTAAACGCCGCAGGACGGCATGGTACGTCCTGGGCGGTCTTACCCCCCACGTGGCCGGCGGAACATGGCCGCTGCAGATCGCGGTCGGGGGGCATGCCTGGCCCCCCAGGCAGCCCCCCTGTGCCTGGGGACCGCGGTCTGCAGCTTCCGATCGCAGTGACAGGCTGTCACTGCGATCGGTATTTACCATGTGTCAGCCGATTTTAAAATCGGCTGACACATGGAGCCGGCGGAATTCTCTGCAGCAGATCGCGGTCGGGGGACATGCCTGGCCCCCCAGGCAGTCCCCCTGCGGTCAGTGACCGCGATCTGCAGAGTATGATCGCAGGGAGAGGCTGTCTCTGCGATCTGAATGCAGAGACAGCCTCTCCCTGCGATCTGATCGCAGTGACAGCCTGTCACTGCGATCAGAGTTACTATGTGTCAGCCTATTGGCTGACCCATAGTAACTGCAGGCAGGATCCCCCTGCAGATCGCGGTGGGGGGCATGCCTGGCCACCCAGGCACTCCCCCTGTGGCCAATTACCGCGATCTGCAGGAGGTGATCACAGTGACAGCCTGTCACTGTGATCACTGATCCTGTGTGTCAGCCAGTGATGTAAAATCACTGGCTGACACTGTCTCTGCCCCTCTCCTCCCCTATTAACCCCTTAATGTAAAAAAAAAAAAAAAATTAAAGTTAAAAATAAAATACACTTACATCATTTATATATATATTATATATATGATCTATATATAATATATATATATAAGCACACATTTACACATACACTAAGTGTATTTTAATATTTATATATATAATTATATATATATATATATATTAATATCAAAATACACGTAGAAGGATATTGATTAAATATATACATAATTATAATTATATATATATATATATATATATAATAAAAAATATGTAAATACGTAAAAAATATTAAAATAAAAAAAAAAATAATTAAAAATATATGTGTGTAATTTCATTCTAACTGTATTTTGATAATATATATATCTATATATATATATATATATATATATAGATATAGATATCAAAATACACGTAGAACGAAATAATATATATATGTATATACCCAAGTATATACGTATACATCACTATATGTATACCTATATATAAATAAAAATAATAGTAAAAAAATTATATACATATATATACATATATATATATACACACACGTGTATATATAATAATTTTACATATATATTTATGTAATAATTTTACATAATTAGGTATCCTAATTAATTACAATTAGCGGGACCTGCCTAACAACCCAGGCCGAAAGTATAGGGAATTTAATTTGCTAGCACTATATTTAACCCTATAACTTTCCAAGACACTATAAAACCTGTACATGGGGGGTACTGTTTTACTCGGGAGACATCGCTGAATACAAATATTTGTGTTTCAAAACCGTAAAATTTATTACAACAATGATATCGTCAGGGAAAGTGAAATTTATTGCCTTTTTCGCACACAAACGGCACTTACACTGACGATATTTTTGCTGTCATACTTTTTACTGTTTTGAAACACAAATATTTGTGTTCAGCAAAGTCTCCTGAGTATAACAGTACCCCTCATGTACAGGTTTTATGGTGTTTTCAAAAGTTACAGAGTCAAATATAAGGCTTGCGTTTCAGTTTTTTCACAATGAAATTCGCCAGATTGGTTACGTTGGCTTTGAGACCGTATAGTAGCCCAGAAATAAGAATTACCTCCATAATGGCATACCATTTGCAAAAGTAGACAACCCAAGGTATTGCAAATGGGGTATGTTCAGTCTTTTTTAGTAGCCACTTAGTCACAAACACTGGCCAAAATTGGCTTTCAAATTAGTTTTTTGCATTTTTCACGCACAAACAAATATTAACGTTAACTTTGGCTAGTGTTTGTGACCAAGTGGCTACTAAAAAAGACTGGACATACCCCATTTGCAATACCTTGGGTTGTCTACTTTTGCAAATGGTATGCCATCATGGGGGTAATTTTCATTCCTGGGCTACCATACAGTCTCAAAGGCAACATAACCAAACTGGCAAATTTCAATGTGAAAAAACTGAAAAGTGTAACATGCTATATTTGACCCTGTAACTTCCCAAAACACCATAAAACCTGTACATAGGGGGTACTGTTTTACACGTGAGACATCGCTGAATACAAATATGTGTATTTTATTGCAGTAAAAGCAAACAGTATTATGACATTCACAGTTAGAATGTCACATAGAACTAAGAAAATTTAAAAAAAATCATATTTTCTCTCATTTTTTTATATTTTATTCATATTACGTTATGTTCCATACCTAAATATTTGATGTTAAATGAAAGCCCTGTTTCCCCTGAACAAAATGATATATAATAAGTGTGGGTGCATTTAATATGAAAGAGGTAAATTATTGTTGAACAGACATATAGTCAAAATCTGTGGTTTGTTTACATTTTTTTTGGTTCACAACTTGTACATTTGGCTGCGGTCTTAACCCCTTAAGACCGGAGGGCGTACTATTACGTCCTTTTAAAAGCGGCTCTAAACGCCGCCGGACGTAATAGTACGCCCTCCGGTTTTTAGTAACTTACCCGGTCGCTGGCGGTCCCACGCCGGCGATCGCGGTTCGGGGGACTCCCAGGGAGCCCCCCGCGGCACGTCCGCCCTCCAGGAGCCCTCCCGGCCATGTGAGAGTGAGGTCCTTGCGAGGACCTCACAATCACATGGCCGGTATAGCTGCCTGCTGCATTGCCAGCAGGGGGACCAACTGTAATGACAGTTGGTCCCCCTGCTGGCTGAAAATCAAATAAAAAAATGTTAAAACAGTGTAAAAATAAATAAATTATATACTTAGATCATATATATATATTATATATATATGATCTAAGTATATATATACACATATACACACATACACATACACCGTCTAGGTGTATTTTAATATTAATATATATATAATTATATATATATATTAATATCAAATTACACGTAGACTGATACTGATTAAATATATATATAATTATTGTTATATATATATTTATAAATAATATAAAAAAAATTAATATGTAAATACGTAAAAAAATTAAATAAAAAAAATAATTAAAAATAAAATATTAAAAAATATATAGATGTGTTTTATTTCGTTCTAACTGTATTCTGATATTAATATATATATATTTATATCAAAATACACTTATAACGAAATAATATATATATCTATATACATAAATATATACGTATATATCACTATATATATACCTATATATAAATAAAAATATTAAAAAAAAAATATATATATATACGTATATATACACATATGTATATATATACATATATTAATTCTACACATATATTTATGTAATAATTTTACATAATTAGGTATCCTAATTAATTACAATTAGCGGGACCTGCCTGACCACCCATGCCGAAAGTATAGGGAATTTAATTTGCTAGCACTATATTTAACCCTATAACTTTCCAAGACACCATAAAACCTGTACATGGGGGGTACTGTTTTACTCAGGAGACTTCGCTGAACACAAATATTAGTGTTTCAAAACAGTAAAATGTATTACAACCATGATATCGCCAGTAAAAGTGACGTTTTTTGCATTTTTCACGCACAAACAGCACTTACAGGGACGATATTATTGCTGCAATACTTTTTACTGTTTTGAAACACAAATATTTGTGTTCAGCGAAGTCTCCTGAGTACAACAGTACCCCTCATGTACAGGTTTTATGGTGTTTTCAAAAATTACAGCGTCAAATATAAGGCTTGTGTTTAATTTTTTTCACATTAAAATTCGCCAGATTGCTTACGTTGCCTTTATGACCCTATGGTAGCCCAAGAATGAAAATTACCCCTATGATGGCATACCATTTGCAATAATAGACAACCAAAGGTATTGCAAATGGGGTATGTCCAGTCTTTTTTAGTAGCCACTTAGTCACAAACACTGGCCAAAATTGGCGTTTTTTGCATTTTTCACACACAAACAAATACAAACGCTAACTTTGGCCAGTGTTTGTGACCAAATGGCTACTAAAAAAGACTGGACATCGCTTATTTGCAATACCTTGGGTCGTCTACTATTGCAAATGGTATGCCATTATGGGTGTAAATTTATTTCCTGGGCTACTATACAGTCTCAAAGGCAACGTAACCAATCTGGCGAATTTCAATTTCAAATGTAACACGCTATATTTGACCCTGTAACTTCCCAAAACACCATAAAACCTGTACATAGGGGGTACTGTTTTACACGTGAGACTTTGCTGAATACAAATATGTGTATTTTATTGCAGTAAAAGCAAACAGTATTATGACATTGACAGTTAAAATGTCATGAAGAACGAAAAAAATCAAAAAAAATCTTATTTTCTCCCATTTTTTTCATATTAAATTATGTTTCATAGCTAAATATTTGATATTAAATGAAAGCCCTGTTTCCCCTGAATAAAATGATATATAATAAGGGGGGGTGCATTTAATATGAAAGAGGTGAATTACGGTTGGACAGACATATAGCGCAAATGCCAGGTTTTGTTTACGTTTTGTTTCGTTCACAACTTGTACATTTGGCTGCGGTGTTAAGGGGTTAAGGGGTTAAAAAAAAAATAATAATATTTACAGCTACACTGTTGTTAAGAGTATAACAGAGACTTCCTTGTCACTAGAAATCTCTAATAAATGTATTTTGCAGGAATTATTTTAATATACATCTAATCTGATTCTACGATTGAATTAAAGAGTCATCAGGTTGATGTCATATGTATCATTATCCTGTCGAAAAAAGGTTTAGGACCACTGTACCAATATTTTTCATTGTACTATAGGCTTTACCTATGGTAATAAATTAAATAAATAAATAATGGTTCCAGCTGCCTTGAGATCATTAACAAGATCCTCCCGTGTAGTTCCGGGCTGATTTCTCACCGTTCTCATGATCATTGAAACTCCACAAGGTGAGATCATGTATGGAGCACCAGACTGAGGGAGACTGATAGTTATTTTGTGTTTCTTCCATTTGAGAATAATCGCAGCAACTGCTGTCACCTTCTCACCAAGCTGCTTGGCGATGGTCTTGTAACCCATTACAGCCTTGTGTAGGTCTACAATCTTGTCCCTGACATCCTTGGACAGCTCTTGGCCATGGTGGAGAGTTTGGAATCGGATTGATTGCTTCTGTGGACAGGTGTCTTTTATACAGGTAACAAGCTGAGATTAGGAGCACTCCCTTTAAGAGAGTGCTCCTAATCTCAGCTCATTGCCTGTATAAAAGATACCTGGGAGCCAGAAAGCTTGCTGATTGATAGGGGATCAGATACTTATTTCACTCATTGACATGCAAATCAATTTATAACTTTTTTGTTATTCTGTCTCACACTGTTAAAATACACCTACCATTAAAATTATAGACTGGTCATTTCTTTATCAGTGGGCAAACGTTCAAAATCAGCGGGGGGTCAAATGCTTTCCCCCCGAAACATTGAAAGTGTTATTTACTAAAGTTTGAATCTGGGGGAATTTAACAAGGAATATAAAACTTTTGGGATATTTCTTGCCAGGGGTACAGAAATGTAACTGAATACACTATGTATGTTTGCCATGTCAAGATTTTGAACACTCAGCATTGTAAAGGTAGGAATATGGTTAAAGGACCACTTCACACCCATAGAGCACTTCAGCTTGCTCAAGTGCTTTATGGGTGAGAAGTATGCTATTTCAAAGGCACTTTATTAAAGTGCTGATTTCTATAAGAAATTAACACTTTTATAATTAATTAATGAAACACCCCCTGGCTGGCAGCCAGGGAGGTTTGTGTTCTTTCCCCTAAACTAATGTAAGTGGCAGGCATCTTTAGTTGAGCGCACCTGCCTCACCCCTATATACCACCTTCTCAGACCTCAGACCAGAGAGCAGGTGCACATGAGCCGTTATGAGAACACAGGGGATGTATGTGTGTACAAGTAGGCACAAGCATAGAGGGATAGCTTTAGAGGCTTCAGTGTGAATTCTCCTATAAGCTTTTTTGCTGTAGACTAAAAAATAGTCTATATTGTTAGTTTCTTTTGGAGGAAAAGGGGCTTGTAAAGGCTGCAGTTCATAAGAACTTCTTAAGAACTTTCAAGATATACCCCCAATGAATACATGCATTAAAAATACATGCATATATTCAGGAGGTTATATCTAAACCATATAGAGCAGCAGGAAATGCTAGCAGAATGCTTGGTTGTATAGGGAGAGATATTAGCAGTAGAAAGAGGGAAGTGCTTATGCCATTGTTCAGAGCACTGGTGAGACCTCACACTTGGAGTATTGTACGCAGTACTGGAGACCGTATCTCCAGAAGGACATATATTTTTAGAGAGAGTTCAGAGAAGGGCTACTAAACTGGTTCATGGATTGCAGGATAAAACTTACCAGGAAAGGTTAAAGGATCTTAACATGTATAGCTTGGAGGAAAGATGAGACAGGGGGATATGATAGAAACATTTAAATACATAAAGGGAATCAACACAGTAAAGGAGGAGACTGTATTTAAAAGAAGAAAAACGACCACAACAAGAGGACATAGTCTTAAATTAGAGGGACAAAGGTTTCAAAATAATATCAGGGAGTATTACTTTACTGAGAGGGTAGTGGATGCATGGAATAGCCTTCCAGCTGAAGTGGTAGAGGTTAACACAGTAAAGGAGTTTAAGCATGCGTGGGATAGGCATAATGCTATCCTAACTATAAGATAAGGCCAGGGACTAATGAAAGTATTTAGAAAATTGGGCAGACTAGATGGGCCGAATGGTTCTTATCTGACATCACAATCTATGTTCGTATGTTTCTATAAAGTAAATTAAAAATAAACATAAATAACTAGCTGAACCTGTGAAGTAACCCTCTTTCTCAAAACCTCAAATGAAACCAAAAGAGCACCAGCATAAAGTATCATTCCACATTAGAATGATTATATTTACTATTAAAAAAAATAACCTTTGACCAAATGGTATGAATTGTCTCAGAAAACAACATCCATGTTTATTACTCTGCTAAAATTATCTAAGCAGATATATTAATATCTTACTTTTATTATTTTTATTTAATTCTTTTTTAAAATATTTTAACGTGGCAGCTGACTCGCAAGCTTTGGACCACCATCACATGACTAACCTTTGCGCTGCTGGCAATTTTTTTTATTGCTGCCAGTGGGCAAATATTTGGCATTTCTAACTCCAAATCACAAAACAAATTAAATAGTTCAACCACTGGCCATTTAGTTTGATGATATGTCCATATGGCATTTTGGAGTTGCAGATTTCGGCCAAATCTCAGATTGCCAGAAATTCAAAAACAATTGCAATTCAGCCAAAAAAAACTAAATACACATGTCTGATAAACACACTGTTGTGTAAGAATGTAAACTTTTTTCATGCAGGTGTGGCTAGTGCTGCATAAATTAAGCGATTTAACTTCTAGACAACAAATAATTGAGTAGTGAGACTGCAGGGGCATGTCCATACATCAATACCTCTTACAGTGCCCCTTTAACGACAAGGGTGAGGAGGATAGATGTGGTTCTTAATCTTCCATTATGCTCAGAGCATTTGGGACAGGAGCTATACATTTATTATGCAAACATTT
Source organism: Pelobates fuscus (assembly GCF_036172605.1). Taxonomy (NCBI): domain Eukaryota; kingdom Metazoa; phylum Chordata; class Amphibia; order Anura; family Pelobatidae; genus Pelobates; species Pelobates fuscus. Next base: position 132,769,323 of record NC_086318.1, on the reverse strand, counting down.
TTTAACTTGCCTTAGATATAAAATAAATTGCTACTGCAAGAAAAGGCAATTAATGAGGCCATAAATCATGATCTGTATGCTCTCTTCAGACAGTATAGAAGTAGGGTTGCATCCAATTGGCTGCTTACCAGAAATGATTCTCAGCTAAACTCCAGATATTACTTACAGAGCATTTCTGTTCTATATATTGTATGAACTAACTTCCATGTCACGTCTCAATTAGATAAGATTTATGGTAAAATGGAAGCAAGATCATGTTGCCTAGTATTAATGTATAAACCCATATATGCATAAAAACTCAACTTTATGCATATATTTCTGGTCTAACTTTAAATTTCCATATGTCCAAAATAATATTTTTAGATTTTAAATAAGGCACGGCAATGCTTGAGGAGCCACCGGATGTGGCACTGCTTTACAATTATTATTATTATTAATATGATATTTATATAGCACCATCAAATTCTGCAGCGCTTTACAATGGGTAAAATAATCCAATCCCTGTGCAATAATCCAATCCCTGTGCAAAGCTTGTGTTAAGGAGTTTGACAGAAGGTGGGTTTTCCTGGTGCCTACAGTCTTCTTGCTAAGGCTTGGCTGTAGTAAAAGAAGACTTCAACAGCTCCCCTGGAAAAAAAGGCGAGGCACTGTTTTGGGATACTCCTTGTGCTAACACACTGCTTTGCTGCTATAACAGTGTTATTTTACTGACATTTACACTGCATTACAAGAGGCTCATGCAAAATAAAAAAAGAGTTTTGGTACACATACTTCGTGGCTTAAAAATAATTTAACAATAAACAGTGGACAAGTACAATGTTGCTGTACCTGATGGCAGTCACTAGCTGGCATTCATAGCATGGAGAGCGAAATGGATGAGATGATGTTACTGGGATAGGGAGATGGAGACACTAGGGTTAGGAGGAGAGAGATTGCAGGAGAGAGACGGTGACATTGAACAAGTCATTTGGGGGAGTGTTAATCTGGAACCAATATGGCGAAATGGCTCCTGAAACACTAAGAAATGTCTTTCCAAATTATTCCTGACATATTTTCAAATTAATAAATGCATACCAGAGGCACATCACATGCACACGTGGGCAAATAGTCTAAACATATTAATTAATTAGTTAATAGGAACACAGACTCCCAGATCATTATTAACCAGAAAATACTTGTTATTATGGCACCTCCTATTCTCTCCTATCATACCATACCATAGGCTGCAATTTGAGGGGTTAATACACAATCCACTGGGCTACAGAAAAAAGGGATGGAGCGCAATATACAGTGTCTCTGCAGAAATGGCAAATTTCCCTGGCAGCTTAGATAATTTATCTATAAGAAACCAGTGCTAAAGCAAAGCAGTAGGTAAGTGAACCTGTATGGGCTGAATTTCATCTTGAATTTATTTACAGTATAAAACAAAAGTTAGAACTAACAAAGGTAAAGTGGAAATGAGTTAAAAATAAACAAAAGTGTCTTCAGCATGTTTCTGTTTATTTAGGTCACTGTTGTCAAATACATCTTTGATGAAGAATGCTGAATTGTGTATTGTTGAAAAGAAATGGTACGTGCTGTGGTTTATGTACAAAAAAAAAAGTAAAATATTGAAATGAGGAAAATAATCCCATCTGTCAAATTAATGATGGATTTGGTCCAACCTTGAGAACAAAACTTGAAGTGCTAATTCCATGCACCACCGATGCCTTTAATTAAGATGCTTTAACAGATGGGAAATCAATGTGGAGGCTTTATTTAAGAGAAATAAAGAACATATTTCTGTGCGAAAGCAGTCGTTTGCGTTAACAGATTCGTGGAGGTTGTAAAGTCAATGTAATTGTTACACAGTGGCTTAGAATGTAAATTTTATGTATTTTAACAAAATATTTCCTGGAAAATGTGATAATGAATGCAAGCCACGTTAAAGTGTTGTATGTTTTCTTATATTTCTTCTCTGTAAACTCATTACATTTTTAAGATTCTTTTTAATATTTAGATAGCCATTTGCCAAGCCAACTTGGCTTATTATTCCCTAAACCCCACTACATAAGATGGAGGAGGAGGTAGGACCATCTGCAAGCCCATTGTCTGGTATATCTTATTCTTCAAACTTCCCATCATGTGGGGTGGGAGAAGAGAGGTGCACTTCCCTGGGGCACAGTAGTGAGCATTGAGCGCTATTTTAATTATTTTTTTTAATCTCATGCCCACTGTTGTGGACAGGGGTGAGTGAACTGCTTTTCTCTCATAGGTTAATATGGGGTCAAAAACTCTAATAGATTGATTTTTATTTATTGTAATATATGTTGCCCTTTCAGCATGACAGAAGAGATCCACACATTGTGTATTTTAGATGTTTAACATATTGTTGTATGTTTCATCCATTAACCCCTTAAGGACAGACGACGGATATATTCCATCATGATTCCCTTTTATTCCAGAAGTTGTGTCATTAAGGGGTTAAGGTATCATTGCAATTTACAAAGCCTCCTTCTGATGGAATACTGTGTATGTAGTCCATTATTAACCCTTTCCCTCAAAGCCTTATTTCTATTCTGAATTATTAGTCTAATCTAATATTCTTGTAGAATATGACTCCTTTGGTAGACTATGACACCTTTGGTAGAAAAGAGTAATAACCCCTTGGATCAATTTTAGAATGGATAGGATATGTATAGAGCTGGAAATTATAACTATGACAATACTTTTGTAACTCTCAACATTTCCGGAAACTAGATAAAAGGGACAGTCCACTGTCCAAAATAAATAAATAAAGCAATACATAAATAACTATAACCAAGTATGGACCACATGATGGTCTAAGCCATAATGCAGTGAAGGGCTTTAATGCCCAGTGCCTGCATAGACCATCATACAGTAAAGGTACTAGTAGGGGTTAAATACCTACTGGAACCAAGAACCCCATTGTCAGCTGTAGGTGATGAAGAAGCGGGAAAAGAGACACACAAAAGGGCTGCACTTGTTGTGTAGAAAAATGTGTTCTTTTAAATAAATGTTTGCCAATTTTTATATATTTTCTTCCTATTTAAAGGAGCACTATAGGGTCAGGAACACAAACATGTATTCCTGACCCTATAGGGTTAAAACTACCATCTAGCCCCCCTGGTCCCCTTATGCCTCTTTAAAAATAGCAAAATCTTACTTGTATTCAAGTCTGCAGCTGCTCACATGTTCCTGTTTCCTTTCGACCTGCCCACTGCCTGCTGACATCAGCAGAAGTGGTAGCCTGATCCAATCACAATGCTTCCCCATTGTATTGGCTGAGACTGACAAAGAGGCAGATCAGGGGCGGAGCCAGCACAATTCAAACACAGCCCTGGCCAATCAGCATCTCCTCATAGAGATGAATTGAATCAATAAATAACAATAACAGTAATAAAGAGTAACTTCTATCTCTTTTAAATCTTCCTTGTGCTCTCTCCTAAAGGGCCACACTCCACTCTCACCTCCAGTTCTGCTACTTTCCCACCATATCTATTTGCTGTCTCCCTCAATACCCTTCCTATTGTGTTTTTTATTCCCCTCCTCCTCTAGACTGTAAGCTCATTTGAGCAGGGTCCTCAACTACCCATTGTTCCTGATATATTTTGTTATTGTCTCATTTGGTAAATTCCCCTCTTATTGTAAAGCACTGCAGAATCAGCTGGCGCTATATAAATACCAATAATTATAATAATTATGGGGATGCAGTATATGCACCTGCACAGCAAACCCACCTCAATAAACTGAATGCATTGTATAACTCGTTCTGCTGCTTTGTGCTACAATGTAATTACATGATCCACCATTGTGACATGCTAAAAGAACTAAACTGGCTGTTGCGGGAATCCAGGTGCACCCTTCATCTTTCCAGCCTTGTCTTTAAGAGCTTTTCTGGGAAGCTCCCACCCTACCTGAGCAGAATGCTCTCCCCGGCTGTCCGACCCAGTACCAGCATTTTATTTAGTCTACCTCAATGCAAAAAGAAATCAGCTCCATCCCCCTTTTCCAACAGAGCACCACAATTATGGAATGACCTCCCGCACACTTTCAAATCGTCCCCAGGCCTAAAATACTTTAAGAGATCCCTCTCTACATATCTCAAAACAGAATGCACCTGTCATGGTGGATTATATATTTTCTACCTGTTCTATGTTAAATTTTGTATATATTGTGTATTAATATTGTTTTGTATTTTATTGTACCATATTGTAACAATGCAGTGTTTTGTGGACCCAGGACATACTTGAAAACAAGAGAAATCTCAATGTATCCTTCCTGGTAAAATATTTTATAAATAAATAAATAAATAATAAAATGGATCATCTTATAAAAAATGGTTAAAACTAGTTATAAGTGATTTTTCATGTTTAATTCAGTTGGTAAAAAATAACGACAGTTCAATTTACAGCTTGTGGATTTTCTGACAATAACTCTTTAAGGTGAGTTTTGTATTGGTGAAGGACACAGCATAAGTGACATAGTTCCATAGTTAAATAGTTGTCTTGGTTATAAAAAGACTAAAGTCCATCAAGATCAACCTTGAAACCTATTATTTTACATTGTCGATAGACAATAAAGCAAAAAACCAAATTGCAGCCATTTCTAGTAATGCCACAAAAAGGTAAAATATTCCTTCTGGACTCCGTAATGGCAATCAGATTTCTCCTTGGATCAACAACCTGTTTATCATGAGTCTTTTGTGCAATCTTTCTATTTTCTGTATGATTTCTATCGCTATGACAAAATTAAAAATACAAAATATAGGGTTTGTCCAGCTAGGGAAGATAAGAACAGCACAACATAGAGAAAATCTGTGTAATAAAATGTTGGTTTACTATAAGTGCCATTTGGGCACTCACACTTTGGAGCCAAATAAAGAGCCTTTAGATAATAGTTGGTGTGTATCTTCTCAGATCTTGAACTTTATTGGTGTCAAATAAGATAACAATAAAATAAAGTGCACAATGCAAATGTATTTACTTACACAGAAGTAAACAGTAGCAGGTAACACATATCACCACAGAATCACAGGATAGATCCCAATACCCTATGACAAAAATATCACATACTTCCAAATTTGGTTTTAGGGCACATGACAGTCATGTTTTTCATGCCTGCAAGACATCAGTTTAAATTATATACAGTGGATTTCTAGAGCGGAACTCACAGGGGTGCAAATGCCCATTTGGTTCCCTTACTTGAATATTCAGAAGATATATGGGAGCAATAGGTATTGCATTTTCCTTGCTTTTTGTTCTTGATCATAAAACGTGTATAGATCTGTGCCTAGGCTGGCTATCAGAAAACACTGCAAGGCTAATTAGTCTGGCTAGATGTTGGAAAGTCTCCTAGACAATGGTAAACTCAGTTTGATTTCTCTAACTGATTAATGCCATTGTTTTTCTTTTGTCTGTGAGTTACTTGCTTCAGGTTCTTTGGATTATGCCCCTATTTAAATCCAGCTCTGCAGACGCCCATTGCTTGATTATTGAGTCTCCGTGTTCTCTTTTACACATGTGTAACTACTTTTCTTTTCAGCCTCTGTCCATGTGTACTACAGTGGAACGGTGGAGTACCTCTGTTCACTTGTTGACTTCCGAGCTTGGCTAAACAATCTTGACTTTGTCTTCATGTTTCTACCTTGCTGGCTTCAGAATTCAGTACCTACAGCCAGACTGCATTAATGAATCATCAGTCGATGTTTATACCTAATTTCTACCATGTTTACTTATGACCTCGGGACTTTGAGTTCTACTTTACTTTAAGCTCACTCACTCACTGTTATCTGTCTTTTCATTAGAACGCAGTCTGTATAACACTAAATTAACACTGCTCTGCATTATCGACCTAACCTTAGTGCAACTAAACAGTGTTACATTTTATTGTTATCTTATTTGACACCAATAACACTGTTGCACTTAACGGTGGAGTACCTCTGTTCACTTGTTGACTTCCGAGCTTGGCTAAACAATCTTGACTTTGTCTTCATGTTTCTACCTTGCTGGCTTCAGAATTCAGTACCTACAGCCAGACTGCATTAATGAATCATCAGTCGATGTTTATACCTAATTTCTACCATGTTTACTTATGACCTCGGGACTTTGAGTTCTACTTTACTTTAAGCTGTTAACACTGTTTAGTTGCACTAAGGTTAGGTCGATAATGCAGAGCAGTGTTAATTTAGTGTTATACAGACTGCGTTCTAATGAAAAGACAGATAACAGTGAGTGAGTGAGCTTAAAGTAAAGTAGAACTCAAAGTCCCGAGGTCATAAGTAAACATGGTAGAAATTAGGTATAAACATCGACTGATGATTCATTAATGCAGTCTGGCTGTAGGTACTGAATTCTGAAGCCAGCAAGGTAGAAACATGAAGACAAAGTCAAGATTGTTTAGCCAAGCTCGGAAGTCAACAAGTGAACAGAGGTACTCCACCGTTAAGTGCAACAGTGTTATTGGTGTCAAATAAGATAACAATAAAATAAAGTGCACAATGCAAATGTATTTACTTACACAGAAGTAAACAGTAGCAGGTAACACATATCACCACAGAATCACAGGATAGATCCCAATACCCTATGACAAAAATATCACATACTTCCAAATTTGGTTTTAGGGCACATGACAGTCATGTTTTTCATGCCTGCAAGACATCAGTTTAAATTATATACAGTGGATTTCTAGAGCGGAACTCACAGGGGTGCAAATGCCCATTTGGTTCCCTTACTTGAATATTCAGAAGATATATGGGAGCAATAGGTATTGCATTTTCCTTGCTTTTTGTTCTTGATCATAAAACGTGTATAGATCTGTGCCTAGGCTGGCTATCAGAAAACACTGCAAGGCTAATTAGTCTGGCTAGATGTTGGAAAGTCTCCTAGACAATGGTAAACTCAGTTTGATTTCTCTAACTGATTAATGCCATTGTTTTTCTTTTGTCTGTGAGTTACTTGCTTCAGGTTCTTTGGATTATGCCCCTATTTAAATCCAGCTCTGCAGACGCCCATTGCTTGATTATTGAGTCTCCGTGTTCTCTTTTACACATGTGTAACTACTTTTCTTTTCAGCCTCTGTCCATGTGTACTACAGTGGAACGGTGGAGTACCTCTGTTCACTTGTTGACTTCCGAGCTTGGCTAAACAATCTTGACTTTGTCTTCATGTTTCTACCTTGCTGGCTTCAGAATTCAGTACCTACAGCCAGACTGCATTAATGAATCATCAGTCGATGTTTATACCTAATTTCTACCATGTTTACTTATGACCTCGGGACTTTGAGTTCTACTTTACTTTAAGCTCACTCACTCACTGTTATCTGTCTTTTCATTAGAACGCAGTCTGTATAACACTAAATTAACACTGCTCTGCATTATCGACCTAACCTTAGTGCAACTAAACAGTGTTTCTCTTCATCCTACACTGTTTTTTCTAAGTTTCTTTTGTGGTCTGCAAAGAGGTCTACTATACATATACATTGTATATATTTATTTTCTTTACTTTATGAGAATTATCAATAACCTTGTTTAAAAGCTGCTCGAGCTTACCATTGTGTATTGGCTCAAATATCACACTCTATGTTAAGAATTACAGAGTAAAGACTTTTCATGTAATACTCAAGTTATAATCTCTTCCCATCACTTTCTTATATGACACCATCACACTATAAGGAACTGTAGCACTAGCATTAGTAGAAGACTAAGGACAAGCATTTAAAAAATAAAGCGAGAAGCAAATACATGTGTGCCAAAAATATTTTTCTTATACTGTCTCAAAAGAGTGAAATAGGACTGATAATAGTGCCAGAAACATAGTTGTCTTAAGGCACAATTTCGCAGTCTAGATCTCACGGGCTAATAATTTTTCCATGTTTACTGTTATCCGTATGTCACAAAACAAGGTTTGATACTGAAAACACAACTTGTTGTTAGAAAAAAAATAATATTTGAAAAACCTTAGATATGATTGAAGTACTTCTGTGGTGCAAGTACAAGTTGAGGACAACAGAATATGCTTTAGAGAAGTTGGGCAATGGTATATACTTCCAATGTAATTGGCACAACATTCTTATGTTTTAAACCCTACTGAGATCATGCTCCAATTATATAAGGCTTTGGCATTTCCTCTCAATACCAAATGGATGCATTGGAAGCAGAGTGAGAGAAACCGGGTATTTCGAGTAAACATATTATTCAATGCCACCTGATTAGCAGGGCCTCATAAAAGGGGATACAATAATATATTAACAAAGTCCAATTCTTGATAAAAAAAAAAAAAAGAATTGAAAAAAAGAATTGTCAAATTCAGATAATTTGATAGCAACCTTAATATATCCACGTGTTCTTGATACACCAAAAGTTCATTATACTCAACAAAATGTATTGGTTGTGAAAAGACTGTAAGAATTAGTGCCCTCTATTAACTACCAGTATCCCACTGCAACACCCACATTTAAAATACAATTACATATCAGAAATGTACAAAATGCAGAATTTGCACAAAAGAGTCTCTGGGATTAGAGAGGAGAATTAAGTGAATAGCCAAAGTTTCTATTGAATGCATTTGAAATGCAAAACAATCCAATCTGACTTAAAAAATAATAATTTTACTATGTGGGTGTAAATGTATTTTTCTTTCATGGTAGTCACTTAACAGGGGACTTTAAGAGCATATTATGCACCTGAGTGAAAGTTTTAAATAGCACATATTTATTGATGCACAGTATGCAGGCCATTTTTAGCTGGGAGCATGATGCTTGTAATGAAAATTCCAGCTGATACTTCACTTGTGTTTGCTTGCTTGCCCGTTCCTCTTATCCAGTATATGGCCAAGTAAATATTCCAAGCATGGATTGAAAAATCAAATGATCGCAGCTGGAATCTATATTACAGCTTTGTAATTTGAGCCAGCACAGCACAAATTCTATTTTCCAAGGTTGTAAATCAAATTCATCATTTGTTGGCATCAAATAAAAACTATTAAATGTCAGACAGTGCAGGAGAAATGTGGCAGGATTTGGTTTATTTTAAATTGTGCATGATTGCATACTTTCGTGCTATTTTCTGCTTCCATCAGGCTGAGGCACAACTTTGTTGTGCTCACCGGAAACCTATTGGGATATAATATAATCATATACTTTTAGTGTAGTGTGGAGTCATGAAGAATATGTAGCAGATTGCAACTTTTGGATTACAGAATAGAATTCCAGATTATGCCTAGTGAATAATATAGCATTTGGTCAAAAGATTGACACTGTCTAGCTTAGGTGCAACAGCTTTGCAATTGGACCAATGGTTGGCATTACCTACACAGAGTTCCCAGATCTATATCAGTGTTTCCCAAACCAGTCCGCAAGACCCACAACAGCCAGGTTTTGACAGTATCTCTATTGGAATAAAACAGGGATATACATAAATCTTGGACTGTTGGTGGGCCGTGAGTACTGGTTTAGGAACCACTGATCTATATGAAGTTAATATGAGAGTAACATAGAAACATAGAATGTGACGGCAGATAAGAACCATTCTGCCCATCTAGTCTGCCCAATTTTCGAAATACTTTCATTAGTCCCTGGCATTATCTTATAGTTAGGATAGCCTTATGCCTTATGCATGCTTAAACTCCTTTACTGTGTTAACCTCTACCACTTCAGCTGGAAGGCTATTCCATACATCCACTACCCTCTCAGTAAAGTAATACTTCCTGATATTATTTTTAAACCTTTGTCCCTCTAATTTAAAACTATGTCCTCTTGTCCTCTTGTTGTGGTAGTTTTTCTTCTTTTAAATATAGTCTCCTCCTTTACTGTGTTGATTCCCTTTATGTATTTAAATGTTTCTATCATATCCCCCCTGTCTCGTCTTTCCACCAAACTATACATGTTAAGATACTTTAACCTTTCCTGGTAAGTTTTATCCTGCAATCCATGAACCAGTTTAGTAGCCCTTCTGTGACAGACCCCTTTTTGGAGTGACAGATACCATCTCGGAGAATTGCCGTTGCATTTGGATTATTGTGGATTTCGGGTACTTGTGGATCCGTACGGTACACACCGCCACGTGGAGAGAACAATGGGTCGCGGCCATTTTGACCGCATGGACTAATGACCGAACACTCACACGACGAATTCCAACCTTACCGATAACGTACGCCCATGCTGGTCGACAGATCCAAAGTACCGAAATAAAGACACCGGATCCAAGAGAGAGTTTTTGTTTATGTTGTATGGTTTCCGAGTAAATGGTGCAAACGTGTATCTAGCGAACGGCCCAACCGATCTAGGGGATTTTCACGTATATTGTTCCCTTAGATCTCCGTTCCCTAATACACGTAGCACATTGTATTTTCGTTATATATTGTGTGTGTTATTAAACCTGTAATAATTGTAAAATATTCTGCCCGGTACAGTGGGAGTGACTCCCACTGTAAATGTATTATCTCCTCCAGATACGGGGAGGAGTTGTTGTACGGCATAAAAGCCCGAGTTGCAGAATAAACATTATTCCTACTTTGACCCTCAACACAGAGTCTCGTCTCGTGCTTGGAGGGGATGGCTATTACTTGGATTCGTAATTACTGGGGACCTGTTATGCTTTAGCTGACTTCATCTTGAGGGGGAAAGGACACCTTCTCAGCGGCGTAAACCCCTACTACACCGGGGTGCCGCTACAATTGGTGGCAGCGGCGGGATCGTTCTTTCACCCCAGAAGGACAGCTACCGAGAGCAAACAGGATGGAGGCCTACTACGGAAGGTTGAAACGATCTACCCTAAAAGACTTGTTGGAGAGCCGTGGTCGTTCGGCTAGCAACAAAAAGAAACGAGACATTTTGGCAGAGTTGGTCGCATTGGACTTAGCTGAACAGAATGGCGAACTGGGTGTCGAACCAAACCCAGAACCGGAGATCGCATTGGTCCGAACCCCGGAAGACGAACGATTCGACCACGAGGTGAGGGTAAGGCTGGCTCACTACGGACCGAACCCATCACCTAGGATCGTGACTCAAGTAATTGCGGCGGTCGATGCCAACCGGCGCCAGGCTTCCACCAGCGCCAGTCCAGTTGCTGGGACTTTGCAAACTCCCGAGGAAAAGAGGAAAGTACACTTTGCCGCTTTTAAAAATTTTGTGGAAACAGAGGGGGAGATTGACCAATACTTAGCAGACTTTGAGCGTCAATGTGCCTTGCATAAAGTACCTTCCGAGGAGTGGGTCAAAATTTTGTCTGGCAAATTATCCGGACGAGCCAGTGATGCTTTCCGGGCGATCCCGGACCATGAGGTGGGAAATTATCGATTGGTAAAGGAAGCTCTATTGTCCCGATATGCGGTAACCCCCGAAGCATATCGGAGACGCTTCCGAGAATCCCGAAAGCAAACCGGTGACTCCTACACCGAATGGGCCTGCCGATTACAACGCATGGCTGGCCACTGGATGGATGGGTGCCAAGCTACCACCGCGGAGGAGGTATTACAATTGTTTTTGTTGGAGCATTTTTTTGAAAAGGTGGACAAGGAGCTCAGAGAGTGGATTCGGGATAGGAGACCCCTTACCCTACCCGAAGCCGCCCGGTTGGCCGACGAGTACGCAGACGCCCGCAAACCCGATCTCTCGGTCCAAAAGACAGCTGCCCGAGTAGAAAGCCGCCCCGTCGCCCCTACTCCAACCACCCCCGCTACTCAACCTAGCTACAACACTTCCTCCCGCTTCGCCCAGTCCAGTGTCCCGGACCGCCGGCGGTGCCATAGGTGCCAACAGGTGGGCCACCTGAGAGACAAATGCCCACTAGATCCAGCTCGACAAGCTTCTTGGAGGAAGCCCGCTGAAGGGAACACCCGGCCCTTTACCTCAGGGGCCCATTGCATTGAAGCCCAGCCCCTGGGGGAAGAGCAATGGGAAATTTTGCACGAGGCCAACCCCCTATATGCGGCTGCCGTAGACAACCGCCAACATCACCGACAAACAGTCCGAGTAAATGGACAAGTTGTCAGTGGATTACGAGACACTGGGGCCACCCTAACATTGATCCAACACGACCTGGTCCCCGAAAAGGAACATACTGGACAAACGGTGGCCGTTAGGGTGGCCGGGGGTGCGGTGCATCGCCTCCCCACGGCCCGAGTGCATTTGGATTGGGGGGTGGGAGCTGGCCAAGTGAATGTGGGCCTGATGAAAGGGCTACCAGCGGAAGTACTCTTGGGAAATGATTTAGCCCCGCTGTTATCCGCTTTTGCTCCTCAAGGCCCTGCTGGAGCCTGCCCTGTCACCACCCGGGCTCAGGCTCGTGCCATTGGGATCGGCCCGCCGGTCGTGGAGACCCAGGTAAGATCTAACCCTCCGACTGTGACCTTAGGACAGACCCCCTTAGACTGGGATACCCCTGAGACTTTTGGGAGGGAGACGCGGGAAGACGTCACTCTACGGAAGTATAGGGATAAGGCTGACAAAAAGGAGCTAGGGACGGATGGGGAAAGCTACGAGTGGGTGGGGGATAGACTGTATAGGATCCCCCAGGAGCCCGCAACAGGTAAAAACCCCGTCCAGCAGAAGCAACTAGTGCTCCCGAAAAAGTACCGACAAGAGATCATGAGGATCGCTCACGATATACCCTTAGCTGGCCATTTAGGAGTACGTCGCACGGGCCATAGGATTACCCAGAATTTCTTCTGGCCTGGGTTTAACCAGGACGTGCGACAATACTGCAGAACCTGTGACACTTGCCAACGGGTGGGTAAGAGGGGGGATCGCCCAAAGGCCAAATTAATGTCGATGCCGATCATTGGGGAACCTTTCTATAGGGTCGCCGTCGACATTGTAGGCCCCCTAGCGCGACCTAGCCCATCCGGTAAGAAGTACATTCTTACTGTGGTGGACTATGGGACCCGGTACCCCGAGGCAGTACCCCTGTCAAATATTGAAGCTGAGACAGTAGCCGATGCCTTGGTTAAGATATTCACTCGGGTGGGGTTCCCTAAAGAAATCCTATCCGACCAGGGAACCCAGTTCACTGCCGTACTCACACAGCAGTTATGGAAAGTGTGCCACATAAAACCCCTGCTCAGTTCCCCGTACCACCCCCAAACTAACGGTCTCTGTGAGCGCTTTAATGGGACTCTCAAACAAATGTTGAGGACCTTTACGGACGGTTGCAGAGACTGGGAAAGATTCTTACCCCACCTGTTATTTGCATATAGGGAGGTCCCCCAAGAATCTACGGGTTTTTCTCCCTTTGAGTTATTGTATGGGAGGAGGGTGCGAGGACCCCTCGATCTCATTCGGGACCACTGGGAAGGGGAGACCGAACAGGCAGGGACGCCTATTGTGCCATATGTCCTGGAACTCCGGGACCGCATGGAGCAACTCTCCCTATTGGTAAGGGAGAATCTCCAGGCGGCCCAGGGGCGACAGAAACGATGGTACGATAGGGGTGCCCGGCAACGACTATTCCAAATAGGGCAGAAGGTATTGGTGCTAAAACCGGTGAAGGACAACAAACTGCAAGCTGCGTGGCAGGGTCCTTACAAGGTTCTAGCCCAACTCTGTGATACCACCTACCTTATTGCCAGCTGTGCAGATGAAAGGATCCAACGATCCTTTCATGTAAACATGTTGAAGGAGTACCAAGAACAGCAAAAAGATATTCACGCTGTTTGTGCCCCAGCTACTGATGACCCCGAAAATTTACCCCTACCTGACCTGCTAGAAAGGGAGACTCACCCCGACCCAGTTAGCCTAGTGAAGCTGGGAGAGCGACTGAACCCTACGGAGCTGGAGCAAGCTAGACAGCTCCTATGGGAGAAACAGAGTACCTTCTCCCAGGAGCCAGGATACACCACCCTGGCCATACACAAGGTAGAAACCCCAGGGCAGGCCCCCCTCCGACAACCCCCTTACCGTATTCCGGAAGCCGTCCGGGACGGGATGCTAAAGGAAATACGGGAAATGACCCAGCTGGGGGTCATTGAGCCATCAGACAGTCCCTGGGCCTCTCCCGTAGTCCTAGTCCCCAAGAAAGACGGAACCACTCGGTTCTGCGTCGACTACCGACGACTGAATGAAAAGACTACCACTGACGCTTACCCCATGCCCCGGGTAGACGAATTATTAGATCGCATAGCCAGGGGTAACTATCTCTCTACCATAGACCTCTGCAAGGGTTATTGGCAGATTCCCCTGGCCGAGGATGCCGTCCCCAAGTCGGCATTTGTCACCCCGTTTGGCCTATACCAATTTAAGGTCATGCCATTCGGGATGAAAAATGCCCCGGCTACGTTCCAGCGAATGGTGGATCGGCTCCTCGATGGATTCCAGGTGTTTGCGTGTGCATACCTGGATGACATTGCGATCTACAGTGAGTCTTGGGAAGAACATTTAGTCCACATAGGAGTAGTACTAGATAAAATTCGGGCCGCGGGCCTGACACTAAAACCCGAGAAGTGCCATTTAGGAATGGCCGAGGTCCAATACTTGGGTCACCGAGTAGGGTGTGGGAACCAGAGGCCAGAGCCTGCCAAGGTTGAAGCAGTAGCGAACTGGCCCACACCTAATACCAAGACCCAAGTATTGGCCTTCTTAGGGACCGCCGGGTATTATAGGCGTTTTGTCCCTGATTATAGTACGGTAGCCAAGCCCTTGACTGACTTGACCAAGAAGAATTTACCTAGACAGGTCCTGTGGTCTCCCGCTTGCGAAGCCGCATTCCAATCGCTCAAACATGCCCTTGTTAATGCTCCTGTCTTGGCTGCCCCAGTACCTAACAAACGTTTCCTTGTACATACAGACGCTTCCATGTATGGACTGGGGGCTGTGCTGAGCCAAATCGGGGAGGATGGAAAGGAGCATCCGGTCGCATACCTCAGCCGAAAGTTGTTACCGAGGGAAGTGAGTTATGCGGCCGTAGAGAAAGAGTGCCTGGCCCTGGTATGGGCATTGAAAAAACTAACTCCTTATTTGTATGGACAAGAATTTTCCTTGGTAACCGACCACAATCCATTGGTATGGCTTAACCGGGTCGCAGGAGACAATGGCCAATTGCTAAGATGGAGCTTGGCCCTGCAAACATACAATTTCACCATCAGCTATCGACCCGGTAAGCTAAATGGCAACGCCGATGGGTTGTCTCGACAACTGGACAATTCTCCGGACAAGTGAATTCCGGTCATCCCTAAGTTAATCCGAAAGGATCAAGCCAGGTCTGCCGGAGTGTACCACTAGGAGGGAGCCGTGTGACAGACCCCTTTTTGGAGTGACAGATACCATCTCGGAGAATTGCCGTTGTATTTGGATTATTGTGGATTTCGGGTACTTGTGGATCCGTACGGTACACACCGCCACGTGGAGAGAACAATGGGTCGCGGCCATTTTGACCGCATGGACTAATGACCGAACACTCACACGACGAATTCCAACCTTACCGATAACGTACGCCCATGCTGGTCGACAGATCCAAAGTACCGAAATAAAGACACTGGATCCAAGAGAGAGTTTTTGTTTATGTTGTATGGTTTCCGAGTAAATGGTGCAAACGTGTATCTAGCGAACGGCCCAACCGATCTAGGGGATTTTCACGTATATTGTTCCCTTAGATCTCCGTTCCCTAATACACGTAGCACATTGTATTTTCGTTATATATTGTGTGTGTTATTAAACTTGTAATAATTGTAAAATATTCTGCCCGGTACAGTGGGAGTGACTCCCACTGTAAATGTATTATCTCCTCCAGATACGGGGAGGAGTTGTTGTACGGCATAAAAGCCCGAGTTGCAGAATAAACATTATTCCTACTTTGACCCTCAACACAGAGTCTCGTCTCGTGCTTGGAGGGGATGGCTATTACTTGGATTCGTAATTACTGGGGACCTGTTATGCTTTAGCTGACTTCATCTTGAGGGGGAAAGGACACCTTCTCAGCGGCGTAAACCCCTACTACACCGGGGTGCCGCTACACCTTCTTTGAACTCTCTCTAAGGTATCAATATCCTTCTGAAGATATGGTCTCCAGTACTGTGTACAGTACTCCAAGTGAGGTCTCACCAGTGTTCTGTACAATGGCATGAGCACTTCCCTCTTTCTACTGCTAATACCTCTCCCTATACAACCAAGCATTCTGCTAGCATTTCCTGCTGCTCTATTGCATTGTCTGCCTACCTTTAAGTCATCAGAAATAATCACCCCTAAATCCCTTTCCTCAGATGTTGAGGTTAGGACTCTATCAAATATTCTGTACTCTGCCCTTGGGTTTTTACGTCCAAGATGCATTATCTTGCACTTATCCACATTAAATGTCAGTTGCCACAACTCTGACCATTTTTCTAGTTTACCTAAATCATTTGCCATTTGGCTTATCCCTCCTGGAACATCAACCCTGTTACATATCTTAGTATCATCCGCAAAAAGACACACCTTACCATCAAGACCTTCTGCAATATCACTAATAAAAATATTAAAGAGAATGGGTCCAAGTACAGATCCCTGAGGTACCCCACTGGTGACAAGCCCAAGCTTCGAATATACTCCATTGACTACAACCCTCTGTTGCCTGTCACTCAGCCACTGCCTTACCCATTCAACAATATTGGAATCCAAACTCAAAGATTGCAGTTTATTGATAAGCCTTCTATGTGCAACAGTGTCAAAAGCCTTACTGAAATCTAGGTAAGCAATGTCTACTGCACCACCCTGATCTATAATTTTAGTTACCCAATCAAAAAAATCAATAAGATTAGTTTGGCATGATCTCCCTGAAGTAAACCCATGTTGTCTCTGATCTTGAAATCCATGTGTTTTTAGATGTTCAACAATGCTATCCTTTAACATGGTTTCCATCACTTTCCCCACTACTGAAGTAAGGCTTACTGGCCTATAGTTGCCCGACTCCTCCCTATTACCTTTCTTGTGAATGGGCACAACATACGCTAACTTCCAATCTTCTGGGACTACTCCTGTTAACAATGATTGGTTAAATAAATCTGTTAATGGTTTTGCTAGTACACCACTAAGCTATTTTAATAGCTTTGGGTGTATTCCATCAGGTCCCATTGACTTATTTGTCTTTACTTTTGACAGTTGAAATAGAACCTCTTCCTCTGTAAACTCACGTGTAATAAATGACTCATTTATCCTTTTTTTTTTTTTAACGGAGGTCCCTTTCCTTCATTTTCAGCTGTAAATACCGAACAAAAATATTCATTGAGGCAGTCAGCTAGACCTTTATCCTCATCTACATACCTTCCTTCTTTTGTTTTTAATCTAACTAATCCTTGTTTTACTTTTCTTTTCTCATTTATGTATCTAAAAAAAGTTTTGTCCCCCTTTTTTACTGACTGTGCTATTTTCTCTTCTGTGTGTGATTTGGAAGCTCTTATAACTTGCTTAGCCTCTTTCTGCCTAATCTTATAGGTCATTCTGTCTTCCTCACTCTGGGTTTTTTATAATTACTAAATGCTAACTTTTTGTTTTTTACTATTTTGGCCACATCTGCGGAGTACCACAGTGGTTTCTTGAATTTTTTGCTTTTACTGACAAGCCTAATGCAATTTTCTGTTGCCTTCAGTAGTGCAGCTTTTAAATAATCCCATTTCTTTTGGACTCCATTTAAGTTGATCCAGTCTGATAATGACTCCTTTACACATATTCTAATTTTAGAAAAGTCTGTTTTTCTAAAGTCTAAAACTTTTGTTTTTGTGTGGTGTCACTCAGTCACTGTTGTTATATTAAACCACACTGACTGATGATCACTGGATCCTAAACTTTCACCTACAGTAATATCTGATACCAAATCTCCATTTGTTAACACTAAATCTAGTATGGCCTCTTTACGAGTTGGCTCCTCAACGACTTGTTTTAGAGACAATCCCAGTAGGGAGTTTAGAATATGTGTATTCACAAGCATGCTCACTATCAGGTAATAACATGCATACAGCTCTTTTTTTTTTAACTGCCGAGAAAAAGCATAGGCTTCCAGTGTCACACATGTAACATAACTAAGATCCACCATGTAACTAACACAACAAGCACCAAATGATGCTCATTTAATTTGGTGATGTTTGCCTGAAGCCCAGCCTGTCCTTGTAACTGAGCTTATATATTTTTGTTTCCGTATCCTGACCTTTTTGACCATATCCTGACGTGTTCTCATTACAATCCTTCCACATATAGTGATAATTCTCAAGTATATCCACGTAATTGCATCTTGGTTTCAGCATCAGAGGACCCCAAGTTCTGACATTACATAAATATTCACTGAAAATCACGAGCTAAAAGACATAGAATTAGTGTAGAGCTAAACAGGTTTCATCGTTAGCTGGGATTCTGCCAGACAAACTAAAACTGCTCAGTAGAAGCTCAGCTCAGAAACATGCAATTCATGAAATTATCATAGGCTTTCAATTGAGCAGGAACTGAGTGACACCTGTCAAACCCATGTATTGCATGTGTCATATTGATTGACTAGCCATGCAAAGACCTATGAGAGCTCTGTGAGCTTTGTATGTTGAACAAAGACCATTTGATGTTGTCCCTGGTCAAAAAGTTGTTAGTCCTTACCTGTCAGATGCACTCCAGATTGTAAGACTCTAAGAAGGAGACTTGTCACATTGATGCAGATAGTTTTGTGCCTTTTTTGGCTTTTTCTTTTTGGTGCAATTCAGTATATCTTTTGCTTTTTATTTTTAAGTGTTTGTTAAATGTCAACACAAATTATTCTCCTGGATTTGTCCTCACAGCATGCTATATTTTATTTTTTAAATATCTTTTATTTTGGAAAAAAAAGTTAAGTAACACATGTCCATTCGACATTGCTCACCTTTTTACAAAACACTGTCCCAATTAGAACACATGATTGTCACATAATATGAATACAGTGATTGGTTGTAGTGATCAGTCATGTCAGCAACACAGCTCACACTGATCTCTCATTGGCTGATCTGAGTACATACTCTAAATAAGCTGCTTTATGAAAGGAGGAGGTGTGGCTCAGGGGGCAATGTTTTGCTTTTTTCTCAGCAAAACGAAAAATATTTCAATGTGGAGCAAAATATAGCATGAGTATGGATCAACATCTAAAAAATGTACTTAGGCTGAGCTGCTGACTAGAGTATGCCTAAAGTGTCCTTTTAATCTGAGTCATTAGAATTAAGTGCTAGGAGGGTGGAATAAATTCATATTTTGCCTGATGAACATTAGAATTGCTACATGATGATGAATTAATACACACTTTAATTTCCTTATAAAAATAACTTGCACATGCACTGCTTCTCGTACACACACTTACTTACTCTGGGTGTGTGCCACGGCACTCCTGGTACCATAACCACTACAGAGAGCTGTAGTGGTTATTGTGCCTGGATTGTTTCTTTAAATATTCTATGAGTGTCCCTCCCAAAATAAGGCTCTGGATCTGCCCCTGCATTTTGAGAGTCTGTCCCAGGTCCCAGGGAACCTTATTCCAGGACAATGTAGTATCTCTGAATGAGCTGAGCTGCACCGCCGCTGCCGCTGCAGTGGCGGATCCAAAGGGGGGAGGGGGGGACAATGGGCAATTGCCCCTCCTGAGAAATCAGTGCAGCTCCCAAAGGAGAACTACCTCATCAGGATACCCGGTAGGGTGCTGCAGCCCTTTGGCAGACAGCACACACACATACAGCACACAAACAGCACACACAGACATAGAGCACACACACACATACAGCACACACACACATAGAGCACACACACACATACAGCACACACACAGCACACACACACATACAGCACACACACAGCACCCACACACATACAGCACACACACAGCACACACAGCACCCACACACATACAGCAAACAAACAGCACCCACACACACACACACAGCATCCTCACACATACAGCACCCACACACATACAGCACCAATACACATACAGCACAAAAACAGCAGACACAGCACCCACACACACAGCACCCACACACAGCACCCACACACATACAGCACCCACACACATACAGCATCCACACACATACAGCATCCACACACACACAGCATCCACACACATACAGCACCCACACACATAGCACCCTCACAAACACACACATAGCACCCTCACACAGCACACTAAAAGGACCCTAACAAACACACACACAGCACACTACCAGTACCCTCACACACAAACAGCACCCTCACACACAGTACATTAACAGCACCCTCACAAGCGCACATACACACACACAAACAGCACCCTCACACACAGTACATTAACAGCATCCTCACAAGCGCACACACACACAAACACCCTCACCCACATAGCACACTACCAGCACCCTCACACACACATCACACTAACAGCACCCTTACACAGCACACACACAGCAGTGTATGTGTGTATATATATGTGTATATATATATATATATATATATATATGCATACATACATATATATACGCAGCGTGTGCTTGTGCTTCAGGGTGCACACCCTAATGCAATAGGCTGTGCATGCCTATGACCCCCCATATACAGGTTTTATGGTGTCTTGAAAAGTTATAGAGTTAAATATAGTGCTAGCAAATTAAATTCCCTATACTTTCGGCATGGGTTGTCAGGCAGGTCATGCTAATTGTAATTAATTAAAATACCTAATTATGTAAAAATATTACTGTAACGGAGCTCCGTGTACTCCGACCGAGTACCCTCCATTGATGGATGCTCCTAGCGCTCTCAGAGGACTCCAAGCACTGCAGACGACACCACAACCACCGCAGGCTCCACAACCGCCGTAGCTTAACTGGAGCCGTGCCGTCTTCCTTCCACCCTGGAATGAACCTCCAGCATTCAGGACCGTGTGGGGAAGACCTCTCCTCCAGGAGAGCGTATCCGGAACAAGCTCTTAAAAGAGCTAAGTGATTAAGCTCAGGGGAATATGCAGAGCATAGCAATCCCCAGTGTGATACAGCAATTCCCTCCAATAACGAGACAAGGATACGTTTTGAAGGGTCAAGAAGAACTCTGAGGTCTGGGACACCCAGCCTGCTTTTTATTACAAAAAGTACACACAGGACACTCCCAGGGGGAGGATGAAATAAACCAATCACCTACATGGTACCACCCCCACGTCTCCTCCCCTCAGATAAACATATAACATAATTATAGCATACAGTAAAAATACAGTTTTCACACATACACTGTAACTTTAAAACTATACATTCAATCTCCATATAAAATTACATATTTGAACTCAGCATACATGAAACATAAACAGTTCCAAAAATCAGCCAAATCCCTCCAGTGGATCAAAAGTTAGCTGGAGGTCCCTTTATGACCGACCGCAAGCACAATTTCCTGCCCAAAACAGTTCCATAGATTTGGGCTTTGCGGCCGGTCAATTTCATGCCGAAAAACGACTAAGTCCCACAGGGCCGCCACCAGAAATTTTGGGGCCCCTAACTCAGCTCAGGGTCTGGGCCCCCTGGGACCCGCCTCCAATCCCGCCCACAGGGTCTGCCTCCAAATCCCGCCCACAGGAATACACACAGACACAAAAACACACACTGATACAAAAGGACACAGACACACACACACACACACACAAAAATACATACTAATAGACACACATACTGAAACAGAAATACACGCATATAGGCATACGTACTGACACACACATACTGAGACATACACACATATACAGACACACAGGCATACATAGTGACAGATAGACACATACTAACATACATACATACAGACACACATGCATGAGGACTTACACACACATACACCGACATCACATACATACACACAGACATACATTAATTCATACTGGCATACATACATATAGACATACTGACATACTGACATACACACACAGACAGTCACAGACATTCTGACATACACACAGACATTCTGACATACATACAGACATACTAACATACACACAGACATACGTACAGACATTCTGACATACACACAGACATTCTGACATACACACAGACATACTGACATACGTACAGACATACTGACATACAGACATTCTTACATACATACTGACATACGTACAGACATACTGACATACGTACAGACATACTGACATACGTACAGACATACTGACATACGTACAGACATACTGAAATACGTACAGACATACTGACATACACACAGACATTCTGACATACACACAGACTTACTGACATACATACAGACATTCTGGCATACACACAGACATTCTGACATACGTACAGACATTCTAACATACATACAGACATTCTAACATACATACAGACATTCTAACATACACACAGACATTCTAACATACATACAGACATTCTAACATACACACATACATTCTAACATACATACAGACATTCTAACATACACACAGACATTCTAACATACATACAGACATTCTAACATACACACAGACATTCTAACATACATACAGACATTCTGACACACACACAGACATACTAACATACACACAGACATACTAACATACACACAGACATACTGACATACGTACAGACATTCTAACATACACACAGACATTCTAACATACATACAGACATTCTAACATACATACAGACATTCTAACATACACACAGACATTCTAACATACATACAGACATCCTAACATACACACAGACATTCTAACATACATACAGACATTCTAACATACACACAGACATACTGACATACGTACAGACATTCTAACATACACACAGACATTCTAACATACATACAGACATTCTAACATACATACAGACATTCTAACATACACACAGACATTCTAACATACACACAGACATTCTAACATACATACAGACATTCTAACATACACACAGACATTCTAACATACACACAGACATTCTAACATACACACAGACATTCTAACATACACACAGACATTCTAACATACATACAGACATTCTAACATACACACAGACATTCTAACATACACACAGACATTCTAACATACACACAGACATTCTAACATACATACAGACATTCTAACATACATACAGACATTCTAACATACACACAGACATTCTAACATACACACAGCCATTCTAACATACATACAGACATTCTGACATACACACAGACATACATACACAAATACAGCTAATTTTTCTTACCTTTTTTTGCAGGTGGAAGGCTGTGGCTGATGGGAGTCAGCGTGGCTCCTGCGGGCTGCAGGCCTGTCCTTCTTGCCTCCCGCACGGTGCCTTGGGGGGGTGGAGGGAATGGAGCTTGGAGGAAGTGACTGCCACTTCCTCCCAGCAGTACTTTGCGGTTGGGATTTTTTTTTAAGGGGCCCGGTCGCGCTATTGCACGGCCGCAGCGCTGACCGGGCCCCTGAAGATACAGGGCCCATGGGGTGGCCCTTAGTGAGTGGGCCAGCTGATGGGCCCCATCAGCATGCGCTACACGTGGGGCCCGGGCGGCCAGGCCCCCCAGGGCCGCCGGGCCCGTGACAACCGTTATGGTTGTCACCCCCTGATGGCGGCCCTGAAGTCCCATTTCGAACGGGACTTAGTCTCTGGAGCTGAAAAACGAAGTGTAGAAGAAGGTAAGGGTCAGCGGTGTTCGGCAAAATGTGTAGCCGATTTCAGTTCCACAGAATCTTTAGCATACACCGCTGACCGCATTCGAATGAACAAAGATGGTCGCCGCCACGTGCAATTAACCTGCAGTAACCTCACAGCCTGGGAGGTAAATTGCCTGCACACTTTAACTTCTGGGTGGTCCGCCTGTGTGGTACTTGGTTCAGTAAGCCCTATTTACTGAACCAAGTGGGGGAAAGCCAGGGGCAAGTTATTTTACAGGTCTGGGGACATAGTCTTAAAGGGGTATTGTTCAGCAAAGTCACAATATGTCCCCAGACGGTTCTTAAAGGGCCATACACACCCAATAAAAGTTAATAAGTTTTCAGGGGCACAATCTTCCAGGGGCCATAGTCATGAGGAAGGAGGCTGGCAAATAGGCTTCTCCACAATCCAGGGAAGCAGGGCAATTTTCCATTTAAAGGGCCAGTTACAAATAGCGATTTGTAACAATTACATATCTCTATAGCTCTTGTACATGGAAGTGCATACAAACACACACATTACAATTCCTAGTCACACATAGTACATCACAAACAGACCTTTTTTACACACAGACTACACCACAAACAGCTCCCTTTCACTTTAATCTGTTTGTGTACCAGAAAACTCTGAACAGCTTCTGTGGCTTTTGTGAGCAATCACGTTGTGTGTGAAAAGGTGGCTGCTTTGATAAGTGGCTGTCTGATAAAATATACAAACTGTACATATCCAGGTCTTCAGCCCATCAAGCCTCCCCTTTGCAACACGTATGCTAAATGCAATTTGTCAAACTTCACATTTTCATGCAAGAGACTCTAACTTGGGCTCATTATGAGAATAAGCACACAAATCTCACTTACAAACAGGTTAAATATATATATAAAACCCAAACTACAATACTCCATTAGACAGTAGAAAAATCTCCATCACCATGTACACTTGTAAGGAAGAGACTGTGGGCAAAAAAATATAAAGATGTTCTTTTCACAGAATAATGAATCATTTGCTTATAAAACACAGCAACTTATCTTTAAAAGAGTTTCACACTAAATGTCAGGTATTTTGAGAACCTGTTGCATAGGGATCACATGTGATCTAGTTTCCTCAAAATCTCACTCAAATCCTTGCCCAGCTAAGTATTTATATAACATTGAGGTACATAATTCATGTTATCTAATAAATAATTCTAATTTCTCACAGTCTGTTGCAGGAAACCAAAGAGCATTTAATTACACAAAGAAAAAAAACAACAATTTGTTTGAGATGCATAAACAATTTATCTTACGAAATAACGTGCCTTATCTTTAAAACAACCTTGTAAAAGTAAATCTCTTTTTAAAAGGACAGACTGATCTGAACTTTAATTCCGCATTACATCTGTACTTACCTGGTGCTGAGAGCTCCTCTCTCTTTCCTCCCACGCGGCCGTCTGCAAAGAGCGCTGGGAGGAAGTGATGTCATCACGTGTGACCTCACTTCCTTGCAGCGCTGGGAGGGGAGGGAGAGAGGGACATCTCCACCGGCGGGCAGCAAATGGGGACCCGCGGCGCTGGCATAGTGGGGAAGCCAGCGGGCCCCCTCTTCACTTATAATGGGTCCAGCTCTTTCAGGGACATAGCATTGTCCTAAAATTAAGGTGGACCCACAAAATGTGAGAATGTCTGGGCAATCTGGGACACGTGGGCACCCTACATTAGGGTGTGCCCGGGCACACCCGGCACACCCCGTGCGCACGCCTATGCTACTATTGCAAATGGTATGCCATCACAGGGGTAATTTTCATTCTTGGGCTACCATAGGGTCTCAAAGGCAACGTAACCAATCAGGCGAATTTTTATGTGAATAAAATGAAACACAAGCCTTATATTTGACGCTGTAACTTTTGAAAACACCATAAAACCTGTACATGAGGGGTACTGTTGTACTCGGGAGACTTCGCTGAACACAAATATTTATGTTTCAAAACAGTAAAAAGCATCACATCAATAATATCTTCCGTGTAAGTTCTGTTTGTGTGTGAAAAATTAAAAAAACATCACTTTTACTGGCGATATCATGGTTGTAATACATTTTACTTTTTTGAAACACTAATATTTGTGTTCAGCGAAGTCTCCAGAGTAAAACAGTACCCCCCACATAGGTCTGCACACGAGGTGTGACGGGTGTGCCTGGGCACACCTCTGGACGGGTGTGCCCGCGGCACGCCTCTGGAGTGAGACCGGCAGGGGAGATCTCAGGATCTCCCCTGTTGGCTCATTGCAGAGCCGGCGCAATCCGAGCGCCGGCTCTGCTCTAAGCCTCCTCTCACCGACCCACAGGCAGTGAGGGATGCAGAAGAGGACCCGGGGAGCTCTTTCCAGCAGCTCCGCCGGGTTCCTCTCGCAAGATCTGAGCGTTGCTGCGGCAACGCTCAGATCTCGAGAGAGTGAACTCTAGCCCCGCAGGCAAGAGTTCACTCTCCACTGGACAACCAGGGAAGGCAGAAAGGATCCCCCCTCCATACATAAGGTAACAAGGGAGGGGGGATATTAACTGATCTGCCCCCACCTCCACTGGACCACTAGGGAAGGCAGCAGCACGGTCCCCCCTCCCTACATAAGGTAAGAAGGGAGGGGGGATATTTATTAACTAATCTGCCCCACCTCCACCCCACAAATCACCCAAACATACAGCACACACACAGCACCCACACACATACAGCACACACAGCACCCACACACATACAGCAAACAAACAGCACCCACACACACACAGCATCCTCACACATACAGCACCCACACACATACAGCACACATACAGCACACAAACAGCATACACAGCACCCACACACAAAGCACCCGCACACAGCACCCACACACATACAGCATCCACACACATACAGCATCCACACACACACAGCATCCACACACGTACAGCATCCACACACATACAGCACCCACACACATAGCACCCTCACAAACACACACATAGCACCCTCACACAGCACACTATCAGGACCCTAACAAACACACACACAGCACACTACCAGTACCCTCACACACACACAGCAACCTCACAAGCGGACACACACATACAAACAGCACCCTCACAAACAGTACATTAACAGCACCCTCACAAGCGCACACACACACAAACACCCTCACCCACATAGCACACTACCAGCACCCTCACACACACATCACACTAACAGCACCCTCACACAGCACAGACAGCAGTGTATTTGTGTGTGTATATATATGTGTATATATATACAGGGGCGGACTAAGAACCCTTAGGGCCCCCGGGCAAAATAAATCAAGGGCCCCCTTACAGGCCCCACCCATACTCCGCAGCAAGCGCCACCCATGTCCTGCCTCCATGCACCACCTCCAGCCGCACCCTACACAATCTTTAGACACAAGGAACAAAAGTGCAATACTCTTCTTACCCCCCTCCCTCTCTTTTTAACCCCCATCCCTCTCTTCTTACCCCCCTCTTTTCTTACCCACTCCCTCCTCTTACCCCCCTCCCTCTCTCTTTTTACCCCCTCTCTTTTTACCCCCTCTCTCTTTTAACCCCCCCTCTCTTTTAACCCCCCTCTTTTAAACCCCCCTTTTAACACCCCCTCTCTTTTAACCCCCTTTCTCTTTTACCCCCCTCTCTTTTAACCCCCTCTCTCTTTTAACCCCCCTCTCTTTTAACCCCCCCATCCTCTCTCTTTTAACCCCCCTCTTTTAACCCCCTCTCTCTTTTACCCCCTCTCTTTTAACCCCCATCTCTCTTTTAACCCCCTCTCTTTTAACCCCCTCTCTCTTTTAGCCCCCCTCTCTTTTAGCACCCTCTCTTTTAACCCCCCTCTCTTTTAACCCCCTCTCTCTTTTAACCCCCTCTCTCTTTTAACCCCCCCTCTCTTTTAACCCCCCTCTCTTTTAACCCCCCCTCTCTTTTACCCCCTCTCTTTTTTAACCCCCTCCCTCTCTCTTTTAACCCCCCCTCCCTCTCTCTTTTAACCCCCCTCTCTTTTAACCCCCCTCTCTCTTTTAACGCCCCTCTCTTTTAACCCCCCTCTCTCTTTTAACCCCCCTCCCTCTCTCTTTTAACCCCCCTCTCTCTTTTAACCCCCTCTCTCTTTTAACCCCCCTCTCTCAACCCCCCTCTCTCTTTTAACCCCCTCTCTCTTTTAACCCCCTCCCTTTCTCTTTTAACCCCCATCCTCTCTCTTTTAACCCCCCTCTATCTTTTACCCTCCCTCTCTTTTACCCCCTCTCTCTTTTAACCCCCCTCTCTTTTAACCACCCTCTCTCTTTTAGCCCCCCCTCTCTTTTAGCCCCCCTCTCTTTTAACCCCCTCTCTCTTTTAAACCCCCCTCTCTCTTTTAACCCCCCTCCCTCTCTCTTTTAACCCCCTCTCTCTTTTAACCCCCCTCCCTCTCTCTTTTAACCCCCCATCCTCTCTCTTTTAACCCCCCATCCTCTCTCTTTTAACCCCCCTCTTTTAAACCCCCCTCTCTTTTAACCCCCCCTCTCTTTTAACCCCCCTCCCTCTCTTTTAACCCCCCCCTCCCTCTCTCTTTTTACCCCCTCCCCTGTAGCGTGGCCAAGCTGCACTCCGGTACGCGGTGCCCGGCCGGAGTGATAGGAAGGTGCTCACTGTGTATAGCTCATGAAATTAAGACCCTACTTTAAATCAAGCGGCAAGGCAACCAGCATCATTTTAGTGGCAACATGTGCTCATATTTTGAGTGCATAGTAAAAACATAACATGTTACTAATGCACGTTCCTATACAAACCCTTAAAACCTTGGTGCACATCCCCTTATTGTGGTGCATTAGTGTCACAATAGTGCGCTTATGGTGATTTGGTTCATCTTGTTATTGGCCTGACTTTTCCCGGCTATTGTCTATAAAGCGGCTTTGCTTGTCGTTCTATCTGCTTTCTGGTAAACCTTGACCTTTTTGTTTCTTTTTTGCTATTCTGTTTTTTTTTTTTTTTTTTTTTTTATAATTACACATTTTATAAATTATATTATTTTATCTTTGTATCATAACCCCCTCCTGCTACAACTGGGTAGGTGTGATAAAAGCATATCATCCTGTATCTACATTATAGCCCCTACCTTCCTCATTTAGTGGATATGCCCCCACCCTCAGCGTGGCCGGTGATATAAGATCTTCCTATAGTTAGATTACATCATATTGACCAGAATGTGTTTATTAAATTACAATGTTATTGTTTAATGTGATGGCTGGCTAGCAAGTGCTGGACAACTTAAAAAAATTAACCTTTATGCTGTCAGAGTTTCTTTTAACTATTTGAGTCAGAGTTACCACATTTTGACTATTTTTGACTTTAGTAAATATGAGAATTTCAAATCTGGTAATTTCTATATAATTTGACTACTCTATTGCAATTTTGCTTTTCTGGTATTTTAAAGGATAATTGAGCATCTTGAATTTTGACATCTTGTATGAAATGTCGACTGAATGTCTCTAATGTGAACATATATGTATATATATATATATATATATAATTTTTTACAAATATTTTTACTTATATATAGGTATATATATAGTGATATATACGTATATATTTATGTATATAGATATATATATATATATTATTTAGTTCTAAGTGTATTTTGATAGAAATATATATATATATATATATATATATATTAATATCACAATACAGTTAGAACAAAATAACACACATCTAGATATTTTTTAATTATTTATTTATTTATTTTTTATTTATTTTTTTAAAAGTATTTACATATTTTTTATATTATATATAAATATATATATATATATAACAATAATTATATATATATATATATTTAATCAGTATCAGTCTACGTGTAATTTGATATTAATATATATATATATATAATTATATATATATTAATAGTAAAATACACCTAGACAGTGTATGTGTGTGTATGTATATGTGTATATATATACTTAGATCATATATATATATATAATATATATTTTTTTATATATAATATATATAAAAAAATGTACAATGATTTTAACTTTATTTTATTTGATTTCCAGCCAGCAGGGGGACTAACTGTCATTACAGGCAATCCCCCTGCTGGCAATGCAGCAGCCAGCTAACCCGGCCATGTGATTGTGAAGTCCTCGCAAGGACCTCACTCTCACACGGCCGGGGGGGCGGGCGGAGGAGGCAGGATCTGCCGCGGGGGACTCCCAGGTGAGTCCCCCGATCCCGATCGCCCTCGTGGGATTGCCAGTGACCGGGTAAGTAACAAAAACCGTGAGGGCGTACTATTACGCCCTGCGGCGTTTAGAGCAGCTTAGCCCTCCGGTTTTAAAGGTTTAATTGTAGTGTTGGCACTTTGAGGAAAAAAGTTGGTTTGTATTGTGGTTTGGGCACTCGGGCTCAAAAATGTTCGCCATCACTGGTTTAGGCCTTCTTTTATTTTGAGAGATCCATTTATTACAGTAAGTTCATGACTTAATATGAATAAATCAAAGAAGGATACTATTTCTTCTAACATACATGAAAATAAAATCCTTTATATATGTCCTTAAACTTACATGTCTTTCTGTGCTATAATATATTAACATGATAATATGCCCTGATATACCACTTGACCTATTGTAATCTTTAAAATATTGGACCATGTTATTCTTATGATTTTTTATATCCTGTAATACTTTCTTGATTAATAAAAAATATGTTGATAGGAAAAATATAACAAAAAAAAATATTTTACATTAAATTATCAGCAAAATGTCTCCACTAGTAAAAAAGAAGGAACCAAATAATGTATATCCTACTTAAGCTAGGATCATGTTATATCGTCATTTACTGAAAGGGTGGAACATGGTCATAAAAAGTGATTGAGGATTAACACCTTCTCCAGCAGAGGGAAGCAACTTCACAGCAAGTGAGCTAAACTAAATCAATGTCTCTAAAGTACTTAAATTGTTATTGGGTTTAACGTATATACATGCGAGTGCTACATCTGTAGATATCAGTTTTATGATTAATAATTCAAGCTTGTTGTACATAATGTAAACATAGAGGATCTATGTTGATTAATTTCCACTTGCTTGATTTTGGAAACAATTCTTGTGGCAACATAAAAGTTTTTCTATACCACCTTTGAGAACTTACCCACTTTTCTTTAGAGAATACTTCTATCCAGAAACATTTTAGGTTGCCTCTTGTGTACTATATGTTTGGGATCATCCCAGATATTTTAAGTAGTATTCTATTTTGGCAACTGTGAAAACCATTCCAGTCCCTCAGTTTTAATGCTTAAATTAGTTTATTTTGGTATGTTTTGTTTGATTGTCTTGCTGGAATATCTGCATTGTATATGAAACAATTTTATGGAGTAAGATAAATAATTTATGATTTAAACAAAATATACTTTCATACAAAACCATAAACATTAAGAATAAAAAAATACAAAAGTTAAACCGCAGTATACATGTTAATACAACCTAACTTAATTCATAGTAGAGGGTTATGACATAAGGCAAACAGAGAGTTACAGAGTCTGATGATTACCAGATGGTCCAGCAGACAAAGACATATCGTGCATTTTTACCTTAACTTAACTTATTTTAACTTCCATGATGTCATGGTATTAATGCAGTCAGGATCCAATCAAACTACTGTAATTAACATACAAAGCCCTTAACAACGCTATACTATAACAGACTTAATAGGGTTATTCACTAAACACTGGATTTTTTCCGAATGTATTTTTTTTTTCAAAATGTGGTGAAAACAACAGAATTCCGACCGCATTGGCTATTTACCAACTAATTAAAGCCCGACCAATTCTGTAACATCGGTTTGAATTAGTTCAGAAAATCACTAATATCTGTATGCAGACCAATTTACAGTTCAGGAATTGGAGATTTATCAATGACCGCATGGCGGACGATGGTAAACCGAATGCACCCAGCAAGAAGCACGCTCGCAAATTATCATTCACTTTCGCAGCAGCGCGAGGGTTGATTATGTGGCGGCTGGCCAGCGCTCCCTTGCTAGAAATCCACCACACTGAAAAATGAAGATAAAAATTAATAAATAAAAATCCTATAGGGGTCAATGAGTCCCCCATATTTCTATAATGGAGGTATTTTCCCTCCATATGCCCCCACTTGCATTCCAGTGGATGAAGATCCTCATATACATAAAATAAAGAGTAGATCTATTGTCCCATCCCATGGCTCGCAAAGATGCCTGTGGGTGGTGGCCCTAATGACAAGAGTCCCCATCCCCTAGACCCTACCCATGTCTGCAGTTGGGGACCCTATTATTTTTTAAATAGGGGATACCTTTTGTCCCCTCTCCCGATTCTCACCCATGCCGGTGATGGGGGCCCTAATTAATTAAATTAGTAGCCTAGCCTACATGGCATGGGGCCACCAATCCTAAGCCACTAAAATAGTCCCTACCTACCCCCATCACCCTAATAATAGTGAGTGGCCAAAATAATTTAAAATCTGTTCTCTCAAGATTTGGCCATCAGAGTGTCCTGATCAGTTGGTTTACAAGCCAGCCAATCAGATCATGCTTGGCTATGTGTCCACTATGAGTGCACATTCTACGGTGAGCCCTACATGGGTGAAGTTGGATTGTGTTTTGTTGTAGTGTAGGTTTTATATTTTTTGGCAGTTTTTTTTTCCATTCTGGCCTTTTTTTTATTTTAAGTAGTGGCGTTAGGAATTATGGATTTTATTTGGCCTTTCTTGGGGCTGAAGAACTGAAGAATTAGAAGAAAATAGACTTCTGATGGTGAGGATCATTTTTTTTACAGGTTTTCTTTTTAGCCCCCTTTGGGGGATCCCTGACTAGGGTACTATTATTTGAGGGGTTGACAATGGTATGGTGCTGTTAGCAGGCAAATTGCTCAGATTTTTATTTATTTTTAATCCAGGAAGGAATTCAATCTTCAGGACTGGATTTGCCTCATTCGTCAGCCTGTTGGGGGTCTGAAATACAAAATCAGGCCATTGCTGATCTCCATCAACAGTAGTTTGAATGTCCCCATATGGAGTCGGATGGTTTTGCCCCATTCAGACTTTATTGAATAACCTTGTACGTATGCAAGCTGCAAGGACAGTACTAAAGGCTTATTCACTAAGCATCTGATTTCCACAAATTAGGTCTAAGTGGTAAAACTATTGCCATGTTGGCTTAGTTGGAGAATGTTTCTAGATCAGCTATTTTTTGCCTTGATTTTGCTATTTGGATTTAATTCACCAAAAATTTAACTCTGTAAATCTACCCCTTAGCTGGCACAAAAGGTGCATAGACTCTCAGAACTAGGTGATCGAACATGTGGAAGGATGAAATGCAGATTTCACATCCTAAATAACTAATTTTTTATTTTTTATTTATTCATTTATCTCAAGTATGCACTAATGGTCTTTTGAATATTAAAAAATAAATAAATATATACACACACAATTTTTTTAGATGATTTGACACAAAGGTCACTAAAGTTTTAAAGTTACATTGTAAAGTAATTTTTTTTCAAAAATTGCATAATTTTATGTCTGATTTTCCTTTAAAGACTTTTACAATTTTCATTGTCAATAGATTTTTTTTATTAACAGTTACCTATGTGCCAGACAGACATTGAAGATACATGAGAATATTTCTTTCTTTTTTCCAGATTATAAACAGCAATTTATTCTGTCTGAAGTATGCAGCAGAAGAGTGTTTCATGACACTTCAGTGATTATACATCATTTTTGAAAACACACATGTTAAAAAATAGCAATTTTGGTGATGTTAGTATTATGATGATGTGTTTTAGTTTGGATTCCCAGACCCTTTACAAGATTATTGCAGGCAAGAGATAACATACATTATACGTGCACAGCACTTTCAGAATCTTTTGCTCACCTACTAAGTAGAGACATTCAGTCGACATTTCATACAAGATGTCAAAATTCAAGATGCTCAATTATCCTTTAAAATACCAGAAAAGCAAAATTGCAATAGAGTAGTCAAATTATATAGAAATTACCAGATTTGAAATTCTCATATTTACTAAAGTCAAAAATAGTCAAAATGTGGTAACTCTGACTCAAATAGTTAAAAGAAACTCTGACAGCATAAAGGTTAATTTTTTTAAGTTGTCCAGCACTTGCTAGCCAGCCACCACATTAAACAATAACATTGTAATTTAATAAACACATTCTGGTCAATATGATGTAATCTAACTATAGGAAGATCTTATATCACCGGCCACGCTGAGGGTGGGGGCATATCCACTAAATGAGGAAGGTAGGGGCTATAATGTAGATACAGGATGATATGCTTTTATCACACCTACCCAGTTGTAGCAGGAGGGGGTTATGATACAAAGATAAAATAATATAATTTATAAAATGTGTAATTATAAAAAACAAACAAACAAAAAAAAAAACAGAATAGCAAAAAAGAAACAAAAAGGTCAAGGTTTACCAGAAAGCAGATAGAACGACAAGCAAAGCCGCTTTATAGACAATAGCCGGGAAAAGTCAGGCCAATAACAAGATGAACCAAATCACCATAAGCGCACTATTGTGACACTAATGCACCACAATAAGGGGATGTGCACCAAGGTTTTAAGGGTTTGTATAGGAACGTGCATTAGTAACATGTTATGTTTT
This sequence comes from Pelobates fuscus, assembly GCF_036172605.1. Taxonomy (NCBI): domain Eukaryota; kingdom Metazoa; phylum Chordata; class Amphibia; order Anura; family Pelobatidae; genus Pelobates; species Pelobates fuscus. The sequence continues at coordinate 132,735,149 of NC_086318.1, read as the reverse complement.
TATTATGCACTCAAAATATGAGCCCATGTTGCCACTAAAATGATGCTGGTTGCCTTGCCGCTTGATTTAAAGTAGGGTCTTAATTTCATGAGCTATACAAGAACATAGGTTTAGTCTACCTTATTTTTTCATGTCGGAATGATGCAGGTATGAGGGGAGGTGGTCCAATATTGTTGCCAAAATGACGTGTGAAAAGTGATCTGCATCAATATTGATCGATCCCAGAATGACGTGTGCAAGAGGAGAAGTAATCTGCATTAATATAGACACCTCAATAACACTAGTATGAGATAGGGACTCTGAGAGCCACAGGTAAACTTACACTATCTAATGTATAAAAACTACAAGTAGTAGATAATCCACTGCTGAAGAAGGTATTGAAGCTGTTTCAGATGGGCAAGCCACCAATTAGTTTTTTGGTGAAATTGATCCTAAACAAATTTTAGCCCTAAACAATATCAGATTGCCACTGAGTTAGGTATAGCAAATATTCCTTTTTCCAAGGAAAATAACATCATAATCCATATGCAAGCTATCAAAACTCAGTTCCCAAAGTTGATCTTAAAAGGACACTACAGGCACTGAAACCACTTTATCTGAACTAAGTGTTTTGGGTGCCAAGTCCCTTACGTTTTACCCTGTAATTAAAAACATTGCTGTTCTGTATGAATGTATGTTGCAGGGTTAAAATACATTTAAGTGTCTGTCACTTTGACAGTAGCCCCCAAAACAGTGGAGTAAAACTCTTCTCTTTCAATCAGATGTTATCATAGAGGTCATCTGATTGGTGCAGCTCTATGTTTTGCCGTGCATGCACTCAAGCCTCCCAATGCTTTCCTGTAGAGAAGCGATGATTGGCTAAAATATCTACACTGATAATTTGAGTAAAAGAGGCAAAACATCCACACAGAGACTGGCGCATCTGAGGCTGAAAGGTAACTAAAACTCACCATTCCATCCCTCACATAGCAGGCGAAGGGGGACAATACTATAGATAAATTAAAACTATAGTGTTAGGAATTGTCACAAAAACCACTGGTACTCATCCAGCCTGGGGTACCCGAAAAGTCTTGGAGGTCGGTCCCTGGCCTGACTGTGATTACTGCCTGACCCCTCTTCTGTTAGCTTGCCTTAGGATTTCTTTTCTTTATTAAAGCCCCCTGTGTCATTACCAATCTGACAGAATCCTGTTCTCATTCTCAGGATCTCTGTGGATCGTGCTTGTCAGGGAGAGCTGTTACTGCACCTGAGTTCCAGGACCTAACACAACCCTCGCAGGTTGCTACAGAATTATAAGTTTGTATTCCTCCTAATGCTATAATGTTCCTTTAAGAGCCTCAAACCTTTTAATGTCTTAATAAAATCCACACGTCCCACCAGACAAAGTTCTACACCCTCCTGTTGTCCACAGATAGAGATAAAGTATTTGACAGGTTAGGCTGGTTGTTTATGTTCTAGACCCTCCAATTTCTGCAAATAGGCCAATACTTTCTATACTAAGCTTTGTATGTAAAACCAGTGCTTGACCATTTGCCATTAGGGAATGGAATACCACAGAGCTGCTCATTGTGCATTCTACATTTCTCTATTAACATGGAGGATTAAAAAAATAAAAAAATTCAAGTGAACAAAAATATGAGATATTTAGTGATATCAAATGCAGATGATCTTCTATCAGATATGTCTGGCTAGCTCCGATACATCAAACTAAGCAATATTTTCAAAATTCCATACTCATAGATATGTTTCTAACCAGAATGAAGGATCTCAATGACTCTTACAGTATTATTAACGATAGTTAGAATTTAAAGTGCATTCAAACTGTATTTTACATTTAAGGCCAAACTGAAAACATGTCTGTCTTAAAGATTTTTAAACTTATATATTATATATATTTTTCCTATATTTGAAATTCAGTTTAAATTTTAGTAAATGACCTTGTTAATGTTTGCTTGCTGGAAGTCACGATGGCCCCTTTAAACTCAGAATCCTTTTTTATTTTATTTTTTTTTATTTCATTTTTTATTTTAATTTTGAAGATTAAACAAGTATTAAACAATACTAATTGTTTCATCATAAGATAAACATCAACATATGAATATTACATTACAGTGCATACAAAGCTACATAAAAAAAACAAAAAAACAACAACAAAAAAACCATACAACATAAAAAAGATATCGGGTCAGCCATGGCGATCTGGGATTTGGACGGAGTCAGTGTCACTTCTTTAAAATAATCATTTAGAGCTAGAGCCACTTTCGGAATGTTATTATCCGTATTTTATCTTACAAATGCATCTATGCCAGGGTTATTAATTTAAATAAGGTATAGATAGTTTATTCTTTGTAGTAGTCAAACCATTTCCCCCTGTTTTGGGCTTTGATCTATGTTATAGAGGGAGATATATTAAACTCAGAATCCTTTTTAAGTGGGGGTCTTGGTCAACTTAAATAAATGGTTAACTCCAAATAATTTTGTTTAGCACAAGTGGAGATTGTAAATAAAAACCTAAATATACCGTTCTTAAAAAAGGCAGTGCTGTATAAGAATTACTTTAAAAAAAAAAAAAAAAAAAAGATAAATTAATAAACAGCATTTCAAAGGTTCATCAGAAAAAAAAAGGTTAATCTGTATCATATTATGAACTTTTCATAAATATTGTTCTCTAAAGCTTTATTTAAAACTTTCAATATATAATTATTTTCCTTTTTCTAAATTTCTTTCCGGTTTGCAATTCTTTTATTCTGTAAAAGAAAAAAACTGTGAAAAAAAAGCCCAAATCTAAAACCTTCCATTACTCTCCATGTTCATGTAGAGTTGAATCATAATTACATTTTGAATGAAATCAAGAATGCATTGATAGCAGTTACTCCTGCGTTAGGTAAAACGCTCTACACTGCCTGAATCTCTGAAATTGTTCCCCGTTGCTCTATTGCAAGCTGACATTTGAATGTGAGAGAATCAGAGATTTATAAGAAACATTAACATAACAGTACAGCAGAATTAAAGCAATTGTTCTCTGATTGAAATATTTACAAAAGAGATGGCACACTAGATCATTGTTTATAATTTTGGCATAGTACTAAAGAAATGTATAAAATATAAACTTACTGTGAATACTATCTGTAAACAATGCAGCATTTAACTACATGCGTTTATTTGATTAATAAGTGTGTAATGATGTTCAAAGAAAATCTAAAAACTATAAAAACAGAGCAGAAATCTCTCCGTTTTCTGTAAAGTAATAAGAATTAATATGAATATGTATTTCAATGAAGCCCTTTTTTTTTCTTTTATTAAGATACTAAAGTCTGTGCCCAAACAACGACATTCATAAGCTTACACCCAGGACACACAGCTAGCAAGCCTTGCAGCGAAAGTATTAAGCAGAGGTAGCATTTTTGGAAATTAATTCCCACCGTCCCAAGGGTACTCACTACATTTATAGATAGTGCAAATTACCTGGTTTTCCAGATACACCAATCATGTCTATCCACATCTCCTCACCTGAGATACTTCAATACACACACTGCGTGTGGTTTAACCCTTCACCCCTCCAAACTCATTTAAGGTTTTAATTGCTCATAGAATCCCCTTATCAATAAGAGAAAATACCACATTTCTTAATTAAGTTCTCTCTTTTATTTTTCACTTTCACCCTCACTTCTCTCATAACTAAAATCCCTCTATCCTTCTGCTTACCTGTTCATGCTGACACCATCTTCGTTGCTCTCTCTTTACTTCCTTCCTCTCTCTGTTCATCCCATGCACTTTACTCATACATATCCACCCTTTCTCCATAACCTCCTTCTAAATCCTATAAATAATAAATCATTCAAATCTTCCTCCCACCTTCTCTTCCTTTCTATCCTTCTTCTCCCTGCAGCTGGTCCCTCTTCAACTAAATTATCTTGTGCTAAGCCTAATACCAGAAAACACACCAATCTTCCATGCCATGTTACCCTCACTTTAAGACCGCCTTTCACAATGCCCTCTGCAATGCATGCTCTGTTTGCCATATCACTAAATCAACTTCTATCCATGACTTGTTCATCTCTCATTCCCTAAACTTACTTGCCCTAAGTGAAACATGTCTCTCTTCCTCTGACACTGCTACCCTGTCTCGATATCATTTGGTGGTCTTCCCTTTACTCACAACCCAAGACAGTCTGACAGTAAGAATAGCAGTGTAGGATTTCTGCTTTCCCCAAATGCTGCTTCAAACCTCTACCCACACCCTTCCCTCTCTTTCTCATCTTTTGAAATTTACTCAGTTTGCCTGTTTGCACCCATTTCTTCAAACTTTGCCATTATTCATTGCCCCCTGTTTCCCCTCTACTCCTCATTCACCATTTTGATGCATGGCTTCCCTACTTCCTTTCAACTAATGTTCCATCCCTAATCCCTAGACTGTAAGCTTGTCTGAGCACGGTCCTCCTCTACCTATTGTTCCTGTAACACTTTGTCATTGTCTCAATTATTGTTAAATTACCCCCTTTCATAATTTTGTAAATCTCTGCAGAATAATTTTATGGCAAGACAGGAGGCTTCATATTTGCTTTATCTTTCTTTACTGAACCTCCCAGCAGCAAAGAAACAGTTAACAGTAATGTAAAAAGTTCAACCAATCAGATTGTATAACAGTATTATATGATGTCATCAAACTCCTCCCATATCCTCTTTCTTTGCTGCTTGCCTCCCAGGTGAGTCTACTCCAATTATATTGCTGTATCATTTAACCTTTAATACACTATTTCAAATAAAAAAATTATTACAATGGTCATATACCTTTAACATTATATTCACTTATCACTTTAACAACACTTTCTGTGGAAACATTTATGCTCTATTTATTTTAATTTCATTCTATTCAATCTTGGACTACTATGTCAATTTCCTATTAAACTTTATTTAGGTTTCCCCTTTAAATCGCAGGAGGTTTTTCCTCCTGCGACTCATTACTGCTTTTTACTATTCTCAGTTTCGCGCCCTCGCGTTACCCCGCCCGTTCGCATCAGCACTTAGCAAGTGCATTGTTTCCTGCCCTTTTGCTGGCGGCGGCCATTTTATTCGCGTTCCAGTCACCAGAGCAGCGATCAACTCGCCTGACTTCGGATCTGGTAAGTACTATTTTCCTCTTCTGTTTATAGCACCTTAAAGTGCTAATACCTTAATTTCTTTTAGTGATTTTTTCCCCCCTTTTATTTCCTACCTGCTGTATTATCATTGTTGTTACTAAATAAAGGAAGGCTTTGTGGGTGACCCCCACCATTTTATTATCTGCCACTTCATTATATTGAGTGTCTTTAATATCAATTCTTAAGGTGTTTTTAACTCCAATATTACTGTTCAGGGTGACCCCCTTATACAAATGCACTATAATTAAAGTGATACAACACTTTAATATCAATTCTTAAGGTGTTTTAACACCAATATTACTGTTAAGGGTGACCCCCTTATACAAATACACTATAATTAAAGTGATACAACACTTTAATATAAATTATTACGGTGTTTTAACACCAATATTACTGTTAAGGGTGACCCCCTTATACAAATGCACTATAATTAAAGTGATACAACACTTTAATATCAATTCTTAAGGTGTTTTAACACCAATATTACTGTTAAGGGTGACCCCCTTATACAAATGCACTATAATTAAAGTGATACAACACTTTAATATCAATTCTTACGGTGTTTTAACACCAATATTACTGTTAAGGGTGACCCCCTTATACAAATGCACTATAATTAAAGTGATACAACACTTTAATATCAATGCTTACGGTGTTTTAACACCAATATTACTGTTAAGGGTGACCCCCTTATACAAATGCACTATAATTAAAGTGATACAACACTTTAATATCAATTCTTAAGGTGTTTTAACACCAATATTACTGTTAAGGGTGACCCCCTTATACAAATGCACTATAATTAAAGTGATACAACACTTTAATATCAATTCTTAAGGTGTTTTAACACCAATATTACTGTTAAGGGTGACCCCCTTATACAAATACACTATAATTAAATGATACAACACTTTATTACTACTCAGTGGTGAACCCCACTGTCTATGGTTATAATTAAGTGGTTAACCCCACTGTTTACTATCATAGTGGTACATCCCACTTGTGTATATTTTAGTGGACAACCCCACTAAATATTGAGTGCCGCCTACGTATTAAACTACACAAATATTTTGGGTGACCCCCATCTATACTCTGAAATAATTTTGGGTGAACCCCATTCAACTCCATTCTTTCAAATTAATATACTTAACTGTTTGGCAACCGCTCTAAGACATACCATGTCTGACAATAATGAGCCCGCTATATCCCAGGTACTCAGAGCCTGGTTGGTTTCAACCATTGCAGATTCCATCCCCAAGGCATTAGCAGCCTTTCATGAGAAGACTTCGGCTGAAGTCACCCCTACTGCACGTCAACTCTCTGATTCCGAGGACTCTCAACCCTTGGATCAGGAGGTTACACGCAAACGCCCCTGGAAAGGGGAGAGTAGGTCTGCGGGCAAGGGCAAGGCTCCTGCCAAGTCCCAAAAATTGATTGCCACTTGCCCCGTTCAAGCTAAATTTAACCCCTTAGAGGGTCTACATCCCACATGTTAGACGGGGTTGACTATTATTTCCTTGCATATTCTGATGAGGACCCCTCGGCGAATGCGCTAGGGGATACCCCATCGGAATTTGTCAAGGAAACCTTTCTCACACATAAAGATCTAGATGCTATACTACCTAATCAAAAGGACCCGATTCAGACATCCTTCTGGATGCTTCGGGTGTCCCTTTATTTGACCCCAGGGTCATCAGACACCCACGGTCGGCAGAATGGGCTCCACCAGAGCACATTTCCAACTTTTGTAAAATGTGGTTATGCAAACCACTGGACAAATAAATTAGGGCAAAACTCAGAGCCGAGTGCCCTCGACCGACCATTCCAAACAAGGTAGCTCTCACGCCAGATTTGACCCAAACACAGTTAGAGAGTGGGCCCAGAGAGCCTTATGCTTACTAGGCAACGCTAATGTGGCCATGTCTACCGAGAGACGCTAGTCGGCACTGTACAAACTGGATGCAAAATTAGCCGATCTGAGCTCCTGAGAACTGGGACCAGAGGCAATTGATTACTGTTTGGGAACTCGTTCATGAAAGACCTTTCCAAACATGTAGCGGTGTTCACCACCCTAAATAAGGCCCAATCCTCCTTGCGCAGGGTTTTTCGTTCTCAGTCAGGCCGTTTTTCTGGGAGAGCTGGACGTTATAGAGGCCGAACGAACAGCAGAATCGCCTTCACAGGCTACAGGCCTCGCCCCTCTGAAAACTATTGGCAATCGGGACAACCCCGACCCTACCACAGGCAACTATTCACTAATAGAGGGTCTATCCGGGGACGTGGATCTGCCTCCCTACGCGGAAGAGCTGCTCCAGGTAATAAATCTCCCTTCTTTCAATGTACCTATAGCAGGTCGATTAACCAGTTTTCCAACAGTGGGAATTACTTTCTCAGGATCTATGGATCCTACACACAGTCCAAGGGTTCAAATAGTTTTCCTTTCCACCCCTTCCAGGACACCCCACCTACACCACTACAGATGTCTGCAGCAGACAACCTGACACTACAAACCGAACTGCGCAAGCTAGTAAAAAAAAGGGCCAATAGAGAAATCCCCTTTCCCGCATACTTTTCTAAGCAACATTTTTTTGGCCACAAAAAACTGGAGACCTACGCCCAATTATCAACTTAAAAAAACCTGAATCACTTTTTCAGGTATCGCCACTTCAAGATGGAGGGCATCCATCTACTCAGGGACCTCCTTTGCGTGCGAGATTGGTTCTCCAACTTCGATCTCAAAGACGCATACCTAACAGTTCCTATTGCTCGCAACCATCAAGCTTTCCTTCAATTCCTTTGGCAAGAGGAAATCTGGCAATTCACATGCCTCCCGTTCGGACTATGCTCCACACCATGATGTTTCACGAAACTGATGAAACCAGTGATGGCGCTACTCCGATCACAGGGGATTCGATCCATCATATATTTGGATGACATCCTGATAATGGCACAAGACATTCGCAAATTGTTATCAACCCATCAGATTCGCTTACGCGATCTGGCCCATACTATAGGCCTACTGTCCGCCTCTATCCAAGCCATTTACCCAGGACCTTTACACTACCGAGCCATGCAACAGCTCAAGACATACTACCTACACCGTTCCACCTCCTACGATCAGTACATCCAACTGACAGACGAAGTTCGTATAGAACTTCACTGGTGGCTTCACAATATGGAAACCTGGAATGGCAAAGCCATCTTCGGATCACAACCAGATTTCATTCTGGAATCCGATACCAGTCTCCTGGGATGGGGCGCCACATGCGCCCAAGGGTCCACAGGGGGACTTTGGTCCCCATCCGAACAAGCACTGCACATCAATTGTTTGGAATTGATTACAGGATCTTTCGCAATTCGCAGTTTCGCGAAAGACTGTTTCAACTGTTCACTAGTACTGCGCATGGACAACGTCTCTGCAGTGCGCTATGTGAATCGGTTAGGAGGCTCCCAATCCAAGCTACTATCCAATCTGACCAAAGATCTTTACCAATTCTGTCTAGAATGGAACTTATCTATCAAAGCGTAATATCTTCCGGGCACGGACAACCTAGTCGCGGATTGGTTCTCTCGCCATTGGAGGGATGTAAGCGACTGGCAATTAGATCCCCGCGTGTTCCACCAAATTCATTGCCTTCGCGGGCCCCTTACACTGGACCTGTTTGCATCCCGTCTGAACCGCCAGACGGAAGCCTTTATCAGCTGGCTCCCAGACCCCAGTCATGGGCAGTCGACGCCTTTCTACATCCTTGGCCGGAGACAGGAGCCTATGCGTTCCCACCTTTCTCCATGATCCAACGCACCCTCTACCGGGTCAAAGCCCTAATAGTGACGATAGTCATTGTCACTCCACTAAGGAGAACCCAGACTTGGTTTCCAACCCTGTTAGAATTATCAGTGAACTATCCAATTCTTCTACCTTGATCACCCGACATCCTCAGGAACCCAACAGGGCACTTTCACCCACTCGCCCTTCAGGACCGGCTCCAGCTTGTAGCTAGTCGAGCTTACATCGCTGCATGGAAGACATGGGTCAGCTGGTGTTTGGAAAGGGACACCGATCCCTTTTCAGCACCTCTGATGATCATCCTAAATTTTCTGTCTACCCTATTTGATCAAAGTAAATCCTATCGATCAATTAATGTCTATAGATCCACTATCTCTGCGGCCCATAATCCCATTGACAATGCGTCAATAGGGAAACATCCTTCAGTCTGTAGACTTTTACGAGAGATCAGGTTAGCCAGACCCCCTCTTCCTAAATACTCCTGTTTCTGGGATATCACTCAAGTCTTTTCCCTTTTAGAATCCTGGACCGCTAATGAAAATTTGTTGCTACGTCAACTTTCGGCCAAACTGGCCTTACTCCTATGCCTGGTATCCTTCCGTAGGGTCTCGGATATCCGAGCATTTGATCCCCACGCAGTAGTCTTCTCGCCTGAAGGCGAACAGACGAACAAAACTATTCTTCCTTCGTATTCTACCTTACTTTCCTAATAGACAGTCACTCTGTGTAAGGCATTATTTAGATGCCACCACCACTCTACGCCCCCCTATGGGACCCCTCTTTGTGTCTTATGTAAAACCACACAAACCGGTATCTGCACCCACCGTCGCACGGTGGATCAGATGGATACTAGCGCAAGCAGGCATTGACTCAAATTTTGGCGCATATTCAGTCAGAGGAGCAGCCGCATCCTCAGCCTTTCGCGCGGGGAGCTCCCTCTCAGACATTTTGTCATCTGCAGATTGGTCCAGAGAGTCCACATTTCGTACATTTTATTTCAAACCTATGACACATGCTGCATCTTCTATCATATAGGAGCGTTAAAACAGCAAATATGAAGCCTCCTGTCTTGCCATAAAATTAGGGATTATTCTAGCTTTAGTGACTGAATAATCTAAATTTTATTAACGACAGGAGGCGAATATTTCCCCCCCCTTCTTTATTTTCACTTTCAAACACCCGCCCAGGTAAGTTACTATGCATTCCAGTCTACTGGTTACACACACTTTATACACCATCTGCCATAGGTTCACGCCATAACACTTCTAATCTAGTGTTTGAAATATTCAATATTATATTCAAGAGTAACTACAATTTGTTCTTAACATACATGCCATAAATTGCATTCACCTAGTATGAGAACCTATACTCTCTAGTGTGAAAAATACCTACCTTGTGTATATTCGGCTCCTTCAAGCACGCTGAAGATTCCACATGTTGACTACTTCAGGACTCCAACTTAGTCCGCAGTTCATTGTTACAGTTTACACGGTTGACACAGACATATCATCGACCACAGCAAGAAAGAGGATATGGGAGGAGTTTGATGACATCATATAATACTGTTATACAATCTGATTGGGTGAACTTTTTACATTACTGTTAACTGTTCCTTTGCTGCTGGGAGGTTCAGTTTTAGCTGTTCCTCCATCCAGACGGTCTGATGGCTCCCTTCCCCGCGGTCTATCCGGTCATGCTAGGCCGGCCGCGAGGGAGTGACTGCCTTTTACAGCATCTAGGCAGGAAGTAGTCATCAGGACACTCCCCCGGAACGACCTGTCAGTCAATTGCTGCAGGACCAATCAGGACGCCTCGGAGGCGTGGTTACTGCTCTGAACAGGGTATTTAACAGAGCTTCTTTCATTAGCTCATTGCCCTGTCGTGGTTCTAGCTTGTTCTAGTCACTCAGTGCTTGTGTATTCTATTATCCCTTTTGGTTTTGACCCGGCTTGTTTACCTTACTCTGCTTATCTCTGTTACCCTTGATTCGGCTTGTCTCTCGCTTACCTGTCTTCTGTTACCCTCGACCTCGGCTTGTCTTTGACCATTCTATACTGTACTACTTACGTTAGTCCGGCCATTCTAAGGTCCGGTATACGTATCTGGCTACTGTTTGTACTCTGCGTGTTGGATCCCTGTCCCGATCCTGACATTACGACAGGGCCAATGGATCCTGCAAGTACAAACAGTCAGCTGGCTGCTCCTGATCCTAGGTTTGAAGCCATGGATCACAGAATGGATCAGATGGCGCTGGCGCTACAGGCTCTATTAGCTTGTGCCAATAACCCACCAGAGGAGATACGTAATACCCCTGTTTCTCCTGTCGGTTCAGGTCTAGAGGTAGCCACAGTGGGTGCTTCTTCTCGCATTACCCCCCCAGTACGCTATGGTGGGGCTCCTGAGAAGTGTCGTGGTTTTTTAAACCAAATTAGTATCCACTTTGAATTGCAACCTTGCTCTTATCCTACAGATAGGGCAAAAGTAGGATTTGTTATCACCCTACTCATTGAGAAAGCTCTGAGATGGGCCAACCCACTATGGGAGAACGATAACCCATTAGTTTATAACTATAACGCATTTGTAGCTGCTTTTAGAAGAACATTTGACCCTCCAGGTAGAAAGGTTAATGCAGCCATATTACTGTTGCGCCTGAGACAGGAGAACCAAACACTGGTGGATTATGCACTAGAGTTCAGGTCTCTGGCGGCAGAAATCAAGTGGAATGAGCAGGCGTATATGGATGTATTTTTGAATGGCCTATCTGATGTAATCCTTGATGAGGTTGCTACCAGAGAACTCCCTGAGAATTTAGAGGATTTAATTTCGTTCATCTCTCGTATAGATGAACGTCTAAGAGAGAGACAGAATTCTCGAGAGAGGAACCAGAGACCTTCTTTTAGGTTAGCTCCTGCTGTTCCAAGTCCTGACTCCGCGATATCTTTGCTTACTGAACCTATGCAGATAGGGTATACCTGCCTCTCTGAGGAGGAAAGACAGCACAGGAGAAGAGAGGGTTTGTGTATGTATTGTGGAGCCAAGGGTCATTTACTCTCGAACTGTTCTAACCGCCCGGGAAACGCTCGCACCTAAGTCTCTCTAGAGGACAGGCCTTGGGTGTTTCTATTTTGTCCTCTACTCCTGATTATAAAGATCACAGGCTTCTGCTACCAGTTTCCTTAACTTGGGGGAAGGAAGTAGTAAGGGCTATGGCATTGATAGATTCCGGTGCTGCTGAGAATTTTATCGACCAAGCCTTTGCTAGTAAGAACAATTTCCCATCCCAGCTAAGGGAGACACCTTTGGCCGTTGAGGCCATAGATGGTAGACCACTACTAGACCCTGTTATCTTTCGTGAGACCATACCCATTGATTTAAATGTTGGTATCCTACACGTGGAGAAATTATCTCTTATGCTCATTTCGTCTCCTTCCGTTCCCATAGTTCTGGGGTACCCATGGTTGAAAAAACATAACCCTATTATCGATTGGGAGTTAGGAGAGATACTCTCGTGGGGCCAGGGCTGCCAGGATCGGTGTTTGTGCAAGGTTTCTCCATTAGCTAATATTAACATACCGGAGAATCCTACTCAGTCCACAGAAAGACAAATACCAGACCTTTACCTAGACTTAAGGGCAGTATTTGACAAGAGGAATGCCGATTCTTTGCCTCCACACAGGTCATTTGACTGTAAGATTAAGCTTCTACCCGGCACTATGCCTCCGAGGGGCCATGTATATCCTTTGTCTGTTCAGGAAAACTCGGTTCTAGAGGAGTATATTCGGGAGAATTTAGAAAAGGGATTCATCAGGAGGTCTTCTTCTCCGGCCGGGGCTGGGTTCTTTTTCATTAAGAAGAAGGATGGCACGCTGAGACCTTGTATCGATTACCGAGGCTTGAATAAAATAACTGTCAGAAATGCCTATCCTATCCCACTGATTACCGAGTTATTTGATCGTCTTAAGGGCTCCAAAATCTTCACCAAGTTAGATCTCAGAGGGGCCTACAATTTGGTGAGAATCCAGCAAGGTCATGAGTGGATGACGGCATTCAATACCCGGTATGGCCATTACGAATACACTGTTATGCCATTTGGACTATGCAATGATCCTGCAGTATTTCAAGATTTGATTAATGAGGTACTTAGGGAGTTTCAGCATGATTGTGTTATTGTTTACCTGGACGACATACTAATACACTCTAAGGAGATTGAGACTCACCATAGACAGGTCAGAAAGGTATTACACAAGCTGCTGCAACATGGTCTATATTGCAAATTGGAGAAGTGCAGTTTTGATCAGTCTCAGGTAGACTTTCTTGGATACGTGATTTCTGGGGAGGGTTTTAAAATGGATCCTGTAAAACTCCAATCTATTTTAGACTGGCCCTTGCCCAAAGGACTCAAGGCTATCCAAAGGTTTATTGTTTTTTCCAACTACTATAGGCGCTTCATTAAAGGATACTCCTCTATCATTGCGCCTATTACCAATATGACCAAACAAGGGGCTGATACTAAGTTCTGGTCTAAGGAAGCTCTTGGTGCTTTCAAGACTCTCAAGGAACTTTTTGCCTCGGCTCCCATTCTAGTCCATCCTGATACGACTCTGCCTTTCTTGCTTGAGATCGATGCCTCTGAGACAGCAGTTGGGGCTGTTCTGTCTCAAAGGTTAGGGGTGGATAAACCGTTACACCCTTGTGGTTTCTTCTCTAAGAAATTTTCTGGGCCTGAGAGCAGATATGACATCGGGGAAAGGGAACTGTTAGCAGTCATTAAAGCCTTAAAGGAGTGGAGACATTTGTTGGAGGAGACCCTACACCCTATTACGATTTTGACGGACCACAAAAACTTGTCCTATATTGGGGAGGCTAAGCGCTTATCCTCTAGACAAGCTCGTTGGTCCTTATTCCTGACTCACTTCAATTATGTACTGACTTACAGACCTGGTTCTAAAAACTCTAAAGCCGATGCATTATCTCGCCAATATGAACCTTCTACTGTACCTGAACCAGTTCTTTCTTCTATAGTTCCGAAATGCAATATCATTGCTAATACGAATCTCAGGATTCATTCTCCATTACTGGCCGAGATCATTAAGTTGCAACATCTAGCACCTAAACAGACTCCTGCGGGCCGTCATTTCGTTCCTCCTGCTCTTGAACTGGAACTTTTACAGTGTTTACATAATAGCAAGATGGCGGGACATCCTGGTATTCGCAAAACTTACGCGTTGATCTCTAAGGACTTCTGGTGGCCTGCTTTACGGAGGGATATTGAGGAGTTCATCGCTGCATGTGAAGTTTGTACTAAAACCAAACAACCCCATACGCTTCCATGTGGATTCCTGCAACCCTTGGAGGTTCCAGAAAAACCATGGTCCTGTTTGGCCATGGACTTTATTGTCGATCTATCTATCTTTAAAAGACAGACTGTTATCCTCACCGTGGTTGACAGGTTTACTAAGATGGCACACTTCATTCCCCTGCCTAAACTCCCGTCTTCTCCCGAATTGGCAGAGATATTCGCTAAGGAGATTTTTCGCCTACATGGGATACCCTCTCAAATTGTATCGGACAGAGGCTCCCAATTTGTTTCCCGCTTTTGGAGGTCCTTCTGCTCTCAACTTGGTATTAAATTAAACTTTTCTTCTGCCTATCATCCTCAGTCTAACGGAGCTGCTGAACGTACCAACCAGAAAATTGAACAATATTTACGATGCTTTGTTTCTGAACACCAGGATGATTGGGTCGGTTTGATTCCTTGGGCGGAGTTTGCACACAACAATCTCGTTTGCGATTCTACTCATTCAAGCCCCTTCTTCATGAATTATGGTTTTCATCTGTCTATTCTTCCTTCGGATTCTCCTTCCCAGGGGGTGCCGTCGGTTGATGTTCATGTTGCCAATTTGAGGAAGTTGTGGGATCAAACTCGACAAATCCTTGTGCACAACTCTATGTTGGTCAAGAAACACGCTGATAAACGTAGAAGGGCGGCTCCGGTCTTTGGTCCAGGTGATAGGGTATGGCTGAGCACGAGGAACATCCGTTTGAAAGTGCCCTCCATGAAGTTCGCTCCTCGTTATATTGGACCCTACAGGGTGCTGACCCGTATCAATCCAGTTGTGTATCGTTTAGCTCTTCCTAATACCTTACGCATCCCGAACTCGTTTCACGTTTCATTGCTGAAACCACTCATATGTAACAGATTTTCCTCCACAATAGCCCCTCCTCGCTCCGTTCAGGTGGAGGGTCAGGAGGAGTATGAGGTTAACTCTATTATTGATTCTCGAATCTCCCGGGGGAGAGTACAATATCTGGTTGATTGGAAGGGATATGGTCCTGAGGAGAGGAGTTGGGTACCTCAGGAGGATGTTCATGCTCCCCGTCTCCGCAGGGCGTATCACTCTCGCTTCCCATCTCGTCCCGGTTCATTCCGCCCGGTGGGCGTATCTGAGAGGGGGGGTACTGTCAGGGTACCTGTGGTCTCTACCTCCGAAAGAGGTAGAGACTTAGCTGTTCCTCCATCCAGACGGTCTGATGGCTCCCTTCCCCGCGGTCTATCCGGTCATGCTAGGCCGGTCGCGAGGGAGTGACTGCCTTTTACAGCATCTAGGCAGGAAGTAGTCATCAGGACACTCCCCCGGAACGACCTGTCAGTCAATTGCTGCAGGACCAATCAGGACTCCTCGGAGGCGTGGTTACTGCTCTGAACAGGGTATTTAACAGAGCTTCTTTCATTAGCTCATTGCCCTGTCGTGGTTCTAGCTTGTTCTAGTCACTCAGTGCTTGTGTATTCTATTATCCCTTTTGGTTTTGACCCGGCTTGTTTACCTTACTCTGCTTATCTCTGTTACCCTTGATTCGGCTTGTCTCTCGCTTACCTGTCTTCTGTTACCCTCGACCTCGGCTTGTCTTTGACCATTCTATACTGTACTACTTACGTTAGTCCGGCCATTCTAAGGTCCGGTATACGTATCTGGCTACTGTTTGTACTCTGCGTGTTGGATCCCTGTCCCGATCCTGACACAGATAAAGCAAATATTCGCCTCCTGTCGTTAATAAAATTTAGATTAGCCAGTCACTAAAGCTAGAATAATCCCTAATTTGGCACTATATAAATACTACTACTACTACTACTACTACTACTACTACTACTACTACTACCACTACTACAACTAATAATAATATGAGGTTTCATTAAGCAATGATAGAGACATACCTTGTAGGCAAGCTCATATAAATAGTGGATTGTAGACTGTCCAGCTGGAAATGGCGGGTATCATAATACAACAGAGACAGAGATGTATAAAGATCAAGAATAGAAACAGATCCTCCTGTTGCTGGCTACTAAGACCAGAGACAGGAGTATCAACTGGAAAGATAATGAGAAAATCTGTATGAAATGCAATTGATAGGTCTTAGAAAGATAGAAAAATGGTCATAAGTGGATAAAAAATTAACCAAGCCTAGTGGCTCACCTCCTGTCTTCAAAGCTCTTAAGAGCATCTACAGTATTCAGACTCTGGACTTTAATGTAATCAAAAATGGTCCACGTTTGAGAAATATTCGAGATGAAAAAGAGCTTTATAATAAACTCATAGTATCTAAATGGAGATTAGTGTAGTCAAAAAGATCTACATAAGTAGCCTTTATAGAGTAATTAGAGGTTGCAAAATAAAGTGAAGATCAGAAAAATACCTCTGGTCATTTAGATCTGACTGATATCTGCTACAAATGATCTGAAAAGATTCAGATGTATTTACAATGGGAGTGATACTGTAGCGAGTTTAAATGTACAGGACTTGTTCAGTGAGTAACTATTATTGTAGCCAAAATTGTATCTAATGACAACTGAAAAGTGAGTGATTATCTTTCCAGTTGATACTCCTGTCTGTGGTCTTAGTAGCCAGCAACAGGAGGATCTGTTTCTATTCTTTATATAATTAGGGGTTATGCCTCAGGACACTACTGGAGTGGCACTTAAGGTGTGAATTTCCATATATGTGGTGGACTAGTCCAGTTTTGGATAGCCACCACCTGTGGTAAGTCGTATTCTCTTGTTACATGTATAAAGATCAATTTATACGAATATAAACATAATAAGATCACACCAGGATCATACGGACTACACTTCAGACCCCAGTAAATATCTAATTCTGCTCCCTGTTCTGACATCTGATGACTCCTTAAATAATTATCTATGGTCTCCATCCAGGAAGTGCACTTGAAAATTACTTAGGTCACATATTAGGCTCCAAAAAAATAATCCCAATTTGGGTTCTCTAACTTGGAGAAATGTAATATATGTGAGGAGGATGGGGCAGGAATACACTATTATTTGGTTTATGAATTTGTTTACTAAATACTAGGATACAGCTGATGCCGAAAACGGATCTATTTGGTATCCTACCTGCCAACCTTATGAAACACTGTAAATTTAGCCTGATTGTCCTAGCGCAGGGATAGGCAACCTTCGGCTCTCCAGATGTTGTGGACTACATCCCCCATAATGCCCTTACACACATAATGCTGGCAAAGCATCATGGGAGGTGTAGTCCAAAACATCTGCAGAGCCGAAGGTTGCCTATGCCTGTCCTAGCGGAAACAACAAAATCCATTTTCCATTTATGGAGTAATTGAGATTACTTCCACCAACTGGCCCTATTAAAATCTAATTTTGTTTTCTTTGTTTGACTAGAGGCTTCCATTGTTAAGGAAACGAGTCATGAAAAAAAATGTAACACTTTGGAACCTCTCCTGGAGGAGTAAAATAGAATAATGTATGTGTTTATTAACTGATCTCTAACAAGGTTAACCCCTTGAGGACGCAGGACGGTTCAGGCCCGTCATCGGCATTTTTGCGTTGCCGACCGACGACGGTCCTGAACCGTCCTAAATTTAAGATGTACTTACCCGATCGCCGTCGTTCCCCCGGCGGCGATCGGCGGTGCTCCCGGTGTGGGGAGACTGCCTGCAGCCCAGACAGTCTCCCCATGGCGGTTTAGGACCCCTGTGGCCATGTGATCGCCCAACAGGGCGACCACATGGTCACAATAGGTGTTCTAGTCTCTGCCTGCAGGGGGACTGTCTGTGCTGACAGGCAGTCTCCCTGCCAGTGTAAAATCAGAAAAAAATGTAAAGTTAGAGTTAATAAAAAAAATATTATTACTATATATGTGTATATATATGATATATAGACATATATTGTACCTATATAATATATGTCTATATATCATATATATAATGTCATGCTAAGTGTATTTTTATATTAATATGTACATATATTAATATAAAAATACACTTATAATTAATTTACACACGTATATATATAATATATATAATAACTATATATATTGTATATATATATTATTATAAAATACGAATAATAAATAATTTAAATTAAATTAAAAAAATTAAAAATAATAATAAAAAATTAAAAAAAAATTATATATCTATACGAAATTTTATTCTAACTGTATTTTGATATTAATATATATATATTTATATCAAAATACACTTAGAATGAAATTGTATATATATCTATGTATATATAAATAAATAAAAAGAATGCGAACGCTGAACACAAATATTAGTGATTCAAAACAGTAAAACATATCACAGTGATGATATTGTCAGTGAAAGTGACTTTTTTTTGCATTTTTCACACACAAACAGCACTTTTACTGATGATATAATTGTTGTGATACATTTTCTAGTTTTGAAACATTAATATTTGTGTTCAGCAAAGTCTCCTGAGTAGAACAGGACCCCCCATGTACAGGTTTTATAGCATTTTTGAAAGTTACAGGGTCAAATATATGGGTCAAATATTTTTACATTGAAAATGGCCAGGTTGGTTACGTTGCCTTTGAGAGCGTATGGTGGCCCAGGAATGAGAATTACCCCCATGATGGCATACCATTTGCAAAAGAAGACAACCCAAGGTATTGCAAATGGGGTATGTCCAGTCTTTTTTAGTAACCACTTAGTCACAAACACTGGCCAAAATTAGCGTTCAATTTAGTTTTTTACTTTTTTCACACACAAACAAATATGAACGCTAACTTTGGCCAGTGTTTGCGACTAAGTGGCTTCTAAAAAAGTCTGGACATACCCCATATTGAATACCCTGGGTTGTCTACTTTTAAAAAAATATGTACATGTGGGGTGTTATTTAGCAATTTATGACAGATAATAGTGTTACAATGTCACTATTGATACATTTTAAAAATGTATGTTTTGAAACCGCAATATCCTACTTGTACTTATAGCCCTATAACATGCAAAAAAAAAGCAAAAAGCATGTAAACACTGGGTATTTTTGAACTCAGGACAACATTTTGAATCTATTTAGCAGTTTTTTTCATTCGCTTTTGTAGATGAGTAAAAGATTTTTCACATAAAATTCAAAAAACGTGTATTTTTTTCAATTTTTCATCATATTTTTTCATTTTCTTAAAATTAAATTACATGAGATTATATAAATAATGGTATGTAAAGAAAGCCCATTTTGTCCTGAAAAAAACAATATATAATTTGTATAGGAACAGTAAATGAGAGAGCGGAAAATTACAGCTAAACACAAACACCACAAAAGTGTCAAAAAGATGCCTGGTCGCAAATGTACAACATCGCAAAAAAAGTCCAGTCCTTAAGGGGTTAATCACTAAAGTGAGTGTTTAAAGTGAAGTCAACGTGAATATCAAATCTTAGGCCAGAGTATCTGAACTGGAAGTATAGCTGCCTTAGAGAAATGTTCTTATTTGGCTATTTGGCCATAAATGTAACATGTATTTGAAATTCAGGTTGAATTCTCACTTTAAGGGATAACTGTGCAAGTTGGTTTCTGGATGTCACCCAATTATTGTTTGTGGTGCTGGCTCTGGCTTATATGTCTTATCTAGGCTACCCTTTGCTTAACATATGACTACTACATCAGTCAAACATTTTGAACACCTCTGATCATTTATATATCATGAGAGGTGACCAGGTGTTCAAACGTATCCAATAGCATGCCTTGTCTCTGCACAGATGCGTAAGGATGAATGCATCATAGACACTACCTATGAATCCTACTAGAACATTGCCTAACGTCATCTTTAAATTACAAAATATGTGTCAGTAGATAGAATGTTACAATTTATGGTTTCTGAAGTTCTCTTCATTTCATGGACAATGGCTACATATGAGGAATCGAGTAATCTCCCAGCACATTGAGAGACATTCATACTTTAGCCCCTTAACCCCTTAAGGACAGAGCTTCAGAAGCTTGACTTACGCTTAATGACACAAGCAATTTTTGCATTTTCTTGCTGTTTGTGTTCAACTGCAATTTGCATCTCTCTCATTTATTGCACCGACACATATTATATACTGTTTTTTAAAGGACAGAAAGGGCTTTAATTTGATATAACATATAAATATATAAATGCTTACTTATTATAAAAAAAATACAGAAAAATGCAAAAAAAATGAAAAATATTGTTTTTTTTTTACAGTTTTTGCAATCATAATGTGTGCATAATTAGTGCAGGTTAAGGAAAGTAATTAAAAATAAATTCATTTATTTGTTCTGATTTACAGAATATATAATGTGTCTGGGATTTTAAGTTTTTTTTGGTAGTTACAGGTCACAAAGCACAAGGAGTAAAATAAAATTTTAATATGGAGCGATTTTAGAATTTGGTATGTTTGTCTTGTAAGCCTAATAGCCATAAAATAAAAATTGCCACACAAAAGTATATATTTATATAAAGTAGACATCACAGGCTATTTACCTAAGGTTGTTTTGACACTTTCTACGTAGCCATTTTACCGCCAACCTCTGCTAAATATTGGAGTAAAATTGTGTTTTTGGGGGGTTTTCGCACACAAACGTATAACAAAGAACTTCTCATGTGTATTTTGTAAAGTTGTTGTGTGCTATTCCTGTACAAAGTTTTATTATGTGTTCAGTTACTTCTGCTGAGTACAACGGTACCCCCATTGTATGTCTTTGGCACTATTTTGTGAAGCTACAGTGCCATATAGGAGACCTGTCCTTTTCAGTATTCACAGTAGAATTTTGAGAGACGGATATAATGAGCCTATGCTTCCATTTGGGGTATTATAACAGTTTGACTGTTCAAAACCCCCACAAAGGCCTACCATTTGTAAAAGTAGACACTCCAGGGTATCTCATAAGGTGCATATTGTGCCTTAACATGCCCCCATTTTTTTACCATTACATGCCAAAGTATGTGGTAAAAAATAATTTTGTGAATTTTTTACATACGGATTGCATTTTTGCTGGGCATTTTGTATATTTCATATGTGCCACTAAGTTCAAACCCCCCAAATTATGCTCAGCTAAGTCTTCTGAGTAAAAGGACACCCCCATTGTATGTCTATGGCACTATTTCGTGAAGCTACATAAAATAATATAAAATAATAATATAATAATATAATAATATAATATAATAATATAAAATAAATAATAATAATAATATAAAATAATAATATAATAATATAAAATAAATTTAACCCCTGAGGGTTAAAAAAAAAAAAGAATTAACCCTCAGGGGTTAAAAAAAAAAATCAGATCATATTAAAATGTAATCCCTGCCAATTGACCACTGTAGTCAGTGATCAATTGGCAGGGAAGGGGTTAATTTTTTATTAATATGGGTAAAGGGGGGGTGGGATTTTAATTTAACTTTTTTTTTAACACCAGGGGGCAGGATCACTGCAGATCCGTCTCCCTGCACTTCACACTGAACCCGGAAGTGCAGGGAGGCGGAGGTGAGTATAGAGAGCACATGTGCCCGCTCTGGCATGCTGTCAGAGCGGGCACATGTACTCTGACAGCCCGATCCGGTGCTCCCGGTCTGCCTCTAATGCAGAGGCAGACCGGAGCACCATTAACCCCACGATCGCCGCGATTGCGGCGATCTGGGGTTAATTTTACCGCGTGACGGACGAGGTCCGTCACCCGTCGTTAAGGGCATCCCCAGGATGACGGACCTCGTCCGTCACCCGTCGTGAAGGGGTTAAGAACCAATGCTATTTTGAGATGCAACGTATTTGGAACCAAGGTCTTATTAGCACTTTTGCCTTAATTCAAACACTTGCAGGGTTATTTATTAAAGCAAGAGTTCAACGTAAATTTAAAACTTAAGGTCAAAATAGTTGACTGGAAACACCCTTTCACGCAGCCATGATTCCATTTTGGCTACTTTGCCCTGAAATTCACGTTGAATTCTCACTTCTATGAATAACCCTGTCTGAGTTTGGAGGACCAGTTTTAACTGTGAGCCCTTGAAAAATACCAACTTTATCTTTGCATAACGTCCTTTTTAAGAGATCTACAGATGAGGAGGAGAATATTATCATAATAACTACATAAAGTTAATTGAATATCTTTCTTGTATCACATTTCCGAGCAACATCTTCTCAATTCCTGGACACTGTACAATCAGCACACAAGCACCAAGAGTTGGTAATATCTTTTGTCTTTTTTTTTTTTTTAATTTAAACTTGACCCAATTTTTTTTCTCAGGAAGGACATAAAGATGAAATGTCTTCCCTTTTCACTCTGAGCACTGTTATTCCACTAATGCTTATAAGGAAAATTGGCCATTCATTGTGGCATTTGCAAAAGTATCAATTTCTTGGTCATTTGACGCTTATAAGACCCGAAGAACAACCAGATGCCACATATGAAAATAGAATTGTACATAGGGTCCAACTCAACACGCACACACAGAAAATATTAATTCAGAAAAATAAAATGCCATCCTACTTGCTATTAATAGATAGCTCTATGTCAGGGGTAGGCAACCTTCGGCTCTACAGATGTTGTGGACTACATCTCCCTTGATGCTTTGCCAGCAATATGGCTGTAAAAGCATTATGGGAGATGTAGTCCAAAACATCTGTAGAGCCGAAGGTTGCCTACCCCTGCTCTATGTTGACTGACTCTCATACAAATCAACAATTTTCAAAGTCACCTCTTATGGACTGAATAAGTGAACCTGTAAGGATTCCTATGAACCTCAATTTTAGATGGCTTTAAATAGATTCAGAGTGATTCTAAACTCACGAGACACTTGCAACTGCTGAGTTTGTGAAAATTTGCTCCAGAGTTCAGTGGAAAGTCAGAGTAAACTGTAACTTCAACTGTGAATTTTCTGACTTGTATCTTAATTTTGTTCCAAGTTGAGTCAAGCTGCAAAACCCTACTCTTACAAAGTTACATGAAGTGACAATACAAGCTCAAAAGTAATGTCAAGTAGAAACCTTCACATGTGTAGTTAAAGGGACATGCATCACTTTGAGACAACACCTTGAGCTTTGAATGAGAGTGTTGCCTCACTCTGCAGGTTAAAAAAAGCAAGTAAATATGATTTTTTTTGACATTTATTTGCTTGCCCTTTTTTATGCTTTCCACACCCATTCCAGGCAGGGGGTATCTCTGATTTAACCAATTAATAGTGCATTGGGTATGCCTGGCAGAGTCACATATGTGAAGTAGGAAGATCTCTTCACCTTTCACCATCCTGAAAGGGGGAGAAGAGAGGGAGTCAGATCAATGTGATTCATTCAGAGCACGTTCCAGTGTCTTCCAGTGTCGGGTTTCTCTCTCCTGCTATGTTGGTCAGTGAAGGCATAACAAGGAGCATGCTGCTCCTACATAATTAACTGTTTCTATCATTAGTGGTCTGGTCTGGACTGGATTAGTGGGTGGGCAAAAGGAAGGGGGAAGGCTGAAGAAACTCCCTCACCTGACAGGCGTGCCCAACACTGCAATCTGTTTTGTAGCAAATTTATAAAACATTTTTACATATTTTTCAAAGTTTTTCTTGCTTTTTTTTGGTTTGTCTACTTGTTCAAAAGTGTTTGCTTGCTGGTGTAAAAAGAAATTGTTAAGTGATTCACGTCCCTTAAATATTTAAATGGATGCCCCAGGCACCATAACAGCTTATCCTCATGGCACGGGTTATAGTACAAGCAGATCCACTGCCCTATCTCCTTGCACACAGTTGCTTTTAACTGCAGTTATTTGCAAAACATATAGCTGTAGGTATACATTTGCACTCACATCTGAAAACTCAACCTGAGGTACATAATAATTATTAAAATTCCTCAAACATTGAACTAATATTTTGTACTAAATGATATAATGTATTGTCTTGTAATTTCTAGCTGTTCTAATTTGCTGTCCTTGG
Source organism: Pelobates fuscus (assembly GCF_036172605.1). Lineage (NCBI taxonomy): Eukaryota > Metazoa > Chordata > Amphibia > Anura > Pelobatidae > Pelobates > Pelobates fuscus. The sequence continues at coordinate 132,711,021 of NC_086318.1, read as the reverse complement.
TTTTCCTTAATAAATAAGTAGTCTTGGACATTTGTGATAATATGTGGTTGCTGGACGGCTCACACCACAGTAAATATAATTTTAATGAAGACATACTGTTGGTGTAACATAATCAATTTCTTCCAAGATTTATACACTTTTTGCATTGAAAAACATGGATTTTAGTCTGTATGCCCTTCAATTATGCTCATAGCAAATGAAAGCATGTCAAAGGCGGAAGAAAAATAGGGGTCCTTGAGCAAATAGTATAGCATATTGGGCTGCTATTAATACAAGGGGTAAGGCACTGAAGTCTAATTGAGTTCTGCCGGTGACACAGAAGGAGGACAGACATTGCAGAAGTGACTTACAGTTTGTAAATTAAACCAGTTTTAATGCTATAAAAGTGAAAAATGTGGGAAACGCATCTGGAAGCCAAGAAACGTACAATATTTGGTCTCAATCTCCTCTATGTTCTTATATTAGCTTAATTAATCACATGAACAGTTTCTCTTTCACTGGCAAATCTGGGAAGCAACGCTTTTGTATTTGAGTATATTGTATAATTTAGCCATAGTTAGATTATTAATATAATTAGGTTCATGAAGCTCAATTTAGCATTTCATTAGGGTGATCAGATATGCTAGGTACATTGTATTAATTATTTGGAAAGGATATTAAGTCAATGAATCTTCGATGTTTGATTGGAGCCATTAGTATGCACAACCTGTAATCTGTAATAAATCTAGTCATTAGCAGCCTATGTTTAACCTTTTCATATTTTTTTCAAGGTCGTGATACAGGTGGGAAGAAGGTAAGACATTACATGAATATAAAGAGAAGCAGCTCCAGACAGAGTGGCTTTCACCTTGGTGTTCATAGGATTCCAACTTTCCAAAATGCTAGTTGATCAGATTTCTTCTTTTCTAACTTTTTTTACTGTAGACTGTTAGTTCTGCTATGGTTAGGTGGAGATTTTTAGAGCATCAGTTGCATGTCTTACAACCACAAAGACTGGGACCTAGAACCCTAAAAAAAAAAAAAAGAAATCATGTATTTCCAGTTTTACCACCAACTGCTCTTTTTTTTCCAAACTGTAGCTGAATGTAACATCATCACTAGAACTATTCATCAGAGATTCATGAAATGAGTTTCTTACTGAGCGGAAACGTCTATGATCACCATGCATAATCGCAAGCACTGTCTCTTGTAGTGTAAACCTCACAGTCATTGGATTCTGGAGAAGTGTAAACACATTTTCAGAAGTAATAAGTGTGCAGAAAAACAGATTATTAGAATTTGGCATATGGCTTGAGAAATCTACCATGCTGACTGCGTATTACCAAAGGTAATGTTTGGAGGTGAAATTCCCTAAGTCTCTCTCTTACAGGGAAACTCTAAGCACCAGAACAGCTTTAGCTTTAAAAAAGCAGTGTCGTTGTATAGATAATGCCCCTGCAGTCTCATTGCTCACTTTTCTGCCATTTAGTAGTTTAATCACTTTTGCTTCTGATCAGGGCCGCCATCAGGGCATAACAACCGCAAGGGTTGTCATGGGCCCGGCGGTCCTGGGGGGCCCGGACTGCTCAGGTCGTCCGGGCCCCACATTCAGTGGGTACATACCGGGTCGCAGGGGGCCCTGCGACCCCGGTATGTACCCACTGGGCCAGCCTCTTCTCCTGGGGGGCCCAGCAGCCGGTCACCTCAGGGCCCCCCAGAGGCTGGCCCTGCTGACACCCGGCGGGCGCGCGAGGGAGCACTCTCCCTGTCTGAGTGCTTCCTCTTCAGCTCCCTCGCGCACCGTACTGATGCCGGAGCCGGAAGATGACGTCATCTTCCGGCTCCGGCATCAGTACGCGGCGCGCGAGGGAGCTGAAGAGGAAGCACTCAGCCAGGGAGAGTGCTCCCTCGCGTGCCCCCCGGTGTCAGGGAGGAAATTTGAGTGAGTGGGGGTGGGGGAGAAGGAGGGATGAAATTTGAGTGAGTGGGGGAGAGGGAGGGAATTTGAATGAGTGGGAGGGAGGGAAGGGAGGAAATTTGAGGAAGTGGGGGGAGAGGGAGGGAGGAAATTTGAAGGGGGGAGAGGAAGGAAATTTGGGGGGGGAGGAAGGGAGGAAATTTGAAGGGGGGAGAGGAAGGGAGGAAATTTGAAGGGGGGAGAGGAAGGAAATTTGGGGGGGAGAGGAAGGGAGGAAATTTGAAGAGGGGAGAGGAAGGAAATTTGGGGGGAGAGGAAGGAAATTTGAGGGAGGGGAGGGAGAGGTAGGAATTTGAGGGGGGAGAGGAAGGGAGGAAATTTGAGGGAGGGGAGGGAGAGGTAGGAATTTGAGGGAGGGGGGAGAGGAAGGGAGGAAATTTGAGGGAGGGGGGAGAGGAAGGGAGGAAATTTGAGGGAGGGGGGAGAGGAAGGGAGGAAATTTGAAGGGGGGAGAGGAAGGAAATTGGGGGGAGAGGAAGGGAGGAAATTTGAAGGGAGGAGAGGAAGGAAATTTGGGGGGAGAGGAAGGGGGGAGAGGAAGGAAATTTGAGGGAGGGGAGGGAGAGGTAGGAATTTGAGGGGGGAGAGGAAGGGAGGAAATTTGAGGGAGGGGAGGGAGAGGTAGGAATTTGAGGGGGGAGAGGAAGGGAGGAAATTTGAGGGATGGGGAGAGGAAGGGAGGAAATTTGAGGGAGGGGGGAGAGGAAGGGAGGAAATTTGAGGGAGGGGGAGAGGAAGGGAGGACATTTGAGGGGGGGAGAGGAAGGGAGGAAATTTGAGGGGGGAGGGGAAGGGAGGAAATTTGAGGGGGGAGGAAGGAAATTTGAGGGAGGGGGGAGAGGAAGGGAGGAAATTTGAGGGAGGGGGGAGATGAAGGGAGGAAATGTGAGGGGGGAGATGAAGGAAATTTGAGGGAGGGGGAGAGGAAGGAAATTTGAGGGGGGAGGGAGGAAGGAAATTTGAGGGGGGAGGGACGAAGGAAATTGGAGGGGGGGAGGAAGGAAATTGGAGGGGGAGGAAGGAAGGAAATGAGAGGGAGGGGGAGAAGAAGGAAATTGGAGGGGGGAGAAGGCAATGAGAAGGAGGGGGAGAAGAAGGAAATTGGAGAGGGGGGGAGAAGAAGGAAACTGACAGGGGTAGGGGGAGAGATTGACATCCATCACACACACACCCACAATGCACCCCTTGCACACAGAAAAACACACAATGCATTACACACAGACACACATACACAAGCAATGCATCCCTTACACACAGCAACAAACAATGCACCCCTTCCACACACTCAGTGCATCCCTTACAGACACACACACTGCATCCCATACATACACAAACTCACCTTGCAGCCCTTACACATACAAACACAGATTCACACAATGCATTCCTTACACACATCAGGACATCCCCCCCCCCCCACACACACACCCCTGTGAACAAACTCATTGGTGGAACATGAAGGTGGACCCTGGGACCCAGACCTTGAGCTGTGTAAAGGGCCCTCAAAAAATGGAGCTGCTTCCCGTTCTCCCAGAACATTGATTTTTGTGACCACAGTTACAACCGCCTCCAGAGAGCCTGTTCTACACCAGACCAGTGGAGCCAGACGGCAGCTGAAGCCCATCATCATCCTCATCTGGTTGTAAGTAGGCAATCTAGTATATTATTCGTGGCACTAATCTCTAATTTACCTCACATTAAAGGGACACTATAGTCCCCAGAACCACTGCAGCTTAATGTAGTGGTTCTGGTGTCTATAGCCTGTCCCTGCAGGCCTTTTATTGTAAACACGGCGGCACTGCAGCACTGTGTTAGTTAACATGGCAGATCATATGGGTGGGGCACTGTGATGTCACATGGGGGGCGGCAAACTTTACTTTTGCCCAGGGCGGCAAAAATCCTTGCACCGGCCCTGCAGACACTGCATCTCTGTGGGCGGACTCGGGGGGGGGGGGGGGGACGACTCGGGTGCAGGCGTCGGGGGGCCCAGACCTTGAGCTGTGTCAGGGGCCCCAAAATTTCTGATGGCAGCCCTGCTTCTGATTATGCAGCCCTAGTCACACCTCCTCTGACAGTGATTCACACAGGCTACATGAAAAAATGCTTTCATTTTCAATCAGATGTGACAGCATAATTATTATTATTATTTTATTATTTATATAGCGCCAGTAATATTCCGTAGCACTGTACAATTGGTGGACTAACAGACATGTAATTGTAACCAGACACATGGATGCACAGGAGCAGAAGGGTTGAGGGTCCTACTCAATGAGCTTACATGCTAGAGGGAGTGGGGTATAGTGACACAAAGGGTACAAGTAGGGGTAATGAAATAGGTTGCTAGAAAAGTATTCACTGAGAACTTAGGTTATTTTTGACAGTTTCAGGAGAGGAGTCATGGGGTGGGGGGGGAACACACTAACAGTTTAAATAATATGCTTTCCTGAAGAAGTGTGTTTTCAAAGATTTTTTTGAAGGAGTGGCGACTGGGTGAAAGTCTAATGGAGAAGGGAAGGGAGTTCAACAGAAAAGGTGCAGCCCTGGAGAAGTCTTGGAGGCAAGCATCAGATGTGGCAGTACGGACAGAGGATAGACGAAGGTCTTCGGTAAAGCGCAGGGGCCTCAATGGGACATACTTGTATATTAGGGAGGAAAGGTAGGTTAGAGCAGCATTATGAAGGGACTTGTAAACAAGCACCAGAATCTTAAGTTGAGCAATATATCTAACTGGAAGCCAATGTAGGGACTGGCAAATTGAGGTGTGGGAGGTGCAGGTGGACAGAAAAATGAACCTCGCCGCTGCATTCATTATAGATTGCAACAGTGGAATCTGAGAACACGTAAGACCACTGAGAAGGTGATTGCAGTAGTCAAGGTGAGAGAGAACAACGGCATGGACCCGCACCTTAGTCACGTCTAGTGTTAAATATGAGCTATGTTTTTGAGATGGAAGCGGCAGGATTTGGCGATCAACTGGACATGAGGGTGAAAGAGAGGTCGGAGTCAAACAGAACACCTAGACAACGAGTAGCGGTGATGGTGGCACTGTTGCCTTGGAGGGAGAAAGACACGGGAGTAGCAACACTTGAGGGAGGAAAGACCTGTTTTGGACAGGCTGAGTTTAAGGAAGTGAGCAGCCATCCAGTTGGAAATCGCGGAGAGGCAGAGACACAAGTTAAAATGGGCAGAGAGTGATCAGGAGAGGACAGGTAGATATGCGTGTGATCTGCATATGAATGATAATGGAAGCCAAAGGAGCTGATGAGCTTACCAAGGGAGGCAGTATAGATGGAGAACAGTAGGGGAGAAAGGACAGAACCTTGGGGAATGCCAACTGAGAGGGATTGGAGAGAAGATGCAGAGCCAGAGAAAGAAACACTGAAAAAGCACTGGGAGAGGAAGGAGGAGCACCAGGAGAGAGCAATATCTTGTAGACTGAGATTACGGAGAATGAGAAGAAGCTGTTGATGATCAACAGTGTCAAAGGCAGCATAAAGATCAAGGAGAATTAGGATAGAGTAATGGCCGCGAGATTTAGCAGCGATTAAATTGTTGGATATTTTGGTCACAGCTGTTTCAAAATAGTGACGAGCGTGGAATCCAGACTGAAGCAGGTCAAGCAGAGAGTTGGATTCGAGAAAGTCTGTTAATCTCGCATACACAACTCTCTCAAGGATCTTGGAGGCAAACAGCAGTAGCGATATAGGGCGGTAGTTGGATGGGGGGACGTTATGGTTGCATGTTTGAAGGGTGAAGGAAATGTGCCAGTGGAAAGGGAGAGATTTAAAATTTTAGTGTGAGGAAGAGCAAGAGAGGGAGACAGGGTGCAGATGAGATATGAGGGAACAGGATTGAGGGAACAGGTGGTGGGGCGGGAGGACCGGAGCAGAGCAGAAACCTCTTCAGTTGTAGTAGGTGCGAATAAGCTTAGAACAGTGGAGTGAGTGGGGTTGGGTGATGTATTGGAAGGGGAAGAAGAGAAGTTTTTTTTTTGGAGTTTTGTGGAGAAATGCTGGTGATCAAGGCAGTGGAGGTTTCTGCGAGATTGGAGAGTTGAGGGTGGTGAAATTTAAGTACAGGGTATGCCGATGTCAAAGGTCAGCAGATGGTGGTCAGATAGAGGAAATTGAACATTGGAGAATTTAGAGGTAGTACAGAGATTGGTAAAGATGAGGTCAAGATGTTTCCTGCTGTGTGAGTTGCTGAAGTAGACTACTGTGTGAGGCTGAAGGAGGAGGTTACAGAGAGCAGACGGGAGGCATCAGTGCAGTTGAGGTTGTTGATTAGGATGTTAAAGTCCCCAAGTATGAGGGAAGGAGTGCTAGAGGAGAGAAAGTGGGGTAGCCAGGAAGAAAAGTGTTCAATAAATAGCCTCGGGTGACTGGGGGACGGGGGGGGGGGGGGGGGGGACGGACGGGGGGGGGGGATTATAGATGATGGCAATTCTTAAAGGAGTGGGCTTAAATATGCCTATAATGTGTTTAGTTCAGAAGTTTGTATCTCTTACTCTGTTATTTGAACTTTAATTAGGCTCCTGCAGGCTCTTGCAGGCTATCAACCAAGCAGCGAGTAAGAAATTTAAAATTAAGCATATAATGTGCAATAAGGCAAGTTTAGACATTAGATCATTCTTTACCTGAAATTAGTAGGGAAACTGTGTAGTACACATGCAGAGAGGTGTGACTAGAGCTGCATAAACAACGCTATTTAACTAAGAAATTGCAGAAAATGGGGCAGTTAGACTGCAGGGGCATGGTCTATACATCGAAACCACTCCAATGAGAAAAAAGGTGTTTTGGTGCTTATAGTGTCCTTTAAATATATTTTGTTTCAGTATGACAGTCTGACCCAAGGTGCATTGTGATTTACTTAAGTTTATTGTATGGCATCCGGTTTCTGCTTATTCTAATGAAAAGTGGTATGGCCCTTAGCCAGTGAGACATTTTCCAGGCTCTAATTTTGTGAGTATCCTTCTCTACCCTTATACAATGAAGTTGTTAAGTACAATATTACTCTATGCATATATTTTTTCAAGTCTCTTCCTAGGATACATTAGGGAAGAGAGGTCTCAGTAAGAAAGGAAGGGACCTCTACACGGACCCTGCTGCTATTACCACCAGAGCTAGGTTTCTTAGCTCTAAATCATGTGAGTTTTCCCTTGTCATATACAAATCATATTACTATTTGTATGATTTTACACAATTAGGTTTATTTTTAAGGAAATAAAAAATTTGAATGAAAGAAAATTTTAATTCACTGATTATTCCCATCTCGACACCTTGTTAACCCCTTAAGGACTGCAGGCATTGCCATCCTTAAGGGGCGGTCACAAGCATTGGCAGATGGCATAAAATGTCCCCGCCATCCTTATCACCTATTCGGCCAACTATATATTTAAATTCAGCAAATATATATTTGTAATCATTTTTACATAATTAAGTCATTTTATTGATTACAATTATTTAAGGGACTTGCCTGACTAATTTTCAAGCCCTATATTTAACCCTGTAATTTTCCAAAACACCATAAAATGTGTACATGGGGGGTACTGTTATACTTGGGAGACTTCACTGAACACAAATATTTGTATTTTAAAACAGTAAAACGTATCACAACAATGATATCGTCAGTGAAAGTGACACTTTTTTGCATCTTCACACACAAACAGCACTTTCACTGATGATATCATCGCTGTGATACATTTAACTGTTTTGAAAAACTAATATTTGTGTTCACTGTATAACACTATCCCCCATGTACAGGTTTTATGGTGTTTTGGAAAGTTACAGGGTCAAAAACAAGGCTTGCCAATTTAAGTTTTTTTTCGATTCTTAATTTCTCATACTTTATTAGATTTTATTCATAATAAATTAGGTGTCATATATGAATATTTGATATGAAATGAAAGCCCTCCTGAACAAAATGATATATAATAAGTGTGGGTGCACTTAAGATGAAAGAGGTGAATTACGGGTGAACAGACATATAGCGCAAATTGAGCATCTATGGGGCATCCTCAAACGGAAGGTGGAGAGCGCAAGGTTTCTAATATCCACCAGCTCCGTGATGTCTTCATGGAGGAGTGGAAGAGGACTCCAGTTGCAACCTGTGAAGCTCTGGTGAACTCCATGCCCATGAGGGTTAAGGCAGTGCTGGAAAATTATGGTGGCCACACAAAATATTGACACTTTTGGCCCAATTGGACATTTCCACTTAGGGGTGTACTCACTTTTGTTGCCAACGGTTTAGACATTAATGGCTGTGTGTTAAAGGGACACTATAGTCACCTGAACAACTTTAGCTTAATGAAGCAGTTTTGGTGTATAGAACATGCCCCATTCAGCCTCACTGCTCAATCCTCTGCCATTTAGGAGTTAAATCCCTTTGTTTATGAACCCTAGTCACACCTCCCTGCATGTGACTTGCACAGCCTTCCATAAACACTTCCTGTAAAGAGAGCCCTATTTAGGCTTTCTTTATTGCAAGTTCTGTTTAATTAAGATTTTCTTATCCCCTGCTATGTTAATAGCTTGCTAGACCCTGCAAGAGCCTCCTGTATGTGATTAAAGTTCAATTTAGAGATTGAGATACAATTATTTAAGGTAAATTACATCTGTTTGAAAGTGAAACCAGTTTTTTTTTCATGCAGGCTCTGTCAATCATAGCCAGGGGAAGTGTGGCTAGGGCTGCATAAACAGAAACAAAGTGATTTAACTCCTAATTGACAGTAAATTGAGCAGTGAAATTGCAGGGGAATGATCTATACACTAAAACTGCTTTATTTAGCTAAAGTAATTTAGGTGACTATAGTGTTCCTTTAAGTTATTTAGAGGGGACAGCAAATTTACACTGTTGTACAGGCTGTACACCTACTACTTTACATTGTAACAGAGTGTCATTTCTTCATTGTTGTCACATAAGAAGATATAATATAATATTTACAAAAATGTGAGGGTGTACTCACTTTTGTGAGATACTGTATATATATATATATATATATATATATATATATATATATATATACTCCACTAATTGTACAGCGCTGCGGAATCTGTTGGTGCTTTATAAATCGCAATAATAAATAAATATATATAGTATTTTTAAATATAAGATACATTAAGATACATTCTGAGCTGTGTTTACTTTTTAGTTATTTATGGAGTGCAGGATGTTTTATGATAGCCCCTTCCAAGATGAATGAGCTATTTTTATACAATGTGTACAATGTAACTTGCACATGTGAAACATACTAGGCACTAAATGCTGTATGTAACAGTAAGATAAGGAGATTGAGACATTCAGTCACAACCTTGGCACTGTGCCATCTGGAGTCATTGAGTCTGTGGCAGCTTGAGCAGTATTTGTTAAAATATAACATCTGGTACTTAGGGATGTTGAAATGAGTTTGTATGTGCTAAATTATAATTGATCATGAAATCTGTCAGAAAATAGATGCATATTAAATTAATATTACACAGAGACATAATCTGTGATATTTATCAGTCAACTATCGGAGTTAAAATAGAAACAACTAATAACATTACAAAAATATAATGCTGAAGCTACAAATATAATTAAAAATGAATCTGTCATTTATGTGATTGCCTTAGACGTTTCGAAATTACACGGCGATTGTGCAGTCAATTTTTCAGAATATACTCTGCAAAATGTATATGTTTTAATTGCTTAATATCATGAGATAGCTTTTATGTAACCTCATTTTATATCATAAGACTTTATACACTTAACGAGTCGTGATGAAATTCTAAAAGTAAGGTCAATATCAAAAACATCTAAGTTGCTTGTTCATATTTCCAAATATACAATATTAATTTACTCTATTTATTTTTTATCATATTTGATCTTAACTTCTTAAGGACCAAGGTTCTTGCGAGATTCGATATGGCACTTTTGTCATGGATTCATTCTACCACAATTTCACCCTTGCTGTTTAAGAGTACATAAAAAGAAAGAGTGAAATGTGGTATTTTTTAAAGAAGGCTTCTGTTTGATACCCTGTTTGTATAAATAACACTAAATATGAGTAAAGTAAAACATGGGGAAAAAAAGAGAAAAAAAGGGGAAAAAAAAAAAGGAAAAAAATAATTCCCCCCACCCAATTTCTGCACAAGTAACTAAAATATATTAACTCAAAATAGATTCAAATATATCTCACTCCAATAAGAGCAAAGTAGCACTTCAATATATGTTCTACCCTGCAAAGGTCTGACACAGACATTAAAACTTATACGACCCACTGACATGTACATCCCCAAAACTGGTATCTGTTCCACCCTCAATTATTATTATTGTAAAGGTTTACGTTTCTTAGTTCTGTTGTAACAGTACTGACAACCACATGTACCAGCTCATTAGACTTGGCCTCAGACATGACACAGACCTGATGTTTACCATCTGAAGTGCACAATCCGAATTGACAATATACTAACATAAAGGAGTATCATGCCTTTATGAACATGAGTGGCCTGCCTCTCTTTACACATCATGTAAACTAGTAGACCAACCTGCTCTCATGCCAGATAGGTGGAAGCACTCAGGGTGAACTGGCAACAGGCAAAAGACCGACTCAATGTCGACTTTGCTAACAACGCCCCGGCCCCCGCTTCCTGAACTAGTTCCAATGCCTGATCGAAGGAAGCGTATCTCACCCTGCAGACCTTCTTTCCAATGTCATCCTTCACCGATCCACTGACGTCACCTGTCTGCTTCCCTGCGTCTGTCTGCATCTCTGCATCCGACATCCGCCTGGACCTAAAGAGAAGGCGGACTTCGTGACCATCCCACCATTCCGCTGCCTTCTTGGGCCCTCACCTCGAAATTCCCGCTGGTCCGATCGCTCCACCTGGGTGCCCAATGAACCTCCACTATACAGGCCGTCCTCGATTTTTTTTCTTAGTTTGACAGTCTTTGACATTATGCACTTAAGCACAGATGCGGTCATATGTTTGTATTTCACTTCAACCCCAATAGTCTTCTGTAAGTGAAAAGAGATTGAATTATATTTTCCAAAAAACGTAAAAATAACATTTTGAAGACACTGTGGGAATTTTGCTTTTAAAATGTTATGTATGCAGAAGAACGACACACAAAATAATCTATTGAGAACATCAGAATCCCTGAGAAGCTGTCCCAAATCACAGACGAATGCCTACAAACTCTCACAATAAAGTCAGATTTAATTTTTATCAGAATTTTCAACATATATACTTAACATTACAGTTACTCTATACACCATTATTGATGATATTGATTTTCTGTCTCAATTTCAAATGTGAGCAATTTCTGCATATTCAGTTGTAATATTAATAATGTTTTAAAGATACATACAAAAACAGTGAAATATGATAATTACTATTTTAAAATAGCTAAATAGATTATTAGAATTATTGCAGTTTGAATCTAATGTACACAAAACATAATAGTTTATAGAAATTTATTGTGAACCTATAGATTTGAAGAAGAAGAGAGAGATACAATCTTTAATAAAGGAAAAACACATAGCTCAGTGCAGGAGTGGCCAAAATATAAATTTCTAGCTGTTGAAGAACTACTCCTCCCATGATACTTTGTCAGTCTTTGCCAACTTAGAGAATCCAATAATGTCTTTGAAAAGGCAGTTAGATGGACTACTCTAAAAAATGAGAAAGTGATAACCAAAGAGAGCAAGACCAACCCTAAAATGTTTTTTTCAAGTACATAAATTCTAAAAAACCTATGACAAACCTATGGCAAAAAACATGCAAACTATAGCTTGACAGAATGTTGCAAAAAATAAAGATTCTGGATATTGCACTCAGAGATATTAGGTTAGCATTTGTAATAAAACACCACTTGGGATGTGGGTCTAAAAGTGGAGAGAGACTGTTACCTAGACTGGTAGTCAAACCACTGGCTTTATCTACCCCAGTTTGACTGTCCTCTTGAAGGGCTTGCCCTCCCAAGCAAGTATCAACCCCTGTCAGCCCTTCATCTCCCAGGCAGGTAAGAACCTCTGTGCCTCCAAATTCTGACCTTGCAAGGGCACTTATGGCATTCAGACCTAGCTTTTTCCACCGTCTTTACAAAGGCCAGTTCCTTCTTAAAATACCCCCAGGACCAGTGAATAGTATAGCCAGGAAGCAGGTTAGAAAACTCTGCTACTGGAATCCCCAGACAAGAGACAAAGTTTCCAACACAACTAGCACACACTACTTTATTTTCACGGAGGATGAGCCTCTGATAACTTGTCTTTAAGTATCTGGTGAAAACATTTAAATACAAACATACATAATACTTGAGAACAAGCAATCATAATTTATACACTAATATATATATATATATTTTTATATATTTGTGGTCAGAACTTAAATAGTATATGTAATAGAAGAAAGGGAGAAAGTTGGTAGTGTTGTGCCGAAATCAACGTATTGGTAGGCCTGTAAGAAAAGATAATGTACGAGGGATAATGTAATAATAAGATAGTTGAGGGAGTGGTGGGTGGAGTCACTTGAACAGGAAATGGCATAGGTAAGTAGGGGGGTTGAGTTTATATAGGGAAAACTCCTTTTACAAATTCAGGCCTATGGCCTTTTACTTGTGGTCAAAACTTAAATAGTATATGTAATAGAGGCAAGGGAGAATGTTGTGCTGAAACCAACATATGGGTCTTTATTACAGGCCTGTAAAAAAAGAGGGCAAAATATATAGAAGAAAACACATTTTTGCATAGGAGGGTGATTGGGAAAGGTGGTGAGGGAGTGGTGTTGTATGCCTGTGAGATATAGTTTGATGGTGTTATGTGCTAATTTAAGGTGTAAGTGACAGAAAGAGGCAAAAGCCACCATGGTCTTGATAGAATAATTGTCCTGTATGTGAAATCCCCCCCCAAATTGTGAAAAACTGTCAATTCCCTGCCGTCTTCGTGTTTGCGGACAGAGCGTTCGTGAAAGTGATCGTGCGTGGTTCATGAATTCCATAATTAGCTCTGGGAATGCTGGGATTCTGGATGGGTGTTCGTTGTGGAGGGTTGTACCTTGTAAAATTCCTGAAAATTAGACCGGGATAAAGCGTCAACTGCTGTGTTATGTATTCCCGGAATATGTTCACAAACCAAGAAACAAATTTATTTGGCGGCAAGCCATGTCAATTTTCTTACCAACCGCATTATAGTGAAAGAGGAGGAGCACCCTTTATTGATTATATCACATGCTGCCAAATTATCTGAAAAACACTTGACTGCTTTGCCAGCCCAAAGATGACCCCAGGTATGTGCCGCTGCTATGATAGGATACATTTCGCTAAACATCACTAAACCAACGGTTCCCAAAAATTGCAGTGAACCCGGTGTGGGCTGCTGCATCCTGAAAGGAAGTGCCTCCACACGAACAAACCAGCCAGGGCTTGGGGGGTTGAGGACTATGGTTCCGTCTTCTCTATATGCCAGGTAGGAGGCAGAGTAATCTGGAGATAAATGATCTCCCCTGCAGAATGATCCACATCGCGTAATTGAGGGATCCCAGGAAAGACTGAAGATCCCTCTGTGTACCAGAACCTTTTTGAAGGAATTGATCCAGTTGTTCCCTGATGCGTAGCAATTTCGCATCAGGGAGGCATGCCTACATTGACACAGTGTCTAGTGAGATACCCAGGAACACAAATTTTGTCGTGGGGCCTAACGTCTTGTCGGGGGACAAGGGAACACCTAGTGTTGACAACAGGGCTGTAGTGCTAAGGATGCTTTGTGGTGTGTGGGAACCTGTCCCGACCAGTAGGAAATCATAGTAGTGTATAACTGTGGGACACTTGACCACATTCAGGAGCCAATAAGAGTATCTGCATAGATATCATACAGTTTTGGACTGCTCCTAGAGCCAAAAGTGAGCCTGGTAGCGAAGTAATATTCGTCCCTCCACTTGATGCCATGAATATGCATGGATGAATATGTAAAAGTTTAAATGTGCTCATTATTTCCATTTTACTTAGCCAGGCATGTTCACCGGCTTGTAAAATAGCTTGTATGGCATGATCCACGGTGGCGTAGTAGAGGGATAACTCTTCGGCAGGTATAAGTGAATTTATGCTAGGGTTGTGAGAGGAAGGGACGTTTCCCTGAACATAGAAAAGAGCACCAGGGGGGCGTGGCCGAGCAACTGATGTGAGCGGCAATTAAAACTGGTAATAAACCCACACTCCGACCACGAAATGGGCAATAAAAAGAAGGCATACACCTCCTCGAACAACCCGGACCCGGGAGTATCGAAAAATCCGGGCAGTCTCGATAAATACTTTAGAGACACAGTGAAAGTGCTCGGAGAAGGCCTGGAAGACAGCCAAGCGACGCCATCTTCGTCACGAGGCTCTCCCTCACACAGCATGGAAAGCTCCGAAACACCACCAGACCAGACCATGGCAGACATAAAAGAAATCCTGCTGAACCTACCTTCTAAGAATGATCTGGCAGCAATGCTGGTGACACTGGAAGCCTCCATGCAGAAACAGATCACCTCACTGTCTTCTGACATCAGGCAAGTGGATAACAGGGTGGGGGACCTGGAGGAAGATAGGGATCAAATGTCAGAGAGAATCTTGGCGTTAGAAAGAAATCAAGAGTGCAGAGATACAAAACTCCTGTATGTAATGAGACACACAGAAGATCTTGACAACAGGGGTAGAAGGAACAATATAAGAATAAGGGGACTGCCAGAGACCCAGGGAACCCCTGAAAACCTACACCTAATACTGCAGTCACTATTTAATAAAATGCTGCAAAGGCCTGAAGATACCCCAATCATTCTGGACAGAGCTCATAGGGCACTAAGACCCAGGAGCTTGTCCCATGAATCACCAAGGGACGTCATTTGCAGGGTACATTACTACTCAGAAAAATAAGCCATCATGAGGAATGCCAGAGACACCACTGACATCATATTTAACAAAGCCAAGATCTTAATCCTCCCAGATCTAGCCTGGCTGACACTGAGGGGGAGAAGAATCCTGAGACCTCTCACACAAGCTTTACAACAGGCTAACATCAAGTATAGATGGGGTTTCCCCTTCTCCTTAACAGCTTCACATCAGGGTGTACAGGCGACACTAACGTCAGCGGCAGAAGTGGAAGCATTCACGCAGCGACTAGGTCTCCCCAACATAGAGATCCAAGACTGGTACGATATATCCGAACCTGAGACATCACAACCACGTCAACAACCACCGAGAGGCACAGTGCCGGACACCCAGAGAAAATCAACGTGGAAGACACCACCGGCATCCCCTTTCCTGAGACACAGGAAGCAACCAATAACCCCAAGGAGAATAAACTGAACGAAAAGGACATACTCATCTACTCGGACTTCATCTAAATGATGCTATCTTGAGCCTCATATACAGAACTTATGTTGTAGAAACCGCGTGTCTCGAAGATCGGGAAGTGGTAACTATAAATGGAGACTCTGGATCATATATACCGAATAGCAAACTGTTGACTATGCTATAGTATAAGTCAGTGTACAATGCTTTACTTTTATCCTCATACACGTTGTATTAGGAAATGGGAGTAGTTGTCAGGATACGTTATCCCACAACTTTAACTGTAAACTCGAGCCAGGTTTATGTGGATATAACTACGCCCTAAACTATAACCAGTACTCAATGTAAAGTGTCAGTCGCCTGCCTTAAGGGGAGCCATACATGTATATATTCGTTAGACCAAAAGTTAACGCATACCAAAGCGAAACTAGTGCGGGGCTTAACCCCTTAGCCCCTGCTGGAAGCTACGCCACATGATCTAAAAGGGTCCACGCACCCACGGACCATAGAATAGGACCTGCAGTGGTCCTGAGCGGTACTAATTTGGAGATAATTTCCGTTGTATAGTCACACTAACGCCCTGGGGGTAGCTCAGATCACTGGGACTACTCAAGGGATAGTACCGACTCCTTAATAGGGGTCTAGACAACTGTACATTCAGCAAGGATCTAGTTACAGACAAGTCCTAGACCTCTAATTCTTGAGAGAGGGTATAGCCCCCCGTTGGGGCAACTCCTTCACAAGGTTAGACACTCCATATCTACTTACTCTCAAGTTGTACATAGTTATTTTTTTCTTGTGTTTCAGATCAACTTTGCTTCTTAAGTTTTCTTTCTAAAGGTCACTAAGGTCATCCACGAACGGGAATAACCCACGTCAGGGGCCTTGTGCACTCTCACTGTTTGCGTGCCTATAGCCCACAAAATCACAATTGCAGCCGTTCACTTCATACAGCTATACAAACTAACTTACTTTAGATTATGAGCACATTACAGATCTGCTCCCTCAATGTTAGAGGGCTAAATACCCCCGAAAAGAGAAAGATGGTACTCACAGAACTGGCCACCAGGAAGGCAGACATAGCATTTCTAGAAGAAACCCACCTACGAGGCCCTTCGGCCCCAAAACTTACACATCCCAAATTCCAACAAGTATACTACAACAACTACAACAAAAGCAAATCAAGGGGAGTAGCGATACTAATAGGAAAACAGGTCCCATTCACCTACTCTAAACATATTGCGGATGAATCGGGCAGGTTTATTATTCTCCAAGGGATAATAGGGACAGAGCCAATCACACTGGTAGCAATATACCTTCCCAATAAACACCAATGCGGGGCTTTCAGAAAGATTATGGCAAAGGTCAAGCAAAATACAAATGGCATACTGATTATGGGGGGAGACTTTGATGTTTCATTAGACGCCAAAAAGGATAGCAAATCTCGACACAGCAACCACCTTACTACACAAATACAACGCACCCTCCACACACACCAACTAACAGATTGCTGGAGAATTTTCCACCCAACCACAAAAGACTATACACACTATTCGGCCCCTAAACGATCATACTCCAGAATAGATTTTTTCCTGATGTCACACAGAGACTTGGGCCTGATCAAGGACACCTCTATAGGCCCAATGACATGGTCTGACCATTCTCCGATATATCTCACGCTGGCTATCCCTTCCCTCCCTCGCCCTAAAGGCTCATGGAAGCTAAATCCCACCTTACTACAAACAAAGCGGGTCAAGGACACAATAAACAACGCAATCACGCTTTACTTTAAAGAAAACAAAACCCCAGATACCTCAGCCTACACACAATGGGAAGCACATAAGGCAGTGATCAGAGGGGAATTAATACAATGGGGCTCACATATCAAAAAAGAAAAAACTAAACAGATAGATGACCTCATCAAAAATATCGAACAATTAGAAAGCTCTCATAAACTCGATATGACTGACTCAATATACTGTAATCTGATAGCCCTTAGGTCAGAACTCAAATCTCTATTGCACGATAAAGCGCGAAGAGCCATCCTGTGGACAAAACAGCTTTACTATACACAAGGGGGGAAACTCCTGGCACAAGCCCTAAAACAGAAACAAACACTCACCTACATACCCAAGATCAAACGCCTAGACGAGTCGTTTGCACACAAAACGGAAGACATAGCTGACACATTCCATGATTACTATACCTCACTGTACAATTTGGAGGGGAAGGAACTTAACAAAGAGGACATGCACCAATACTTAGAAAACAAATTTGACCTAACTCTTCCCCCAGCAGCAACGAGATCGCTAGAAGAGCCATTAAAATCAGATGAACTTAGCTTGGCTTTAAAACAAACCCCACACAACAAAAGCCCAGGCCCAGATGGGTTTTCAGCCTCCTATTACAAAATGTTCCAAACAGTACTTAACCCGCATCTCCTGGAGGCGATAAACTCTATCCCACACCAAAATCACATACCGAGTCAAGCATTAGAGGCGACAATTACACTTCTACCCAAACCAGGAAAAGATCTAGAGAAATGCGCCAGCTATAGGCCTTTATCCCTTATTATTGTTGACATTAAGATATTTACGAAGATGCTGGCGTCTAGGCTCAAACCCTTCCTCCAAGGATTGATCCACCCGGATCAAGCAGGCTTTGTCCCTGCAAGAGAGGCGAAAGACAACACCTCCAAAATTATAAATTTAATTAACCATACCTATCAGGCACAAACTCCAACATTGCTCCTGGCAATCGATGCGGAGAAGGCCTTTGACAGGGTGAACTGGACCTTCCTCTTAGCTACCCTCGAGATGCTGGGATTTGGGCACAGATGGCTACAATGGATTAAAGCCATTTATTCCCACCCCACAGCCCGACTGAAGGTTAATGGCCAACTCTCTAAGCCATTCAAGATAAGCAATGGCACTTGACAGGGCTGCCCGTTATCACCACTATTATTCATCTTATCATTAGAACCCCTGTTACAGGCAATACGTAAAGACGCCAACATACAAGGCATTAAAGTCCAAAAACAAGAGTACAAAGTTTCGGCTTTTGCCGACGATCTATTATTTACCATAGAAAATCCTGTACGAAGTCTCCCCTATGTGACGGAGGTTCTAGACGACTATAGCAAGGCCTCAAACTTTAAAATCAACATGGACAAATGCGAAATACTTAACATTAACGTACCCCCAGAACAGATTAGGAGGTTGCAACAAACGTACCCTTTCCAATGGGCAAAACACTCTATCAAATATCTGGGGATAAAAATTACTAATACACACAAAACACTTTACAAGGAAAATTTCCCAGACGTACTAGTAGCCCTAAAGAAAGATCTAGACAGGTGGGATAAACCTCACTTCAGATGGATGGGTCGTATAAACATCATTTCTATGAACATACTCCCACGTATCTTGTATCTCTTGAACACTATTCCCAATCACATTCCAACCGCTTTCTTCCGTAAGCTCCAATCAATGCTTACGACATTCATCTGGGTGAAAAAACGCCCGCGGATAGCCTTCAACTTACTGACTAAACCCAAAGAGAAAGGAGGTCTGGGATGTCCAGATATTAGGAATTACCATAAGGCAATCCACTTGGCGAGGATATTAGAATGGTCCAGGGAAGGTGTCACTAAGGCATGGGTTGATATAGAACAAGCACAAGTACTCACTCCCCTCAAAGCGCTTCCATGGACCCTTTCCACCAGCGGAGGACACATACCACGAGGTCTCCCCACAATTTCCGCCACCCTAGAAACATGGAAAACCATACACTTACATAAAGAATTTACACCAACTCCGTCACCATACTACCCCATAACGCACAATCCGTTATTTCCATCAGGTAATGTTCAGGTGATACAGGGCAAGGTTCATCCAGGAATGAGGGGCAAAAATGTAACCATACAGGATTTAGTCTCCGTGACAGGCCTTATATCCCTGGAGGACGTCACAGGCACAAATCACCCAACAATGACACAAACTTACCAGTACCATCAGCTCAAACATTTCCTGTCCAAAGAAGGGCTCCTACATTGGAGGCCCCGCGAAGTAACAAAATTCGAAAAGTTATGCTCACTTCCTCCAAAAACAAAAGTAGTAACCACGTGCTACAGTTTGTTGCAAGAAAGCACCAATCACAGTCTCCCAAATTACACTTTGAGGAACCAAAATTGGTTCGAAACCCCGATAGAAGACGAGATCTGGCACACAATCTTCACCAAAATGATGAAATCACATTCTAGCATAATATTACAGGAAACGAACTATAAATTTCTCTCACAATGGTATGTTACGCCTGTCGATGTCAACAAATTCGACTCGAATATATCGCCGTTGTGTTGGAGATGTTTGACAAACCAGGGCACATACCAACACATATGGTGGTCATGTAGGAGGATTGTGGGATACTGGAGGGAGGTGGCGAGGATCACCGGGATACTTAGTGGTATCTCTCTGTCTGTCAATCCTGAAACACTATTATTTTTCAATGCCCCGATCTCCATACCCAAATTCAAAAGCTCACTCATGTTCTATGTACTAACCGCTGCTAAATCAGTGATAACGGGGCTGTGGAAAACAACCAGGAGACCCTCTAGGAGGGAATGGTTCATGAAAATAGATGAGATTCATGGAATGGAAGAGTTAAGGATGTCTACGATAGGACAATCTCAACAATGTAGGGCCATATGGGAACCTTGGCAGTCTTATCTACTAAACTCACACACAAAATAAGGTAGGATAGTGTAAAGATAGCAATACACACCTGTACACTAAATTAGGAAGTGAATGCGGGACAACTGCATTAGACCTCAGAGACTGACACATGATAACCAACAAAAATCGGAGTTCAAGTCAGTGGGACTAAAGTATTGTTTCAAGTAGAATATACCTGCAAGACATGATGACATATGTTAAATGTAAAATTTGGGCAAGACCCCTAGTGGATGTTCAACTGTTGTATTGTTCATGTGTACTTCGACCAAATGATATTGTTGTCCTTTAACTGTTAGAGAAAATCAAATAAAAAAAAAAAAAAAAGCGCACCAGAGCAGGGAATTCCTCAGATCTATGTTCGGGGAAATCTCCCCGAACATAGATTAGATAGATTCCCTGCTCTCGTGCGTTCGTCTATGTTCAGGGAAGTTTCCCCGAACATAGACATGCGCACCAGAGCAGGGAATCCCCACGACCGCTTGCACTTACACCTGGTCAGAAGTGCGAGCTGTTGCAAAACAGGTAGGTTGCTAAATGAGGACCACCTGTAATTCAAAGGCGAGGATGAATTCGGGGATGGAGAGTTAAATTATTTAAACGTGTATCTCTGGTTTTGAGGATCACTAAAATACATCCAGAATTAAGTGCTCTATTCTATGTCCTGCGAAGCAATAAGGAGAGATACTAGGTTGACATCCTAGCCAACAAGAATGTATTTCTTAGAAGCGGGAACCGAATGTGCAGGGACAATGGCGTGTGTTGGGTAGGGGGGTAATATTAATGGCACTACCCTGTGTGTTTGTGGGTGCTGGTGCAGGGGCTGGAACATCAAATGCGCTGATTGTAGTAGGGATGATTGTTTCTACCTATCTTGATCATTCTTTCGTTAAGTGACTAAAGTGTAGGCAAGATTGATGATAATGTTTCTTGCACTACTCTCAAACTGCCGGCATGGGACTCCTGTGAACTTGTGGCAGGCCTGGAATAACTGGACTTGGCCTCTAGCAAGTTTTAGAGTTCAGGTTTCCTAGCTGTGGCCAGGAAAGGGATGTTTCTACGACGTAGCTCTGCTGCTAATTTAGAAATGGTCCAGGATCTCAGAGACCTGGGCGGTAGTGGAGATGAGAGATTCAGTAGGGAAACTTGGTCTAACAGGCATTCTGGGCCTAGTAGAAGTGCCCTGTAGAGACAGATCGTCTCCTTGGATTGACTCTTGTGACATCCTGTAATGAAAATAGTAAATGAGAAATGCTATACATTTGAATGCCAATGATAGTATGTAAAACGCGTATATAGAGCTGGCTTACACCTATAGTGTAGCGCTAAAAAAGTAATAAATGGGGGTAACTTACCCAGGGATGTATTTACCACAAGGCAAACAAGGCATTTGCCTAGGGCGGCACTTTCAGGGGGGGAGCCAAAAAACGTCACCCAATCTCCCAGACAAATGCCTTGTTTGCTTCATGTTCTGGGGCTGTCCACCTTACTGTGAGTGAGTGTAGCTGTCAGTGTGTGTCTGTGAGTAAGTGAAAGTGTGTGTCTTTCAGTGAGAATGGGTGTGCCTGTGAGTGTGTTTCAGTGTGTGTATGTAATTTTATGTGTATCTGAGAGTGTGTGTTGGTTAAACAGTGTGTGCCAATGACTGTATGTGTGTGCCAATGACTGTATCTGTCAGTGAGTGTATATCAGTGCATGTATCAATGAGGCCATGTGTCTGTCAGTCAAAAAAGTGGCCTTGGCACGAATTGGGGGGGCAAATTTAGATTTTGGGGGTGCCAGAATTTAGTCGTGCCTAGGGCAGCACAAATCCAAAATACACCACTGAACTTACCCCACGTATATAAACAGATATTCCCAGGGATATATCCAATACATGTTTTTTTATTGTGATTTTTATTGTGTTTTATTACCATCTGCACTATATATTGTGTTTTTTTCTGTCTTTTATGTTTTGATAAATCTCCTGGTATATCTGTTTACATACTTGGGGTAAGTTACCCCCATTTATTACTGCACTTTAGGGCTCCACTATAGGTGTAAGTTTTTTCTTCAACCACAAGTAGGTATACGTTTTGTTTTGGGCAGAGGTGGTTCTGGAACCTAGTGTAAAAATAGCTGCTGAATTAATTTTTGTTATAATTAAACAAAAATAAAGAAACACAGGAACAATGTCTAAGCCTTAATTATTTTCATAGCTTAACAACTTTCTTAACAATGTGTATAAATGTCTTTAGTTTTGTTTAGAATTTTATTGTGCAAAGTAAGGAGAAATATATATTGTTTTTTTTTTTTTTTTTTACCAGAAGGACAGAGCCATAACGAGAAGCAATTGTGATAAAACTACAAATTAAAATTTGGGAAGGAGAAAGCGTGTTAACATTTTTACGGTATTTGTTACTTTCAAGTCTATATCTCTATAATTTTAACTGTAATGAGTACAAAATTCTACTGCTTCAAAAATAAAAAGCATTATCAAGAGGAAGCAGTTAGCAGCTCAGAACTAGTTTAGTGCACAGCAATGCACATATTAAATGTTAAAAATATACATACACTGCCTAGTCAGCTAAAAATACCTGCAAATTCAAATATTAAATGAATTTGTTTGGTAGTGGATATTCTGTAGTCTTATCATTAATAATTCATTAGTGTCAATAACTCTTCCCATGTCTAGTAATGAAATCCAGTAGGATAATATCATGTTACACTTTTCTAAAACAAATACATCACAAACAAAATCTGGTCACTCCATTAATTTGGAAAAGGCAATATAGGTAGTGATGTCGCAAACATAAAATTTTTCGTTCGCGAATGGCGAACGCGAACTTCCACAAATGTTCGCGAACGGGTGAACCCGGCGAACCGCCTTAGACTTCAATAGGCAGGCGAATTTTAAAACCCACAGGGACTCTTTCTGGCCACAATAGTGATGGAATTGTTGTTTCAAGGGGACTAACACCTGGACTGTGGCATGCCGGAGGGGGATCCATGGCAAAACTCCCATGGAAAATTACATAGTTGATGCAGAGTCTGGTTTTAATCCATAAAGGGCATAAATCACCTAACATTCCTAAATTGTTTGGAGTAACGTGCTTTAAAACATCAGGTATGATGTTGTATCGATCAGGTAGTGTAAGGATTACGCCCGCTTCACAGTGACAGACCAAACTCCCCGTTTAACGCACCGCAAACAACCGCAAACAGTCCATTTGCACAACCGCAAACTCCCCATTTGCACAAGGTTGGATACCAAGCTAGCCATGTCCCGTTCCTTGTCCTCACTGATGTCATTGAAGGTCTCTTCCTCCACCCAGCCACGTACAACACCAAGGGTCCCCGAAAGGTGACAACAAGCCCCCTGTATTTTTTTTTAAAATGTACACTACTGTTACACCAGATATGAGTTGCACTGGTGTGACACTGTGCCCTGGCAGGCCCTGAAACGCACACTTGTGAAGGAGACTGACTGCTATTATTTCACAGTCAAATTTCTAGTTTTTTTTTGTAATGTACACTACTGTTACACCAGATATGAGTTGCACTGGTGTGACACTGTGCCCTGGCAAGCCCTGAAATGCACACGTGTGAAGGAAACTGACTGCTATTATATTACAGTCAAAAAAGTTTTGTTTTTTTTAAATGCAAGCTATTGTGACACCAGATATGAGTGGTGGCACTGGGACCACCTTAAAAATATTGGATATCGCTAAAAATCATGATCACTATATACTTTCTCTACAAACCTCTAAAACGAACCAAGCTACTCCTCCATTCGCTATACCACTTTATCCCACCTAGAATTGGTGCCCAGTTAAAATACTTGACTCTTACTTACCCACACTCAGTCATGCCACACACATTTCACCACTACTCTCACTGAATCCCTCTGACTACGGCTAAATTCATCTTCTACATCAAAACACTACTCCTAAGATTGGGTTGTATCCATGTCTCGGGTGTTTCATTTAGAATAGGGGCAGCTTTGGTCTCCTTCCACACTGAAACTCCAGTGCATATTATTAAAAGATTGGGCAGATGGAAATCCTCAGTCTACAACCGATATATTTCTCATCCCAAGAAAGAAATGAGGAAAGCTTTTAAAAGTTTGGCTTTGTAAATTTGATGCAATAAGTGTGTTTTTCTTTAATACCTTTTCACCCTCTTTGCATGAACCCGATTTACATATATTACTAATATGTTTCTGAACATATATATTATATTATTCACTCACTCACTCACTCTCTGGGCCGGCCTAAGACATCATGCTGCCTAGGTCCAACGATAAATGACTATGGGGGATAATGTATAATAAACACAGGTTACTGGCTATGGGGGGGGGGGGGGGTAATGTATAATAAACACAGGTTACTGGCTATGGGGGGATAATGTATAATAAACACAGGTTACTGGCTATGGGAAGGATAATGTATAATAAACACAGGTTACTGGCTATGGGAGGGATAATGTATAATAAACACAGGTTACTGGCTATGGGGGGATAATGTATAATAAACACAGGTTACTGGCTATGGAGGGATAATGTATAATAAACACAGGTTACTGGCTATGGGAGGATAATATATAATAAACACAGGTTACTGGCTATGGGGGGATAATGTATAATAAACACAGGTTACTGGCTGCACAGGTTACTGGCTATGGGAGGGATAATGTATAATAAACACAGATTACTGGCTATGGGGGGATAATGTATAATAAACACAGTTTACTGGCTATGGGGAGGATAATGTATAATAAACACAGGCTACTGGCTATGGGGGGATAATGTATAATAATTACAGGTTACTGGCTATGGGGGATAATGTATAATAAACACAGGTTACTAGCTATGGAGGATAATGTATAATAAACACAAACACACAAAAAAAATAATAATAAAAAAAAAAAAATGCAGCTTCAGAATTAATCTAAATTGTATGCTGTCTAGGAGGTGGGAGGGTCTGGAAGGGATGGTCTGCTGCTGATTGGCTGGAATGTGTCTGCTGACTGTGAGGTACAGGGTCAAAGTTTACTCAATGATGACGAATAGGGGGCGGACCGAACATCGCATATGTTTGCCATCCGTGGCGAACGCGAACACGCTATGTTCACCAGGAACTATTCGCCAGCGAACCGTTCGGGACATCACTAAATATAGGCATACATATGTCATAGTAGGCAACCTTTGGCACTCCTAATGTTCGGGACTGTATCTCCCATAACATTCTTACAGCCATAATGCTGGCAATGCATCATGGGAAATGTAGTCCACAACTTCTGGAGTTACAAAGGTTGCTTAATTAGCGTGTTCGCGTTCGCCGCGGCGGGCGGACACATGCGCAGTTCGATCCGCCCCCTATTCGTCATCATTGGGCAAACTTTGACCCTGTGCCTCTCGGTCAGCAGACACATTCCAGCCAATCAGCAGCACTCCCTCCCCTCCACACCCTCCAACCTCCCTCCCAGCATCCATTTTCGATTCATTCTGAAGCTGCATGCTTAATGAGAGGAGGGAAAGTTTAGCTGCTGCTGAATAGATAGGGAAATTGATAGCTAGGCTAGGGTATTCAGTGTCCACTACAATCCTGAAGGACTCATCGGATCTCTGCTGTAAGGACAGCACCCCAAAAAGCCCTTTTTAGGGCTATAACATCAGGCTGCTTTTTTTTTTTCCTGTGTAATGTAATTGCAGGTGCCTGCCTGCCTTCTTCTGTGTGAGGTTCACATTGGATACTGTGCCTACTTGCCCAGTGCCACCACTCATATCTGTTTTAACAATAGGTTAAGCTTTACATTTAAAATAAATATTTTTTTCACTGTAATAGAAGAGCAGTTGCCTGCCTGCCAGCTTCTGTGTGAGGTTCACATTGGATACTGTGCCCACTTGCCCAGTGCCACCACTCATATCTGTTTTAACAATTGGTTA
Organism: Pelobates fuscus; assembly: GCF_036172605.1. Classification (NCBI taxonomy): domain Eukaryota; kingdom Metazoa; phylum Chordata; class Amphibia; order Anura; family Pelobatidae; genus Pelobates; species Pelobates fuscus. The sequence goes on along the minus strand of NC_086318.1, from coordinate 132,685,106 downwards.
AGCTTTAGATTTAAAATAAATATTTGTTTTCACTGTAATAGAAGAGCAGTTGCCTGCCTGCCAGCTTCTGTGTCAGGTTGGATGCCTTGCCCATTTGCACAGTCAGTGCCACCACTCATATCTGTTTTAACAATTGGTTAAGCTTTAGATTTTAAAGAAATAATTTTTTTCACTGTAATAGAAGAGCAGTTGCCTGCCTGCCAGCTTCTGTGTGAGGTTAACATTGGATACTGTGCCCACTTGCCCAGTGCCACCACTCATATCTGTTTTAACAATAGCTTAAGCTTTAGATTTTAAAGAAATCATTTTTTTTCCACTGTAATAGAAGAGCAGTTGCCTGCCTGCCAGCTTCTGTGTCAGGTTGGATGCCTTACCCATTTGCACAGTCAGTGCCACCACTCATATCTGTTTTAACAATAGCTTAAGCATTAGATTTTAAAGAAATCATTTTTTTTCACTGTAATAGAAGAGCAGTTGCCTGCCTGCCAGCTTCTGTGTCAGGTTGGATGCCTTCCCCATTTGCACAGTCAGTGCCACCTCTCATATCTGTTTTAACAATAGCTTAAGCTTTAGATTTTAAAGAAATCATTTTTTTTCACTGTAATAGAAGATCAGTTAGTTGTCTGCAAGCGTCTGGGTGTCAGGCCTACTTCAGCGTGTGCTCTGCAGACCTGTGCCAGCGTGCTTTGACAGTTGCCAATCATATTTGGTGTCTCTTTAGCGTGCTTTTACAAAGAAAAACGGTTTCCAGTGTAAGCTAATAGCAGCCAGCGTACTTTGACAGTTGCCACTCATATCTGGTGTCTCTATAGCGTGCTTTTACAACCAAAATATTGTTTCCACTGTAATAGAAGAGCAGTTGCCTGCGTGCCAGCTTCTGTTTGAGGTTCACATTGGATACTGTGCCTACTTGCCCAGTGCCACCACTCATATCTGTTTTAACAATTGGTTAAGCTTTAGATTTAAAATAAATAATTTGTTTTCACTGTAATAGAAGAGCAGTTGCCTGCCTGCCAGCTTCTGTGTCAGGTTGGATGCCTTGCCCATTTGCACAGTCAGTGCCACCACTCATATCTGTTTTAACAATAGCTTAAGCTTTAGATTTAAAAGAAATATTTTTTTTTCACTGTAATAGAAGAGCAGTTAGTTGTCTGCAAGCGTCTGGGTGTCAGGCCTACTTCAGCGTGTGCTCTGTAGACCTGTTCCAGCGTGCTTTGACAGTTGCCAATCATATTTGGTGTCTCTTTAGCGTGCTTTTACAAAGAAAAAAGGTTTCCAGTGTAAGCTAATAGCAGACAGTTAGTGTCCTTCAAGCGGCTCTGTCAGTCCTTCCTTCAGCGTGTGCTCTCCAGAACTGTTCCAGTGCACATTGCCAATCATATCTGGTGTCTCTATAGCGTGCTTTTAAAACCAAAATTTGTTTTTCACTGTTATAGATTGAATAGCAGTTACTTGTCTTCAAGCGGGTGTGTCAGGCCTACAGTGTGTGCTCTGCAGAACTGTTCAAGTGCACATTGCCAATCATATCTGGTGTCTCTATAGCGTGCTTTTACAAAGTAAAAAGGTTTCTAGTGTAAGCTAATAGCAGCCAGTCAGTGTCCTTCAAGCGGCTCTGTCAGTCCTTCCTTCAGCGTGTGCTCTCCAGAACTGTTCCAGTGCACATTGCCAATCATATCTGGTGTCTCTATAGCGTGCTTTTAAAACCAAAATTTGTTTTCCACTGTTATAGATTGAATAGCAGTTACTTGTCTTCAAGCTGCTCTGTCAGTCCTTCCTTCAGCGTGTGCTCTGCAGAACTGTTCCAGTGCACATTGCCAATCACATCTGGTGTCTCTATAGCGTGCTTTTAAAACCAAAATTTGTTTTTCACTGTTATAGATTGAATAGCAGTTACTTGTCTTCAAGCGGCTCTGTCAGACCTTCCTTCAGCGTGTGCTCTGCAGAACTGTTCCAGTGCACATTGCCAATCATATCTGGTGTCTCTATAGCGTGCTTTTAAAACCAAAATTTATTTTTCACTGTTATAGATTGAATAGCAGTTACTTGTCTTCAAGCGGGTGTCTCAGGCCTACAGTGTGTGCTCTGCAGAACTGTTCCAGTGCACATTGCCAATCATATCTGGTGTTTCTATAGCGTGCTTTTAAAACCAAAATTTGTTTTTCACTGTTATAGATTGAATAGCAGTTACTTGTCTTCAAGCGGGTGTGTCAGGCCTACAGTGTGTGCTCTGCAGAACTGTTCAAGTGCACATTGCCAATCTTATCTGGTGTCTCTATAGCGTGCTTTTAAAACCAAAATTTGTTTTTCACTGTTATAGATTGAATAGCAGTTACTTGTCTTCAAGCGTGTGTGTCAGGCCTACAGTGTGTGCTCTGCAGAACTGTTCAAGTGCACATTGCCAATCATATTTGGTGTCTCTATAGTGTGCTTTTAAAACCAAAATTTGTTTTTCACTGTTATAGATTGAATAGCAGTTACTTGTCTTCAAGCGGGTGTGTCAGGCCTACAGTGTGTGCTCTGCAGAACTGTTCCAGTGCACATTGCCAATCATATCTGGTGTCTCTATAGCGTGCTTTTAAAACCAAAATTAGTTTTTCACTGTTATAGATTGAATAGCAGTTACTTGTCTTCAAGCGGGTGTGTCAGGCCTACAGTGTGTGCTCTGCAGAACTGTTACAGTTCACATTGCCAATCATATCTGGTCTCACAGTAGCTTGCACGCATAGTACCACTAATCCCCAAAAAAATGACAGGCAGAGGCAGGCCACCCCGCAGGGGCCGTCGTGGTCGTGGTGCTGTGATTCCCTTTTGCCCTAGAATAATGCCCAGTTTTCAGAAGCCACGTACCCTGAACTTGAAAAGTTCTGAGGACATAGATGACTGGCTAACACAGGACACCCAATCTTGTACAGCCTCCGCTCGGAACCTTGACGCACCATCCTCCTCCAGCTTAGCTTCAGGCACCTCTCAAGATACCACTCACCCGCCTGCCGCCACCACCAAAACTAGCAACACAGCCGCTTTACTTGGTATGTCAGAGGAGTTATTCACACACCCGTTTGAAGAAATGAGTGATGCGCAACCATTATTGCTAGAGGATGTAGATAACAGGGATATGTCTCAGGCAGGCAGCATTAAACACATGGAGGTACGGTGTGATGATGATGATGTTGTACCCGCTGCTGCTTCCTTTTGTGAGTTGTCAGATACAAGCGAAGCGGTTGATGATGACGATGCGTCCATGGATGTCACGTGGGTGCCCGCTCGGCAAGAAGAAGAACAGGGCGAAAGTTCAGATGGGGAGACAGAGAGGAGGAGGAGATGAGTTGGAAGCAGGGGGGGTCGTCGCAAGGAGCTAGTGGCACAGTCAGACAGCATACATCGGCACCCGAGGTCAGCCCGACAGCACGCCAATCAACGCATGCTGTGTCCACCACCAGAATGCCGTCATTGCAGAGCTCAGCAGTGTGGCATTTTTTTGTGTGTCTGCCTCTGACAACAGCGATGCCATTTGCAACCTGTGCCAAAGGAAACTGAGTCGTGGGAGGTCCAACACCCACCTAGGTACAACTGCTTTGCGTAGGCACATGATCTCACATCACAAACGCCTATGGGATCAACACATGAGTACAAGCAGCACGCCTACTCTAAGCCGCCATCCTCCTCCTGGTCCAGCATCTTCAGCCACGTCAACCACTGCTGTCCTTCTTGCCCCCTCTCAACCATCCGCCACTCCGTCTCCCGCCTTGAGCAGTTCCCGCTCATCTGCCCACAGTCATGTGTCTGTCAAGGACATGTTTGAGCGTAAGAAGCCAATGTCACTAAGTCACCCCCTTGCCCAGCGTCTGACAGCTGGCTTGTCCGAACTATTAGCCCGCCAGCTTTTACCATACAATCTGGTTGAGTCTGAGGCGTTCAAAAAATTTGTAGCTATTGGGACACCGCAGTGGAAGGTACCCGGACGGAATTTCTTTTCACAAAAGGCAATCCCCAACTTGTACTCGATTGTGCAAAAGGAAGTCATGGCATGTCTGGCACACAGTGTTGGGGCAAGGGTCCATCTGACCACTGATACCTGGTCTGCAAAGCATGGTCAGGGCAGGTATATCACCTACACTGCGCATTGGGTAAACCTGCTGACGGCTGACAAGCAAGGAATGCGTGGCATTGCAGAGGAGTTGGTGACACCGCCACGAATTGCAGGCAGTCCTGCTGCCACCTCCTCTGCTCCTCCTACTCCATCCTCTTCCATAACCTCCTCGGCTGAGTCCTCTTGTGCCGCTGCTTCTTGCTCCACATCAACGGCACCCCCCCAGCTCCCCAGGTACTATTCCACAACCCGGATACGGCAGTGTCACGCCGTCTTGGGTTTGACTTGCTTGAAAGCAGAGAGTCACACCGGACAAGCACTCCTGTCCGCCCTGAACGCACAGGTGGAAAAGTGGCTGACTCCGCAGCAACTGGATATCGGCAAAGTGGTGTGTGACAACGGAAAAAATTTGATAGCGGCATTGAAGTTGGGCAAGTTGACACATGTGCCGTGCATGGCACATGTGTGTAATCTGATCGTACAACGCTTTGTGCATAAGTACACAGGCTTACAGGACGTCTTGAAGCAGGCCAGGAAGGTGTGTGGCCATTTCAGGCGTTCCTACACGGCCATGGCTCACTTTGCCGATATCCAGCGGCGAAACAACATGCCAGTGAGGCGCTTGATTTGCGACAGCCCTACACGTTGGAATTCAACACTCCTAATGTTCGACCGCCTGCTCCAACAAGAAAAAGCTGTTAATGAATATTTGTATGACCGGGGTGCTAGGACAGCCTCTGGGGAGCTGGGAATTTTTTTGCCACGTTACTGGACGCTCATGCGCAATGCCTGTAGGCTCATGCGTCCTTTTGAGGAGGTGACAAACCTAGTCAGTCGCAACGAAGGCACCATCAGCGACATCATACCATTTGTTTTCTTCCTGGAGCGTGCCCTGCGAAGAGTGCTGGATCAGGCTGTAGATGAGCGTGAAGAGGAAGAGGAAGAGTTGTGGTCACCATCACCACCAGAAACAGCCTTATCAGCATCGCTTGCTGGACCTGCGGCAACTCTGGAAGAGGATTGTGAGGAAGAGGAGTCAGAGGAGGAGTGTAGCTTTGAGGAGGAGCAAGACCAAACACAACAGGCATCCCAGGGTGCTCGTTGTCACCTATCTGGTACCCGTGGTGTTGTACGTGGCTGGGGGGAAGAACATACCTTCAATGACATCAGTGAGGAGGAGGAACGGGAAATGAGTAGCTCGGCATCCAACCTTGTGCAAATGGGGTCTTTCATGCTGTCCTGCCTGTTGAGGGACCCTCGTATAAAAAGGCTGAAGGAGAACGACCTGTACTGGGTGTCCACGCTACTAGACCCCCGGTATAAGCAGAAAGTGGCGGAAATGTTACCGAATTACAACAAGTCGGAAAGGATGCAGCATTTGCTAAATAAATTAAAAAGTATGCTTTACACAGCATATAAGGGTGATGTCACAGCACAACGGGAATCTAACAGGGGGAGAGGTGGAAGTCATCCTCCTCCTCCTCCTCCCACGACCACGCCGGCAAGGACAGGACGCTTTAAAGACGTGTTGTTGATGGAGGACATGCGGACCTTTTTAAGTCCTATGCATCGCCACAGCCCTTCGGGATCCACCCTCAGAGAGCGACTCGACCGACAGGTAGCAGACTACCTCGCCTTAACTGCAGATATCGACACTCTGAGGAGCGATGAACCCCTTGACTACTGGGTGTGCAGGCTTGACATGTGGCCTGAGCTATCCCAATTTGCGATAGAACTTCTGGCCTGCCCCGCTTCAAGTGTCCTGTCAGAAAGGACCTTCAGTGCAGCAGGAGGTATCGTCACTGAGAAGAGAAGTCGCCTAGGTCAAAAAAGTCTAGATTACCTCACCTTTATTAAGATGAATGAGGGATGGATCCCGAAGGGACTGACACTGGGCGATACATTCGCTTAAAAAAGGCCTGATGAGATGAGCTGCCTTGGGCTAAAAATGGTCCACACGCTGCTGTATTTTAGCTCTGAATGACGTTTGACTTGCGTGACTTATCCGCCACCAACTAGGGTTCAAGCCGCCATGTTTTAGGGCACTTTCTGCCTGTGAAACAAACATCAATTTTTCTGGCCGCTGCTACAGCAGCGGCTGCAACAATACCAAATTTTTCAGGCATGTGTACATGCCTAATTTTTAGGCCCACTGGTGCCGCACTGTGGCTTCAAAAACCAAACCCAAAAAAAATCCTCCAAGATGGCACCAATATACCAGTGGTCTAAGCATCTTCCCACCTTGGCCTAAAAAGGGGAGGTGATTCAACAATTAAAAATCTCCGCCATTTACACGTCCACTGATAGTAGACGCGGAAGGTATTAAACTGATATGAACAATACTCCACTCCTATCAGTAGGTCCGTCCCATTGTGATTTATGCCCCCCACCCACCGCACAGGGATGGGGGCCGGGGGGGAGGAAAGTAGGCCCCCCCATTGTGATTTATGGCCCCCACCCACCGCGCAGGGGTGGGGGCCGAGGGGGGGAGGACAGTAGGTCCCCCCATTGTGATTTATGGCCCCCACCCACCGCGCAGGGGTTGGGGAGGACAGTAGCTCCCCCCAGTGTTTATCATGGGCTTTGAGGACAGGTGTCAATCCATACCTGCCAAGTGACCCTATGTAGGGGTAACAGTCCCTATTCTGCTCTGTGTCAGTGTGTATCATGGTCTCTGTGGACGGTGAACAGTCTCTATTCTGCTCTGTGTCAGTGTGTATCATGGTCTCTGTGGACAGGGAACGGTCTCTATTCTGCTCTGTGTCAGTGTGTATCAGGGGTTTTGAGGACAGGTGTCAATCCATATCTGCCAAGTGACCCTATGTAGGGGGAACAGTCCCTATTCTGCTCTGTGTCAGTGTGTATCATGGTCTCTGTGGACGGTGAACAGTCTCTATTCTGCTCTGTGTCAGTGTGTATCATGGTCTCTCTGGACAGGGGACAGTCTCTATTCTGCTCTGTGTCAGTGTGTATCAGGGGTTTTGAGGACAGGTGTCAATCCATATCTGCCAAGTGACCCTATGTAGGGGGAACAGTCCCTATTCTGCTCTGTGTCAGTGTGTATCATGGTCTCTGTGGACAGGGAACAGTCTCTATTCTGCTCTGTGTCAGTGTGTATCAGGGGTTTTGAGGACAGGTGTCAATCCATATCTGCCAAGTGACCCTATGTAGGGGGAACAGTCCCTATTTGGCTCTGTGTCAGTGTGTATCATGGTCTCTGTGGACGGTGAACAGTCTCTATTCTGCTCTGTGTCAGTGTGTATCATGGTCTCTGTGGACAGGGAACAGTCTCTATTCTGCTCTGTGTCAGTGTGTATTAGGGGTTTTGAGGACAGGTGTCAATCCATATCTGCCAAGTGACCCTATGTAGGGGGAACAGTCCCTATTCTGCTCTGTGTCAGTGTGTATCATGGTCTCTGTGGACGGTGAACAGTCTCTATTCTGCTCTGTGTCAGTGTGTATCATGGTCTCTGTGGACAGGGAACAGTCTCTATTCTGCTCTGTGTCAGTGTGTATCAGGGGTTTTGAGGACAGGTGTCAATCCATATCTGCCAAGTGACCCTATGTAGGGGGAACAGTCCCTATTCTGCTCTGTGTCAGTGTGTATCAGGGGTTTTGAGGACAGGTGTCAATCCATATCTGCCAAGTGACCCTATGTAGGAGGAACTGAACCTATTCTGCTCTGTGTCAGTGTGTATCAGGGGTTTTGAGGACAGGTGTCAATCCATATCTGCCAAGTGACCCTATGTAGGGGGAACAGTCCCTATTCTGCTCTGTGTCAGTGTGTATCAGGGGTTTTGAGGACAGGTGTCAATCCATATCTGCCAAGTTACCCTATGTAGGAGGAACAGTCCCTATTCTGCTCTGTGTCAGTGTGTATCAGGGGCTTTGAGGACAGGTGTCAATCCATACCTGCCAAGTGACCCTATGTAGGGGGGACAGTCTCTATTCTGCTCTGTGTCAGTGTGTATCATGGTCTCTGTGGACGGTGAACAGTCTCTATTCTGCTCTGTGTCAGTGTGTATCATGGTCTCTGTGGACAGGGAACAGTCTCTATTCTGCTCTGTGTCAGTGTGTATCAGGGGTTTTGAGCACAGGTGTCAATCCATATCTGCCAAGTGACCCTATGTAGGGGGAACAGTCTCTATTCTGCTCTGTGTCAGTGTGTATCAGGGATCATTAGGATAGGTGTCAATCCATATCTGCCAAGTGACCCTATGTAAGGGGAACAGTCCCTATTCTGCTCTGTGTCAGTGTGTATCAGGGGTTTTGAGGACAGGTGTCAATCCATATCTGCCAAGTGACCCTATGTAGGGGGAACAGTCTCTATTCTGCTCTGTGTCAGTGTGTATCAGGGATCATTAGGATAGGTGTCAATCCATATCTGCCAAGTGACCCTATGTAGGGGGAACAGTCCCTATTCTGCTCTGTGTCAGTGTGTATCATGGTCTCTGTGGACGGTGAACAGTCTCTATTCTGCTCTGTGTCAGTGTGTATCATGGTCTCTGTGGACAGGGAACAGTCTCTATTCTGCTCTGTGTCAGTGTGTATCAGGGGTTTTGAGGACAGGTGTCAATCCATATCTGCCAAGTGACCCTATGTAGGGGGAACAGTCCCTATTCTGCTCTGTGTCAGTGTGTATCAGGGGTTTTGAGGACAGGTGTCAATCCATATCTGCCAAGTGACCCTATGTAGGAGGAACTGTCCCTATTCTGCTCTGTGTCAGTGTGTATCAGAGGTTTTGAGGACAGGTGTCAATCCATATCTGCCAAGTGACCCTATGTAGGGGGAACAGTCCCTATTCTGCTCTGTGTCAGTGTGTATCAGGGGTTTTGAGGACAGGTGTCA